>NW_022631007.1:24507022-25147927 GCF_010015895.1 Lontra canadensis | reverse complement strand
ATATGTATATATAAAATCCTGATAATTGTGTGACTGGTTCTCTTGAATGTTTCAAAAAAGGGTTACCAAGTGAGTTGTGCAAAGTACAGCTGTGCTTCCTCAGATTTTGCTAATACTGCTTCCACTTTGTCCTCGACCCGAATTTATTTTATTTTATTTTATTTTATTTTTAAATTTGAGCTTAAAAAAGAAGTGCTAGTTTTCGAAGAGAAGTAAAAGTAAAGGTCAGAGATGATTCTCTTTTGCTCGGTGTTCTTAATTTTGGAATTCTGTTTATGAGAAGTGTTTGCAGAAAAGGAATAGAAAGGTAATTGTTTAATTTCACCTCTCTTCCCATGACATGAAATGAAGTAACTGTACGGGTTTTACAGACTTCAGTTAATATTGCAATTTTCCTTCAATAAACATATTTAATTGATTAATTAAATTAATTGTTTCTTTAGTAAAAAAATCATGAGCTAAAAAAAGCATCTTGGGGGGCACCTGGGTGGCTCAGTTGGTTAAGCATCTGCCTTTATCTCAGGTTATGATCCTAGGGTCCTGGGATTGAGTCCTGCATCAGGCTCCCTGCTTAGCAGAGAGTCTGCTTCTTTCTTTCTTTCTCGCTCTGCCTCTCCCCCTGCTCATGCTCTCTCTCTCTCTCTCTCTCTCAAATAAATAAAATAAAATAAATAAAAACTCAAATAAATAAAATCTTAAAAGAACCCCACACATCTTTGTGGGTGCCTGGGTGGCTCCATCAGTTAAGCATCTGCTTTTGGCTCAGGTCATAATCTTAGGGTCCTGGGATCAAGCCCTGAATTGGGCTGTCTGCTCAGCGGGGAGTCTGCTTCTTCCTCTCACTTTCCCTCTGTGCTCTCCCTCTCCCTCTCTTTAATAAATAAATAAAATCTTTTTTAAAAAAGCATCTTGACCATTTGTTTAGATTTATGAGACACTCTGCACACCTAGCATGTAAGCAAGTTTATTTTTTCCTCTGTTTAATTTCCTTAATCTTTGGACTCTTAATAAATTCAGGTCATTGGAGAAATTATAGGTGGAGACAATAAAGTCTAAGAGTCAAATAAACAAAAGTCCAACACACCCAGAAACCCAAATTAAAGGTAAGGAATACATGAATAATATTTAGAAAATATTTCCCTTTTGGGGCCTTCTTTCTCCCTCTTTTTCATGACCTTTTAAAAATTTTCTTTTTGTTGCCTTTAAGCTAAACAATATATTTCTCCAGTACACCTCTCCTAAACAGGAATTTGCCTTTGGGGGAAAAAAAATGTCTTAGCAGATTTAAAACCCTAATTTGTTCTGTAGATACTGTATATTTATGGGAAGTTGCTTATCTTAAAAATAATTGTAGTGCACAGGGAAAAACCAACAACTTGGGCTGATCATCCTCCATCTGATTCTACTATCCTTTGCAGAAAATCTTAGATCTTAAGAAAAATCTGTGGGTAGAAGGTAAAAAAGACAAAAGTGTGGAAAGAGGTAAGACATGGATGACCCCACCTTAGAATGGGGCAGTATCAGAGAAGACTGAGCAGGAGGCTGGACTTGCAGCCCTACTCAACCCTAAGGAGCACCCTTTTCTCTCCCTGACTGATGGGAATTCAGGAGTTTCCCCAGTTCCCAGCTGTGATAAGGTTACTTATCATATCAAGAGCCAGGAAAACCTCAATTTGAATGAGAAAAAATAATCAACAGATGCCAACACAGATGACAAAGATGTTGGAATTATCTGGTGAGGATTTTAAAATGGTCTTTATAAATAACAATGCTTCAAGGAGCAATTACAAGCGGGGCTTGATACAAACGAAAAAATAGAAAGTCTCAGGAGAGAAAGAAAAGATATAGAGACAAATTGAAATTTGAGAACTGAAAAATAAAGTATCCAAGAAACAAGATAAAACAAAGACCATGCAGAAATTTTACTGAAGGGGCTCAAAGGGACAATGAAGAGAATAGAAGGAATCAATGAACTTTAAGATTAAAAACAATAGAAGTTACCCAACCTGCACATGAGAGAGAAAATACACAGGAAAGAATAAACAGGATCTCACTTGCATTTGAGATTGTAATGAGAGCGCTAACATTGATTTTGTCAGCATCCCAGAAAGAGAGGAGATAATAGAAGGCTGGGAGAGTATCAGAAGAAGTAGCAGCTGGAAATTTCCCAAATTTAGCACAAGATATAAACACAGAGATTCAAGAAACTGAAGAAACCCTCAACAGTGTAACCCAGAGAAACCTTGGCCAAGACACATCATGATCAAAGACCTGAAAGCTAAACACCAGGAAAAACTTTAAAAGCAGTGAGAGAGAAATGATACCTTACCTATAGGGAAAATAATTTGAATGACAGAGAACTTATTATCAGAAATCATGGAGGCTAGAGAACATGCCACACATTTTCAAGTGCTGAAAGAAAGAAATCATCAACTCAGAATTCTGTATCTATTGAAAATATCCTTTAGGAGAGAAGGGAAATTAAGCCATTTTTCAAATGAAGGAAAATTGAGAGTATTTGTTACCAGCAGAACTACCTGAAAATAATGACTTCAAGAACTTTTCTAAACAGAAGGGAAATAATATGGGAAGGTACATTGGAACAATGAAAATGAACAATGTGAAGAGTAAACCTATGGTCTGTACAATTAACATTCCTCCTTCTCTTGAGTTTCCTACATTATTTTTGGTGGTTTTTCAATGTCTGATGTGGATCTCATTGTATATAGAGGAAATATCAAAGATAATTCCGTTATGAATGGGGGAGAGCAAAGGGAATTAAAGGGGATTAAGATTTGTCCAGGTCACTGGTAAAGTATCGACATAAGAAATTGTGAAAGTTATGTATCTGAAAGAGTGTGATACCTAGAGTAACTACTAAAAACTATACATGGAGATATACCCAAAAAGCACAGTGGGTAAATCAAGATAGAATTCTGGAAAAGGTTCAAACATAAAGCAAATGAATAAAGAGAACCACTGATAACTACTCAAGGAATTTTAAGAAGATAACAATTATTCACACATAATGGAAATGATCAGTTATATTGCTTTCTTAAAGCATTAAAGGGTGCTGTATAAACCGTGTGACAATTTTACTGGAAGCAGGATAGGCAGTAGGTAGGCTGGGAATGGAGATCACTTGGAGACAGAGGTCTGACTTACTGGTAGCTGTTAGGGTGAGGTGCTTTGTGAAGGTTGAGCATAACTCTAAGCAGTGGAGGAACTGGGCTGGAGAAATTAGGTGGAAAAGAAGCACGCAAAGGAGATGTAAGCAAGGGGATTTTGCTTATTTCACATTTTTTCTGGCATGAGCCTTTTACCCACATTGGAAGGAAGATCCTTTTCTATTCCTTCTTGCACTTCTTGTATTTTTACGTATGTTATCATTTTCTATTCTCTTAAAATTCAAAGGTATTATACATTAAATTATATTATAAGCTAAGTAGATTATTATGGAGGGACTGTGGGCCAAACTATTATGAAAGCGTTTCTCTTTCTTGGTTAGATAAGTTTTGAGCTCCAAACAACAGACTGAACACTTGTCTTTTGGACCCGCTTTTCTGATGGTTGGGTTCTGCTGAGATTGATGCTAAGCACTAATGTTCAGGGAATATTCTCTTCTGGGAATTTAGGGGAAGCAGAGAGCAACTGTTTCATTTAGCAGATTATAATGGAGAGTTGAGCTACAGATAGTTTTCACACACAGATTCAATAGCTGCAGTGTTCTATAACATATTAAAAGAAAAAGTCAAATCTTGGTCTTGGCGTCCAAGGTTGGGGTAGAGGCAACCCTTTGCGTTGAATGAAGTGGACCCTTCTGTAGGCTGAATGTAAAGAGGAAGTAGAGAAACACACATGCATAAAACTACATTGCCCACAAAGCATTTTTAGCTTAAGTAAAGTGTACAGTGACAGAGAACAGCTGTGATTTTCCTTCCCTTTTTCTTTCTTTCTTGTTTCCTCCCTCCTCCCCGCTTCCTCCCTCACTTCCTGTTCCTTCCTTTCTTCTAAGAGAAAAAAAGCAACACCATTTTCCTAATCTGATGTGTTGGGTCTGGGGCCAGGTTGTCTTTTTGTATAACTCAACAGGTACTTTCTTGGACTTAAATCAGCTAAGAAAGGACTTTAGATCTATAGCAGAATATGTCCATTTATGATGAAATCCACTTATTTCTCTGCTATCATTACTAACTACTGTCCAGTAAACTCTATTATTCCTTTAACTTAAAATACATTTTCTGAATTAGTTCTTATATAACTAAGATTCTACATATTAATATGATTATTTTATTCTTATTTCAATCTGGATTTTCTGCTTAAATTCTACAGTATTAGAATGACAGGTAATAAAGTAAGGAAAAAGCAGAGGATAAAATATTATTGCTCTTTGTGGCCTTAGAATCATTTAATGAAGCACAATTTTTAGATATACAATTAATATAAAACTTACTAAGTGAATTTTTTTAGAACATAAACAATCATTTTGTCTGGCATATCTGAGAAGCCCAAATAATGTAGTTAGTTAGTGCTAAGTAGTTTCAAAATAAGAATGTTTCAAATTGAATTGAAGAGAGTCATTTTCTTGAACAATGGGTGTGTGTAATTTGGTTTCTTTCAGCAAAGAACCAACCCTGGAGAAGAAGTCCCAGGGTGTACCCTTGCATTTACACTAATTAACTCCTTAGGCACTAGTGCCCTGTTGCCTTTGGATCAAGTTTGTGACTAAAAAAGGAACAGATCATTCAGTAATTATGTCAGGCCAGACATCTTTACAAGAGGGGTGTGGTCTTGTTTTGTGAATTACGAAGTTATGATTGTCCATAATATTCCTCAGTATATTGTCCTTGAGTGGTCTTTGGCACTCAGACCACAGTGATGAGGAAGTATTTGGTAAGATACTCAAATATTTTAAATGGGTATTTTGTGTGTACATTTGGGACAAATAATTGTTTTCATGTATTTTGAAGAAGTTAACTCGATTCACAGTGAATAATCACTAAAGACATTGCACAATTGAGTATAAGTTGACCTTTTGTCAAGTTCAGGGTTGTTAATATGGGAGAGCACTTTGGTAAGGGTGAGGTCTAGACCTTGGGAATGTTAGGAAAATGGTTAAAGAACATGGTAAATTATCACATTACATATTAATGCTTTCACTTAAAAAACACTTATGCATTTCAGATTACATCTTTGAAATAGAAACTTTTAAAAGGAAGTTTTGTTGATGGCATTATAATGGCCCATCAAAGTGTAAGAAATGGGTCAAGCAGGTTCTATCTGTGCCCATTGCACAAGGTTCTGTACACCCTACATTTTGCATGTGAAGAATAGATTTGATTTTGCTTATTGATGTGAAGTGAAGTCCTGTAAGAACAGCTAGGAGGGGTTTTTCTTTCCTCATGCCAGTCATTGTAATCTACTTAGAGCAATTTTTCCTCACCCGAGCCCCACCTAATAAGGTGTCATGTTATGGGTATGATTTATGAATATGATTTGAGAACTTCCTAAATCAGATGAAGTGGAAAACAAGAGAATCTGTGAGTCAGTGAAGAATTCATTTGCCTGTAATATTGTCTTCTAATCAAAGTCTTATATTTAAAATGTTGAAATAACATCAGCGATACTCCAACCTTTTGTTGTAGCTGTTGCTGTCTTCATGACAAAAGTGGGCTCTGACACACAGTGACTTCTGGGTTAGTAAGAGCATAAGGGCATCTCAGCTCACCCCATGCCACCTGAGTAGAGAGGTAACATTGTGTTTCTCACTCTTCCGCTCTCCTGCTCTTGTAGGGAGTTTACCTTATGTTTTCTAAAATTCAGACCTGCTTCTTTTCCTTGGGACAAACTCCTTGAGTGAGAAGTGTAGTTACAAGTGTGGGTACAGTGTTTTGGTTAGAATGTGCTACAAACACAACCCAATATTTTTTCCCCTCTTCCTTCCATAGGATTATGTATTCCTTTAGTCTTTCAAAACGAAGCTACAATGTGGTTTTTGATTTTTTAACCATCACCATATGTGATAAATGAAATGGTGGAATTGTAAATACGTTTGCAGCAGCATTAACTTTTTAATTGTAAATAATAATTAAATTTGTTTTGTAGTCACTAGTACATGCAAAGAAATGGTCTGGACAAAGATATTTCGCTTGAGACTCAACAACCTGATAGTAGCTGCACAATTTAAAAAGTGTTGGTGCATGTCTCATTTGGAAAGAGTAAAAGTGAAGGAACTGGGAAAAAATTAATGCAATTAAGCTGATTAAAGTGTTGTATCACCCTATTTTAAGTTAAAGCCATTCGTTCAAAGAAAGGAAATATTACCCTGTGAAGAGCATGGGCTTCAATAAATATTTATTGAACTGTAATGTCCCATTTGATGAGTATCTCTCAGCCATGCTCAGCATTTTAAAGACTCTCCTGATAGCAGAATCACTTTGCTTTGAAAATGTAGCAGGTGAATTGTAATTGTCCAGCCAAAGTTGGAATCAGTTCAATAGGACTCTCCCCCATGTTTATCCAATTGCAAGTAATGTCAAGAGGTGAGATGTTTGATGACGGGGATATGATTTCTCATCTATGAAATACTATTCTCATTTGTTCCTTTGGGGACTGTAGCTGTCAAAAGGAAAAAAAAAAGACAAGCTGAAAAAAGAAAATCTTTATCCAAAGAAGATCACAGAAATGTCTATTTAACCCTGATTTTAAAGATAATTTTATAAATCTGGATTAAAAAATAGAAGTTCCTCATCCTTTTTTAGTCAGCCATGTGTAGTAAAATATACTACTGGAATGAGCACCAAGGATTCTGTGAGTAACAAGTTTGTATTGATCACTCCCTACGAGCACAGTGCACTGAGAGCTTTTGGGTAGTCACATTTCATGGAGAAAACCAATGACTCTTACTTTTTTCTAATCTCTCATCTATAGATTTAGCTCCCCCTGGTAGTTCTAGAGTGTCTTCTAGCTTTCTAATTCTTACAAAATAAATTTGGTGTTCTCTCCCAGGTGAAATATTTTATTTTACAAAATTTTAAGCTTCCAAGATGATACTATATTGACAGTAGTAGAAAAATATGTGTGAAAATGTTATATAGACTGCTCAGTTCCACAATTAGTTACAATCAAATGTACTTGGTATGTGAGCTATATTTAATATTCAATAACACTGAAAAACACTTTTAATATCTAATCTAAGAATAGGTTCAATATTTGGATCCATTTGGAAAGCAGAGACCTAATTGTTGTGGGTAACTTTTTTTTTTTCTTGGTAATTTTTATTAATGATGTAAAAGAGCATCTAGGCTAGTGTTTATTTATCTGGAGGACTTTTAACAATTGATTATAAACCACACATTTAATTAAAAAATTAATCACATGGATAGGATTTATACTGCCAAGGTTTTTTTGATTTTAATCATTTTTAAGTAATAATACAAACCATTTAAAGTTTTATTTAATTCTTTGCTGTAGTTTTGAAGATAAGTGGTTTGGCAATGATGGTTAAGCTTTTTAACTGGCTTGGGTTTGATGCACAGAAAAACCTCACAGCAATTTCATTTTGGAATTGTGTGTGTGCATGTGTATGTGTGTGTGTGTGCGTGTGTGCGTATATGTGTGTGTGTGTGTGTGTGTGAGAGAGAGAGAGAGAGAGAGAGAAAGAGGGAGAGAGCAAGAGAGAGATGTAGTTATTCTTTTCAGTTGCTTTTGAATAGCACTTTATTCTAGTCATCAGCAATGACACAGTAAAAAAAAAAAAATTGAATGCCAAAGGAGGAAGACATATGTTCCCTATTTTTAGGAATAAGTATTCCAACAACAGAACTACAGGGCAGTGCACTGAGGTAGCTTCTTATTTGTATCTTTAGGACTATTGAGGAACTTTCATAATATACTCTATACCATAGCATGGTGTCTTTGTCTCTCCATTCCCTGGAAGTTTTCCTTCATTTTTCCAACTGAATAAACCATAAAAGTTAAGCATATTTTAAATATTAATAACCTAAAAGATGGCCATTAAATCATTTCTCCTCTGAGCAAGGTTTTCCCCCTTGACACATTTTTTGATAAGATGAGGACACTCAGTGAGCTAGAAGCTTCTAATGGGTGATCCACTCCTGAAGGAAAAGTGGAGAATTCTGTAAATTGTAGATTTTTTCATTTATAAACAGCTTTGTTCAGGGTAACAGAGCAGTGATTTAAAAAAAAAAAAGTGAACACACTCTAAACCTTCTTGTGCAGATTCTTTATAAGCAAAGTGTTGGGCAAAAGATCAAACACACCAAAGGCATTTTATCCCTTCCCATTAGGAGAATAAGCTAGGAAACAAATAGCATGGGTGTATCTATTTATTCCCATTCTGTATACAGTCAGCCTCCAAGTACTGACTTTTTTCAAGTAATGCTTGGCACAGCAGTGAATTCTGTAACACCCTTATAATTGGGCAAAGCATCAGGAGGAGGCAAGAAGTGAGACAGAGGACTATACTTTGTTTGGTGGGGAGAGCATGGCATCAGGCTGATGAGGGTGAGCTAACTCTACAGGGCATAGGGTTGAGAAGCATTGGGAATGAACAGAGTTACAGAGTTACAAGTAACTCTCTGATAGTGTTTGAAGGGTTATATAAGAAGCATGGAACCCAGCTGTTCTCTACTTTATGAAGGCCAGACAAGAAGGAACGGACTGAACTTGAAGTAAGAATTGACAAAGGAGGTTCTTAAGTACTGGAAACACTCATGAAAGGAGGTTCTGTACTTGTCCCTTCACACACACATACATGCTCAGCTGTTCATCTCAGTTGACAGAGACCAGGCTGCAAGACCTTTTGAGGCCCTTCACAGTTTTATAGAAATTTGAAAACTAACTGAATTGGATTATGTGATTCTGTGAACAAAAAATTCTGGTAAACTATTCTGCCTTTCCAAACCCAAGGTCTTAAAGTCCTTTCAAAAAGTCAGGATATGTATGGTATCACTGGAAAGAGTCTTCAGAAGTCTGTTACTTTCCTCTATTGTGAGCCAAATAGAGCATTTACAGTCACTATGCAGGCATCTGGTCATTTGCAATCAGGAGCAGCCATTCACTGATCATTCTTCTATTCATTTTTCTTTTAAAACATATTTTTTGAATGGCCATTTAGCTAAGAGAATCTAACTCCAGTAAAAGAGTGAATAACTAAAGATTGTTAATTCTTTGCAATTATGTATACACGTATATTTTATAAATTAAGATTATTTTCCTCATTTGTACATGTCTAAGCTCTCTGTCTCAGTTAATGTAGATAAGCCCGGAAAGAAATAGATGAGCATTTAGGATTATATTATATAGAGAGTTTTGCATTTTAATTTGTTAACATAATTTTTAATGCATTGTCTATTTTACCAAACTGACATTGAAAACAAGATTTTTTACTTGGTGGATACTAATTAGTGCTTTTCTCCATGTTAGAGATTAAGTTGCTTTCATTTTTTTCACTGTAATGAACAGTCCTTAGAATAGAAACTTGGAGGGAGAGTTGCTAAACCAAAGGGTAAGAACATTTTTAATGCTCTTAATGCTGCCAGATGCTATCCAGAAATTCCATCAACAGTGCCTGGGAGTGTCTTTTTCATCGCACCTTTACTAGTATTAACTGTTGACAGCACTCAAGGTTTGGAATAACATTAAATGATTTCTGATTTGAACAGGATTGATGAAATGATTAAGATGTAGACATGTTATCACAGGCATATGGGACTACCTCCCAAGTTTTACAGTGAAATACATCCTTCCAAAATGTTTTTGATTTCATTCACTCATATTCATTCGCTAATTTGACAAATATTAAATACATATTCAATAAGCTGCTACTATGTGTCAGGCTAGGACCCTTACTAAAAAAAAAAAAATGGGTGGTGAAATTTCCACGTTGTTCAGCTCATGATAATGTCTTGCCTTGTTTACTGTGCCAACTTTTCTTGTGTACTCCTTGGATTCATTCTTTTGTTTTTAACATTTGAGACTGTAAACGTTAATTTTGTGTGGCAACTTGAGTTGGCCGTAGGGTGCCCAGATATTTGGTCAAATGTTATTCTGGTGTTTCTGTGGGGGTGTTTTTGGAAGAGATTGAATCAGTTGAGTAAAGCAGATTGCTCTTCCTGTATGGGTTGGCCTCGTCCAATCAGTTGAAGTTACAGACTGGCTCACCAGCCGTCACCACCTCTGAATAAGAGAGACTTTCTCCCACTTAACTGCCTTTGGCTTGGAGAGGCACCATTGGGTCTCCTGGTTTTCAGGCCTTTGGGATTGGATTAGAACTACATCACTGGATGTCCTGGGTCTTTGGCTTCCAGCAAATGGGTTGTGAGACTTCTCAGCTTTCATAATCTCATAAGCCAATCCCTTATATTAAATCTGCCCCTCTGTCTGTCCCTCTCTATATAAATACACAAACAGATCTCTCTTATCGGTTCTGTTTCCCTGCAAGAACGCTGACTGATACAACTACTATATCCTGAGTGATCTCTCAGCAAAAAGCTAATAACTCTGCTTTCCCCTTTGAAATTATTCAGTGAGATCCCTTTGCCTTGCAGGGAACCTCAAACTTTTTGATATGGTTTCCTTCATGATTTAGCCCCTGCTGTACTCTCCAGCCTCACTTCTTTACAAATTTCCCTGTTGTTATTATAATATTTATATTCCTGCAACCATTCCATGCTTTTGACCACTTTGGGCGCCCTGTCATGCCATTTCAACTTCTTAGTCATGTTCTCAGTGCTTTTCTATGCCTCATTTCTGTTCTTTCTTTAGGTCTTAGCTTAGACAGAACGTTTTCTAGGAATTTCTTTCAGTCTCTTAAATCCAGTGAAAGAGCTTCAGCTACTTTCCCCATGATAGCACATACTATCTATAACATAGATATAGTTGTACTATATATAGCACAACTGTATACTATAGCTGCTCATTTTCTTACCTGATACTGCCATGGCCTTGAGAGTCCATGAAGGCAGAAATGCTTTTGTCACTTTTACTCTGGAACCCAGCTTCTGACACAGTGTCTGACGTAGTCTGGGCTCTTAATAGACACTTATGAGTGGGGCATTTGATGAGATTTTAGGGTTTCTTTATTCGTTATATGGTATTGTTAAGTTTGCAAATCAATTGCTTTTTACTTGGTGAGGCTGGTGACTTATTTCATAGATATGAGTCATGCCATTGACATTGCTCACAATTTTAGACAAATATAACTGAAGAAGATTAGCCTCCTGTCTGGTGGGTGGATTGTTTAGGTACAGTATCTGGTACATTCTGCTTTACCTGTGATTCCTTTTCTGTAACTATGTTCTTTATCAGTGATTGTAAATTGGGGACAATTTTATCTCCCAGGGGACATTTGGCAATATCTGGTCATGATATTTTGATGGTCATGGCTTGAGCTTGGAAGTGGAGGTGCTGCTTGACTCTAGTAGTTAGAGGTCAGGGACGCTGCTCAACATTCAACATCGCACAGTGTAACCCCCACAACAAAGACTCATTAGACCCAAAATGTTTATGAGGCCAAGGTTGAGAAACTCTAGTCTATGAATCCAGAGAAAGTTTATGAAGAGCAAGCTGTCCCATGTGATGGTCATGTGGTAGTTGCTTAATATGTGTGGTTTTTCCTGGTTGCTGCATCATATTTGACCATCAGAGGAAAAATAAAGGAAGGGGACCAGGCAGCCAAATGATACACTGTATTACTGCATGGGAGCTGTTTTGGTGCTGTATTTTAACTCATTAACATTTAAAAATTGTTATGCAGCAGAAAAATAATTATGTCCTTTTAACTGTTGAAACAGAATCCATTTTTCCAAGCATACTTTTTTTAAGGGCATATTGCTAAAACACCAACTGTTTTACAAGCACAGTAATCACATTGCTGTTGAGTATATTGTGTTTTGTTAGGACACACTTTATAGTGTGGAAAATGCATTTTAAAGTAATTCTTCTGGGCACAGTTATGGAAAAGAACAAAGGTATGCTTTATTTTTGTATGTGAACAGTTAGCTGCATAGTGACCCCCTCTGGCAAATGAAATGTGCAATGGTTTCTCCAGGTGGTTTCTGGAAAGTTCAATATCTGAGACTTTGACCTTCACTTGAAGGAATGAGGAAGCTAAAGAAAGAAAGTGGAAAATAGAGAAAATTTAAGGGGCTCTGAATTCTTCCATCCCTTTCAAGAGAATAAATTATCCTGTCCATGATCAGTAGTTCTGTTGTGGCCCTCCACTTTCCACTTCCATCACCCATGAATGCACTGGTTCTTGGCCTGGTTCCATGGATCTACATATCCACATGTAGAATTTCAGGGGGTTTCAGAATCCCTGGAAATGTATACAAGATTGGTGTGTATGTAAATTTAGGAATTTTTCTGAAGAGAGGTGCTCACAGCATTATTAGAATTGCAAAAAGGTTGTGTCTTGAAAAAGTTTGAGACAGCTCTTTGGGAAGTGCATATACGCTACTGTAAATGGAATTTCTGTATTTGCGTGGCTTTAGGAGAAGATGTGGGATATTCAAAATGGAGCTGCTTAATCACTAATGAGGTCTTATAGCTACTCCCCAGTTTGTAGAGCTGGTGTGGGATGCCTGGGCATAAGATTTGCTCTGTCTTTCTTATTCTATTACTACACAAATGGGCCCGGAAGGTCATACTCCCTACACTGATAGATGATGTCCACATTTCTACTTCTCTGGTTTGCCAAAGATGAGTCATAACCCACCCAACCCTGCTTTCATCTGGTTTTTCATCTTTGAAAATAACCTCACTTAAATTAACACATAGCTTTCTTATATTGATATAATATAATTAAGGATTAAATATAAGGGAAATTCAATAAATAAATTTTATTAAAACAAAACTAATAATAAAAAAGAGCAGCACAGCTTCATGTATTTTTCCCACACAAGGGAATTCTGGTCCACTCTTGATGACATCTGTAGCCTTGGGCTCATTTTTATGTTTCTTAAAGGGTTAAAGCTGGTCTCCTTTCGGCTTTGCATGGTCAGGTGCCCTGCCATATCTGTGCATTATCAGTCTGTAATCAGGACACAGGGGAGAGGGCAACATTGGCTCCTGTCGTTTACTTTGGAAGCATGCAAATTGCTTTTTCTCTTATGAAATAATTATTCAATAACCAGGTATATATTAATCCTCAGTTTCCCTTTCTTTAGAAGTTGCTGGTGTGTCTGACTTGAATTCTTGGGCAGCTTGAACAGTCACGTTCTCTAGACTGCTTGCACTGGGGGTGGGGCAAGGCAGAAGGGACTGCTGGGTTATTAATATAGTATTTTCCTACCCTCGACATTTCTGTGTTCTTGAGAGAGGATTATGTGATTTAAGTTTGTATAGTCACAATTCAGTGAGAGCTCCTAGACTCATAAACAGGTAAACTCTGGTCATCAGAATAATGAAAGGTGGCAAACATTTTAAAACACACTGATATGGAAAGGCCCTAAAAAATTATATTTAAAAATGGACGCATTCTATAATGAACAATATTCATTGTAGGTAGGAAGTACTTATTTCATGCTAAACTCAGATTTTTTTTTCTTCATGTTATTTTCTGCTTGTAAATCAGGAATTTACAATGTTTGGTCTATGCAGAAATTTAAAAAATATAAATGTTAAATGCTGATGCTCATACGGCATTATATTTCCTCAATATCTTATTAAGGAAGTTTTTTCTCAGGATATTGGAAGATCAAGTGCCAGGTATTCAATGGTCTAAAATGAAATTGAGAGTTAAATGTGGGCATCAGCATGAGAATTTAGATGCCATCTTTCTTTTAACTTAAACATCCTTAAGAAAAAAAAATAAATAAAACCCTTAAAACAACTTTGAGTCATAAGGGCCATGATTCAGAATATTTTATGGGTCCTGTAAAGTTTGAGGAGACTTTTGTGTTCAAAAGTGACTTTGGCTTTGTTAACTGTTTCCTTTGCTGTGCAAATCTTTTGATCTTGATAAAATCCCAATAGTTCATTTTTGCCCTTGCTTCCCTTGCCTTTGGCGATGTTCCTAGGAAGATGTTGCTGCGGCTGAGGTCGAAGAGGTTGCTGCCTGTGTTCTCCTCAAGGATTTTGATGGATTCCTTTCTCACATTGAGGTCCTTCATCCATTTTGAGTCTATTTTTGTGTGTGGTATAAGGAAATGGTCCAATTTCATTTTTCTGCATGTGGCTGTCCAATTTTCCCAACACCATTTATTGAAGAGGCTGTCTTTTTCCCATTGGACATTCTTTCCTGCTTTGTCAAAGATTAGTTGACCATAGAGTTGAAGGTATATTTCTGGGCTCTCTATTCTGTTCCATTGATCTATACGTCTGTTTTTGTGCCAGTACCATGCTGTCTTGAAGTTGACAGCTTTGTAATAGAGCTTGAAGTCCGGGATTGTGTCAATCAGAGAAAGACAACTATCATATGATCTCCCTGATATGAGGAAGTGGAGATGCAACATGCGGGGTTAAGGGGGTAGGAGAAGAATAAATGAAACAAGATGGGATTGGGAAGGAGACAAACCATAAGTGACTCTTAATCTCACAAAACAAACTGAGGGTTGTTGCGGGGAGGAGGGTTGGGAGAAGGGGGGTGGGATTATGGACATTGGGGAGGGTATATGCTATGGTGAGTGCTGTGAAGTGTGTAAACCTGGCAATTCACAGACCTGTACCCCTGGGGATAAAAATATATTATATGTTTATAAAAAATAAAAAAATAAAAAAAATTAAAAAAAAAGTAACCAAAAAAAGTGACTTTGGCTTAGGACAACATTGGAGCTCTGGAGAGAACTCGATTCACCTTTGGTAGGTGGGGAAGCACTTTGGAGCAAAGGTTAGTTCAGGTTATAGCATCAGCATCAAGTAGCAGGTAAAATATTCTACATTGTCCTCGTTGTTCTACTGGGCATTGCACCAAGTTGGTTAAACAAACGCAAATGGAGCCACACCAAATTACCTACTGAAGGTCAGAACATGCCCTTTTGATGTATAATTTATATCAATGAAAGTAGTATACAAGAACATACTAGTCGTAGCAATAAAAATAGTACTCATAGTCCTTAGTTGGGGTTCATATTGCTTTAAGAACATATTCTTTCAGATCGCATTATTCTTAAACGACACCGACCTAAGGAAAACTTTTTTGAAATCTCTTCTTTAATGTATAATTCAGGAAATTCTTTAAGTATTTATTGAATGCTCCTGATATGTATATGTTACACACACCGTGGCGACCCATGGAACCTGCTGTCTGACAACTTCCCAAGTCACTCGAATTACCCCACAAGAAACTCAATAAAGCAGGGCTTGAATGTACTATTTAAGGTAACAGTCTTTATGATGACAGTGCAAGAACCTGACAGAGTAAGACATGCTTAGGAACCATGGGATTTTATGGGATGCAGAAGGAGAGAGCTTCAGGCTATGATAAAGAAGATTTTTTTGGCGTTGAAGAGATAGAATTAGAATTCACTTTTGAAGAGTGTGTAGGTCAATAGGCAAAGCATTGTTTTTATTTTATTTTACTTTTTTTTTAAAAAGTAGGGTCCATACCCAACATGGGGGTTGAATTCCTGACCCCAAGATCAAAAGGTGGATGCTGTTGAATGGAGCCAGCCAGACAGCCCTGTGACCTTTCTGTTTTAGAACATTTTGTGAAAATGACATTGCACCATGTGGTTGGGAGACAGTGACGGGAGGAGTTCCGTTGCGGTGAATAATTTGTGATGTTCATTCAGCCAAGGTAGACTGGATTTTGGCTATAGAAGACCTTGAATGACCAGGTAGGTTGTGTGCAGTTTAGCTTCCATTCAATTCTGAGCCACTGAAGATTATTCAAATTTCTTAAGCCTGCTGGTGTCATTCTCTTGGCAACCTTATGCATTTCAATGTCTCTTCTTGATACTGGAATATAGACCCAGAGAAAGTACAAAAATTGATTAATTAAATGAAGTTAGGATTCCATGTCAGCAAGAAATAACAACAAAATCACTTTTTCCTAATCTAAAACACTTATAGCATATCCTTCCCAGGAATGAGCTAACTATGGGCACACTGTTCTCTAGCAATCACTGTCTAAACACACCACTCCATTCACCGAAGTCTCTTGTGTACACAGTGCTGGTTGAGGTGTTTGTTTTATCCCACAGTTAACTGCACATTGCACCTGCCATCAATCACCAGTCATAGGTGTGTCTCTTAATTGCCATTTAAAGGTCTTCTGAATGTGACTTATATATATTATTTTCCTCCTTTTTCCACAGGTGAAAATCCTTGTTTAGAGACAGAAAAGGATGTTGAACATGGACTATTACATTCTTTTTAGAGTTGCCTCCTAATTTGAAAGAATCAAGAATTGTTGGTGCTATTCTGGATTACAATTCCATTTGTGAGGGCTTGTGATTTATCTCCTTAAAATAGGATAATCAGTGTTTTACTAATGGTAGGGACCAGATGATCTCATTTATGATTTAGTGTCTGTTTTTTTTTTTTTCCAAAAAACAAGGCAATGGATCCCATAGATTTTAATCTGGTGACTATAAGTTTATTCCTAAGCAAAATTCTAGAATGACTCATTCGAACATAGTTTTGTGAGTGTTTAGAAGATGAGTCCTTGCACACTTTCATCTAATTTACTAGAAACAGCTTATTGCAGACTGATTTTACAGACTGTTTTTCTTTATTGAAATCTTCTTTTCTGAAATTCATTTACTTACTTAACAATATTTGTAAGTCCAACTCCATAATGGGCTCAATACTATGACCCTTCTTGCTATATATCTTGCTGCACGAAAAAGGTATGGACCTGCCCCCATGGAGCTTATGTTTCACTAGGAACAATGAACTCAAACAAACCTGAAAACAAACAAGAAGAGCTCCCTGTAGAAGAAAACGTGTGAAGACATAAAACAATTTTAAAATACTGGGGAGCCTGGGAGGTTCAGTCATTGGGCATCCCTCTTTGGCTCAGGTCATGATCCCTGGATCCTGGGATTTGGGCCCCATCTTGGGCTCCTTGCTCAGCGGGAAGCCTGCTTCTCCCTCTCTTACTCCCTTGCTTGTGTTCCCTCTCTCACTGTGTCTCTCTCTGTCAAATAAATAAATAAAAATCTTTGAAATGCCAATATGTCTATGAAGGAACCAAAAAAAGATCAGGAGAAGGTTAATGGAGACCTATACGTGTAGGTGCTCAAGATCATTGGTATTTTGAAAATTACATGTTATTTAGCATCCTTCTTAGGGTAAGCTGATTTGTGGTAATAAATGGACTAAAAGGTCTTAGGTCGTATGTCTAGCTCTGGTAACACAGCAGGAATTTATGTCCAGCTCTGGTAATAGTACTGGAGAGTGTTTAGGCAGGCAGGGTAGCTTTGTTCTGTGCAGTCACCCAAAGGACCCAGGTTCATCCAATATTAAAGCTCTGTAATCCCCTACAGTAGGGTTTCTCAAACTTAGCAATATTGGCTTTGTTTTGGGGCCATTCATTGTAGGATGTTTAGGTGTATTCCTGGCTTCTAATCACTAGAAACCACTGCCCCTTCTTGACAATCAAAAATGTCTTCAGCCATTTCTAGATGTCCCCAGTGGGGCAAAGCATCCACTGCTCTAAGACCTCATTACCATTTACATTCAGCAGATGGAAGGTGAAAGAACACAGAATAGACATAACCATTCTCTTTCAACCTCAGATCCAGAAATGGGAGATATCTCTTCCTCTATACTCTTTTGGAGAGACCTAAGTCATGCACCATCTTGAAATTGAAGGGGGGGTGGCTGGGAAATATGGTCAATCATGTGCTCACCTACAGTCTTGTTATTATGAAAGGAAAAAAAAAAACAACAACAAACAACACATTTTGGTGGCTGCTGGTGGCCTTTGCCATGCATTTTGAAAAATTAAAATAGTTATCCAATAGTTTGAGAACCTATGAACTATCTATCGCTATCAGCTTGTTATGCTTGTGAAATATTTATGTTATGCTTAATGGACGAACAGCCTTGTCCTTGGATCATCTCTTGTTCCTGTTTCTTCACAGTGAACGAAATCCCACGTAGACTTCAGACTTAGCGAAAGTCACCGCAATCCCCAGGGAGCTCTCCAGAGTGTGTGATGTGGCACTCTCACACTGCTTACAATTTTACTTTGGATAAGTCTGGTTTTAACTATTGCATTTTAAAGATATGTAGAAAAAAATAGTAGCCTGGAGGAAAACAACTAAAAAGCATTACAGGAAAAGGAAATAGGTTCACCAAAGGAGATTAAAAAATCTTTGGATAGTTAGCTGGTAGATATCTTTTGTCTTATAAAGGAGTTATATTTTTTAAAGCTGAAGATTTAAAAATATTCCTCATGGAAAACTGAAGTATACTTACACGAATATTGGAGTAAGTAAAAATTTTTTTGTTGGGTTTGAATGAAGAATTTGAACATTATGGCAATAGAGTACTAGAGTGGGTTGTATCTGAGAACAGAGAGAAAGCAGAAGAAGCCTAAGAAGGAGGAATGGGAGGAGAAGGAGGAAGGAAAGGAGAGGAGAGAGTGTCTCCTTTGATGGTATGTTTGGCTATTCATCAAGGTAGGACTGAGATCATTCTTCAGTATTCCTTTCCACCTTCCTAATATAAATATGGCACACATACAGTTACTTGAAACTGAATTAAACTGTTATATCCATGCTGGTCTTGTAATCAAGCCAGAAAGTTGGTTCCTTTGAGAAAAAAATAGACTGTCCTGAGGGATTTGGTTCCCAACCAGATTTCTTGGAGTTAGTCTTTTCCTTCAAGAAATTCCTCCCCATGTGTGTGTGTGTGTGCATGTGTGTGTGTATTATATATAATATATAATATGATAATATAAATATGTATATGTTTTAAAATTAATGGCATTTTATCATGTTTTTATCAGGTAGGTTAGAAGACACACTCTTAACTAAACATCTGGTGTCTTTTTAAGAATAAAAATGTAAATGCTAGCTAAAGTGGCTTCATTGTACATTTCCAAAGAAAGATTTGCCATCACGCATGTTCCTGCACTCATGTACCAGGACTTCAAAATCAACCTCTATTCCACTTTTGATTTATTATGTTCTCTTTGGCAATTTGCTTGCTCTAGAAGCCTGCTTCCCAGATCTGCTCTTTCACCTGGAACTAAGGTTCTTATTATGAAGCTGTGCTATAGACCCACCATTGGAAAACATCCCTCTTTAGGGTGTAACTTGGCACCTGCAGACTCTTGTAGAGCAACAGGATGTGACAATTTAGGACGAGAAAACAATGGTATATATTGTCCTGCAAGAGAGTCTGACATGACAGAAACAATTTGAAGGGACCAGATGTAGCTTGCCAAGACTCTTGTTCTCTAAGGATTCAGCATTGACTTTCCTGAGACACTGGTAACATGTTTAATTAAACAAGAAATAAACACTTGAGTTTTTTCTTTAAAATGTCGTCACTGGTTACCGTTTTAAACTTCTCAATTTGTAAATGAAGAATGGATACAAGTTAGTTGCAGAGTACAACCTTCAGTGGGTTAGCTTGTTATCCAGGATATTGCTTATCTAATGACTTTGAAAGCAAATCAGATCTTAAATGAAGGCAGGAAACATGTAGGAATTCCACACTAGTAGGAATACACAGTGATAGAAAAGTGCCCAGTTAAAGTGATTATAGTACTCTAGGCTCCCTTAGGGCATGTTCTACATTTCCTCACTTACTTTAAGACCCCAGCTTATACTGAGTGCCTTCCCCAATTCAATGTCCTCCCATTCCAACTCAACCCCCTACTCTTTCCTCCTCCTTTCTTGGTCCTGAGCATCACGTGTTTCCCCTTTCTTCCTTTTATTTATGTCTTTAATATTATAGGGAGTGCATCTGCCAGGACAGGAGCAATGTCCATGTCTCTTTTCAATGGTCTTCCCCCATCCTACAAGATGGAATGTGGAAGATTACCCAAGTCCTTCAGGCAAACTTTTCAAGCTACTTTGCCTTCTCTCTCACTCTGTTCTTGAAGTTTGCAGCCCCCAGTACCTCATCACTCCATCATTCCTTAGTCTTTGCAAATGAACTTCTAAATGGTACCTTCATAGGTTTTTCACACACCTGTTAACCATTGTTTCACTCCTTTTCATTTTCTAAACTCCCCAAAGTAGGTGTTTTCCAAGGTTTAGGTCTTCATCATCAGTCTCCTTACTTCTCTTCCATGTCGACAGTATCAGGCACACACACCTTTTAGCTTGAAGTGGATAATTAGTGATATTATTGCCATACCTTTAGCTCAATGGAGATTCGGCTCTACATTGTCATATTCCAAAATAATAAAAATGAATCTTCCTCTCCATCTCCCCAAACTGCCTCATATTTCCAACTCTCCCAGTTCTTACATGTAATCAGTTGCTAAGTCCTTGAAAGTTTACTTCCACTACATTTCCTCTCATCCTCTTCCTTTCTCTTGGCACTTTCTTAATTAAAATCAGTACTATTGCACTAATTTTCTAAATAATCTTTATGCCTCTATGTTCTTTTTCTCTTAATTTTTTTTTATTATTATCATTGAATTAGATTCCAAGTTGCTGTTACACACCAAAACTTTCAATGGGCCTTTCGTACATACTGAGTGTAATTCAAAACCTCTTCGTTTGGCATCAAAGTTGTCCTTTCGTGCTACAGTGGGAAAGAATAATACTCCTTAACTGTCTTTAGGAGATTAACTGATCCTCCTTGAAATCAGGGAAAACAACATTTGAGTTGACTAAGACTATTTGCTCTTCTTGCTCACGTGGAGTGTTTGTTATAATTTGGCTTTGAAATACGTTATAAAACCATTGGTTCTAGAATTTCACTTGAAATCAATGTCTGTTTGGTACAGATCTTCAGTGCTCATCAGTTTAGGTTGACCAGTTTTCTTACTATTTGTCCTCAACTATAATTGCATTTTATTGTGACAGTAACTCTTTAAATTTCTTTTAAAATATAAAAATAAAACATTATCTGCTCTCATTAGGATGGCTGTCTTCATTTGAAATGAAAATTGCAGCTGAGATGATCATTGTCTTTCCAGGAGAATTAACAATGATGAAGTAATAAATGATGCTCAGATTATGATCAGATGATTTTTCTACTAGTTCGAATGAATTATAGTTTTGGAATCTGCCATATTGGCATTTAGAAATCCACTAATCTGAAAGCTAGAAAATGTTTATGGACACTTACAACCTTCATTGCCTGTTTATTTTGAAAGCAAGAGCTAATGGAGGTCAATTAGAAAAAACAACAATCGCTATCACTTCGACAGCTTTCGCATCCTCTTACCCACCAAATATCCTAAGCAGACAAAACTAAAAATATAACCTGGAAAGGAAGCCCTTTCTAAATCAAATTACGTGAAGTATTTAATTCACTATGTTTTTTGGTAACTGGGTCATAACTTGTGCCTCAAGCTGTCACACCTTGAAAATGTACTTGTGCTAGACAAGGTTGCTGATGTCACACTTAGGAGTTCACATCCTGGGAGAGGTTTGCCATTGAAGCTGAAGTGTATCTGATTCAGCCCTGTGGCCGCAAAACTGGATGAAGCGGTTTTCTTCCCTTTCCCCTTTACAGTGTGTGATTTGTGCAACAGCTTTGGCTTGGCAAATAGGGAAGTATCGCCGCTAAATCGGCTTTACTCTAAGGGCACAGTGTGCCTGTTTCTCAACTCAGGGATATCCAAATCCAGGACCATTTTACTTCAAGTGGAATACACACACAGAGCAAACATTCTCAAGGTCAGGTGTGTGTTTCCTTATTTTCCATGGCAAGAACCATTTCCCTTTTTTGGAACGAGGCATAGAACTCATTCATGCTATGGAGCAGTAAATTACATGGGGGGGGTGTATTTCAAAGGATCACTCTTTTTTAAAGAGAAGATGTTAGACAATCCGTATTTAAGGGATAATCAAATTTGGAAGGGGGATTGGCAGCCCAGGTTTACCTTCCTGAGTACATGGTTGACAGTCTATTTGTGGGATGGCCAGATGTCTACAGCATAAGGAAGTGGACAACTGAAGCAAGTAACTATGTAATTCCAGCAATATTCCATGACTTTTCATTTTTACTAGTTCAAACAGTGGTAGGGTTGGGGACAAAGTCGTTTGTGTTATTCCTTCCTTTCCTATGTTCTTTTGATGGCATAAGGAGCGGTACAATGATGTGCATTTTGTGTGTGCATATAGTCGCTGTCATTATTTATTTTGCAGTTTAACACAGCTTATTTTTGTGTAAGCAAGATCCAGCCACTTGCTAAGGAGGATCCTAATTGTCTGGATGCCTGTTTGGGAACAGAGAAATGTGGATTTTTCTTTTCCTTCAATCTCCTGCTGTAAGAGACAACGTCACAATTACAGGTAGATGGCTCGGCAAACACCTCTGGGCTCCCCTCCCCTGCTCAGTAATGAATGCTGAACTATTGTTTCCTTTCAGGTTGTGCCACTTCATATCTCTTACCTTTTTCCCCTCAGTTTTATGTAAATTGTGTGTGGATAATGGAATGAAATGGTTTCCATGGAGCTGAACAAATATAGGTCATAGTGTAAGGAACTCTTCCTCTCTTGAAGTACACAGGTGAATTTGCATATAATTTTAATTATTCAGTTTTATAAGTAGGACTGAAACCGTGAACAAAGTTGAGCTTCTTGTGAGGTAGATCTTCATTTTCCCTCATAAAATATGTATGTATAAATACAATAAAAACTCCCACTACACAAAAATGCTAGAAGTTAGTAGAGAAAAATCAGTTGGGAAATCTGTGTTTTCAAATATATTTTTATGACCTATTAGCTGAGTGACTTTATGGTGTACTTCTCAGTGCATCAGCTTTAAACCTCCAAATGCACTTGTCTTTTTACGCCTCTCAAAAATCTAGGCTACTCCCCTTGGTTTATTAAATCGTTAATTAACTCATTCAATAAATGTGTAAGTTTTGGAATCAGACAGGCCTGCAGTTTAATCCTGGCTACACTTCATACTGGCTTTCATTTGGGAAAGTTAGTGAGCCTCACTGACTATGAATTTTCTTGTGGGTGAACGTGGGATGATCATTACTACCTTATAAGGCTGTTGTGGTGCAGAAGGACATGTGTGAATACACTACCTGATCCATGGTCTACCACATAACAGGTGCTAGAGCAGCCATGAGAAAGCAACCTGCAGAGCTCCAGCTGCAGGAAACATTTCTGATCAAGAACATCAGCTTCTGTGATCTGAAATTCACTAGCACATTGACAAGGAAGCCATGTGTAGGCTGCTCCCAGCCAATGCCTTGGTGTATCAGGGATAGTAAGGCAGGTTTACTCCTGGAAGACAGGTGCCTCCTTAGCATGGGTTGCTTTGGCTCAAAGACACCTTGATTTTGATCTTGTTGAATCTTCTCACACTGCAAGGTAGCCTTGGACACTTCCACCTAACCTTGCTTCTCTTTTACTTGCATTGAGGCTTGAAGGCTCTCCCAGCCTTTCTCAGCTCCTTCCTCATGTTTTCTCACAGATGTTTCTCCTAATAAAACCCTTGTATCTTGGTGTCTGTTCCTTGGAGGCCCACACTAATACAGGTGCTCATTAATAATAGCTGTTTTATTATTATTTTTATTTTTTTATTTGACAGAGAGAGATCACAAGTAGGCAGAGAGGCAGGCAGAGAGAGTGAGAGGGAAGCAGGCTCCTTGCTGAGCAGAGAGCCCGATGCGGGACTCGATCCCAGGACCCTGAGATCATGACCTGAGCCGAAGGCAGCGGCTTAACCCACTGAGCCACCCAGGCGCCCCAATAATAGCTGTTTTAAAGATTATATTTATTACCTGTTACGTGCAAAACTTTCTTGGGCTCAGTGTAGGACACAAAGCTGAATTTATCATATTTCACTATTTCAAAGAAGTGGGATCATGATACTGATGAGTTGTGTAAGAAGGCTAAAATATATAATATTGAAAACTTTTACCCCTTGGATGAGAAGTACCATAAAAATTAATGATGGACAAAATAAAATTAAAGGGCACCTTTTAAAATAGTCATTTAGAAATGTGACACTGGTGAATTTCTAGTCTCCTAATATCACTTTGCTCTAGCATAATCCCTCAGGCTAATGTTTGAGACGGAAATATGCAATAAAAGATTTACAATATGGGCTTAATTTACCTTAAGATGGGATAGGTATTTTGGTAATCATAGCTCCATCAGAACTATGAACAGGTTGGTAGTGGATGAAGAAAAAGGCTTCGATTAAACAGACTTCTTCCATTATTGTCCTCTTGGGTCCTTTGTAAGATCCCTATACTTCTTGTTTGTCAAAGTCAGTTTGAACCAGAGGAGCAAAAGGTCCAACAGTCTCTGAACTTCTAAGTTCAGTTCACCCCTTCAGACAGATTGATAAGGTGACAATTGAAGATTGAGATGCATCTTTTTATGAAGGTTTCCATAACTGAACCAACTACCTCCACAGAAGAGTTTCTGGGAGGAAAATTGGCTTTCTTCTTCCTTTCTTTACTGTCTCTCGACAAGTAAAGATATATGTCTATATGCATGTGTATATATTGGTATGGATGTGTGTGTGTGTGTGTGTGTGTGTGTGTCTGCTTTGGAAATAGAAGAGAATTTTGTTTTTACTTAGAAAAGAATTATTGAATACTGCTCTTAAACTTTATGTTTTACTTTTTAATAATTATTTAAAAAAATCTTATAGAGCATTGTAGACATAACTCATTAATTTTCACTCTCCCAGGCAATGGAAGAGGGAGGCATATGTTATTGTTACAGTTTTACAGATTAAGATCTCAAGAAACTGAAATTTGAGTGGCTTTTTCAGCTCAGGAATAGATCTGACACATGCTGATTTCCAATTTCCATTTGACTCTACAGATATTTCCTGTAATTGAGGAAAATTGTATTAACAAATCCAAATATCTTGAATTTTTGTCTTTCATCACAATTCCCCTGGATACCAGAAAAAGGCATTAATAGCTTGATTGTGTAATACACATACCAAAGGGTGGGTTAATGAGAATTATCATCCATGAAACAAAATAATTCAATTCAGTTATTTCAATCAGAGCAACGATTCTTTCTTCATTTTAACACCAAAGTTTATAAATAAGCTGTTCAGTAAATTCATGTTGGAGGCAGGAAGTTTTCAATTTGTATAACTTTCCTATCTTTCTCTACAACTCCAAGTAACATTTTGCATAAAATCTGAGATTGCTCCTGCTGCTTTGGTCACTGATGACAGTTCTTGGGATGCCTGAGTCTGGACTTGAGTGCATTTCAGACTTAACTTCCCTAGTGCATCCTTCCCAACCAGAGTTCACCAGACCCATGGGACCTAGACTGACTACATGCTTCTGTCTACTTCATCATCCTTGTAGACTCTGTTTGGGTTTTTTTCACAATATGTACATTTTTTTTCATACTGAATATTACAGTTTTGCACCTCCCATGTCCTCCTCTTACTTTTGCTGGCCATGCTGATATATAAAGTATCTACAGATTGAAGATATTCCCACAGCACTAATATTTAGTTCCTGAGGGCTCTCTCAATAAACCATTTGTGTAAACCTAAGTTGTTCTTGAATAGGCCAATAATTTTTTTTTTCAGTGAATGTATAAACCAGAAATACACCTGACGTGCTATTGGCTTAATTTTAACATGGAATTATGTCCCTTATTCCTTAAGCCTGTGTTCATTCCAGAACTTTTGTATATTCTTTTCCTAAAGTTCTTATATCCACCTAAAATTTTCCAGCATCCCTCTGTTCTTATGCTCAATAAACCTCCAGACTTTTCTTCCCTCAATATGTACACAGAAAAGTGATAAATATAGCCTTTTTCAATTTTAAGTTCTTTTTTCTATAAATATTCCTTAAACTTCTATCAGTTGCTCTTGCTTGAATCTGTGTGAGACAAGGTCTGATTTTGCACAAAACTACCCTAGTCATTTGAAGTTTAGCATCTCAACATTTTCTGGTATTACATGGAGAACAATAACTCTGAGGCATCTGTTATCTGAAGGGTAAGGACCTCTTATTTGGACAAGTGTGCCTCCCAATTTATCCACAGTCTCTGAATATCTATATCTGATATAGACTCTGATATATAGACTCTGATTTGGACTCTAAATATCTATAGGTCAGCTCTTGGGATATTTCAGGAGGGAAAACCATCCATGGCCAAATAGTTGTCAGAATTATTGCATATTTGAATTTTTTAGGTTCCTGTTTTTTAGATGGGCTTGCCCTCAAATTTTGATTAGAAAAAAAAAATAAAATGTCCACAGCCTATTTTCTACCATTTGGAGGGAGAAGTTTCCATGGGCTCTTTTTGTAATACAGTCCAGCATCTTAGAAAATTCACTGACCAGAAATTCTAATATATACTCCAAGAAGCTCCTGTTTTGTACCTATTGTTGACTACAATTTGCCACTGATTAAAAGTTGTTACTTAGAGTGTCAGTTTCTTAAGGGAAGAAGGAATATTTTTACGTGACTGTGTGAAATGTTGACATACGTTAAATATGTGAGTAAAGTTAGTGCTTCTGTCAAATACATTTGTGCGAACAAAATGCAAAGGAGAATACTCCCTACGTAATGGGGAAGGCCATCATCTCCTTCTAAAGATCTTATGACTTAACACAAGAATTCTTTTTTTTTTCCTTTTTTAAGATTTTATTTATTATTTTGAGAGAGAGCGAGTGATTGGGGGAGGGATAAGGAGAGAGAATCTAAAGCAGACTTCACAATGAGTGCAGAGCCTGATGCAGGGCTTATCTTAAAACCATGAGATCAGGACCTGAGTGAAAATCAAATGTCACACGCTTAACTGACTGAGCCACTCAGGCATCCTTACCATAGGAATTCTTAATCCTGGCTATACAATAGAATCACTTGGAGTGATTTAAAAAACTTGTGATACCCCATACCTATAACCATAGTATGGTTAACTATTGTTCAACAAAGCAGGAAAGAATAACCAATGGAAAAAAAATAGTCTATTCAACAAATGGTGTTGGGAGAACTGGACAATGACATACAGAAGAATAAAACTGGACCACTCTCTTAACCATAAAAAAAATAAATTCAAAGTGGATGAAAGACCTAAATGTGAGACAGGAAACCATCAAAATCTTAGAGGAGAATATAGGCAGCAACCTCTTTGACCTTCATTTACATACTTGCAAACACATCTCCAAAGGCAAGGGAAACAAAAGCAAAAATGAACTATTGGGATTTCAGCAAGATAAAAAGCTTCTGAAGAGGGAAGGAAACAATCAACAAAACTAAAAGACAACCTGTGGAATGGAAGAAGATATTTGCAAATGACATATCAGATAAAGGGTTAGTATCCAAAATCTAGAAAGAACTTATCAAACTCAGCACCCCAAAACCAACAATATTTATAGCAGCACTTTCAACAGTAGCCAAATTATGGAAAGAGCCCAGATGTCCACTGACTGATGAATGGATAAAGAAGCAATGGTACACACACACACACACAGACACACACACACACACACACACACACAGGAATATTACTCAGCCTTAAAAAAGAATGAAATCTTGCCATTTGCAATGATGTGGATGGAACTAGAGTGTCTTATGCTAAGTGAAATAAGTCTGTCAGAAAAAGACAAATACTACATGATTTCACTCATATGTACAATTTAAGAAACAAAACAGATGAACATAGGGGAAATGAAAGAAAAATAAGATAAAAACACACCAGAAGAAACTCTTCATGATATAAAACAAACTAAAGGTTGCTGGAGGGTCATACATGGGGGGATGGGTTAAATTGGTGATGGATATTAAGGAGAACATTTGTTGGGATGAGCACTGGGTGTTATGTGTAAGTTATGAATCACTAAATTCTACTCCTGAAACCAATACCACACTATATGTTAACTAACTTGAATTTAAATGAAGTCTGAGGGGAAAAATTTTTGTGGGGATTTCAATCCTGGCTAAACCTTCAGGTTCTTATCCCTTATGTCAGGGGACATCACAGTGAGAACTGAGGTTTTTGCACCCAGGCGATTTTTTCCCTTTGAATAAAATAGCATCAAAAACAAAAACAAAACACAACAAAAAAAAACTTGTTATGCCCCAGTTCCATTCCAAACTAGTTAATATGATTCTTTGAAGAACAGGATGATATGGCGCCCAGGTATCAGCATTGAAACTCTCCAGAAATTCTAATGTACAGCCACTGGTCAGTTAGTGAGCTATTCATTGGTGAAATATCAACTCATTTCTGATGATTTTCTGTATAAGTGAAAGTTGTTCCCAAATAGTTGGACTTTTCTGCTTAAGGATCATCTGAGGAATTACTGCGGACTCCCAGGACTTAAATTTCACAAGGTGCACCTTAAGGTATGAGATGACCTCTGCATGTGCTGCCAAAGAGCTGACTTGACCAACTGGGTAAAAGCCAATCCATGGGCAAACAGAGCCTGTGATTACCCCATGGGAAATGTTCTCTGAGTTTTAGGTTCCCAGGAATAGAGAGAAACCAGTTTGGACGCCCATAAGCTTTAGTGTCTGACTAGAGTTAAGAGAAAAGAATCTATGGGTCGGCTCCCAGCTTTATTCACATACTTGCAGACACCTCTCTCTATAACCCCAGGGTCCAGGCCACTCATTTATTTCTCAACTCCCTTTGGCAGTTAAGTCTGATCATCATCTACTGGCCAACTGAAGATACAAGTATGGTATGCCAACATAATAAAGCATTAATGACAATGTAATGTGTTCACATGCAAAAAACCAAAACCATAAAAACAACAACAACAAAATCCTAACCCTGTAATCCATTAATGCCTGAGCAGTATACCTTTGGGTGAGTAAGCAATGGATAGTTTCTGTCAGATCACCCACTGTGAGATCACTGCCTTTCCCCCTCCCCATGCTGTTGATTTCTTTCTCAGGTGCCTCCATCTTGGTTTTGAGCTGGTAGGGGGGCTGCCTACATTAGTTTGGTCATGGGGAGATGTCACCGTCATTTCTCTCCCCACAAGAGCAAACACCCAGGTCACATGGTAGGGGTGGCTGAACGGTCTGCTTAGATTTTATCTTCTCAGCCTCCACGAAGGCTGGATGGCCTGGGGGTGGCAGACCTCACAGGGCAGCCTCCTCCAGATACTTCAGTATGTTCTGCAAATGCAATCACTTCCTATGTGTCCCACAACATGAAAGAGTTTGGCACGTATATGTTTTCAGGTCCAAAACTGGATGTTTTAAATTTGAGTATAGATAGATATATCTCGCTATACATCTATATCTATATGTATTGGTATATACAATTATATGTAATATAATTATTATATATGTATTCTCAAATATATGCACACATATATAAAATAGTATATCTACTTAGTGAATTCTATTTACTAGAAAATAAAACTCTATATTTTATTATATCACTTAAAACCTTGACATGTATTGACTATGTGTCGGGCCATAACGAGACTTAATTTCCATGAAGGAGTTTCTTTCAGACATTTCTCAGGTAATTTATCTTTTTTGAATCCTCAATCTTCAGAAAAATCAGTTGAGAATTCAGAAAAATGGGAAGAGGAATTATGATTCTCCTGTGAGAATTAAAGCTTAATAATCAAGAAGCTACTGGTTTGAAGGAATCCACTGATGTTAAATCAAAAGCAAGAGCACAATACACTGACAAGGGAGTTGGAGTGTCAAGAAGCTGGAATGGAAGAAAGGAGGAGAGCAGTGGTGACCGTCTAATCAATCAGTCTTGCTTGGAATTGTTGCCTGGTTCTAGGTGTGTGTTTATGGGCCCTGTCCGCTGCCGACACAGCCAGTATTGTGAATAAAACAATTATTGATAAGTCCATGCACATAATATGTTTTAAATGAGTCCTGTGAATGGTCTTCCACAAGATAACACGTTTTAGAAGAAAATAACTCTTCAAATTGGAAATTTTGACTTGTGAGACTGTGTAGTGCTATTAACCTGGCTAGGTAATGCAAATGTTTCCTTCTTTGAATACTACCCAATAATGTTCTCTGTAGTTTCCTGGAATTTGAATATTTGCTGGAGACTACAGTTCTTTGTAAGTACTTTAGCAGAAAAAATAAGAGGAAAAGAACTGATTTCAGTACTCAGATAAGAAGTAAAAAACCAATCTAAAATCTAAATTAGCAAAAGCACTATCAATTTCAACAGCAAAACTAAAATCAGAGCAAGCAGACAAAATATTTTCATCATTCAAAAGGGAATCTGTTCACATGAAGTAATTTACACCCTAACACCCAGCTTGAATGTACTTTTGGATGTACTCTTAGCATTGCAAAATGAAAGAAGCTTTTCTACATCTTTAATATTTGTCATGGAACAAAGGTCAAGACTATTGGATAGGGTAATTAATGCTTTGTATGTTTAAAATTTCATTTTAAGAGTAGCATCTCTTAAATATTAAATCTTTATGGTAATGTTTTTTAGTTTTTTTAAAAGGGATTTTTATTGGTATTTTGTACTCCTGATTTCTTTTAATGTTTTCAACTATCATATGTTTATATCAGATAGAGATCATTTTTATGTTACTGAATTTTATAATATATATTGTTTCATAATATTAGCAAGTCATGCATTTGTTACACCATGTTTTGTTAGCAGAAAAAAACCTCCCAAAGTTTAATAGAAAGCCTCAGTCAGAAGAATGATTTGCTATTTATTATTTGGTCACTCTTTTTTAACTAAAAGCACATAAAATCTTATGAAAATATATAATGCTATGATTTGGAGAATCCCAGAGAATTTTCTGTGTCCTAGTATTGAAGATTAATATCAAGAATTTATATAACTAAGATATAAATGCAATATCCTGGGGGCCAGTACCAGGGAAAGAGAAGAGAGCATGATGCCCTGGCAGAGGAAAAGTTGGAGGGTTAAGCCAAGTTCAATTACAGGGTGTCAGGACAGAAGACACCAGGAGCAGAATGGCGTGGACACCAGAATTGGAATCCTGAAGACACATCAAAGTCAGGAAACATCAGAGGCAAATGAGGGGGCAGAAGGGGAGTTTAAAAGGAAACTAATTCCAGGGGTCAACATCTTCTGGAATCAAGATTGCTTTAAAATGGCTGAGTGTGGATCTCTGCGGTCCTTGAGGCATGAGATCTTAAAGGAACAGCCCATTGTCAAGTGCTGCCTCCCATGTGGAGTTTAAGGATTTAAAGATACGCATTTGATAAATTTACCTTCTGGTAATAAACCAGTGGGAGATGGTGATAGGAAAGAAATCTATTTCTATAATCAGAACTTTCCTCGTGCTTCATGGATTCTGTAGGCATAACATCTCCCCTTTCCTAATTTCTAAGCAGAGGACTAGGGAGAGCGAGAAGATAGAGAAGAGAGGGGACAGGGCTGATGGCTGAAATCTGGGGAAGTGGAGTCATTCATGAATCTGAGGAGGAGAGAGAACTGAGGTTTTTATTCTTTTTCTCTTCTCATAGGAGAGAGAAGGGAAGTATTCTTCATCCAACTTAAGCGAGGGACCTTCAATATACTTACTCATAGAAGCTGGAGGTGCCCAAGAGAAACAAAGATCAGGATCTCGGTCCTCTTTAGACTTCTGTTAATGTGATCTCTGCAACTACTTGGGCAGGAGGAAAAGACAGAGAGAAAAGTCAGGCAGAGAGAAAAGCTGAACAGCCCCACGTGGTCTGCTTCTCCAGAGCTCCTTGCAGTCTGTATAAAGTGGTCTGCTCCTCCAGGCTCCTGCAGACTATATAAAGTGGCCAGACCTGAAGTGATTGGCTGAAGACACACCTAAGAGGACTGGAGGAATGATCCTGCCCCAAGAAGCAGGGAGGTAGCCTACCCACTAGGTTGGAAGAGGTTGGTGACACAAGTGTCGGTGGAAGGAGGGATCAGCTGCACCTGTGCCCACATGGAGCACCAGCCCTCGTGAACAGGCCACTGCAAGTCTTCAGGTGACCAAACCAGCAGAGTTGATTCCAACAGCACCTCTAGATTCTTTCCTCTAGTTTCTCCTAGACAATCATAGTCCAGAGGTGTTTCATCGACATTCCTGCTGTTCCGATTGTATTGATCTTTTCAAGTTCTTTAAATAGGTAGCATAGACATTTTCACATGCCTCTGTTTGTTTCTGGGCTTCTACGTATGCTGTTCCATTTGCTCAGAATACCTCCTCCTGCTCAGTGAGTTTTCAGCTCTTATTAGTTCTCTCAAAGTTTCGTTTAAATGTTGCTTCTTTAGGGAGGTCTTCCTTAAATCTCTAGTAGTTTTGTCCTCCATGAGATATGCTTCCTTACCACCCTGAAATTCCACTCTTTAACAAATATGTCGAGGGTCTTGCCTGTCTTGTTCAAAACTACACTCCAAGTCCACTACTGAGCTTAGCGGTGTATGGGTAATTAATGTACATTCTTCATCTTAATAAATGAAAGAAAGTAACTAGAGTCACAAGAGGAAGAATGAGAAAACAGAATTCATACTATGAATAGAAATCAGTTGTATACTATAAACCACTTGTACTTTCGGAATGTTATAATGGCCCATAAAAAGTCAGTTAGGTTTTGTCTCTGGCTATTTACTTGCAGGCAATCGCAATTCCTATATCAGCATTACCAATACTGACTTTGATTGATCTATCTATCTATCTATCTATCTATCATCTATCTATGTATTGGGGTGGCACAGGGCTAGGAAGGAAGTTATGATCACACCCAGGTAGGTCTTTCACAGAGATGAAATGAGCTGTGGTTTACATGAGATGGGCTGAAGCATCTTAGGGCATCACTTACCTTAAAGATCTCTATCTCCTTGGTCCTCACTGTGCTAGAAATCCCACAGTTCAATTAAATACTCCTTTAAAGTGAGGGTACCAGGAAGAGATGCATTGTGGGAGTGTTGGGGTTAATATGGATTATGAGGCAGGTTTCCTTTTGTCATTGTGTGCTCATGGGTCATTTCTCCTCAAGGTCTGTATCTCCTCATCTTGTCAGATAGATCTTTCCTGATGGTGAGCAAAGGGACCCTGAAGGACACTATGGAGTCCTTAGCTTCTTTTTTGGGTTCATCTCCAAGGTCCTTATTAGCTTTGGCAACCCATGATTTCACCTAAAATGGGTCAAAAGATCGAGTTCTTTGTCATTAACAACCTTCGGGAGTGTCTGGATGGTGCAGTCAGTTAAGCATCTGACTCCTGGTTTCGGCTCCGGTTACGATCTCAAGGTTGTGAGATCCAGCCCAGCATCAGGCTCTGTGTTCAGCATGGAGTATGCTCAGGATTCTCTCTCCCTCTTCTTCTGCCCCTCCTGCTTGTAGTTTCTTTCTCTCTCTTTCTCTGTCTCTCTCCAAATAAATAAATAAATAAATAAATAAATCTTTAAAATATCCAATCTTGGATGTCTGTTAATTTCTCTAATGTACAGTTTCTTCCTCTGAAAATTAAGGGTTATAATTTATGTTGTCTCAGGACTTTTCCAACCTTAACATTTAGTAAATGCTGATGATTTTTCCCAATAACAGAGAATATAAAGTAATAAACTTTGAAATTCTCTTACAATAATGCAATAATTCCATCTATTCATTAAAAGCATGGGTAATTGGTGATAAATATATTTAAAAAGGAAGAGAGAAAGTATCCAGAACCCACCAAAGTGTATTAAAGAAGAAATCTCCTGGACATGATTTTTTATTGTAATGTCCATCTTTCCTCTCAAGAAGAGCAAAGCAAACACCCAACATTTGAGAAAGATGATCCAAACGGCAAGGTCTCTGGCAGGTTAAGAGAAAGAGAGGGAAAAACAAAATTACCTGTATGAGACACCTTTAAGAGAGAAATTCTAGATGACTTTGGCTTTGGCAAAAATCTTCCCAGGAGTTAAAGGTCATACAAATTTCTCCAACATATCTATGAATGGATTGATGTGTTACCGTATTTCTATTACTTCCTTACTTCCTGAGTAGACCTCACAGAATCCAGGTTCTTTAATTCCATATTAAGAGTTGAAAGGATAAGAGGGATTAAGAGAAAGTTACCCTTTTGTAAACATTTCAAACCAAAGTTTGCTCGGGCTGTGTACCAAGAAGTGTTAGTGAGGGGCATACTCTCTGTGTGAGAAGTTGCTGCATGCTGCAGAAATCTGTGGCTGGGCTCTCATGGTGTCTCATTTAAGGCCAGAGGTCCTGTTCCTTCTGAAATTCAAAGGTTATACTCTGGCTGTAGGAGAGAGGCACACAAGGAAGATTCCTTCACAAAAGGTTGGGCGTTGACTCCTCCCTCTAAGACAGATACCATCATAGGGCAACAGGGCATCTCAGGATCAGTGGGTTGTATTTCTAGTTTCTTTTTAGGGGCCTTCAAACTTACAAAAATTAATCTTTTTGATTGACTCTGGCTCCTAATCTTGAAGATAAGCTCAGAACATTTACCAGTTTTCAGCACTGCTCACCAGGCCAAGTCATAGCACCAAATTATGAATTTTGTCATCAGTGACCTTTCCAGTCTTCCCTTTTTACCTGCCCACTTGGTAGCTCAAGTCCTCCTCCTTCCTCCTCTGTGGAAATTGTCAAAGTGTTTGGGATTGTGAGGGATTTAAAGAGATCAAGTCATTCAGTCATTTCATTTTCGGAAGAGAAAACTAAGATCCGAAGATTTTAGATGACTTCCCTAAAGATATGTTTTTAAATCCTCTTCAGGGTTTCAATATAAGACATCTGAGTTAGTGACTGACATTGGGGGTATCATTATTAATTGGTTTAACATGTAGGTCACAAAAAATTTTAGTTTGGTACCACCTATCATTTCTAGATATCCAAGTGTCATTGCAGGTATGTTTCAAAATAATTTAAATATCTTTAAATATATAAATTATCTCCTGTCATTCATTTTTAAAACTTTTTAGCAAAACACTTCTGGGATATAAGTGTTCTTTGCTACTATTTTGAAAACCATCGTGAACTGTGAATTAAAAACTAGTTTCCACTTAAAGAGCATTGTATCTAAAAAAGAAGGGGTAAATACAAGGGCAGTTTGTGAGCCCACATTAATGAGTGACTTTAATGATTCCAACACAGTAGAGTAGGAAGACATGCATTGGGTGGAACGTTGTGAAACTCATAGTTATTTGCTTCTCAGAGTAAGTGTGTAGATAATTTTCTCGGGACTTGTATGCAAGGATGAATAGATGGAAGATGGAAGCATCTGACCTAGGATATCTAAAGTGCTCTAAATCATGCTCAAGATAGCTATTACTAGGACCTCAACACTTTTGTAATCCTGCCTGATGCAAAACTGTTCCCTGGGGGGCACTTGCCAAAATGAAGGCCAACTTTGTAGAATCGCTAACATCGAACGTCTTATGAGTAGGCAATCTCAATGGAACCTTTTGTCATCAACAGATTGGTTTTGCTGCTTTGGGCTTTCCCCCTCCCCATCCTTATTCCCAATGTAAAAATTTACCCACCTGCTGTGTTACTCTTCTCAAGGGTATTTTGTCAACATTGTCAAAGAGAGTTATGATAGATTTTTAGTGTGGAAAAAAATTGTCAGTCTTTTAGGTAAATAATGTGTCTATGGATATATTCCCCAGCAAAATATTTCAGTGCTAAAATAAACAAAATTGTATAACTTTTGTGAACTTATTACATTCCCTCAAGATGTCAAATATTATTAATTTCTTAATATAAACATTGAAACATCTATAAATTACTAAAAGCATGTTCTTAAAATAACAAGAAAAAATAATTTAACACTGACGAAAACATTAAACCTCAGCACAGTGACTCTTTTAATTTAATGATTATTTTATACTCATTTTTAGTACCCCTTTTGAAAAAGCCAGCATAGAAATTGTTGGTTAACACTCTAATCCTTAATGGAATGCCAGTATAACCAGACTTCTTGCCTTTACCATATCTGCTCTCAGGTCACTTTTCTTTCCCCAAACACAATGAGCTAAAAGATGTGGCTTTCTCTAGTGCTTTGCCCTCATCTGCCATTTACATCCTTTGAGGAATCTGGTATCCGTTTTCAGAAGTCACCATTGAGGAAATCCTATTTCCTTTTTTTATGGTGTGGATACAATTTTGAAAGATAAGTAAAGCTTACCCAATAAAACCGTGGACTTTCTGCTTTTGGTTTGTATCTGTGGAGGAGCTTACTTCCCCTTCTTTCCATTCTTGCCACGAATGGGATGTGCTTGTCTTATGGGTAGATGTATTACTTTCCTTGAAGTCATCTCTTCATCCTGTTTCCTAGAATGCATGTGTTGCCCAGGATCAGTTGGGTCTGATCCTATGGATTCTCTGCTGCACAAAAGACCCTGCTGTGCTTTAGCTGAAGTCCGAGAAGACAATGCCCTGCGTGCATCCATTATTGAGAACAATTGAAAGTTAGTCTTCTCTACTGAAATGGATTTAAGTGACAGTCTGTGGACAGGACGTTTCCAAACTTTGGACTGCCGGGGACCAAATGCTACCATCTAAGGCCAGAAATGTTCCATTAATAATTGACTTCAATGGTGTTGACTCTCCATTGAAAGGCTGATGAAGAGACTTTCAGAAACCTTGTCTCAGATGGGACCACAGAGTGCCAGTGTGGATGAAATTAATAACTCAGGTTTTTTCAGGAACAATGGTACAGATCTTAAGCCACAGGTCACACTCAGAACCCTAAATATGAAAGTAACTGGGTAGGCTTGGGGACAGGTCTTCCAAACCCTGCTTTCTGTATTGCGGCTGTGCCACAGTCATTATGCCCATCCTGTGTGTTGGTGTGTGTATGTATGAGTGCATGTATTTCTACTTCTTTCTCTGAAACTAACCTCTGTAGCATTATTTTTCATATAGTGCCTGGAGCCTTTACAAAGGAAGAAAGCCAAGAATTCTAAATAATTAGAATTCATTCCTATATAGTATGTACATTCTGGTGATTCAATAACACCCGCCATATGCAAAGGGCCAAGCTGAGGCAGAGTTAAGGATCATAGGGGAATAAGATATTCCAGTGTTTGGGGGATGTTATTATCTGGGATGGCAAAACAGAAATATCTACAAGTATTTCTTGTGCAGGGCAGACCATGCTGGATGGTCCAATAGAGGTGAGGGATAGCGTTTAGAACATGGGCTCTGGCCTCAGAACGTTCTGCAGATTCAGTTTATTTATTTATTTATTTACTTATAGAGAGGGAGCAGGAGCAGGCATGGGGTAGGTTTGGGAGGGACAGAGGGAGAAGCAGTCTCCATGCTGAGCAGGGAGCCTAACTCGGGCCTCAATCCCAGGACCCCATCCCAGGACCCCAAGATCATGACCTGCGCCAAAGGCAGACGCTTTAACTGACTGAGCCACCCAGGTGTCCCACAAATTCAGTTTTTATTGCTTAACATGTATGTGATTTTGAAAAGATTATTTACTCTCTAGCAGCCTTAGTTTTCTCATCTGAGAAATTGCAGTTTAATGGGATCTTCCTCGTGGAGTCGTTGGGAGGATTAAGTACAAGAAATCACACTGAAGCTCCCTTTTTAAAACCCAGTACCTGCCACACAAGCCTTATGGCTCAATAAATGTCAGCTGTCACTATAAACGAAGTCTCAAGGAAATAAGGGGGGAGATAAACCCATATACCATTGAAAGAGTTAAAAAAAAATCGATCTCTGTACAGGATTATAATTTAAGGGTACCTAGAGGTGGCTTTGACTTACACTACTGGTAAGTTATGCAGGTTTTACATGTCTTCTCAGTCTGTTAATTCAGTGACAAAATATGTACTTAGAACGGCAATTAAAACAACTTAAAGTAGCACCGTAATACATCACAGAATACCTCTGTAAGGAAACACAGTTGCTATAGATAATTTTAGATGGTTATGATTTTATGAATATTTTAAGAAGTAAAAAAAATCAGTAAGGTGTAGTGCTATTATGTTTAAACACAGATCTCAGAAATCTAAAACTGTGTCATGGAAGAGCTCTAAAAAGCACTTTTAATAAAGGAAGATGTCTCACTGCACGAAAGACTTACCTTTGAGTACATGAATTGCTGAATGAATATAATTTGGTAGCATCTTAAAAAAATACAACTTAAGCATTACTTTTAATGTTTAAATAAAAATTTACAGATGGTTGCTTTTTGTACATAAAGATCACAGCCAGGCTGAAAACATAGAAGGACAGACAATGTTGAGATGATATTAATAAATATCTTTTTTTTTTTTTAAGTTTGCTCAAGGAGAAGTCCAAAAAGGAAGACTGACAGTTACATGGACCCTATCACCACAGGAATTACTAGTGATAGAAGACACCAGGAGAAGTGGGTTTGTTTTCAGTTGTGGTTGAAGCTGAAGAACTCACCTTCCTCAGAAATTAATGGAGGCTTTCAATCTTGCTGGCACTGCTACTTTATCATTCATATGACTAAACAGACAATCAATTTAGCCGCAATATATGGGAATGAAGGGAAAGAACAAATAAGCTATGAATGATGAGAACAGAAAAATCAAAACCCCCTCCCTTATTCTTTTTTAATGGTTAATACCAATAGGGACAAGACCAGTAAAAAGAGGTTAATGAATTGCAAAGATTCTTTAGAAAGTGATTGACTGGTATTGAAGCACAGTCAAATCAGTCATAAATATTTACTTCTATTAGCAACAGTGGGTTGCCTGTTATTTTCAATTGATTTTTAAAGCTGGCAAAAACCTACCACTGTGGCTATTATCAAATGTTCCCAATTTTGTCAATACTTCTCTGCTCTAAACAATTCCAGAACATGCATAGCCTCCTAAACCCTTATTTCAAATGTATTTTTTTATCCCCCTTTCCAAATGATTACAAATGACAAGTTGAAGTGAGTTTCCCTATATCATTAAGAATAATTATAATCTTCTCATTTTGACATTTTTTTTCTAATGGGTAGAATGGTGGCAGTTGTGGGATGAACGTTCTGTGAGAATCTATATTCTGCTAACATTGACTTGCTCACCTGGGGTTGTGTTATTTGTGTCACCGAGTGAAAATGAGCCATAAGAGAAGCCTCTTTTTTTTTTCCTTTTTTTTTTTTTTTTTCTTTTTAAATTTCCAGCGACTGGGAGAACTACAAGAGTTAACAGGGTAACACCGTCCCATTCCAGTTCTGAACAGTGTGTGATACTGCTGTTTGTTTACATCACTGAATAAAATGCTGCTTTATTTGTAAAACCCAATCCAATATAAGGACATTTTCCTGGAACTTGCTGTCTAGACCATCAAAAAGATGGAAATTACTTTTAACACGGCGTTTGTAACATGAAGATCCAATCATTCAATTCAAAGGAACATAACAAAAGGAATTTCCTACAGATAACAACAAAGAGTTAATATTTCCCAGGGCAGACAAGTTTCCAATTCAATTAGTTTTAATGAACCTTCTGCTCACTGGTTACTGAACTAGAAAGAACAGCAATAAATGCCCAGAGGAAAGAGGGAGAGGATATTAAAGGAGGGTTAGTGTATAGTATATAAATTTCCAAGTTGACTAAAAGAGTAGCCTTGATGTAGTTTTGGGAGCTAAAGACAGAGAATCAGATCTGTCTTCTGAGTTTAGTGTACAGAGACAGCAAATCTCAGCTGGTTGTTCTATGCGATGAAACAAATGCACTGTCCGCACCTCCCCCCCAATGGCAAAACAGATAATAGAATAGATAATACAATACAATCATACAGTTTCTTAAAAGAAATGAGCATATTCCATATGGAAAACACAAAATGAATTCTTTGCTAATAATCAGCAGACTGGATTTGTTAGTTTATAGGTATGTACAAATGCATATATGCATGTATGAATAAGCATGTATATATCTTCCAGAATATTTTTTCAAAGAATTAAGATAATTTTTTTTTCAGTTCACACGTAACAGAAATGATATATTCACTCATATAGGGAAGCACGTGGACATAAAATTATGAAAGTAAAAAGCTGCCATCCACAAGCAATTTCCTATTTGAGTTCCAGGGAAGGAGTTTTACCCTAAGAATGTAATGGATTTCATATTTTTATTTGATTCTGATAGTCACCTTAAACCTGTGCTCTAGCACGGCAAACTTATATTTCCAGGATCAAGCTGCAAAGTCATACTCTGTGGTTAAACATGACTACCTTCACAGATCTGATTGTATAAATATACAAATCCATTGCAGTTAAATATTTGAAATAAAGAATAGAGTCCAGTAAGAGACTCCATGCCGATTATTGTTTCAAGTAAGCACTGTCAGCTCTTTTTCCATTTCTTAAACTTCTGCAACATTCTTCATTCCCCCTCACACCCTTGTTATATTGAACTCTCTTTTTATTCTTAGTTTCAGCCTAGCTCCCACCCATAATGTGGTGGCAATCTTTTTCTGGAGGCTGAGTATGAGAAGTTCAGAAGGCGCGGTACTAACCGACCCTGATGTACCCCAAAAGGTGCGTAAGGATCCACCTAACGCTGGCAGGCCCCATTTTTCCTGGTGCAGGGGTGAAAAGAACACAAGAGCGTTGTAGAGGTGAGCCTCAGCTCGCATCCTTGCCAGCTTTCTCTGGATCGCACTTGAGAATATGGCTGCAAATCTGAGCGGCAGTACGGCATTTCAATGACGCATATTTTCCCTTACAGATGCTTTTCTTTTTGCCTGAGTTTAAAGTCAAGCTTGTGTTTGTAGATGGCTGCTTTCTCAGTGAGCGTTTGGATTTTGAAAAGGTAGTATCTGGGTTGGCTTTTGAGAGAAGAATGGTTTTCATCTCCATAATCACACGTTTAACACCGCCAGGACAAAATTCGGAGACAAGGGGACCACATCGAATGCAAAGTTTTAGTTTTATAGCACAGTGTCTCTCCTGACATATTCTTTAAGGAAGCCCATCACGTAATTGAGAGAAATATTGAAACAGGACAACTTCTGTCTGCAATGTTATCGTCCAGTCTGAGCAAAGACTGTTTTAGTACTTTAAAAAGTTCTCACCGAATTGTTGATGTTATTCAGTGGTCTTCATTTACTTAATTTTAGTCCTGCATTTTTAACATAAAGAGAAACTATGCATTCATTGCATAGTTCCTAAGAGATGATTGCTTTAAATAGTATGAAATTGTAGAAAGAAAGGAAATGAAACCAAATACAGAGAGCACTGATTTTCAGCACAAATCCTTTGTCTTGCAATTATCTCTGTTCTGGCCACCTAAGAATTATTACAAATAATCAAGTGACCTCGAGCTAGTTAAAAAGCAGAATATGATAGGGCTAACTTCTTTGAAAATATCCATATGCATATTTATATGAAGAGGTTGTTTCCAGGGACAGAGTTTAAAAATTCATTTTCAGTTTGGACAAATGTTTTACTTTGTCTTAGATTCATTTGAGGTTCTTGTTGTGCATAAGTGGTTGGGTGAGTTTTTAGAGCTTCCGAAGGAAGAGAGTTTGGGAGAATATAAAATTCATTTGCACTTTTCGGTAATGGCACAGGAAATAACACTTTTGGGAAAGGGGGAATTTTTTAAATCAAACGGTAATTAGCATATGAAGTGTGATTATGGACACATCAGTGGAAAAACAACCTTACTTCCACGTGAGTGTGCCTCAAGGTAGTGGGATCCAGAGCCTGTTGGTGGCTGGCAAAACAAAAACAGAGCATCTCCTTCCACAGAACAATAGAGACACGTGAATAGGCAGTGGTAGGCACAAAAGGAAACAGATATTAGACTAAGGCATTTAATTGCAAAATAAGAACACAAGTGTGCAAAACGCTAAAGCCCTCTGATACCCAGTTTTCTTAAATAGCAAACAAAACCCTAGAACTTTGCCTCTGAGGTATTACAAGAAACTTTGTCAAGTTGCACATGAGAAAATAGAGCCCACAGCCATATAGTAAGCAAAAAAATTCTGTTTGAGTATTGACATGACAGTTTTTGAAAGTTCAAGCAGAAAACCAATTATAATGAGCACTGGAAAGCCCGGAGCCCTGCTGTTCAATAAATAAAAAGTACAACAAACTATTTTCCAAAAAGGTTCTAGAGAGTTTCTTCTTGTCCCACTACTTACAATCTGATTACATAAATAGTCTCTATTTGCTGTTGAATTGCCAGGCAGCTGTATTAAAGTACAAATCAAATCAAGTCAGGATTAGAAAGTAAAAGAGCATGGTTTAAAGTAATCTATCCCCCAGGAACTGTGCTCAGATTCATCAAACAGAGCTTAAAGTACAGTATATCTTATACCCTCGTGTTTCCATGCTGTATTGCTGCAAAACCAGTTATTATTTTTGATATCCCGAGAATGTTGCTTGTTGCTGAAGAAGGCTCACTTGCTTATTTAAAGGTACTATTCGTATGTGCCACTTCCTTATTACTTCTTTTGGTTCAGATTCATGGGAAGGGCACAAATAGGACATAAAGACTAGTAGACTCTTTATTGACCATATCCTATCTGCCTCAGCTGTGAATTGTCATGAATATTTCTTGCAGATAAAAGGATGACTAATTTATTCCAGATTTTGGGTGATACACAGTTGGGATGATATTAAAGAAAAGTCGCTCGTCCTCCGGTGCTATTGGCTGTAAGGTATTATGCACACCAGCCCTTGCAAATCCTGTTCCATCCAATTACCACCGAAGGAGAAGGTGATTTAGTCATTTCAACCCGTGAGTGTTTCTGATGGAGGGCTCTATGTGTACTTGTCAACGAACTCATCAGTCTTTGGTATTTACAAAATTGTTGTCACCTTCACGCAGAAGGAACACAGTTCAATGGATATATGTACTTTTATCCATGACTATTTTCTACTTTCCTGATCGTACAGGACAAACTTGTTTAAATCTACAAATATAAGCTTATATTTCACCATGTTCCTTGTATTTATATAATAGCCAAATATCTATCCAGAGATGGTATATTGGCTTCAGTTATCATATGCTACATTTATCTCCAAAGGGCATAAATGTAGCCTGTGAAGATAGCTGGTTATTGATTTATAGTGATAAATTTATATTTTATGTGTAACACAGAGGGGAAAACAGGCAAAAGTGTGATTTCTGTGAGCTGAATGGCTTCAAGAAAATGGGTAATGTGTGTTTTAACCAGACAGCCCAATGATCATTTTTCTTCCCACATCCCTAAGCTAAGGGAGAAGAAGTCGACGGTTGCCATTAGTTAACATTTCTCATGTAAGTAGCTCTACTTGCCAACTATGCCACATTAAAACGAGCATTCAGTGTCACTGTCGTGCACCAGAGTATTAGAAATGCTGGCACCTCTCCATTGCAGTCTGAGGCTCTTCAGCCCACCTTAAAGTTCAGTTCTCTGCACTTTGCCAACCTGATCATTACCAGTGACGCAGAGCACCCGCGGTGAGATGTAGCCAGGTGACCAGGGCAGCGATGGGAGGGGACCTGTGTTCATGTGGGACACTTGGAGGTTTCTCTGCACGGGCCAGAGGTTCCTGTCGGAAATCCTTTTAAAAAAGTGGGGAGCCTTAATATTACCGTCCCTCCTTCACCCTCTTCTAGGTTTATCATGCAAAGGTCAAAAATGAAATTTGCTATATATTGTCCCTTGAAAGCCCATATGGTGAGTGTGGACCTTGCCAATGCACGAGGGAGGCGACTGCGGATGAAGATCCTCCGTACCAGGTATTTATGGGGCCAGGGGTGCTCACAGAGTCGGCGGGACATTGCTCCTAGGAAACCGGCTGCCAAACCGGTCTGGCTCTGTGTTGGAAATAAACAATTTTTGAAAATCTTTTAATGAAATATTGATTTTATCAAGCACATCAAACTAAAGGCAAATGTACCATGGTGTCATGATTAAAAAATAACAATATATTACAGGTAAACTAAGATAAATGAGTTAAGTGTTCAGTTTGCGGTGCAAATTGAAACCATATATCACAACCTTTCATTATATTGCATTACTGCTAGAGTAAGAATATGGAAGTTGATTGAATAGTAATATCAAATTAGTAGGGAGCTTTACCCTGGTTCAGTTGATGGAGGAATTTGGAGCTAAAAAGGGATTCTTTCCATAACAAAAGTTTCTTAAAAATATTTTAAAAATGAGTGGGACTGATAATCAGGAAGACTATGGCACCCTGAAATTGCCCTTCCCAGATCTCACATGAAGAAACGAAGGGATCTGTATTAATTTTAAAGCTCCCTTTGATTGGGTGAACCTGTCTCCGTTTTGTATGACATTCTTGCCACAGGTCATTGCCTGGTGCGGTGTACCATGAAACAAACAAATAGAAAAAGGCACCTTCTGGCACTTTAAGTCTCCCTGCCATCTGACTACTACCCTAGTGGTTCAGAATGATGAAAAGCAGAGACTGGGAGAAATCTTCCTATGGTTAGATTGGGAAAAATGAGCATGATGATCACATGGGCTGGGAAGGGCAGCAAAGACAGCCGAAGTCATCTCGGAACTCAAGAGAAAAGGAGAAGACAAGAGGTCACAATTATGTGCTGGTATCACACTCCCTTTCACAGACATCTGATATATTCAGTTTGTTCTTGTATGGTGCTTAGGGAAGTTCTAATTAAGGGAAGAAAGAATTCTGACACATGTGAAGCAGAGATCAATATTTAGCACTATAATCAGCAATTCCTGATGGGTTGACAGTGTCACTGTACACATTGTAACTATCCATTATTTTCTCGGGGAGGAGAGCCAGGCAGAGGCTAACAGGCTTACGGCAAGCTATCATGAATCACATAAAGCAGTGTCTCATTCGCTTCTATTTGTCTTGCTTTTCATCTTCATTCATCCTTATAAAGAAGGCTGTACTGCCATGAGCCCCGAAACACCATCCTACCACGGAACTGCGATACCAAAAAGCAAAAACAGTTTCTAAAAATGTCTACTGCATAAAGTACAATAGCTACCTTCCAGAGAGATTAAAAAAAAAAAAAAAAAGGAAGTGGTGGCTGTTTACCCTCTGAAAACATGCCTGGTAGACTCCCTTCACGTTTAACCTAAAGGGACTCTATTAGCCACTAGAAAAATATTAATTTAAAACACTTTTGGGGGAGGTTATGTTTATAATAAGTTACAGGTTTAGAATATATTGATCTCATTTTTCACCCAGACTAAACAGTGTCTGTTCTACAACAAAGAAAATCCCACCGTCACAGAACTGAACCAAATTCTGTTTCAAATTTGGGGCTTGGCTGTTGAGTCGAAACTGTAATAAAATATCAAAATAGCTAGTCATGTTAACTTGAGGGGTGCAAGCAGATGGTAGAGTTCTGTGTTCGGGTTTTTATCCCACAAGAGATTTGTTAAGCTGTAAATCAATTTTTCTGTTCACAGATATGAAAAGTTTAAGTTGATAAAGCTCAGATTTTGGCTAAGAAGTGTGTTAGTTATCTAGTCTACCTGGGTACAGTTTGATTTCCATTTAAGTTACATAGGTGATATCATAATAGTCAATGATCATGTTAGCACATTGGATACCAATGCAAAATAAAATGCAAATCCCGAGGCTATTGTTCAGTTGATTTTAAGTTAATTGCATTCTGTCGCTCCGTTTAACTAATTATAAAGTGCTAGTCTCTGTTTTTTCTTTTTTTTTTTTTTTAATATTAAAAAACTGTGGCAGGTCTGTTTGGTTAATTTTTAGGAATTCATCATGAGCAAGTGATTTCAGAATTTATTTTATTTCTTTTTGCGCATTCGACTTTGACGGAGAATACGTACCAGATCCTTAAAGAAATAAACACCCTGTAAGATGTGATGGGATAATTTGACTCCAATTTACATACAGAACATTATTTCCAACATTTTTCATACCATTCACAGGCGTGCAGCACGCAATATATGACTGTAGGTGGAAGTGGAAGACCCGGTGTCTTGCATCTCAAACTGTCAGCTGATTCTCACTGCTCTATTCCTGTTTAAGTGAGATGCTGACACAAGCTCGCACACTGACTATCCCAAGTAGCACTAATTAAGGGCTGTCCAACTGTGCTTTCTGTTGAGCAGTTTGCTCCAGTGGGTGACAGGAAACAGCCTGAGCTCTGTCTGCAGAATGACATAACAAAGAAGGTTAAAAAAAAAAAAAAAAAAGGAACACAGATCTGGTGGGCTGGATAAAAAGACCTGAGAGAGAGCTAACTTCCCTATTTGTTGCTATGAATATATAATTTTAGATGAGGAAAACTTGCTAAGTCACTGTTTATTGTCCATTTATTAGGGTACTTCTTGCAAGAATTAAGAATAATTATAGATGAAGAATGTGAACTAATAGGGAACTTGGGGACAGAGCATTCCTCTTATTTGAAAGGTTATCAATAAATTTCTTTTTAAAGATGGTGGTCAAATGTTGTCATTATGGCATAATGGCGTTATTTGTAACTTGGAGAATTTAGCTTAAAAAGCAAAGACTTGAAGGGAATGACTCCCTTGGGTATGACTGTGAAAGTTAATTTATTAACAGTCAGGTTGATTAGGAAAGTGTTATTAAAAGGAGGGAGAGAGAGAGAGAGAAGAAAACGAGAAGAAAGGACAAAAAAAAAAAAAAGAACAAAACAAGTATTTCTACAAATGAGGAAGTAAGGAGAGCTACAATCACGTTAAGTTCCTTTCCTCCATTCATTTTCCTTAAAACTCCAGGGAATTCGAACCCGAAATTCTATGTTTCTCTCTACTGGCTCTAAAAATAACCCCACGTAGAGTCTTGAGAAAAATATATATAAATGAGCCAACTGTTCCCCCCGGGTATTATATCATTACTTAGAAGTGTAATAGATCAGCATGGGAATATGATGGAAACTAAAGGGGAGGAAGCACACCGACTTGCGTTCTCAAGGTATTTCTGTGTATTCTAATGATCACCATCCTCATCATCTACCAGCAGGCATGGGGCTTAGACCTGGGTGCAGTCGATTTCTTGACAGCACTAAGCGGTATCGCCTCCTGGCTGCTGTGGTGTGCTTGAGGAATTGGCTGGCCCACCACTGTCCTTTTACAATGGTTTCATTTAATTGTAATCCAAAGATCAAAGGTCTGTAACTCTTTAACCAAATTCCAATGTCTGCCAAATTCAATAGCTGTCATTCTTATAGAAAAAGGCAGTGTAATATGTGTGTCCTGATCTAATTTTATAGAAAAAGACCCAATTTACATACTGTTTATTTAGTTAAGTCCCTAAAATCAATACCTTTGTCTGTACCTCTTTTGTTTAAAATACATCATGACATGGCAAACAGCTATATAAATGAATTTTTCTAAACCACACGCATTGTTAATGTTTCTCTATTGCACACTCAAAAAAAGAATAGTTGAAATCAGAGCATTTTATAGATCAACCTAAATGTATTTTAATATTGGATTACTAAAGAATGTTAAGTTTTACATTTCTAAAATTATAAATTTCATTTGAAAAGGTCAGTCATTTTCCTGAGCCACATTTACCAATAGAAGAACGTATTTCAGCCATTGGAGTAAGAGGAAAAGTGATTATGCTCACTATTAAGAGAAAATAATTCTTAAAAACGTGTCTCTGTAACAAACAAGTAAAAACCCAAATAACAATGAGCTCCTGAAAAAGTTTCAGGATGGGATGACAGGATTCTAAAGGAAGAGAAACCACTTTTTGTTGATAAGAAATAAATCCATTCAAATAGTTATCTTACAGATTAATCCATAATTCATTACACCTAAGAAAAGCATGGTTTTGCTTTGTGTTACAGTCACAGGCATCCCTTTGCTGACATTCCTATGGTCACAGTAATATTTCTTTGAAATGTGAAGCAAATGATTATCTTTAGAACAATTTTTTTTTCCAACTCTAAGAATAGCTATTGGTGTGTTAATTTTGCATTTTTAATGACATGTGGCTTTTATATTTTGATTAGCTCTTTAGAATAATTTCCTTCCTTCATTGTCTCTGGTGTGTAACCATAATTAGTTGGCAAGGTTAAGCAAGATGGATCTAAGTGACACATGCAGTGTGGTTAGGAGTAGTCATCACGTGACAGTGAATACTTTAACGTGTGTGAAGACCGGAGCAGTCTCCCTTTTAGTGAAACTTGGTGATTTTGTGCTTTAAAAGCATGAAGTTTTATGTTATTCCCCTTTCAATTAATCAGAATTAAAGAGCAAATGTATTTATATATTTTCTCTTTTCTCAAGAGACATTGAGCATTTAGTTGCCTCTTTATTTTTCTAGGAAGGAATTTTCCAAGCTGAGATGAGACTAAACCTTTTAGGATAGGAAACCTAAGCCATGTGTTTCCCACATAAGGACAATTACTAAACCTGAACACCCTGCTTTTTTTCATGCAAGGGAGAAGGACTTGAAGGCACTTGGTGAAGGGAGGGCCCCCAAGTCAGAGCTCTCAATGTTTCTATTTATACTTCAGATTTGTAATCGAATTACTTTGCACTTAACCTTGATAAAACTCGAGTGTTATTTTTTAGTTCATTTTCAAAGACTCTATACTCACTCTATTCTAGTCCCCTCATTTCAGAGCTTTAGGGTTTTGGTATTCAGGCTAATACGCCGGCTCTAAGGTATTCTGTAGCTTAGTCTGGAGAGCACAAACCTCTCCATCTTCTAGTACGGGAAATCTCTTAGGAATTTCTATGCTTCAAGAAAGAAAGTTTGCCCGGGAACTTAAGGATGTAAGTCATTTCTCTTAATTAAAGCATATTTCTAAGTATCTGTCATTGCCACAACTCATCCATGAATATTTACTTATCCATTCATCTTCCTACCCGTCCCTCCATCTCACCTCTGTTGAATCTCTTCAGTATGCCAGGTACCGTGGTCAGAGCTGCAAAAACAAAGATGCCTGTAGCAAAGTTACCACTTTCGAGGAATTCTGGCTAGAGTGAAGGAGACAGTCACATAAAAAGCTAAACCAAACCCGAACAATCAAACAACCCCCACTCCTAGCTAAAGCTATGTTCTCATGTGTCTTAAAAATAGTTTTTATCTTTTGGTGGCCGGAAGCGACAAACCTGTCTGAAACCTGGTGCATGTACCTCCTTTCCTGAATCTGAAATACTGAATGTCATTAATGTGGGGGAAAAGATGCGGATGGTTCATCCTGGCTTGTTAGTTGACTCTGGGAAATGCATATGTTATGGTAACTCGAGTAGAATAGCTTTTTCTAAAGAATCCAACATGTAGCTGATTTCCCCAGCCCAACACTGGAGGAAATAATCCCAATACTGCATAGCTGTAGTGTTTACATTTCATGTTCCTTATGGGTTTTTTTTTTTTTTTTTTTTGCCATTTGTGATTTCCATATCACTTTTCATAATAGTACGGCCCTCCTCCAGCAACTTCCTTCACCCGCTGCCTTCACTCGTGACAGCACTGTGCCCTCCCTCCCTTGCTGCCCATATATGCGATTTCCAAGGGCAGTCTCCTGAAGCCCATCCTTTTTGTGACTGTCTTAGGTTAATGTGTGGCCCCCTCCAACTTTCCAGCAAATGACTTCCCATCCCTGATCTCCTGCAGTCTGATATATGGGACCAACTCTGTTTCCTGTTTCTTATGACCTTGTTTAAGAAAATAAATATCTTCCAAACTTAAAATAATTTCCTGGACATAAAATAATTTCCTGGACAAATACATTCCAGATAATTGTCCCAGTACATGGACAATTGGCAAAACCTTGTATCATTTGATTAAATGCTAAGAATAGTGTGCTTCTGGCTTTTGATTCCCTTTCATGTGACATTCGTGTGTTTGTTTAAACATTTTTCTAGGAAGATTGTCCGGACACAAAATTGGGAAAGGGGTAGTTCTTGCCCGCTGGGTTCTCATAATCTGTGACTAATAATGATAAGTCCTCCTAAAACAAAGTAGATTAAGAAAATGCAGATTATGCCATTTTTATAGCATCAATAAAACATCAGAGTACACTGAAGTATTTCTTGATGAGTCACTTATATTCCATTGTACTTTTCAGACGCTGGCACATGAGCAGCACTTGTCTCCTTCAGTGTCACGCGGCAACGGAACACACTTCCTCCTATGCTCAATGCAATGTTTCATTCGTCAGCCTTCTTTTGGTGACCGAGTGCCTTCCCGCTCCTGCTCTTCCTCCTCCTCCTTCTCTTTCTTCTTCTTTCCTTCAGGGATCCATGTTCTTTTTATTAGACATGTGCTCAGTTCCTTGGATTTTTTAAAACTTAATTGGTGAATTAGTTCTTACTGCTTGTTCTGGGACTCATCCATCACATGATTCGAGAGCAGTTCTCTTCATTCCCAGTAGGCAATAAGAATGAAAGAACTAATATCACTGAAAATATTTTTTTCTTTGGAAATTAATTCACATTTTAATTTTGCATGATATAGACTATTTTGTCCATTACTTTGATATAATGCTATCATTATTTGGAGCTTGACTTAATGCTTGAAGTGGGCAGTAGAAAATTGGATTTACTGATCTAACCAGGAAGAAATTTTTCCTGTTGCCGTTAATAATTTAAAAAAAAGAGGACCATGTTAACTGAGAAGACATTCCTCTGAGGGTGGAAGAAGGGCAAGTCGGGGCCCGAGTCTCCCCACTTATCTGAGCCATTTGACAGATTGTTTCAAATCTCAAGTCTTGAGACTGCTGATTATAAGCTCGTAGTCGAGCTGGAAAAAATGTTTTAATTTATATCTAAGATGCTAGCACATAATTATTGCAATATGATTACATGCTGCACTGTCTTAAAAGAGGGAAGGAAGGAAGGAAAGGTAGGAAGATCGGGTCAGCCATTGAGTTGGGCATTTCACAGGTGTTATATCTACAGAAGGTTAGAAATCATTATATTCATTTTACAGATTAATAAAAAGAAGACTAGGTGATTTCAGTAGTTTCCCTCAGATTACACATGTAGCAAGTGCTGAACTGAACTCTAAATTCAGGTTTGACTTACTTAAAAAAAAGTAAGATTTTTTTTTTTAAGTAAGATTCAAAGATTCATGAGGAAATGCTTTGAGAGACCTGGTAAGTGAAATAGGTGTACTCAATCCAAACAATAGAACCATAGTAAATTGCAGAGTTCTGAATAAAGATATTTGATTTCAGAAATTTTGAAAGTCCTATGCTGTCCAGTCATCACATTCAAATAAGTGCCAGAGTCCCCAGAGCGGCTGTGCAAGCGAGCAGCAGCTGTGGGAGCCATTTTCTACATTTAAAGTGCCCTCTGCTTTCTGTTAAACTCTCTTCAAATGACTGCCCTGTTTTCTAGATTTTTATTTCGGAAACTCATACCTGGAGGATATGCTTGTTGTCTTTCAATAATAATCTGCTTTCACTTGCAGTATAGTTTTCTATGTGTCAGTGTGGTTGGAAAGAAGTTAGAGATGGCTTGAGCCCCACAGGATTCATAGATGGAAGAGGGGGGACAAATGGCAGATGTCGCCAAGTGGGGGAGAGAAGGATTATTTCTTGTTCCATTTGAATAACACCTTAGTAATTCCCATTACACTTTTGATCTTGGCTTAGGTATAACTTCATTCAAGAAGCATTCCTTAATCCTGCTGAGGTTGTATCTTCTGTAGCCCCTTGAACTTACCTTTTCACAGAATGTTATTCTCTTTTCAACTACCAATATATTTGCACCTTTCTCCTCTTACCAACTCTGTTGGTAGAAATAACACCTAGCTTGCTCATCTTTGCATCTCTAATATTGTGTATGGCCTCTCCAACAGAGCTCGTGCTCAATATATATTTGTTGAATTAATGAAGGAATAAGTCAATATTAAATATTATACTTTTCTCTTTATGCACATTTATTTATATTGCTTTGGAAAACAATTAACTCTTCCCATGGCTGCTAATTTACAGAAATGAGAACCTTATACAATTTTTGGAAGCAAAATATTCTCTGTTTATTCTAAGTAAGCTGTAGGATATTCAGAGCTTGGGTGTTATTAGTCAAGGTTTGGTCAGGAAAACAGCACTCTAGGTGATTCAAACAGGGAGAGTTTATTTTATTTTGTATTTTTAGGAAGGGTTTAAATTCAGGAGCTAAGATCATTTGGGAGAGCTGAGGATGTGGTGGAAGTCATGAAAAGCTGTTGCTAGGTTTCAGGAAATCAGAAATTTGTGGGAATTGCAGATTCCCACTGCCAATAAACCTCGCTGCCTTCAGTATGAAAAACTGAGCAGTAGAAAGGTCCTGGGAGCCACTGACAAATACTCTGTGCCTGGACATTACTGCTAGAAGGTTAATAATGGCTTGGATTCTCTTCCAAGCTCCAAATTTCATGGGATTGGATTGCCCCCTTCCAAAGAGAGGGTGTTTTGTTTTCTGTGGTTGTAACAAACTATCAAACACTTGGTGGTTTAAAACAATGTCTATTGTTTTCTCATAGCTCTCAATGTCTGTTATTCTCTCATAGCTCTGGAAGCCAGAAGTCTAACAAGGGTTTCACCCCGCTGAAATTAAGGTGTCAGCAGGGCCATGCTCCCTCCAGAGATACTAGGGACAAGTCCATTTCCTTGACTTTCCCAGCTTCTGAACAGCATCCCTATTCCTTGTTCCATGACCCTGTAGCACACCACCTTTTTCTCTCTTCCTGTTTCCTTTCATCACACTGACTTCTTGTGTTTCAGATCTCCTTCTGCCTCTCTCTTCTAAGGACATGCATGATTACATTTAGGGTCAACCTGTATAATCCAGGATTATCTCCCCATCTCAGTATTCTTAATTTAATAACATCTGCAAGGTCCCTGTTTTCAAACAAGGTAACACTCACAGGTTCCAGGGATTAGGAGGTGGATATCTGGAGGTGAGGAGGGTGAGGGGTGGAAGGGGGATTATTCAGCAGTATAGGGGAGAGCGTACAAGGAAGTGAAAATGAATGCTGGCTCTAAAACAATCAATATCCAGCACAGAATTCAGTAACAGTAAGTTGTCAATAAAGTTAATGAATTTTTATTTTGGGGCATTAGTAGAAGATATGTGTCCCGAACAAAGGAGGAGTGCATATTTCTGTTCTAGTCTGTATTGCTTGGATCACATAGAGATCAATGGTTTTAATTCTGAGTATAAATCTTTTTTTTTTTTTCTCCTGAGTGATTCTAAGGTAGGACAGAAGTAACTATAAGCTTTAGTTCAAAGGAAAGAAGGACTTTCTAATGGCCAGAGTTTTTCCTATAATGGAATATGCTGCCTAGTGAAATAATGACCAAGATATTGGTGAACATGAAATTAAGAGAGCATATAATTACTATCTATGAAATCTTTAAAGTCCTATTCATGCCAGTTTCACTTAATAGTTCTGCAATTCATAATTAAAGAAAATATTTTCAGATTCATTTAAATTTTCAGGTTTATCACTTCTTGAGTTTCTAATGAGCTCCTCATATTTATTATTTACCAAGGTAAGTACAATTTCTTTTTAGTTTGCTCTAAATTTAATGGGCTTGATTTTCAATGAATAGTCCTTGCCCTATTAATTCTGAATTATGCAAAAATCACGGCTATCAACTAACCTCTCAAATTAAAGTTGTTCGTAACTTCTTTCTTATACTATGCACATGCTTTTTCAACAAATCCTAGATTCCTATTAAACCAATATTTATTCAATTAATATTTTATACTTATATTTATACTTATATTCAATTAATATTTTTATACTTATAATGAGTTAATAGGTTTTACTAGTACATTCTTTTAGTTACATGTCATTCATACAAAAAAGCATAATTAAGTCTTCCTTTATTTTAGTACAGAGTGAATGTTTGCATGCCTCCCAAATTCTTATGTAGAAACCCATCCCAATGTGATCAAGGTGGGCCTTTGTAAGGTGATTAGGTCATAAAGATGGAGCTCTTATGAATAAGAATAATGTCTTTTGTAAAGAGACCCTAAAGAACTCCCCCATCTTTTGCCATGTGAGGACACAGGGAGAAGATGGCCATGTGTGAAACAGGAAGTGGGCTTTGCTGCATACTTAATCTGTCAGCACCTTGATCTTGGACTTTGTAGCCCTAGAACTGTGAAAAATAAATTTTTATTGTATATAAGCCTCCTTAGCTATGGTATTCTGTTATAGCAGCCTGAGCAGACTGAGAACTATTTCTTTCTCTGACTTCAATTTGCGTTTTAATTGGTCTCTGAAACTATTCTCTTTCTACAACATCATTCTTGAGTTGAAAAGAAAGTATTCTAGAGGAGTATTCAATATAACTTATTTTTAAGTGTTTGTGTTTTACTTTAGTCCCTCTTTAAAAAAAAAAAAAAGATTTCATTTATTTTTTGACAGAGAGAGATCACAGAGAGGCAGGTAGAGAGAGAGAGGCAGAGAGGCAGGTAGAGAGAGAGAGAGAGGAGAAAGCAGGCTTCCTGCCAAGCAGAGAGCCCAATGTAGGTCTTGATCCCAGGACCCTGAGATCATGACTTGAGCTAAAGGCAGAGGCTTAACCCACTGAGCCACCCAGGTGCCCACAGTACCTCTTTTTTAAAAAAAATAAAAAGATTTTCTTTCTTTATTTGAGGGAAAGAGTGAGAGAGAGTACAAGTGGGGACAGAGGGAAAGGGAATAGCAGACTCCCCGCTGAGCTGAGAGCCTAGGCGGGGCTTGATCTCAGGACCCTGGGATCATGAACTGAGCAAAAGCAGGCCCTTAAGGGACTGAGACACTCAGGGCCCTGTATTTCAGTACCTCTTGATGCCTACTGACCTGTTCAGCAAAATGTGGCATAGTAAGTATGTTTCAAGTTGTGACTGCAAAGAAAGGATTCATTGTTGGGATATGTTTTTGTTAAAATGTTTAGAGGGCTTGTACAAAAGAAAGACTGATCCCCAGTTTGGTATACCCTTAGGAAATTTTGTGTGTGTTGTATTGTGAATTACCATTCCAGAACTTTTCAGATAAAGGACATTTCCCCAAATATATTCCTCTTTCTAATGTGTCTCTTTTTTGTCTACAGTCTAAGTATAGGTCTAGTTGCAGTGATCACTTTTGGTATGTGTGTGCACCTCATCAGAGCCAGGAAGACAATGAAAATTTTTTTTGAAAATCCTGGAAAAGAGTCTTTTGTCATTTTTAAAATAAAAATTAAACACCTTGTGACACCAAAGGCACAAACAATAAATGAAAAATAGAGACACACTGGACTTCATGAAAAAATTTAAAAATTACACTAAAAGATGCTATAAGTAGGGTAAGAAGGCAACCAGAATGGGAGAAAATATTTGCAAGTCACACACCGATAAGGGACTAATTATTGAGATTATATAGAGTAATCCTAAAACTTAACAAAAACAACAAAAATAAACAACCTGATTCAAAAGTAGGCAGAGGACTTCAATAGGCATTTCTCAAGGAAGCTATACGAATGGCCAACAAACACATGAAAAGATGCTCAACATCACTCATCATTAGGAAGTACACATCAAAACTGCAATGAGATACCAACTAATACCTTCTGAGGTGGCTTTGATCAAAAACAAAGGAATAGAAAATGTTTCAGTGAGAATGTAGAAGGATTGGAACTCTTGTGTTCTATTGGTGGGAATGTAAAATTGTAACATGATACAGCTGGTGCGGAAAACAGTAGAGCATTTCCTCAAAAACAAAACAAAACACACACACACACACACACACACACAAACAAACAAAAACCCCCAAGGAATTACCATCTGACTCAGCATTTCCACTTCTGAGTATATATCCAAGAGAAAGAAAGCAAGTCTTGAAAAGATAATTGTATACTTATGTTCATAGCATCATTATTCACAAGAAGTGAGATGTGGGAGCAGCTCAAGTACCTATTGATGGATGGATGGATAAGTAAAATGAGGTATCTGCATATAATAGAGTATTATTTAGCCTTAAAAGGAATGAAATTCTGACATTTGCTACAATAGGAATGAACATGGGAGACATTACACTAAGTGAAATCAGCCAGTCACCAGAAGACAAATACTGTATGATTTCATTTATGAGAGGTACTTAGAGTAGTTAAAATGACGGTGGTTGTCTGGGGCTGGAGGAAAGGAGGAAATGGGAAATTAATACTGTTGGGGTATAGAGCTTCAGTTTTACAAGATGAAAAGAGTTCTGGAGATGGATGGTGGTGACAGTAGCACAACATTGTGAATGTGTTTAGTACCACTGAATGGTACCCTAAAGAAATAGTCAAAATGGTAAATTTTATATAATGTGCATTTTCACACAATACAAAAATCGAAAAAAACAAAGAGGTCAAATGTGAACCTAAGATAAAGAACTAAAATGAGGGCATAAAACTGAACACCAAATTCAGTACCTCAGTGCCACTAGGATAAGCCCAAAGCTGTCAAAAGTCAACGTGTTGTGTTTAGTGATGGAAGCCAGCGAACTAGAAGGCAGGGAAAAGAGAAAAACCTGGTTTCGATGACATCATTTGAACTTCTGAACTCCTGCTGTATCTGAAGCCCAACATACTCCTTGGACCTTTCATTTATATGAACCAATAAATAATCTTTGTGTAATCCAGTTTAAATTGGGTTTTATAAATAAAAAGACTCTTAATGGATACATCCTGGTAGATAGCGAAATCACTGTGTATATATCAACTGAATGTCACAGCTCTATGTAGACTTACTCTTCCTTTATCCAGTTACTGAATTCCTGGGCTGTCTTCCCCAGGATCCAGCTAGTCATTCCTTTATTCCCTGCCTCACCAGAACGTTCTGCAGTGGGGATCCCAGTCCTTCTCTCCCTCATTCTTTATCTAACCACATTCCCACAGCATCTTGACTTTCCTGACATCATTCTCCCCAAGTGAAATAAGCAAAGGATGAGTAGCTTTTGAATTTATTTCTGCCACTTCCTCCCTCTGAAATCGAGTGTAAGTACTGAGAAGAGAATTTCTTAGAACATTTGAACAAGAAATCGCATAATAGTGTATAACTGGTCACAGTAATTATGGGAGTTCCTATGGGGGAGATCTGGGTTCTCCAGGGTTGCAATAAAAGATGGAGGGTAGTTTATTAGGGCTGAGTATCTTTGGGGTGGTAGGGATTGCCAAATGGCTGTTCCAGGCTGATTTAAATTCTGGTTCGTTTCCAATGAAGATGTTCTGCTTTTTTCATGTAAGGTGTCCCTGAAAAGTGGGTATTCCTTATTATACAGCATGCATGAGAAGCTGATGCTTGGCCTGAGGAATCTTTGAAGAACCTGTTGTACACTCTCTTAACTCTAAAACGTGTGGTCACCTGGAGTGCTGGTTTGGACAAGAGTGTCTCTTTCTCATGGCTACGTATCTGGAGGATCTTGGTGCTACAACTTGCTTCAAAAGTTCACAAATGCCTTGTTGTTTGAAGCTGGCACTTCTGTGTCTTACTAATGCTCTGTATTCCTTTTTTTGTGGTTGGCCTACTTCTGTTTGCCATTCAACAATTTGTTGAAAGCATTTCATTCTTTTCAATTACTTGGTCTTTAAACATACTCATTCTTTACTCATACCTGGGTGATGCATATTTATCTTTCTGTTCTAAGTCACTTCTACAAAGAACATTCTCTAGCCCATTCCCCCACCTCCCAGTACCATGTGTGGGTTATATGTTCCTTCTACATATGTCCTCTTCCATTTGAAAGCATTCACTACACTGTAATGTGTGGATCTACCTATTTATTTAACTCCTCCATCCAGTGACCACAAGCCTTATGAGAAAACGGGTTTTATCTTGTATCTTTTCTGTGCCAGGGCCAAACACAATGATGAACCCTTGTATTTGTTGAATGAATGAATGAATGAATGAACGAGTGAACAAATTATCATTTGAATATCCTAAATTATTTAATCTCTATTTTAAGGTATTGGGTGCAATGCACATTTTTGAGAATGCTTATTTTTTTCATAAAATTCATTCACAGGAAAGGCATATGTATATATTTTTGGATTCTGGAAAAACTATTAAATATTGAGGATTCCTTAGACTAGTTTAAGTTTTAGAAAAGTACTTTGTGGATTATGTGAAATAATCTCTATTTACTTCACCACATAAGCCAGAGGAGCTTTCAAATGGTCAAAACTTCAATTGCTGACAAGGCTGGAAATTAACATAAATATATATTTTTAAAAATGGAACCAATGTAAAACATTGAAAGCTTTCACATAAATATCCAGATTTCTAGCTTATTTTGGAAAACTAGAAATTTATCAACACTGAACCCCAGTTCCCACACAAACAAAAATTAGGTGGAGATGAGCAGTGGATTCCCCTCTGGAACAGAGCACATGCCCATTAACCATGATCCCTGACATTCACATGAGACACATTTCCCATATGGAAGTGTTTCAGAGGTCAGTTAGAATCCCATAACAACACATATAAGCTCATCGCATGCTTGAAATATGGATAGACAAACTTAATTGTTTATTTTATTATTGTTTTGTTTATTGATAATTCACAAGTTTTCCAAAGAAAATGAATTTTTGTTTCTAATAATTATATAGAATCCAATTCAAGAAAAATGTCTAAAATTGTCAGCAGAAAAAAACCAAGATTTTCATAGCATTTTTGTACACAGCTGGCATTGTTTCCATTGGTCTCCCTTCTTCTCTACTTGCCCTCCTCAGAACTCTCTCTGGTGTGATTGTTTCATGTCCTAAATCTGAAAATGTCATTCCCCTAATTAAAACAACTGGCCTTGGGGACCTGCATCCAATGTCTCCTACTTCTCTCTTCATTTTCTTCTGGAATTATTCTTCCCATTTCTCACCAACTTCAACTATGGCTCTTTTAGTTCCATAAATTAATCAAATAATTTCTTAGCAAAGCTTTCACACCTCTTATCCCCCACTTCATGAAAAAGCTTCTTATTCTTCTGGTCTCATTTTCAGTCTTCTTTCTAGAAACTTTGCCTGACCACACAGTTTGGAGTGGGTCTCATTCCTCTTCCTTATTTTCAAAGCTCTCATCAGAATTTATTATTAGATATTTATTTGTGTATTTACTTTCCATCCTATAATACTTTAAACTACATGAGGGTAAGGCTGACATATGTCTTACACACTGCTCTATATAGGATATCTACCATGAGATCAGTGTATATTTTGAATAAATGAATATATATTATATAGACATGTAAATGTGGAGTTCAAAAACAGTATACTTGCATGAGTTCAAGTTTCAAGTGCTAGCATCTATCACCATAAGAACAAATGATTTATAAAATATTGAATATGGATTATGAAAAAGGCCTGTTTTCAGATGTGTAGAATAAACAAAGGCATGTTGAAGTAACTCCCATTTGAGGCAATAGCATGTACCGAATCACGGCATACCATTTTCCAGATGAATGCTGTTCCGTGATTCTCCCTTTTTCAAATGCGAAATTTAACCTCACTTGGGAAAACACGTTAAGTCTATAAGCATGTGTGTAATTTCCATCTGGTTGTGCTCATAAGGGGTTTTCAACTTAGCAGATAGGTAGGTACCCCTTTTTCCGTTGGTTGAGATTTTCTCCTGTAAAACTGAATCTTTTCCTTCCAAGGAGTGCAAATTTGATTAAGGATTGCTATGCACTGAAATTCTGTATTCTTCCTTTTTCTATGGTGATGGAATTATAAAACAACTTGGTCAGGGCTAGAATTTTACTGGTAGGTTTGTTGATCAGCATTGTTCCCTGAATTCTGTGAAATTACATCACTGGCATGTAGAATCAGTTTTTCAAGGATAGCTGCCATGGACAAAAAATGCAATATGTTTACATTTCCTGGGGGCAAAAACCTTATATACTTATACATTTGCAGTTAAGCTTAAGGGTTTAGTGTTGATTACAAAATATTTACTTTGGTTAACATTTTCCATTGATCCCTGAGTGCATTGAGGTGGTTGTGTTTCTCAAGGTGTTTTCCGGGAGTGGAAGATTCGGAAGGAGAAGATTTAAGTTTAAAATCTAAATAATAGAAAAATTAAATGAAAGTCTCTTTCTCACTTTGCTGCTTACAGGTATGATTTCACTTAACACATACTGTAGACCCTACACTTGCTCTCATACATATATGCAAGTACGCAGTTGTACGTGTCATATTCTTTTCTTGGTTTTGGGATATGAAGCATTTCCATAGACATTAAAGTTAAATTAAAAATTTAACTTATTCCTTTTGTGAAAGAACTGTCAGGAAACCATTTAGCTTCCCATTAGAACAGCATTCAAAATTCAGAATAGTTTGGGAGAAATCAACTTACTCGGCGACCTCAGTTTTAGACTGCTAAATTGTGGAGCTTTGGCTATAAGCTAGGTCAATAAAATACATATAAACCCCACACCAGAGCAAGGGCTTGGTTTTGTTCACCATTGTATTCTCAGTGCTTAGGAGAATGCTTGGTCCATAGAAGGCACTCAACACATGTTTATTCAATCAGTGAATTTTTCTTCGATTGCCCAGGCTGCCCACATTTGTTGGTGATACTGTGTGATAGTGACAGCAGCAAAGCTGAGAAAATGCGTTTCTTTAGCTGACTGACCAGACTTTCCATAGATAATAACAATCTGGTCGAACTGGACTGAACAAACCATCCTGGGAATCTTTGGGAACATCTGGAGGGAGAATGCTAATCTTAGCTAATGTTTGTATAGCAGTTTACTCTTCTAACGGCTTTATTTATATTAACTCGTGATGTCCTCACAACACCCAAACCTAGAGGTAGGAAATATTCTTCACTCTACAGAAGAGAAACCAAAACTCTGAGAAACTAAGTGACTCGCTGGGAAGTCCCATCTCTAGAGCAGAAGTCGGCTCTAAAATTTGCCTTCTTAACTCACTGTGCTGCTTTGTCTCTCCAATCTGAGTAATGGGGGTTTGGAAATATGTTAGCTTCAATATTGAAAGACAAGAGACCCAGGATAAAAAAGGGTATATCATGATAGGCCCTATAAGGAAAAATAGGTTAACTTTGTGATGACTCTGTTTTGTCATGTTTGTACACATTGATCTAGACAGGTTGGATATATATACATGCATGCCTACCCACACATATAAAATCATATATGTATAGAAGATTTCTTCTATTTAATATTTACATATATATATATATATATATATATGACCTTTTGTTTCTCATTTAGTCTTGTGTGTGTGTATAGCATATATTAGCTTTATTTTAAGACTTTATTTATTTATTTTAGACAGAAAGAGAGAGAGAGAGAGAGGGAGTGTGTGCAAGCAGGGGAAGGGGCAGAGGGAGAGGGAGAGAGAAAATTCGAGCTGACTCTCTGCTGAGCACCGAGCCTGATGTGGGGCTCCATCCCATGACCCTGAGATCATGACCTGTGACAAAACTGAGAGTGGGACGCTTAACCTACTGAGCCACCTGGATGTCCCAACATGTATTAGCTTTTTAAAAAAGCTTTTAGACACAGATTTTCAGAGAGGGATGGGAAAACAAAAGCTACCATTATCCTGTTTAAACAATTGATTCTTCTATTAAAAAATTATAGAAGAGGTAATTGAGTATGTGTAGAAAATTAAAATGATTCCAAACGGAGAAAATGAAAATTGAAAATTTCCCTTCCCCTCATCACAGTACCTGACTCCACTCAAAGTTAGCAGGGAGGACTTTATAAGGGAAATAATAGATCTCAGTTTCCCAAGAAAATACTATAAGTAAGAGGGATATAAGCTATACTACAGAAAGGAGGTCTAATTACATGATTGTTATTTTTGGTAGTCTTCCATTCTTTAGGTTTGACTACCACTTTTAATTACATTTTGGCACATACATTTGAAAAAGTAATACATACTTTGTCGGTTCTCTCCAGACCTGTCATTTTTTTTTTAAATTTTTTTTTTAAGATTTTATTTATTTATTTGACAGACAGAGACCACAAGTAGTCAGAGAGGCAGGCAGAGAGAGAGGAAGGGAAGCAGGCTCCCCGCTGAGCAGAGAGCCTGATGCAGGGCTGGATCCCAGGACCCTGGGATCATGACCTGAGCTGAAGGCAGAGGCTTAACCCACTGAGCCACCCAGGCACCCCTGTCATTACTTTTTAAGTTGAGACTTTCACGGGTAAATCCTCCATGTTTGGTTTCCTTTTTGACTTCTAAATTTTGGGAAACCAGAATTAATGTGAGAATTTCTTAAAAGATTCTATGAGTATGACATAAACAAAAATATTCCATACTGTGTTCTGATTATAATTAAAATAAAAGCTCTTCCTTTTGCTTATAATTTTAGATCTGAAGAAGCAACTGAAGCAATTGAATCATTTCCTTTTTCTCCATTTTTATGCACTATAAAAATTTCCATATTATTCTTGGTAAAAACGTCCACAAAAATATACCCACTGAATCCTTAATTCATATAGTTGTCTCTTTAAATACTTCTTTTTAATCCTAACATGCTCCAGTATTTTAATTTTAAAACATTTTTTTAAAAACTCACAGAACTCTGAATTTAATTTGTTATGTGTAGTTGATATTAATTACTCAACAGTGAAGATATTTTTGGGTAAATGTGTCCCCATAAGAATCCATTAGTAAAAATATTTATATAGCACATATCTATATATTTCAATTCACATATACTTAATCAACTCCTTTTAATGTGAATTTATTCTTTAATATTAATCCTGGGAATTTTTATTGCTATAGCATATCAAATTCTTGAATTTCATTGAAATACTTTAGTTGTTTTCATATATTATGAAGCCTATTATGATATTAATTTCATCCTTCCCGATTTTATGCTAGAAGCTATTCTTTCTCTCAGTGTCCATGTTGTCATTGGGAATCTCATAATTTTAGGACAAGTTTGTTTTGAAAATTGAATCTTTTGGACTATTGTCAGTTACTTCATATGTATAATTTATAGAAACAACTAATTGGTTCCAAATAAACAAAATTATTCCAGCTTTAAAATTCTGAAATCTATGTTTGCTTTCTAGGCAGTTCTAAATTTCACCATGATTTGAAATTTTGCATGACTTCAAATAATGTCGTGTACATTTTTCCTCTTAAATTTTTTATTGTTTTTTATTTTTTAAAGATTTTACTTATTTATTTGACAGATAGAGATCACAAGTAGGCAGAGCGGCAGGCAGAGAGAAAGGGGGAAGGAGGCTCCCCGCTGAGCAGAGAGACAGATGTGGGGCTCGATCCAGGACCCTGGGATCATGACCTGAGCCAAAGGCAGAGGTTTTAATCTACTGAGCCATCCACGCACCCCCCTCTTAAATTTTTAAGTTAGACCTTGAAATTTTGACTTATGAAATATGACATTTTAAGTAATGGAAAATTAATTTGAAAAATTAAGCCAAATTCTCCCTAAAAATGTATGATGTTCAATCAACATCAATATTTAGGGAGTTAACATAAAGAAAACGGATAATTTTTCATACTGTATTTAGAAAAAAAAGTTGCTACTATAAAGATTTTAGAAATTGTTAGAATCTTCATTTCTTCCTGTATTAAAACACTAACAGCATGCATATTTTTAAAATATGGAAGCTACAGAACAACTTTTGGTGCATTACAAATTAAAAAATATTTCTGTATGAACCAAAAGCTAAACACTTACTACACTGTGCAGGTTATTTACTGAGCTTCTGCCAGATGCTAAGTGTCTTTTGATTTAAAAAAAAATGGTATTAAAGAGCTGAAATTTATAGTATTGTTAAAATAAGGAAGTGGATTCTTCTGGGTAATCCAGATCATTGAATTAATGACCCCTCTCATTGTAGAACATCATATTTTAAATGCACCCTGATTGTATTAGTCATTCATTCATTCATTCATTCCATAAAGATTTGCTTATTCATCTAGTGATATATACTGAATATATATTATGTACAATATAGTGGGAATACTGACAGGAAAAAAGAAAAGATTTCTCAACTTGTGGAAAAGAAAGAAATATAAATGCTTAAAATAATAGTACAGTTGAGTACAATGACAAAAGTGTCCATGAGAGTCATAGCAACTAAGGAGATGTGCATCGAGCCTTACCAAGAATATAAATATTAGGTTCAGGCTATTGAGGGGAGAGGCATGAGAACAGAGCTAATGATACTTTCTGTTCGGGAGAAATCTCTACGGATTCTGAAATATAAAAGCAACTGACAAGTGTGGAGAAAGAGACACAAAGAAGTAGCAAAATCCTCAGTGCTAGCTAAAACACATTTTAAAAATGCCCTCCATAATTTTGGGAGCATCATCTCATATGCCCCGTTATTGCTAAAAGTTTTTGCTCACAAAATTGAAGGTGTATTTTCCCCTAAGAGAATGAATCTGTATTTCTTTATTCTATTTACTTAAATAATAGAGATTAGTAAGGAACATGGTTGGTCATTTCAGCTTTGGGATTTCAGGGCTCAGAAATTTTCACCTTAAAGAAATAAAATGCCAAAATGTACCGCGAAAGTCACCTAAGACAAAATAGGAACATTAGATCCAGTTAACTTGGACATTACAAGTCAAAGTTCTTAAGTTTTGAGGACACAAAGTTCTTCTGCCTGGTTCTTTGCTATGTTAATTGGTTCTCAAATGAAATAAATTTTATAATGCCTAAAGTTCACACCTAATTCTTTTGACACTTAAGAAACTAAAGTATTTGTAAAGATATATTCTACCTGCTGACTTCTTCAGTAATACCTTACCATTCAGTCTAGGTGTCCCCCCCCCCCTTTTAAATTGTGCTCCTTCAGTCAAAAGCTGACACAACTGTCAAAATATAGTCACTCATACACTAGTCAGTCACACTCCGATAATGTGTCTGTCATCATGTTAAAACAGTCATTTGCTGACATATTTTATGGCCATGAACATGTTTCAGAAACCAGCAAAAAGGATTGGCCTTTAAAAAATAAGCAAGAGTAGCATTTCCTTCTAGTGAAACGACATATAATTTGAAATAATAGTGTGTCAATAGTGACTATAGGAAATTGCTAGAAAGTGGACATTTCCAAGTCCACTTTTATCTGAGAAAAAGTAGTTCTTTTAGAAAAAAATTGAAGTAATTCTTTTTAAACTAGAACATATTTTATTGAATTAAAAGCATCTTTGTCAGATTCTGAAAGCGTTTAATGCACAAAGCTTGGGTTCTGAACTTCTCTAAATATGTGGAATAGCAAGGTTTTAAAGAATAAATGTTAATGCTGTACGAGATAACATTCTATTCTCAATACCTTTTCATTTATACTAGACCATACCCAAATGGAGTTTTGCATTCCATAACCTCTCAGCAAATGTTAAGAATAGGCAAAGAAATTTTATACAGAGAAGCATAAACATCCACATAAATTAGCTTTGTCCAGTGGTTTACTCCCAAAGTTCTTAAAATATGTCATGGATAAACTCCAATTATGTAATAGGTAGGAAACAGTTTTGAAAATAATAACGCTTAGGCAGGTCCAACAAGATTACATATATATACAAATGCACACTAATTTTTTTACTTGCCACTGAAATTGGCAAAATAAGTACTTTAGTGGATCCCTAAGTAGTTATAAGAGTAGTAGCTCTTTAGAATGAAGAATTTACTTGTTAAAAATACCTGTGGGAACCTGCTGGTTCCCACACTTCATTAAAATTCATACAAAGAAGAGCTCACATTCTGTTCATAATACTATTATATTTCGATTCATCAGTATCTCCATCTATAATTCTAAGATCTTATTTTTGAAATATGAAAAACGGTAAAGATGGGACTATGCAAATGATTTACTTAATTCCTAAAATCCTCGCAAAATTAGGAAACTGATCACAGTGTTGAAAACTACTACCTTAGCATTGGCACCCTGTTGGAGTTGTGGGTAGGAAGATCGTATGCTTCTATGTCAAACATTCATGGCATTGTGGTGACTTTCTTACCCAACAAGATTTGTTATTCTCTTAAAAGCAATTATTTAAAAGTATTTCAGTGTTCCTCACTAACGCAAACATTTGAATCTATGATCAGCTCCCTAGCAAGCGTGGAAAGCCAAAACTCGCTCTCAGATGCTATATCCACAGAAGCAGTTTCTGCAGAAGAAACGTTATTTCACTTTATTTCACTACCTGGCTTCTTTGTTCATTAAGCTAATTACTCTAGTCTACATTCATGCCTTTCATCTGCCTTGTTTCTTGAGCTTGATCCTTTCCCAACCCTGAATCGACTGTTACTGAACAGTTGGAGCTGAACAGGAAGGGATTGCAGGTGTCGACTCACAGTTTACAAATATGACATCTCCTCTGGCATAGCTGGAAATATGAAATATTGATTTATGTGCAGTAAAAGGTCTTATAAAAATGATCACATACACATGAGAGATTAATGCGCAGGAGATCAATAGAAATTTCATTCTTGACGCTAGACTGTCACCTATGGTGAAATGCTAAAATACAGAAATCAATATTATCTATGAAATGTCAAATTTATTATAATTATGAGGATGAAAGCTGGCCAAGTGGCTCCCAGGAGAGAAGGAAGGATAGGTTACTGGGCTGAAGCATCCTTCATGTCCCTTGTTCACTTGCTGCCAATTTGAGAGCAATATTGGTGCAGGGGGTTTTCAGGCATTATGTACCGCTGTGTAGTAACAAATTCCTGCTGGAATATTTAACTCTTGAAACTGACAATAATACAAGTGTCCACATAGTCAAAAGGTGCAGAACTTTCAGCTCCAAAATATGGAGAACATTTTAAGCGTAGATTTTACTGTGGTATGTGTACCACAGCCCATTGCTTAAGAAAATTGAGCTTTTACAGACTGAAGATTAGTAAGATCTTGGTGCAATTTTATTCAAGCTCGTGTTCTGTTCTCTACAGTGGTGGTGTAGGGGGGGGAGACGGGAAATCCTAAATTATCTATTAGTGGGCTTCACATTTTCTATAGTTTAAGCCATTAGCTTGATTCTTAGAAATTGCCATTCAATTTCCACTGCTAGGCAGTGATTCTTTGAAAAGATTTTTATGAGTTTGTGGCAGCCTACCAGTCTCATGTATCAAGTTTAATAGAGTCTTTGAAAAAGTAACACAAAGCTAAAATTTTATGAGCCTATAAGAAAACAATAAAATGAGAGTATTTTGTCTTGCCTTTTAAGTGGGGAGGGGGCTTTTTAGAAGTTGAAGTTAAAAGCATAGAAGGAAAAAAATGCTTCTTTTTACATATTCTCCTTATCTACAGAAAAGCAGAATATTAAACTCTTATTAATAATATTATTAATCTTCAAAATAAGTGTAGGTTTTACAAATGTTGGTGATGATACACTGTGAATCTTACAGGGATTGAGACCTGGTGTGGGTATAAGAGAGGATGAATGTGTCTGACCAACAAATGAATTAGGAATCTTGAAGGAAAACCCATATTCCCTTGTAGGTAGTATAGGTGGTGAATAGATTGTGTTATTTGCTGTCAGTTAACACTCTTCATAGCGCCCTTCCAATTCAAATTTTAATGATTCAATTTTAAATAAGCAGTGTGCTCTGCCAACCATGCTTAGAGGAGAGCACAAAGAGCCTGTTCATTCTGTTACAACCTCTACGTAGAAAGTCCTCAGGAATTTGTGAAATGAATGAATGAATGGATGAATGAATGAAACTTTAATTCATCCTACGGTGCTCTGGTATCACATGAGCCATGGGGAATAGAGTTTCTTCTCATTTGGACTTAACGTTCGTTTATTTTTAGAATTATGAGTCTCTTTTCTTTTTTCTTTTCCCTTCTCAGATCTAGACAGCTTTTTGGTAACCAACACGTCTACTTGGAACGTGGGCTAGAGTACTAATTGGTATATATGAAAATTTCAAAACATAAGCCTTGTAAAGATAGATGCCTTTCACCATGCACCCTTTAACGTATGGTCTATCACTGAGTTTTTGACTGGAATTACAATATAATATGGGAAATTTACTTTCAGTTAGTAGCATTAATTTGTTTTGCAATAAGTATTGTGAGTTAACAGTCTTGTTATTCCATGTTTCTGTGCATCTTCCTAGGTCTAAATTAATTTTAGAGCTTTGTCTTTAATCTGACCCTTAGGGAAATATTTCTTGTCTAGACTTGGATTTAGTTAAGGACATTTTGACTGAAGGGATTTCTCAACACTACTATCTTGCATTTATTCTCGGTTTTTAGGTATTGGTTAAAAAAAAAAATGAGGAGTGCCATTTCAATAAGCAAGAATCAGGCCCCTGTCCCACGAATAAATTACCATTTTTCTCGGGTTTCAGTTTTTCAGGGCTATTGTCTAAAGCGACTGTTTTTGTTCATGACATACATTTTCCAAGTGATGCTTCTGTTTCTGTCATGGAGGAGGACGAACCAGAGGGGCCACAGAGCCGGGGGAGTTAGAGATCTCTGGCAGAGAAACACACAGAGGAGTCACAGGCAGGTTCCGTAAATGCTGAGAGAGACCCCATGTGAATGTGATTAAGGTCAATAAGCATAAGTTGAAGGTCTACCATATACACGAAACTGGGATGAAAAGATGCAAAGGGCACAGATAGAACCCTCAAGGACTTCACAAAATAGTACAAATTGGGTGATATTCAGAAATGGGAAATATTTAGAAAAAGAAATTGCAAGACTTGGAACCTATACCAGCTATCCCGAATCCTTGGGTTGGTGTGCTCTCGGCTCAAATAAAACCTATTTCCATATCCTTTGGAGAATAGTCAGTCCCTAGATATTCTAGAGACATAAATACAAAGTTCTTTCTCATCTATTATTACTGAATTATTTACCCTTCCTAAATATTATCTCTTTTGGCCAGAATTGTAAGATTATTATTACCGCCAAATATGATGGAGGATTCATAAACTTTCCTCCAGTTGGTAATATAAACACTTTTTTTTTTTAATCTGGAGAAGAGATAAAGATTTATTTACTTTTTAAAAAACACTGTAGCATTTACACAATTTATAAATAGAGATTTGGGAAGATTTTCCACTCTACACAGCTTCTTAAGGCTTTTTTTTTTTTTTCCCCCCTCTTCTGTACCTCAAGTACCCAAAGCAGTTAAAGTTAATACTTAATGCAACCTAGTTGAAGAGATAGGCATTTCTTGCAGTCAGGTCTCAATTAAGAGATAAAAGACAAAAAGTGCAAAGCGCTTGATAAAGCTAAGAATACAAGGCCAGCCATGGAGGTGCTTGAAGCTGTCCATAGCGATAACTGGATAGTCAGCTGGAATCTTCTTGAATTGAAGTGGGTGCTCTAACTTATCAAATTCCACATATGGGGAAATTATTGGTGCCTACCGTGGTGATTAACACTAACCCACTGGGTCAGAAACAAGCTGGGATAAAGGTGAAAACTGTATCTGACTATCAACACCAAATACATCCATTTAGAGAAAGATAGCAGAGGGTTTTTTTCTCTTTTTATATCTTCAGTTGTGCAGGTTGTCAGGCTGGTCACACAGTTAACGCTGCATATAGAGTGCTTTCTATAATGTGCAAATTGCAATGCACATTAAAATGTAATCTACTTTAATAAGTCACATGAAGATTACATTTTAAGATAATTGTTTGTGTGTTTATGCCATACACCAAAAATATTTTCCTGCTTTGTTTACAGTATTTTATCTTTGCCGTTAGACGTAATGATTGCAACTATTAGCATTAAGTAACTCCCTTCTTCAAATGGTTGGGGGCAAAGTGACGAAGATTCAAATTTTGGATTCCTGGAACCATGGTTCATGGTAAAATGTTCAAACTGCTTCCTCTTATTGAATTTCCCCAAATTAAATTTGTTATGATGTTATGATCATCAAAAACCTTACTCTGCATCAATAACTAGGACACTTCACTTGAATTATCCAGATAGTTATATACATTTGCCCACTTTCCAATTCCTGTGTAGACAAAAATATGACAATTTTTTAAATAGTTCTAAGGAACATCGTAACTGAAGCTTTCTGACAAATCTAGTCACTTGGAATATGGCCAATTATCAATGATTTATTAAAATGGGTGAGAAGGAAATTAGAGGAAAATGGAAAGGACCCAATAATCTCCAAATTTCTCATGGTTCATTCATTTGAAAGTCCTTTTCCATTCAGCCACCAGTAAAATCATTTACAGGTGATGACATATAACTGAAAAGATTTTCATCTCTTTTTTTTCTTTTTTATTCATCTTGAAAGTACCGATGAATACTTAAATAACCCATTGGGTTTAAGAGGCAAAGTATGTGCTTATTAATTTATGCAGATATTGTTCATTCAGCAAGAAGTAAAATGACTGGCCCACAGTTGGTATCCAGCAAATATTCCTTAAATGGATGAATGAATGAGTGAACAGACAACTGAAAATATCACTGAAGTATGAGTTGACTGAACTATGTAACTTTAAAATCTGAAATAACTATAATGTTCAAAATTTGCTGCATTTATTTTGACTGGCTTATGTCTGTCTTTAAAGAATAAGCACATGGCTTAATCATATGTGGCCACTTACTTAATTATATTAATGTTATTACTATACGTCTTGTTACCCAGGGAGACTGTAATAGCCTCGCTCTGGGGCCATGACTAAGCAAGTTAATGCAGTTGTTCCTTCACTAATCTCTGGATTAACAGGTAAACTTTCCAATCTACTTTCTGTCAAAATAATTCAGTGAACGTTGTTTTTGTCTGTTTGAATATTACGACATGAGATCTGGACCTTCTGGAAAATAAATGGAACAATGTACTGACATAATCTTTTAGTCTCAGATGATACAAACCCAGCTGAATCAGTCTTCAGAAAAAAAGGAAATATTAGTTCATATATGTAACCAATAATTGGGCAGGAGGTCTTCAGGAATAGCTAGATACAATGTCCTTCCAACAGGAAGGTTAGATAGCTCTTAGGCACTCAAGGCTGCTTTATTACTAAGCTCAATCCAAAAGAAAGATAATCTACATTTTAATAATGCCACCAAAAGTTCTGGTTCAGCTTCATTGACTTGCGAGGGTCCTGTGCCCATCCTTGACTCTGGCCAGACAGGGGAAATACCCTAGTGGTAACATCTAGATCACATGTCCTTTCCTAATTCAATTTGTGTTGCCAATGGGATGTGTGCTCTGTCTTGAGTCCTATGCCTAACTCTTGGACTCCGAAGGAGGATTGGTATAAACTGAACCACAAGAACTGAGTGTGAAGGAAGATGACTCTCTAGGAAACATAAAGATACATTGGCAGAGGAAAGAAATGGGTCTTGGGGGTGACAGGAACAATAGATGACATTGGCAGTAGTGTAGATGAAGAAATCGAAATGTTAAGAAAAGGATTACAAAGAATGAAAGGTTTTGGAAGCTCCAATCATATCTACTAATTGACTGGAGTTTGCTGGAAAGGTCTATCCTACTGCTGTGTCCAAAACCGCAGAGCATTTCTAAAGATCCAGGTCTTAAAAAATATTTTGGAATATATTCCATTTTTTAGTTGAGAAATGTGATCAATACATTATTTATTTATTTTTAAATTTTGCTTACTAAGAAAGGAACCAGCATAGACTTTCCTGTTATTAATTTAACGAGGGCTTTGGTTTTGAAGGCAACTGAGAGTCAAGGCTGGGGATGAACCAAAGGGGCTCATTTTCCCCATATAGCTGAGTCTTCATCTGGGGGCATATGCTGATTGCTCACATAACACTGAATTCCACTGCCCCTAGAGGACATTATTTTTTTATTTTTATTTTTTTAAATAAATTTTATTTTTTTTAAAACATTATTTTTAAAGTCAGGAATAAAATCACATTATTGAATGAGAATGGAAAGATAAGAAAAATGATTGCTTTGATGAGTTTCAGGAGATTAGCTAAAATAATATTCAGATATAAGATCTCATCAATAGTATTAAGCAGCTTTTCATTTTAGACTCTTTTTTTAAATAAAGATTTTATTTATTTATTTGAGAATGAGAGAGTGAGAGCATGAGAGGAGAGAAGGTCAGGGGGAAAAGCAGACTTCCCATGCAGCTGGGAGCCCAATGTAGGACTCGGTCTTGGGACTCCAGGATCATGACCTGAGCCAAAGGCAGTTGCTTAACCAACTGAGCCACCCAGGCGCCCTCATTTTAGGCTCTTAATGTGACTTAATGAGTTAAGTAAAAGATAGCATCTGAAAGTTTTGGGGCCTAGAATAAATTAACTTAAATTTACTGTAAGTTATGAAGAAAGTCTTTTATATGTTCTACTTCTGTTTGGAACCTTTGCTCTGTCCTTTGGCAACTACTACTAAAAAAAGAAATTACTGTTTATATTTATACTCTATTGTTTCTAGCAAAAGAAATTGTTCCTCCATTACAATTCTCAGCAGTATTTTGCCAGATGTTCTAAATTCTATACTTTAGAACAACAGTGACGTCTCTGTGATCTTGGTATGATTGAACACACTCAGGGTTATAAATCTGTTTTGTAAATGATGCTTCATAATTCCTTCTTGATCTACTATTACAAATACACAGTATTTCTCTTCAGCAAGTCATTGTGTTTTACTAAACTGTGTCAAACTGGGTAACCTATTGCATTTCTTAATCATTTTTTAAATGATCTCAGGTCAAAAGCTATGTAATTTTGGAGTACTTTGTATACAGAATTAAGATGATATTATAAGATTTATGTTGAATTTTAAATTAGGCACTACATTTCAGTTCTTCATGAATTGTTTCCACAGTTTAGTCTGCACTGACTTTATGAGCAGGAACCTATGTGCTATAGTTGAGGGGCATCCAAATGGCCCTCTGGACTTAATAAAACTTCCTTCATCACAGAGTCTCTTGAAATAAGCATTATAATTTCCATCAAGTGGGGTGCCTTATCATTAGCTCATTATTCCTAGAAAGTCCTGTAAGGATAACACATATGGCTATTAACAGAACCATTAACATTTGAACCCAGCAAAAGTATGGGAGATGGAGAGGGCATGGGTAAAGGATAGGGTTTTTTTTTTTTTTTTAAAGATTTTTATTTATTGATTTGACAGAGAGAGATCACAAGTAGACAGAGAGGCAGGCAGAGAGAGAGAGAGAGGGAAGCAGGCTCCCTGCTGAGCAGAGAGCCCGATGCAGGACTCAATCCCAGGACCCTGAGATCATGACCTGAGCCGAAGGCAGCGGCTTAACCCACTGAGCCACTCAGGCGCCCCAAGGATAGGGTTTTGAAGAGGAAGATCCTGTAGTTTGAAGAGAAGGATCATATTTAACTGCAGAAAAAGAACTAACTTTACAGTTTTGTTGTCTTTGTCATTTTGTGTAGACTAGAACCTAATTTGGGATGTTATAAAAAAGAGAAATTGGTTTGAGATGTAAAGATTTTAAACAATTTTTAATTCATATTGTTTCAGAATGTATAGTTTGTTGTTCCAATGTTTTTTGTTTGTTTGTTTGTTTGTTTTGTTTATTCATCTATTCAGGGGGAAGAACAAGATGGTGGAGAAGTTGGAGACCCTGTTTCAGACGGTCCCCTAAAGTGAGCTAAATATCTACCAGAACAGTCTGAACACCCGTGAAATCAGCCTAAGATGTAAGATTATACACTTCTGGATCTCTACAGGGGCAGAAGACATCAGTGGAGAGGACGCAGCTTACCTGGATCATGGTTGATATATTCAGCTATAAATCCACTCAACTGCCTCTCACCGAAATGACTAGGAGGAGGAACACCCAACAGAGGAAAAATTCAGAGACTGTGCCCTCTGCCGCAGAACTATTGGATATGGACATAAACAGTATTCATCTGTTCATTCTTTTATGTAACGATAGTTGTTTTTTGAGCTTACTATATGTCAAATTACTATGTGTAATTGTATTACATGTATTATTTCCTTAATGTCTTCTAAACAACACTTTGAGACAGGTAATTATTATCCATGTTCTCCCAGATAAAATAACTAGCTTAGACATTAAATTAGCTATATTACATGCTAATAAATGATGTGTGTAGGAGTTGAGGAGTTTGAGAGACAGCAAACAAATAACAAGTACATGAAAAACTAGTACATGTAAAAAAGAATCAAAGTAAGTGATGTGACAGAATAATGAGATTTGGGCACAGGAGGGCAGAGATTATGTGTCAGGTGGTTAGGGACGAATTTAGGAGGAGGTGACATTTGAGGGAAAACCTGTAGGATAAATAGCAGTGAGCTATGCAAACGCTAGTGCAAACTTCCTAAACCAGCAAAAGCTTGGAGGGTTTGATGAAAAGAAAAGGGAAACCCTGCTAGCCATGTCTCAAGTATAGTCCTTCTCCTACGAAAGCTTGGTCTGCTTAGAGATCTAGCACAGAGGAAGAACAAGTAGTTCTTTCTTAAGTTCTATTCAATTTTCTCATTCTCCCCATATCAGCAAGTCCTGGGTACTGGAGTATCTTCTGTCCTTTTTAATTTCACATGAAATTTCTCTCTCTAGCCTTTCTCATCCAAATTCTTCTCCTATAGGTGTACATACAAAGGTTCCACAGCATTTAACTGAGAAAAAAATTCTTTCTATATTCAGTTTTTATTAAGATCAGAATCTAGATTAGGTTAAGAAAGAACATGTTTCTTTAATTCCCTTGAACACTAATCCAGGTTTAATTAATATACATACTCAGGTTAACACCAAAACAAATTTATCATAAACACTATCCTCAAGAAGTTTAAAGTCCAGTATAATAAATGTTTAAAAATATTTACTTTATTTATTTTTTATATCCCATCAATCATTCTGCCTTGTGATTCCACTATCTTTGGAACCTGTGGACTACTCAGAGAAAACAAAGAAGTAATAATTCATGCTTAAGTTTCAAAAGTAATTTTAAGTTAAGGAAAAATAGTATTAAAAAACAAACTTTGTTGAGAAAGAAAATAGTGTTCAAAGTCTCAGAAGTTTGCCTAGATAAACTGTAAATATAGTTTCATATATATATATATATATATATATATATATATATATATATATATTTGGAGATCTTAGAGTCTTATAAAGGATGGTGTATGGAGATTACAAGACATGTACAAAAAGTTCTTATCCAAATAGCAGGGGAAAAATTTTTTTTGTTCTGGTGGTATGAAAGTATAGAAACCTTAAAGAACCAGGGGAAAGAGATATATCCCAGGCAGCTCTCTTTAGCCTTGGTCCTAGTTATAGAATGATGGGAGAAATGAAGACAATATATAATTGAGATAGAAACCAAAATTAGGGAGTTTTGTGCCTCCTTTCCTCTTGGGAACTCTGGGAATAAGACTGTCACTATAGGTCACCATGTACTTGTGAGCATTACACAAATTTAGGGTATATTAGTCAAATTATAGTCTATCTCAGATGCATTTCTGGAAGTTGTACATTGCTCAACTGTAATTCTTGAATATAGTGTCTTTGACTACCTGCTCATCCCAGAACAGTAATGGTTGCATGAAATATTTAGGTAAAGAGGGACCAAAAATAATTCTCATGAGTCTCCTTCTTTCACATGTGATGGAAAGGATTTGAAAAATTCCACATATCTCCAGTTGAGGAGTGCAGAAGGATGATATTAATGTTGGGGATTAAACAGGCATCAGGACCAGGCCATGGGAGATTTTTAACACCAATGAGAAAAGAAGGAGATCCTGGAGAGCAGGTGAGTGGACAAGTTTCCTGAGAGAAATTACGATTCCTTTCCCTAAGGAGGGAACAGAATAGGCAAATTAAACTGCAGCCGCTTCAGCATGAACCAGTGAGGACAGAGGCTGCTTGCTCCTTACAGGCTATTAGGATGAAACACCAAAAGGGAAGTAGAGCACAAAATCCCTTTTACAATGCCATGAGGGGTGGCCAGCTTTTCTTTGCACCCAGATACCATCTTGGGAAGGAAAAGATACCTTGAAAGGGAATTGAACTTTGATTTATTTTCATAATTACCAGAAATGGATGATTCTGAACCAGAGGAGATGAAATTAATATTATTTGTAAGATGGAGTGTTTTATTACTTTCTTCCTTCTGGATCCCTCTCACAATAAAATCAGTTTCTTTTTTTCCCCCTTCACCTCCATATATGCATATGGTACTAAATATAACACAAGATATCTAACAAAGTTTTAATGAAGTGGATTTGAGTTCAGAGGAAAACCAGATTCTTTATAGGTGGAAGTAATCTAGTTTTATTAAAATCTGTGAGCTGCTTTTGTTTTTTTCACTTTAAGAAAGAGTTTCCACAATAGATGTTCAGTTAATTTATGTACTTGGAGCTTTTTATGCCTTATTGATCAACTTTTAAGACTCATTTGGATTTTGAAGAGATAGTGGTTTCAACAATTAAAGAGGGATTAGTTTTATTACTGAGAGTTGGATTCCATTTTGTTTTCCAAATGCATTAAATTTCTCCACTGTGTAAAGAAAGTAGAGGCCTAGATAGATTTTCATGGCCTCAGTGGGTTAGTTACCTAGTGCCAACAAAATTGCTTTAGAGTTTTCCATAGAAAATGGGGTAAATGAGATCTTTTATTAGTATCTACAATAAACTAAATTTAAATTTCTAGCAATAAAATTTAGTTTATTCTAGTAAGGCTTGGTTTCATTTTTTCTTTCATGTTAATTCTTTGGAGAACTATCGTCCAAAAATTGTGTTCTTAAGGTGATCCACAAGCAGTATTTAAAATGTTTATCAACTGTTACATCTTATTAGCAATCAGTTAGAGTCACCATAGACTGAAATGAAACAATATGGCTCTCTGGACTAGGGCCAGCAGATCGTTTGCCCTGGTTTGGGGTAAATAACTTCAGCTTGATTTAGTGTTTATTAGAGTTGACATAAGTTGCACCAAAATTTGATATTACTATGAAAAATGGGATTTTCTGATACTTTACTTACTTTTTGGGGAAAGGCTCACATACCCATCAATTTCCGAGGTCCTGGGCCATATATAACTAGGAAAATTGAGTTCTTTGCTTGCTCTCTGTTTAGCTTGCTAATGCAGACAAAAGAGAAAGATATTGTTGTAGTATAATAACAGAGGAGTTATATAATGGGGACAACCAATCTCAGCAGGAAAGGGCTTGATTTGTGTTATAAATTATTTTCATGGAAGCTAGACCAGTAAGGACAATTTTCCTTTGTGTCTTTTCCAGAATCTGGAAGTCTGTTCCCTTTTCTTCAGGTCATTGGTAGATAGACTACACAGGCCAAAGCATAGTGGAGGAAGGCTCAACCTTGGTGGAATTCAGAGGGAATAAAGTGCAAGGAGATTTCAGAGGACAAGGAGAGGAGTGCTCAGAGAGGGAAGTGATCCTCAGTGTCCACAGGAAACTGTCCCTGAGAGGGAATGGCAAGCATACATCTATATTCTGCACCAGCTCCTGGGCACTTTGCATGTCTTATTGTCCAGTGGTAGTGTTTTTAGTAATGGACTGCATATTTTCATTCTTCCTAACATTAAGGGCATAGCTTAATAATGCATGTGCTTGTCTTCCCTGTTGTGAATATTAGGACAAACTTTGAGGATTGCTTGAATTGTGTTTTCCCATCAGCACCTACCACAGTATCTGACACGTTCTCAGTAAATGAAAAAATTACAGTGAATGAAATTCCAAAATTATGTATTCATTCTTTATGACTCTGAACATCAAATTTTCATCTAGTTATTGGCCAATGGATCCTTCTAGGGCACTTGAAGATCCAAGGTGATCAAGATGCAATTTGACAAGGTTCTTTAAAAGCAAACTCCAGGGCACTCCAGGTAAAGATGGAGTGCAGTTACAGCTTTTCTCAGACTACATTCAGCCTATCTGGTAGACCTGTCCAGACTGAAAATGTTTTGGCTGTTGTAGGTGGAGGAGCTCCTTTGGTGGAAATTAAAGCTGCAAATGGTGTGGTATTAGCAACTGAGAAGAAACAGAAATCCATTCTGTAAGATGTGTAAAGTATACACAACATGGAACCAATTACCAGCCGTATAGGCTTGGTGTATAGTGGCATGAGGCCAGATGACAGAGCGCTTGTGTACAGAGCTCTAAAACTAGCTTAGCAACACTATCTCATTTACCAAGAACCCGTTCCCACAGCTTAACTGGTACAGAGAGTAGCTTCTGCGATGTAAGAATACACGAAGGTAGTATTCATCCATTTGGAGTTTCTGTACTAATTTGTGGTTGGAATCAGGGGCAACCATATTTATTTCAGTCAGATCTATCTGGAGCTTACTTTGCCTGGAAAGCCACAGCAATGGGAAAGAACTACGTCAATGGGAAGACTTTCCTCTAGAAAAGATATAATGAAGACCTGGAACTTGAAGATGCTAATCATACAGCCAGATTAACCCTAAAGGAAAGTTCTAAGGGCAAATGACAGAAGACAGCACAGAGGTGGGAATCTGCAATGCCAGATCCAGGAGGCTTACTCCCATTGAATTTAAGCATTGCTTGGCTTCCATAGCCTAATAACAAAGGGACTGAAAAATCCGGAATTTCAGAGAATCCCCCAACTTAAACATGTTTAAAGTATGTTTTGTTTTACAGACTTTTTACATACTTATTTCTGCATCGTTTGATGATGTTTTTAAAATGACACTTATAAATTATAATAAACTGTTAAATAAAAAAATACATAGATGCAAACTCCAAATGTTGTATGAGATTTTTTATCTTCTTTTCTTTTTCCCCCCAAGTTATAAGAAAAAAGAAACTTTAAAAAAATCTCAAGTGACTTTGCTTTTTATAGAACAAAAATCAAATGAGCTATTGTGTTTATAGCACATTATTGTAGAACTATGGTAAAATGTATTGAACTTTTTCCATCAGGGATAATCTTTTACATAGTAATATACTGATATAAGTTCATCTTAGCTGCCATCCCCTTGGAACATTCCTTGGCCAATTAATTTATTCATTTCACAAATAATGTGCCTCTGCTATGTGCAAGTTACTATTGGTCAGGCTAGAGCTAGAGGATTGAACAAAATACCTTCCTGCCCTAGTGGAGCTTATATTCTAGGGGAAGATATGGGACATAAACAGAGTAAATAACTAAATTACAGGATATAGTATGATTACTCCTATCTGACATCGTAAAAAAATCAACCTAAAATGGATCAAAAAACAAAAATGTGAGAGTTAAAACTATACGACTCTTAGTAGAAGACATAGGAATACATATTTATGACCTCAGATTAGGTGAAGAATTCTTATATATGACACCAGAAGCCCGAGCAACAAAAGAAACGTAGATAAATTAGGTTTCATCAAAGTTGAAAATTTTCATGCATCAACGGACACTATCAAAATAGTGAAAATATAATTAAAGAATTGGAGAAATATTTGCAAATCATATATCTGATGAGTCTAATATATAGAATATATAAAAAATTCTTGCAACTTAACAAAAAAAAATGAACATCCTAGTTAAAAAATGGGTAAACATTTTTCCAAAGAAGATATACGAATTGCCGGCCACTGTAACTAAAGATACTCAGCATCGTTAATCATTAGGGAGATGGAAATAAAAATCACAGTGAGACACCACCTAACACTCACTAGAATGGTTATAAAAGTGGGGAAAAAAAAAGGCACGCCTGGGTGACTCAGTTGGTTGGACGACTGCCTTCGGCTCAGGTCATGATCCCGGAGTCCCGGGATCAAGTCCCGCATCTGGCTCCCAGATCCATGGGGAGTCTGCTTCTCCCTCTGACCTTCTCGCTCATGCTCTCTCTCACTGTGTCTCTCTCAAATAAATAAATAAAATCTTTAAAAAAAAAGTGGGAAAAAAAAGTAAGCGTTGGCAGGATGTGGGGAAACTGGTATCTTTGTATCTTGTTGGTGGGAATCTAAAATTGTGCAACCACTGTGGAAAGCAGTTTGACCGTTCCTCAAAAAGTTAAACCTAGAATTACCATATGATCCAGCAACTCCATGCCTAGGTGTATGCTCCAAAGAATTGAAAACAGGTGTTCAAACAAAACTGTACAGGAATGTTCATAGCAGCCCTATACACGATAGCTAAAAGGTGGAAGACACACGGATGTCCATCAAGGAATGCACAGATAAAGCAAATGTGTTATATCAGCCTAATGGAGTATTGTTCGGTCACAAAATGGAACAAAGTACTGACACACGCTGCCATGTGGATAAACCCTGAAAGCATGATTCTAGGAGAAAGAACACAATAGACCACATCTGGTATGATTCCATTTATATGAAATAGCCTGAGTTGGCTGGAGCATAGGCAATAGAATTTGATGATGGTTTATGTATGCTATATTACAACAAGAAGAGTGAAGAATGACTCCAAAATCTTTGGTTGGAATAACTAGAAAAATGGAGTTGCCATTTGTTGAGATGAGGAGAGTTGGGGGAAAATGAACTTGGTTTTGGAGGTAAGTTCAAAAGACCTATTTGATGCCCAAGGGGAGGTGCTGAGCAGGTAGTCGGATATCTTATTCTGGTATTCAGGGGCATGGTCTGAGATCGATCACATTTAAAACTGTATGGCTTGAATCAAGTCACCAGAGTGTGGTTAGATGTGAGAAGGGTTACAAAGACTGAGAGCTGGGACATTTTCACCTTTAGAGCTTGGGGAGCTGAGGGGCTGCAACGGCCTAAGAAGCCAGCTGGGATTTTATCCCATTCTGATGGCTCTAACAATCATTTTTCTTCAGGTAATTATTAAAGCTAAGTCACCAGCTCCAACCTCTCCCCAAGCCCTGGATTGCATTTTTCGCTTTTATTTGGGCCTTATAACTTGGTTCTGGCAGAATCTCTAACCCGATATATTATGTTGCTGATTCTCTGTCAACCCCTTTGTACTAGTCAGTTCATTCCTGGTTTTCATGTGCATTCCATGGGGAAGAGCAGCACCATTTCCCAATGACCCCCGCTTGAAACATCAAAAACACATATGACCCGTATTCCCATATACCACATGGTAACTCTGACTCTCACCTAGACTCTCACCTAGACCTTTACAACAGGTTTCCAGGCTGTCTTTCCTTCCTTTCACTCTCCTTTCCAACCAGTCCTGGGCACTGTTGGAAGTTTGAGGCAGATGTCAGTAATGTTATTCTCGAAAACCCCTTAATGTCTCCTCTCTGCCTACCGGATGAACATTTCAAGGCCTTTCCAAGTACAACCACATCTTCATTTACAGTCTTGGGCTCATTTTCCCTATAGACCCACTCCTGCAAACACCAAACTCTTCAGATTTGGGTCCCTTTCCTATCACTCTATTTTCCTTCCTAATCTTTATCTAAATCCTAACCATCATTCCAGGCCCTTTTCACACGGGTGTTCAAACCTGGTGCACGTAACTTTTATTATCCCCAGGCCATGTGAACTATTTCATGCCTGTGAGAAGGGTTTACATTGGATAGTTCTTATAACCCAGTGAGGTCTGGTTCATTTTGTCAGTTGAGAAGCTAGGCCTCCTTCTCATAACAGCATCGGGAGTTTCTCGTGGGGGAGCTATTTGTATTCCATATTCTTCTCCTGGGTGATTTGGGGGGCACCAAGAGCACTCTCTTTAGTATAGACACAGTCATGGATTCTAGTCTTGCCCAAACAGTTCTGCTAAATACTTCAGGGATGAAGAGATGATGCAAGCTGGGTGGGGAGTCACTTTCGATCCTTTACCCTGCTTTACTTCTCTAAATAGCCCTTATCATGAATAATTTTACATATTTATTTCTGTATTTGTCTAATGTGTGTTTCCCCCACTAGACTACGGGCTCCTGGAGGGCAGCTACCCTGTTTATTTTGTTTACAGTTACTGTCTCCTCTAAGCTTGGAACACTCCTTAATACTTACTATGTGCTGAATATTTGCTAAGTGAATAAATTAGTGACCCCAGGTTTACTGAAAGAATTATTAGGAAAAAGACTTGCTTATCTCTGGGTTTGACGATCTGGCAGGATAAAAGTATGGGACTTGGAATGGTGATTTTGCCACCACATAGGGGAGCCTGCCTGAGAATGAAGCCAATTCTGGGCCGAGATATAACCAAAAGACAGATTTCTGTCAACATGATTTGAATGCCAGCTGGGTGTGAACTTCCTAATGCTTGAAGAATTTGCCATTTGTGAAGCAATATATTCTTCTTTTCTCCACATTTTTTTTTTCTTAAGCCAGTTTTAGTCATCTGCAGTAGTCCTGATATATGGTCTATATTATACTCCAATTTGTACAGTGTATCATAGAACTGGAAAAATTTTTAAAAATATTTTTTGTTTATTTTTGCAAAAGAAAGGAGAGAGAGAGAGCGAGAGAGCAGGGGAGCAGCGGAGGGAGAAGCAAATTCCCCACTGAACAGAAAGCCTGATGTGGGGCTTGATCCCAGGACCCAGGGAAGCATGACCTGAGCTGAAGGCAGATGTTTAACTGGCTGAGCCACCCAGGTGCCCCACAGAACTGGCAATTTTTTAGCTCCTCTGTTAGATATCGGCTACCTGAGGGTAAAGACTGTGCCTTGTACTCATCTTTCATAACCACTGACCCACTGATTTCCTGTAGTCACCTGGTAAACATCTGATCAACACTAGTTGAATTAAAATAAAATTATCTGTCTTCATTTGAAAGTCAGAGATATCTTTTCTTGCATAATATTTTGAAGAAAGGTATTGATATTCCTGAAGAAAGTGTTTGTAGTATGTCCACATTTCAGTGTTCTTGAAAGGATAAGCCTCAACCTCTTGAAAATATTTTCACTAACATTTTATATTATATTCTATAATAATATACTAATCATATTAGAATTTTGGATGAGTCAAAAAAAGTTTGCTAAAATTTGGCTCCTTATCAAAAGCCTGGGAAAAATTACTGAAATATTGATATGAGTGCTTCTTTGGTGTGCATGGATTAGAAAAGGGGGGGGGGATTCTACTCATTTAACAGAAGGCATGATGTGTTTTCGGATTCATAGATTCATGTAATCCTAATCGTCTGTTATCAACATTCTCATATTTTGGCCTATATTTCTGCTGTGAAATTTGGGCAAAATGAAAGGTTATGGCTGTGCCTGAGTTCATTAATTCTCTCTCACTCTTGCTTGTGACCAGCAGTACCTATGGGTCTGCTGGCCAGAGTTAGAAGCCAAATGATCTCCCTGGGCAAGAAATCAACAGTTTTGATCTCCAAAGCTCAGGGTTTTAAATTAATTGAAATAGAAAAGCAGCCAAAGATAGAAGGTAGTCTATTCTGGTTCATTAGTATTTCAAGGAGAAGAAAATAAAGACCAGCTATTGTCCTCAAACACGCCCACATGCCAGTGCTTTGCCTCCTTCTCTGCCTCCTTGTCATTTGATCATTAATGCACATATGCCTGTAATTTTATTCTAGCCAAGAAGTCAGAGAAATGTTTGACCCAGAGGAGATTAGAGATCCCTGGGTGCAGAGCACAAACCTGAGGTGTGTAAGACATCTGTGCTCCGGGGAGAAGCCTGGGAATGAGACCACGCCTCTCTTCTGTGCTCACAGGCAGGGTCTGACATATGGTAGAGGCTCCACAACCTATTATTTTGATTAGTAAATGAAGAAATAGAGTCCAGCCACTGTCCTTGAGGCAGAACTATACACTATAAAACTCAACTTGTTTTTTGTTTTGTTCTGTTTTCTTTTAGTCTTTGAGGCTTTCTAAGTGGTTTTGGTACTGTTCACTGATTAACAATAATTAGAGTCAGGATTTTTTGTATTATGTTTCACTGATATATTTATTGTTTTCTGTCAAGATTATTATTTTTTTTAGGGCAGTGCTGCATAGAGTCAGAAAACAGCACTCAACACTTTTTTTTTTTTTCATAATTTCAATTCATTAATATAGAAGCCTCTCAGACTCACTTTCCCCTCTAGGCTAAGAAGCCGTAACTCCTCAAAAAACCCGCAGCATTTTTTTTTTCCCTAATTGCCTTTCTCTGGATAATCTCCAGTTCTTCCAAGTGCTTCTTTCAAGGGTGTAAAAATCCGTTACTGCAGGCTTTCCTGGACAATAACAATTCTGCCCTTGCCCTTTGGTTGACAGACTAACGTGCCCGGCATTATGGTAATGTGAGGGCCGAGGGACCCGAGTGTTGTTTTCTCCCCATACGCAGTTGCCAGTTTAGATACTATCAATGTTTCCAAATTTACTGCACTGTGATCTCACATTGACTGAGAAAATTCTTATATGGAATCAAAGTTTCTTTCTTTTCTTTTCTTTTTTTTTTTTTTTAACCATTGTCCACCAGTTCTTGTAATATAAGAGAGGCAATTTTCCAATTCTTGCGAACACATCTGTAGGTTGGCGCCCCAACGTCAGGTGCCACAGTCAAGCTTTTTTAAATGGAAGAAGCTGGTCAAGTACCAAGCACCTGCTCTAAGTATTCTATATGGTTTTCCTCCCAGAAGGAATGACCAATCTGAAGCAGCTGTGGGTAATTTTATTCGCCAAAACAAGCTGGAAGCAAAAAGGAAAAATAACATAATTAAAATCTTAAATGGAATGCAGTACAACCTCATTAATAAGCTATAAAGCATTTAAATAGCTAGTGTGCCTATGTGCTTGCCAGTATTACCACATCATCAAGAAAGTGAAAAATGGACATACATGTTATTCATTAAATCCTCAAAGGTAGGAAACTTGTGGGCTGATTAATTCAAGTAGGTAAATGAAGCCAAGAAGTATGGATCACTTGATGGAAAATAACCAAGTAAATCCATTTCTTGCTCACCTGTCTGCTTGGTGTATGATATAGAAAATATATATATCTTCTATATCATACATGCATATATATACACACACATACATACATACATAATCATACATATATATATGATTTTATGATTTTATTTGTTTATTTGAGGGGGGAGGGGCAGAGGGAGAGAGAAAATCTCAGACTCCTCACTGAGAGTGGAACCCAACACTGGGCTCAGTCTAAGATCATGACCTGAGCCCAAACCAAGAATCAGATGCTTAACTGACTGAGCCACCCAGGTGCCCCTAGAAAAGGTGTATATTAAAGGGTGCTATTAGAAAAGGATACATTTGCATCCTCATAGAAAACTTGGAGCAAAATTATGGAAGTTATCAAGTCAGAGAACATTTCTCGAATGCTCACTCATTGTATTTCAGGCACATGTTGGTAGCTGGTAGTATTCTCTTAAGTCCAGAGTGTTAAAGTTTAGTAAGGAAAATGTTCAATAGAAGATTAGAAAATTGCAATAATCACTAAGGCAGAAACAATTTATAGTAGATAATCAAAAACTCCTCCTGTTCCTGTATGGAGATGGCTTTATGACGTGACGTTGCTGGTCCCTTCAATCAGTGAATTTTATTTCTTCACCAATTTAATCTGGACTTGCTCTTGTAGCTTGCTTTGGACAAAGGAAGCTTAGTAAACGTAACTGGAGCAGAGGTTTGAAAAGTCTTTGTATGTTGGGGCCTATGACAATTGGCTGTTTAGTGGGTCACTTGATTGGACTAAGGGATGTCTACTGAACTTGTTAAACATTATTTCTGGGTGTGTCTGTGAGGGTGTTTTCAGAAGAGATTAGCATTTGAATTGGCAGAAGACTCGGCATTCTTCAATGTGGGTGGGCATCATCCAAACCCTTTATGGCCTTACCTGAACAATAAAGAAGACTCTCTCCTTGAGCAGAGACAGCCATCCTCTCCTGTTTTTGGTTCTCAGGCCTTCGGATGCAGACTGAGTTATACTCCTAGCTTTCCTGATTCTCCATTTTACAGATGGCAAATTGTGGCACTTCTCCCTCTCTGTAACCACATAAATCAATTCCTATAATTAAAATCTTCTCATATGTGTATCTCTATGTATCTTATTGATTCAGTTTTCCTGGAGAACCCTGTTGTAGAGGCTTACTCTTTTTCCCTTCTGGGAACCCTGAGAATTCCAAGTGAAGAAGCATGGGCTATTCTAGGTGAGAGACCAGAGAGAGCGTGAGAGAGAGAGAGAGAGAGAGAGAGCAGCTCAAGCACTTCATTCTCTTCATTCAAACATCATGCAGAGAGAGGCTCAGCCATTTTGGCCATCATGGCCACAGCCCCAGACATTTGAGTGAAGCTAAGCTAGACCACCCAGCCCTCAGCGTAACTACCCTAGACCAGAATTGCCAAGACCCCCACAGAAACATGAGAAATAATAAATTGTTTTTGTTTTATTTCACTAAGCTAACAGCAAAGGCTAATTGGTACACAAGGAGATAATTATGTACATAATTAAAATTCAACTATAAAATGTGATAGGTGGTGGTGGAATGATTAGATGAATTATACAAAGGTGAGGTTGGGGTGGAAAAGCCTCAACAGCCAGTGAGGTTTGGTGATTTTTGTGCAGAGTATTTTGCAAGGATTTTTTTTTTTTTTTTTCCTGCTTCATTTTCATCCCCAAACCATCTGCAAATCCTGGTCACTTTATATTTAGAATCCTGCAAACACCTTCTTATGCATCTTCCATAAAATTTGTCATTTTGTCCATAATCCAAATAAGTATGCTTAGAGCCATTTGAGTTATATATAAATTCTTTGAGGAATGGAACTATACTTAGTATCATGATTTTTTGATTGTTCAAATAAAGTATTTCGGCTTAGAAGTTAAATAGATCATGCAGTGATTTTAAAGTATGTCCACCACTTCTTCGACCACCACCGCCTACTTCAAAAGGTGGAGCCCATGTGTGAAGTAATTAGTTTTCCAATCAAGTTAATCTGTTTAATGGGCCTCTGCATAATATGTCATTTGCCTCTTGCTCAATTGGAAAAAGGGCAGATTTAGGGACTGGCTTCTAATGAATAAGAAGTGGAAGGAATGCCAAGTGACTTCTGAGGCTAGGTCATTGAAAGGATAGAGTTTCTCTCTGTCTTGGATCATTCACTTTGGAGGAGGGCAGCAAACTCGTGGGGGCAATGGAGTAGTCCTGTGGAGAGGCCCACCTGGTGAGTGACTATATTTCCCACCATCAACTAGAACCAACTTTTCAGCTCATGTGAATGGACCACCTTGGAGAATGATTCTCCAGCCCAAGTCCCAAATCACAGCCCCAGCCATTGTGTTGATCCCTACAAAATGAGGGGTTTCAAGGCAGAACCATCAGTTCAGCTGTTCTTTAACTTGTAGGCCTGAAAAACTCAGCTTTGAAATGTTTCTTGGGGCTCCTGGGTGGCTCATTGGGTTGAGGCCTCTGCCTTCGGCTCAGGTCATGATCCCAGGGTCCTGGGATTGAGCCCCGAATCGGGCTCTCTGCTCAGCAGGGAGACTGCTTCCTCTTCTTTCTCTCTGCCTACTTGTGATCTCTGTCAAATAAATAAAATAAAATCTTTTAAAAAATTAAAATAAGTAAATAAATAAAATGTTTCTTGTCTTAAGCTACCAAGTTTTAAGGTAACTTGTTTTATAGCAATAGGTAACTATTACACATAATAAGAGAAAGGATGACATTTACACAGTCCTTCTAAAAATAAAATTATTAATCGATAAATCAAATTTTGGTCCAACAGCTAGCTACAACAAGGAAAGTTCCAGTCCTTTACCTAAGAATCCAAATGTGGACACACACACAATTTTAGTATTTTACAATGATATAATGTCATTATCTAATCAGCAGACCTTATTCAAATTGTGGCCAAATGTTGTAATAATATCCTTTATAGAAAGGATATTGATTTATTGATCACACATTACTGGTAGGTTTTATGGTTCTTAATGCCCTTTAATTTTCAATAGTTACAAAGTCTTTATTTTTTTTAATTAAAAGCCATATTTATTTATTTTTACAACTTTATTAAGGTATATTTAATATGCAAAGAGTTACACATATTTAATATATATACATTAATGTATATATTTTGGGTTTGGATTTTATGCATATACTCATGATACTGTCACCACAAACAATATAATAAACACATCCATCACCTCCAAGAGATTTCTTCGGTCCCCTTGCTTGTTTTTTTTCCCTTGTGGTAAGAACGCTTAGCATGAGAGTCCAGGAGAGGCAAATATGTAAAGACAGAAAGTGGCTTATAGGCCAACTGGGAAGTGATTGCTAAAAGGTATGCTTTTCTTTTTGAGATGATGAAAATATTCTACAATGGATTGTGGTGATGGTTGCACATCTGTGTGAATAACCTGAAAACCATATACTTTAAATGGGTGAATTGTATAGAATGTGAATTCTATCTTGATGAATCTGTTAACGAAAAACTGCAGCTAACTGAATACTGACAATAGGCTTTCGGACTTTTTTTTTTAATTTAAAAAAATTTTAAAAGACTTTTTTAATTTATTTTGGAGAGACAGAAAGCAGGAAGGGGAGAGGCAAAGGGAGAGGGAGAGAGAGACTCAAGCAGCCTCTGTGCAGAGCACGGAGCCCAATGTCGGGCTCCATCTCACGATCCTGAGATCACAACCTGAGCTGAAACTGAGAGTCGGATGCTTACCCAATTGAGCCACCCAGGTGCCACCAGACTCTTAATTAATGTGTATGGTGTAGATACAAAGCATTTAATCTGTGATTGTTGATTTTCAAATGTGTACTTCATGTTAGATTTGTGTTATAGCATACATATCACCAACCTCAAGAATAAAGTTTCCCAAAGAAAGTTTTATTAAAATCACAAGACTAGAATTGGGTTAAGCAGAGCGGGCTCTGGATTAGAGTTTTTGCTCACACTAACTGTGGATCTACTCTTTTCATATAAGCCAAGACGTCATAACATCACAAGGCAAGAATAAGCTACAGCATTAGCTAAATGAATCAAGTCTTGGAAAGTTAAAGGCTTTTTTTTTTTTTTTTTTTTTTTTTGAAAATAAAACAGATGGGACACTATTCCAGAGCTTTGGGGACAAAATCTTAGAACACAGATGTTAAGGTTGTTATTTAAACCATGTTTAAGCATGCATGCCAGTATACTGGCCCTACCTATTCCCAAATCAGCTCACCCCAGGACACCTTCTTGGATGGTTTTCCCATGTCTTTTTGTCTGTATTTTCTTTTTTGCAATCTATCACTAAAGACTTCTAATCCATTCACAGCTGTCTATAGTCTATAAGCTAGCACTTCTATCTTCTATAATCTATCACTAAGGATTATTAATTATTCCTTAATAATGTATTAAAGGTCACTGTATTTCTTCAATCCACAAATATGTGGCTTACTTTGATGTTGAGAGACAGCTTCTCTTGGTGTATTGTTGCCCAAATATGATAGGCTTATATACTATTTAAGGCCCTGCAAGACTGGTGATTCTTTAAGTTAGTTTAAGATTGGGAAAAGAGGTGGAGATGGCTAGAAGTAAAGGCAGACTTGATTTGGGGAGGCTCTTGGGAGAAGAGGAAATGTGGAAAATGGAACAGAAGAAAAGGAGTGTTGTGAGGGAATGGGTCTTGGCAGGCAGGGGCTGTAGTGGTTTCTTTTTGCTTTCCTTGCAAGGAAAGTACAGATCCTTAGTACTGATGGCAACCTCTTTCCATCACACCCTTCCCATGAGACTTCACTTGCTTAGGCTACACTTGAGATTTCTGGGTGGGCTGAGCCTGTACAGGTGATAATCCCCAGGAATGTTCTAGAGGGCCAGAGTGCCCAAGTGCCTAAGGAGGAGGGCATGATACATAGTCACGATCAGGTACTTAAAGTCTGCAGTCAGAAGACTGGAAGTGCTGTGGCCTCCAATTCCCATACAGCAGAGCTGGGGCTCAAGAGACAATCTGGAAGCAGATCTTTGTTCAAGTCAAAGTTCTACAATTACTAGCCGCATTATCTTGGGCAAATCACTTCACTCCTGTGAAACCAATTCATTTTAACTCCAAAATGGGGATGATAGTAATATCTACTCTATACAGTTATTGTGAAAATAACAATTCTCACTACTATTACTACTACTATTACTACTACTAAAATAAAAAGAGTGTCTGATTCATAGTTAGCAGAAAATAAATGATAGACATTTTTATTATTGTGTTTAGACATTATGCATCCAGATGGAAATGAGTCCTAGAAGTGGGCCCTTTTTCCACTCAGCCAACCAACAAACACTGAAACTTTTTGATCATCTTAACATCCTACTATATAGCCATCTGGAGTATTCACTGGAAATATTTTGAAAGACTTGATAAAAGCTCATTGTAGTATTTTTTTCAAATGAAATGACAGCTGTGAATGGATAAGAAGCCCTTTCCCATTACAATTTGGGAAGTTCTAAAATATGTAACATTTTCAAAGAAGAATAAATTCTGGAGGTCATTTTAGATAGCCTTTAGTTTATTGAGCAATGCTAATTTGGTTGGAAATTAATTCTCAGTATTTTACATTTCTTTTTTTCTTAAAGATTTTAAAAATTTATTTATTTGAGAGAGAGAGAGCATGAGCAGGGATGGGGGGTGGGAGCAGAGGGGATGGGAGGGGAGGAGGTGGCGGGGACACTGAGCAGGGAGCACAGTTTCGGGGCTGGATCCAGGAACCCTGAGATCATGACCTGGGCCGAAGGCAGACGCTTAACCAACTGAGTCACCGAGGTGCCCCAGCAGTTCACATTTCATTGAAGGAAGGTAAGTATCTTTTGAACTTGTCTTCCATATACCCACAGGATTTGGGATTTCTTGATACGGAGTAAAAAAGCAAATAATCTTATTGACAGAGACTATCTCATGTTGTGCCAAAATAAGTGGCATCACAGTTAATAGTCTCTGATTAACAGTTGGTCATAAATAGTTCTATGCTTTTCACTGAGAAACTTACTTTCTGGTATGCAATGTTTGAATTTGTAGTTATATACTGGCAAGTGCTCCTGGTTTTCACTTATGTCAATGACACAAAGTTTTAAAAAGTCTATCATTTTAAAGAACAAAAGAAGAAAATCTGAAACAGCTAGTATGTGGATATGATATGATACAACAGAACCCAGCCACATATCTGTATGCCTACTTCACAGCACCTAGTCTACCATGTGCTTCGAAGCATTTTATGAGTGAATGAATGAGTGGGACTCTGCCTCCTTTTCTGGGGCATCCCTGTCATGTTCCCCTGTTCTAAGAAATGTGCTCTCTCTGAATCTGCCAATTTTGTGTGCGTGCTTTTCCTTCTTGGATTTGGACCTGCTTTTGAGTTGTTCCTCTCTCTTCTTTATTATTTTTAAGCATTTTTGTGCATTTTGAGATCTAGGGCCGCTCTGTATTCCTTGTCTTTTCTCTTTTCCCACACATCGAAAGCTCCAATATACAATTTCTAGGACTTCTGCTGCTGTATACTTTTTGTATTTTCCAGGACATGGCATAGTGTCTGGCACAAAAGTGCTAAATACAGGTTTAAGATGGGTCCTGTCTCCATGCATTCCAACCTGGTAAAGCAGTAAGTGCTGCTTGCGGATGCAGGTTGGCCAAGTCTCAGTCCTCATCTCATCTTTTCTATCTTCCTGTGACCTGTCGCCCCTTTCTTGTTTCTTCTTTCTTATAACACATTCTTCACTTTTCTTCCAGGAACCCATTCTCTCCTGATTTTCCTCCTACCCTATTTGCAACGACTCCTCTGTCTTCCTTATTGGTTCTCCTCCTCTTTTCAGACTGTTGATATAAGTGTCCTAGGGCTCAGCGTTTGGACTTACTATTTACTCTCATTTAACAAGCTTATCTATTCTTTTAGTTGATAAGGCCAAAAATGTTAGAGTCATTCTTGAGTCCTTTCTTTCTTTCTTAGATCACATAACTAATCCTTGAGCAAACTGTTGACTCTGTTTCCAAAATATATCCACACGTCAACAATCCTGATGCAGGCAACAATTAGATTACACTTAGATTATTGCATTAATCTCCTGAATTAAATATTTACTTATATTCCTGTCTCTGCAAACTTTATCTCAAAAATCATTTAAAAAGTCATTTAAAGAGTGATACCATGTAACTTAATGATTTATATTAAAGTGAAGCATATGTTTCACTTTACATACGTAGTATCTGTTTTAATTATTCTCTAGTTATCATATTTATTTCTAGTTTCAACATCAGTATTGATTTGAGGTCAGGGAAGATTTGTATTCTTGATATGTATAGGTATTATAATTTATATACAATAATCTGTGCCTATTTGAAGTGTCCCATTTGATAATTTTTGACCTACGCGTACACCCATGAAGCAGTCACTACAATCAAGATAATGAAGACATTCATTTCCCTTAAAGTTGCTATCTGCTCCTTCTTGTATTCCATCCTTCCTGCCCTTCCTCCCTTACCCCCGTTTTCCTGGCATTCACTGATCTGTTGTCACTATAGCCTGTTTGAATTTTCTAGAATTTTATATATGGAATAATATGGTATGTGCTTAATTCTTTTATCCAATATAACTGAGATTCATCCATATTGTTCTGTGGATCAGTTGCCTAGTCCTTTTTTTCTGAGTACTAATTTATTATACGAATATACCATGGCTTGTTTTTCCATTATCCATTGATGGACATTTGAGTTGTATCCAGTTTTTGGTACTGATAGAGGAGCTGCTGTGAAGATACTTGTGCAAGTCTTTGTATGGACATAGTCATCCATCTCTTTTGGGTAAATATCCAGGAGTGGGATGGCCAGTCATAAGATAGATGGCTATTTTACATTTTGAAAAACCTCTCACTTGTTTTCCAAATTGTTTTACTAATTTACCTATCCACCCACAGCATATGTGAATTTCAGTTCCTCCACATTCTCACTAACATTTGGTGTGGGCATCTAATTTTAGTCATTCTAATAAGCGTGTGGTAGTATATCAGAGTGATTTTAATTGGCATTTTACTAATGACTAATAACTAATAACATCTTTTCGTGTGCTTATTTATCACCCCTATATCTTTGGTGAAGTGTCTTTAAAATCTTTTGCCCATTTTTGGAAAGCCTGGGTGACTCAGTTGGTTGGGCATCTGCCTTCGGTCAGGTCATGATCCCAGAGACATGTGATCGAGCCCCTCATCAGGCTCTTTGCTTGGTAAGGAGCCTGTTTCTCCCTCTCTTTGCTGTTCCCCCTGCTTGTGTTCTCTTTCTGACAAATAAATAAAATCTTAAAAAAAAAAAAAGTAAAATCTTTTGTTTATTTTTTTATTTGGCTATTTTCTTTCTATTGAGTTTTGAGAGTTATTTATTTATTTATTTATTTATTTATTTGACATACAGAAATTGCAAGTAGGCAGAGAGGCAGGCAGAGAGAGAGGGAGAAGCGGGCTTCCCACCCTCTCTCTCAGGGAGAGCTCGGTGTGGTCCTTGATCCAAGACCCTGGGATCATGACCAGAGTGGAAGACAGATGCTTTAACCCACTGAACCACCCAGGCACCCCAGAGTTTTGAGAGTTTTTTAAAAAAAACTATTTTAGATAAAAGTATTTTTTATCAGCTACATCATTTGCAAATATTATCTCCAATTTATGGCCTATATTTTCAGTATTTTAATAGTATTTTTTGAAAAGCAGAGATATTTAATTTTGATGACCTAATTTATTTCTCTTTTAAGAGTCCACTTTAGGTGTTATATCTATTAAGTCTTTGCTTAAGTCAAAGTCAGAAAGATTTTTTCCTATATATTCTTTCAGAAATTTTATAGTTTTAGGGCTTACATTTAGGTTCTATTATTCTTTTTAAGTTAACTTTTATACATGACATGAAGTACAGATTAAAATTCCTTTTTTTGACATGAATATCAATTATTCCAGTTCCATTTGTTGAAAACACAATTATCTTTCCAATAAATTGCTTTTTTTGTTTTTGTAAGAAATTAGTCTGTATATGTGTGGATCTATTTCTAGGATCTCTATTCTATTTCACTGATCTATTTATCTATCTCGATGCCATATCCACAGTCTTGTTTATACATCATATTCTAATGGAAGAAATTATGTTATTTCCCTATTAATTTGGTTTATCATCTGTTTACCCCAACCCCTAGGAAGCACTCTCCACAAGGCAGGAGAGTTTGTCACTTTTGTTCTCTGTTTTTTTTCAGGATACTGCTTACCACAATGTAGTACATTTTGGTACACTTTGTTAAATAAATCAATGAACAGAGAACTCAAGTGAAGAGATGATTAGCTTTTGTCAAATTGAGGTGACAGCAGAACTCTAGGGAGAGCTGGCTTTTGAAAATATGAGACAGATAAGAGATAGACATCTGGGAGATATTTGTATAGAGGAGTAAATTCTTGAGATCTTTTCATTGTTTCAGATGACTTAAAGACAATAGCAAGGATATTCAGATTTTGGGTGTTGATTCTCTGGGAAAGCCAGTCACTGGTTTCTGGATGGCATAAAGGGTGGAGAAGGCAGAATTTCCGTCTTTGAGGTGTCTGGTATATGAGACTAGGCAACTCTGCTTCTTGTCTCGGTTTAAAGCCCATCCTACTGGCTTGACATCTGACTGAGGCATGATCCCTTTCTTTTCTTTTCACTCAGCCTTGATCTTCCAATTGGCCTTTGACTGCTGACTTCTGTACTTTACTTGGTTCCAGACTGTCTGCTTGGCTGACCCTGTCCTTAATTCCTGACCTCTCCATGACTCTTAGGAACCAAAGCTTGAACCCTAGATGGACTGCTGTCCACAGTTCAGTCAGAAGATGGAATCCTTTAGAATAAATGAATCCTTTAAGGGAGGAGAATATATATTAATATAAAAATAGGTCTCTGGGTCAAACCTTGTGAAATGTTCAAAGTAGGGGAAAGGAAGAAGGGAATAAAAAACCTCAGAAAAGGTGGGAGAGCATAAAAGAGAGTTTTAAAAAAGTGAGAAAATATTTTCATGAGGAAAAGATTAGTCAAATGAATGAAATATTATAGAAAATAAAGAGTGAGTCAAGCACATTGGACTGTGCAAACAGGAAGCCATCGGTGACTTTAATTGCATCCTGAAACTTACTTGCTAGATAATTTTGGTACTGGTTTGAATGTGCTTCTTCACCATTTAGAAACGAATGTATGTTTCTGTATGTGTAAATGTAAGCATTTCGAAGAGATAATTTGGCTTTATCCTTACTGGATGTAAGACAGAGCAGTGTGTGTGTGTATGTGTGTGTGGGTGGCTATAGGGACGAGAAGCACTTAGAATGTAATTTTTTCCCTTTGTCTTCTTTTTCCTTCTTTTCCCGTCTTGTAACAAAAGCAAAAGGCACAGAAGTAGGAAGCCACGGTCTGGTTTGAGGGATTTGCTCTGGGTCAGGCAACTATTTTCCTGTTTGCTGTGAAGAAGACAACCCCAGCTTTTTGTTCACCTGCCTCAAACTGTAACTTACTGCTCTTCGGGGCTGGCGGCATTTGGAGATCTGTGTTCTACTTCATTCAGTGGACTTAGCCCCTTCTGATAGTTCCTCTGACAGAATGGTCATATGCAGTTTTTTCAAAAGTTTAAATCTGGGCTTAAGATTTAAACTTGGCAGTAAGTTGGCAGTAAGATATGACGAAACATATCAGAAGGACAAAGGTAGTCTTGCATTTCCATGACAGCCAGGGTTTAAAGGAGTTTATTTCAGATACTTACATGCATATAAAGTTTATATATATATGTGATGTACATATTATATGTATAAAAGTTATAGCTCTCATATTAATGAAAATATTTCTGCTTGGTCATGAAAAGATGACTCATCGAAAGCCAAAAGTATTTAGACAATTACATTTTAGTTTTTGTATCTGAAAATGCTTTTGATCAACATTTTAGTGACCCAATGTATAGGTTGCTTTGTAGTGTACAAGACATACATAGACACACACACACATTTAAGATATGGGCTAGGAGAAAAAGTACTAGTTTGGGGGATCCTGTTTGATTACATGCCACAATTCAAGGTAAGCAGGTGGCCTAGTGCAATATAAAAGGCTTGCTAAACAAAGAATTTTATTTCCTGGTTGGTGCCTGCAGGGGAGGAATTATGAAAGGAAAGCAGAAAATTGACAGCCAAAGAGAGGCCAGAATTTTGAAATGAAGTGTTTTTATTGATTTTAAAAGGTATGCAAATTAATTACAATTTACAAAAAACCTAAGCTTTTGAAAATGATAGATTATTTAGAAAAAAATAGTAACCGGTGGAAAAAAATAGTTTATTAAACCCTACAAGAAATCATAGCTCTAGCTCAATAGGAAGGTGTTACTCTATTTTATCATAGATAACAGATTTTATAAGAAGCCAGACAAGTACACAATTTGAAAGAAAGCGTGGTTGTATTGCTTAGTTACCTATTCTTTTGCATAAGCTAATAGTGAATAGATCAAACAGGAAGAAAAAAAAATCTTTGGGGGATTACAACAGGCCAAATTCTACAGTGTTTTGTGCAACAAACTCTAGCTTCAGATTATTTCTAATAGGAAAGGCCATCTACCTCGAGCTAAATAAAATCTTCATTTTAGTAGTCACACTGTAAAAACACCGTGTGCTCCTTGCATTTCTGAAATTAATAGTTACTTGGAGCCACAGATGCCCACATTTGTTTTCTTATTTTCATAGATGATTTCACTAAGCAGAAGCCCTTGTTAATCCTACATTCACAGAGATAGAAGGTCAAAGTTGGTCAGTGAGCCAAGAAATACCATATCAGGGTTTCTTTCCTCTTCAATTGAAAAAGGTATAAATTGTGGAATTAGTGTATTGATTGAAGGCTACAACTTCAAGCAATCAGTTTTTCTGGCTTGACAAGATTATTTTATCCTACTTTTCTTTTATTATTATGTGTAGTATTTGAGTCATCCTTCAGGCAGATGAAGTGACAGCTTGATTTAACTCAATAAAATCCACCAGTTAGGTAACCTACTGAGCCGAACAAAAGATGAAAACAACTGCAAGGGGCAGGTGCACTGTTAGTTTAAGCGAGCCGAGGAGTCTGAAGAAGAAGAAAATATTAACAGAAATTATGCTCTAATCAATGCATTTCTAAGGAAACTTGAGAGAAATTTATAAAACCTTCTTGCTGGGCAATTGAGCAGATAATGCCTTTGCTTTAAAAACAAAACAAAATAAACACATCTTTAAAACCAGACTACGTGCATGAAAAGCAATGTCTCCATAATTGCTGTGCTTTTGTTTAATTGCAGCAAGTCAAATAATCTTTAATTTCTTGGTGTATTTGAGATGAAAACACTGCATGATGGATTTGTGGTAGTTTGGAATTTAAAACTATAATTTGTGTATCTTTCATTGAACCTTTGCTTTCTCACCCTGTATCCAGTTGATATCTTTTATGATTTCTTAAAACGTGAGTCTTTGAACATTTACAAATAATATCAGTTTGAATTTTCCTAAGGCACCTAAACACACAAGTCCTTGTGGATATTTTGTTTGCAGAACTAGAAGAAGAGGCATCATTTTAAATGTTGGCTTAATGGAACCAAAGTCTTTATTTTAAGCTCTTTAGATCTAAGGATGCTCATTGTTCTTTGATTACATATAAGGCTTTCATTAATGATAGTGAGATTGTCTCCGTGGGCAACAGGGAACAAGCAGAAGTTTGCTTTCACGTGAGCAGTTTCATTAATGCTTACATTTGGAGTTTTAGAGACCACATTACTTATTGTATCGACTGGAATAATATGGGGTTGGAAATCCTCGAGGAAGAAAATGAGATTTGTGATGTGATTGTGGGGTGGAAGATGGGGAGTGGTTTCACGATGATAAGGAACATTTTGGGAATTCCTTTCATGGCAGCACTTTATATGAATCTGACCTGGTCTTTGTAGAAAGAAATCATTTCTGACATAGCCCAGATATGTGAGTCCCCGCTCTTTACATGTCTTCCAGAATTCCCCTCAATAGCAATACTGGTATTCAATAACTTTCAGAAATACTTCTTGTAAAGCTAACATAAAATTTGCAAGGAATAGCAAATAGTTTTTTCTTTGCATACTAATTTTGACCAGTTGGTAGTGTTTTCCGAACATTATGAGATATGGATGATTCTGAGGTTCTCTCCAGGTTCAGCCAGAACAAACACAAGGAAGCATTAATGACAACTGTCTTAAATGCAGAATGGGGAAGTCATGGCACATGGGCTGCTACTTTTTAACTACTTTTTTTATTCCCTCCGAAGAGGTATGTCATATTCATTTGTGAAATTAGTGTTTTTCTTTAACTCTTATCTTTATTTTTCTCTGACTTTTCTTCTCCACACGTATTTCTCTCACCAGAACTTTCCACAGGTAAGAGGGATTTCTGATGGATGATAAGGAAAGGGTGATTGCCAGGGTTGCCAGGGTCTGCATTCACTCCATTGACACAACAACGGTGTGTTGGTGAGTTAAAACTATTGGAAGGGGAGCAGGTTGGTGGTACTAACCAAGCAGGTGCCCATTTACTGGAGGTACTGACATTACAAAGATTGACTATTTTCAAATACTTTTCATTTCCTTTATGACCCAAGGAATTGGAAGTACCTTGGAAAGCTGTGGTTAATATAAAGGAAATTAAAATTGCATGCCTAAGGATGTAAGCTTTTTAAACCGTTAAGTGTAGGAGAGAGGAAAAAAAGAGAAGGCAATATTTTGTTTAGAATCCATATGGGAGGTGGTGCCTGGGTGGCTCAGTGGGTTAAAGCCTCTGCTTTCGGCTCAGGTCATGATCCCAGGGTCCTGGGATCGAGCCCCACATCGGGCTCTCTGCTCAGCCGGGAGCCTGCTTCCTCCTCTCTCTGACTGTTTCTCTGCCTACTTGTAATTTCTGTCAAATAAATAAATAAAATCTTTAAAAAAAAAAAAAGAATCCATATGGGATTGCCCTCTTAGAGCCAATATGGTGACTTTGTCTGAGATATAATTTAGATGTCCTTCATCTAAAAATTCAGCTACTAGTTCTGTAAGATATTGAAACTAATTAAGGTTAATGTTATTTTAATAAACTACATTTAGGGAAAGAATAACTCATCAAGGAAATAATTTCTAATGCTGACTTTTTAATCCACATTCTCCCACATGTGCTCCATTTTATGTCTGTGGTCATTGTGGGAATGAATTAGTTATAGCTGGAACCCCCAGTTTAATTTCAAACTTTGTATAGATTTTTTCTTTGTTTTGTTTTAAATTGAAGTATACTTCAATGTACTATTTGATGAGTTTTGACAATTATATACCCCCTTGTTATGTTTATCCAAACAAGACATAAAATATATCTATCATTTCCTGAAGTTCCTTCCATGTTCTTTTCAAACTAATTCCAGACTCCTCCCTGACCATGTCCATAAGCAATCAATGTTTTGATTTCTGATATCACACTACACACACACACACACACACACACACACACACACACACTTTTTTTCTTTTCTTATTTCTGGACTTGTTATAAATGAAATCATATACTATGCATAAGTTCTGTTTTGCATCTCTCTCCTTTTACTCAAAATAATGTTCTGGAGATTCATTTATGCTGGTCCTTCTTATTTCTGAGCAATATTTCATTATATAAAAGCATCACAGTTTATTTATTCATTCTATTACAGAGTGTTTGGGATGTTTCATTTCTGGTGACTATGAATAAGACAATTAAGTACCAGCCTTTTGTAAACATTTGTTTTCAATTACTTGAGAATACCTATGAGTCGAATTGTTGGGTCATAAGTTACATGCATGTTTTATTTTTTAAAAATTACTTGAAAATTTACATACATACTTTTTATTTTATTTTTTGGTATACAGTTCTATAACTTTCCTCACATATATAGATTTGTGTAATCACTAAAATATACAGGATAAAAAAATGGTTCCATTGTTCTAAAACCCTCTTCGCGTTGCTTATTTGTTATCAAACACTTCTCTCTTTAATCCCTGGCAACAACAGATGTGTTCTCTATCTTCATGGTTTTAACTTTTACAGAATATCATACAAATAGAATCATACAGCTTGTAACCTTTTGAGACTGGCTTCTTTAACACTTTTTGTCTGATAATTCCAATATTGGTGCCATCTTATGTTTCACAACTGTTGACTAGGTTAAATATGAGAGGTTAAAATTTTCCTGTACTTGTATGTCAGGTTATTTCAGATTCTATTTTAACAGTTTAATATCATGTTGTGTGACTCTAGCTCTTGTTTAGTACCATGGAGAATATCACTGGGGTTTGTTTCAGCAAGCCCAGATCCATGCACACTCAACTTAGTGGTGAGCCCAGTGGCTCAAGCACAACTTTATGGAATCACTTCCTTGAACTTGCAGCTTTCTATAATTTCCCCAACACTTTTATTTTTCCTTCAGCTGGAAATCATGGGTTGTAATTTCCTTTATTTGCAATGCTGTTGGTGTGACTATACTTGCTTTGGGGGTTAAGTAGTAAGGAGAGGAGAAAAGATCAGACAAAAAGAGAAGAAGAGAGGAGAGGAGAGGAGGAAGAGATAGAGAGAGAGAGGCTAGGGTGCGGGGGGTGGGAATGGGGAAAGAAGTGCAAGGGACCTTCCTCCCATATTCTTTTTTTATATATTTTTTAAATTTTTTTATAAACATATAATGTATTATTAGCCCCAGGGGTACAAGTCTGTGAATCACCAGGTTTATATACTTCACAGCACTCACCATAACACACCTTCCCCAATGTCCATAACCCCATCACCCTCTCCTGATCCCCCTCCCCCGAGCAGCCCTCAGTTTGTTTTGTGAGATTAAGAGTCTCTTATGGTTTGTCTCCCTCCCGATCCCATCTTGTTTCACTTATTCTTTACCTACCCCCCAAACTGCCCATGTTGCATCTCCACTTCCTCATATCAGGGAGATCATATGATAGTTGTCTTTCTCAGATTGACTTATTTCGCTAAGCATAATACCCTCTAGTTCCATCCATGTCATTGCAAATGGCAAGATTTCATTTCTTTTGATGGCTGCATAGTATTCCATTATGTGTGTGTGTGTGTGTGTGTGTGTGTGTGTGTGTGTGTATACACATATATATATATCACCTCTTCTTTATCCATTCATCTGTTGATTGACATCTAGTTTCTTTCCATAGTTTGGCTATTGTGGACATTGCCAACATTTGGGTGCGTGTGCTCCTTTGGATCACTACGTTTGTATCTTTAGGGTAAATACCCAGTAGTGCAATTGCTGGGTCGTAGGGTAGCTCTATTTTCAACTTTTTGAGGAATCTCCATGCTGTTTTCCAGAGTGGTTACACCAGCTTACATTCCCACCAACACTGTAAGAGGGTTCCCCTTTCTCCGCATCCTCGCCAGCATCTGTCATTTCCTGATTTGTTAATTTTAGCCATTCTGACTGGTGTGTGGTGGCATCTCATTGTGGTTTTGATTTGTATTTCCCTGATGCTGAGTGATGTGGAGCACTTTTTCATGTGTTTGTTGGCCATGTGGATATCTTCTTTGCAGAAATGTCTGTTCATGTCCTCTGCTCATTTCTTGATTGGAATATTTGTTCTTTGGAGGTTGAGTTTGCTCAGCCCTTTACAGATTTTGGATACTAGCCCTTATCTGATATGTCATTTGCAAATATCTTCTCCCATTCTGTCAGTTGTCTTTTGGTTTTGTTAACTGTTTCCTTTGCTGTGCAAAAGCTTTTGATCTTGATGAAGTCCCAATAGTTCATTTTTGCCCTTGCTTCCTTTGCCTTTGGCTATATTCCTAGAAAGAAGTTGCTGCGGCTCCTCCCATATTATTGAAAGAACAGCTTTTCTGGTCATTGAGAAAGGTTCCTTACCTTAGAATTTTAGGCATCTGCCCATCTACTGCTGCCATCACCCTCCATTATAGCTACAGACTAGGGAAGAGAGAACTGCAGCAAACAAAAAACCCACAAGATTTCCCACACTGTCTGTGACCCATAGAGGCCTCCTTTCTGACTACATGGACCAGAAATAGGAAATTTTTCTTGGAATATTTTCTTTCCATACCTAGGGGTGTTACTATGCCTTTGAGGCCAGGCCAGGAGATGCTGTGGAAAAACAGATGTTAAACTTACTACAGGTTCTGGTTTTCTTCTCTTATTCCTTCAGCTGCTATTCATTTTTTAGAGTCCTCAGATAGTTGCTACATGCATTTTATCTACTGGGGAATCAGTGGGAGAGAAATTTTGGAACTGGAACTTGTTAAAAAATGTTCGCCTTGATTGCAACTGGAACTTGTTAAAATTATTTACAGAAGTATATCCAGTAAAATAATCTGAAATCTGGGATTTTCTTTAAAACATTTCAGTCTAAAAAACACAAAGTGAGGGAGAAGCTGAGACTGTGCAGGGACTCCTTTTTTTCCAGAAGACAATTATTTATGGTTGAGCATGGGATCTGGGGAATTAGACCTGGGGATAGTACCACTGACAAATTGTGAGATTGGCCTACACTTAACTTTATAAGAAAACTGCCAAACACCTCCAATATAGCTGAAATATTTTACATGCTTACCAGTTTTGTATGAGAGGTCTAGTTGCTCCATATTCCCATAAACATTTGATACTCTCATTTGTTTTGATTTTAGCCAGGCTCATGGGTGTGAAATAATATTTCCCTGTTTGAAATTGAATTTATTTGATGACTAATGATTTTGAAGACTTTTTGTGTGTTTATTGGTCAACCATATACTTACTGTTGTCATGGATCTATTGTGTTTGCAATGATTGACATAATTATGGACAAATATGATAAAGACAGAAGACTTTACTTAAATAAAAGGGTATCAACCCTAAGAGCAAAAGTATAAAAATAGTCTACTAGGAAAGTAGTATAACAGAATGACTTAAGACACATGACTTTGGGAAAGTTATTTGAACTTTGTGTTTCATCTCCCTCCCTGCAAAATGGGACAGTAAAAGTGCCAACCTCATTAACTTATAAATTAAAAAAATATAATAGTTGGAAATCCCATGGAATTCTGCTTGCTTCATTTTGAATGCTGTGTAAGTTTTACAAAATAAATAATATATAAAGAAAAGTAGAATTAATTTTTTGTTTCTTTTCCAGTGACTCTTTGCTGATCTTTAGTATTTATTCATGATTTATATGACTAGTGAATAATCTCACATATATAATTTTTCTCAAGTTTTAGATCTATAACAATGAGCAAAAAAATTCTCTACTGATTCATAGCATCCTGCTAGAAGATACTCTTAAAAGAGTCACCAATAAGTGTATTTTATTTCCCTGTTGATGCTATTTTCTGAGTGAGACCCTTTTAGTCGTCCTGAAATACTAAGCATACTTGAAAGTCCACAAAAGGTCTCATTATATTATATAATTTTCTTTGTGGCAATAGAGATTGCTTAAGAAATACTTTGGTTGGACCACCTGAGTGGCTCAGCTGGATGAACATCTGACTCTTGGTTTCAGCTCAGGTTATGATCTTGGGGTCATGAGATTGAGCCCTATATCAAGCTCTATGCTCAGTGCAGAGTCTGTTTATGATTCTCTGTCTCTCCCTCTACCCCTTCCTGCTCACTCTCTCTCTCCCAAATAAATAAATAAATAAATAAAATCTTTAAAAAAATACTTTGGTAAATTTTGAACCAAATTGTTTATGTGCTTTTATTTGGAAAAAAATTAAAAATTTTTAAAAGAGAAATCTTTCTTATTTTATTTATTTCCAAAATTATATTAGTGCTTTATTTTAATTCCAGCTAACAAAATTGAGCTGTATTGTATAAATATATTTTGAAGTTTGAACTTAATTATTAGGAAGAATAAAAGCAACAGAAGATAATGAATGTTATCTTTCTTAGCAAATATTTCTACCAAAATTTACAAGACAATATGAAGTTTATAAAGCTTTTTATAGAAATGACTTAACTAAGAAATCATTAAATTCACTTTTATGATCTTAAAATGAGAAATAATTGGGTAATTTTAACAAAGGTATTTATTTATTTTTATTATTATGTTCAGTTAGCCACTGTATAGTACATCATTAGTTTTTAATGTAATGTTCAATGATTCATTATTTATGTATAACAAAAGTTATTTAAAATGTAGATCAAAGACTTGATCATTACCCTAAAGTGGGTTTTAAAATTTTCTTTTCTGATATCTACTAGAAAGAGGACATGTAGAATAGATAGTAAGTATTTTTAATGATCAATATTACATTTATAATTTTAATTACTAAAAGACAATCTGAATAGCTCAAATATTGCATTTGTGTTTATATTTGGACTTCTTATTCTTAAAAGGAAATTTTAAGATTTATTGAGTGCTATTTTGATTTCAGAAATTTTGTTGATATATACCTTTTTTTAAAAATGGTGCATGCTTTTATTTTGTTTGGTAAAAATATTATTGAAAATAATACAATATAAAAAATAATACAATATATAGTTATAGAACAGTATAATATAAAAGTTATACTATAGTGTAATGGTTTTATCACCCTAATGAGACTATTATTTTTTGTATTTTAATTATTTTTAAAATAATACATTTATTTGGTATTAGTGGTAAGGTTTAATATTTTAGGTGATTTTCTATTAAATTATTTAGACTCTATCAAATAATACTCAACTATGCCCATGTAATCAACTTCTTAGACATTTTGAACAAAATTGTGATGTCTCCTGGTTAACACGAACTCTGATTATGTATACATCTTGCACTAGATTAATCGTTTATGATATGCTTATGGTGAGTTAATACTGCACAATGTCTTTTTTATACATTATATTATTTTAATCTTCACAATAATTCTGGGAAGGTATCGCTCATTACATGCTACTAAATATTATCTTTTTTATAAATTAGGGTGTCTTATTCCATTTGGGCTGCTGTAACAGAATATCATAGATTAGGTGGCATGAGAACAACAGAAAAAAAGAACAACAGAAATTTATTTCTCACAGTTCTGGAAGTTGGGACGTTCAAGATCAAGGTGCCAGTAGATCTGGTGTCTGTTAAGGGGTCACTGCCTGGTTCATGGCTGTCTTCTCCCTGTGTCCTCACATGGGAGAAGGGAGAAGGGAGAAGGGAGCTTCTTGGATTCTCTTTTTAAGGCACTAGTCCCATTCATGAGACCTTTATCTTTATGATCTAATGACTTCCCAAAGTCCTAGCTCCAAATACCATCATGCTGGGAATAAAGTTTCAGAATATGAATTTTGCAGGGCATACAAATATTCAATCTATAGCACTAATTCTTATATAAAAGTGATTTCTTTCTACTTTAATTTTTACCTTTGTTAACTTTCTGTAATAAACAATCAAATTTTATTTTCATGGGATAATTTAGTAATAGATTGCTCCACAAATGACTATTTGAAAATACCACAAATTCTAGGATAAGTAAATAAGCATAAACTAAGAAAGTGATAGGTATTTCATTGATTAACGTAGTTAGGAATTAATTAGAAACAGAAAAAAAGGCAGTATATTTAAGCAAAAACAGTGCTGAGGAAGAAAACATACTGGTGTGGATGATAGAAGAACATGGTGGTAGAAAAAAAGATATGAATATATCTCTTCAGGTTTTAATATATGATATCAGTGTTTTTAATATGAAACTTACTTATGAAAGTAAGTGAGGGAAGCCAGCACATTTCTGAGATTCGATATAGACTACTGAATGGCCAGGAAAAGCCAAAGTGATAGAAAACAATTATTCTAGTCTGTGTTTGGGGTGTTGGGCTACATGGGGGATGTGTATCAGTATATGTCTGCAGCTAGGAACAAGATATGACAAATGCAAAATACAAGAAAGAAGAAATTAGGCAATTCAACAGAAGGATTACTGTTTAATTTAGTCATACTGCCTTCTATTAATTTAACTCTAGCCAATATTGTTTACAAAGTCATATGGAGAAAATGAGCCATGCTTTATTCACATACCAGAGTTTACATGTGTGTCACGTATCCAAAGTGTGATAATCACAATAATCAGAATTTGGAAAATTTATGAAGCAGAGGTTGACAAAAGGTTAAAGCCCTAGGAACTTACTCAATTTTTTTTTTTTACTTAAATGATGACAGGTTATAAATCATGTCATTTGCTCTCCACTAATATATAACAAATTATAAAAAATATAAATTCAATGAAGAATACATAAAATCCTTGCATACATTGACATCTTGTATTTTGGGTAGATCCATTTTTTTCATAAAAATAAACTTTCTGCTAAAAACACATATAAGAAGAGGAAAAATAAAGAAACTCAGACAGGATTATACTGTTTCCTTTCATCTGAATTTGTTATAATCAGGTAATCTGAGTATGTTCTGTGACATAATGCTAATTGTTAATTTCAATTATTCTTCATTTATTCCTTTGTACATTTTCCAAGTGTTGAGTGCCAATTTTGTGACATACTCTAGTTTGGAATCTGGAGATAGAATAGTGAATGATAGAGAAAAATCCTAGAACTTATGGAGTTTATATTCAGGTAGAGAGAGATAGGTATGCAAGTAAAATGTATAATATGTCAGATAATGACTAAATCAGGGAAAGGGGTGGAGTACTTGTGGGGTCTGGTTTGTTTCTTTCTAATAGGTTGGTCATGGCAAGCCTCCTTGTTACAAAGACATTTGTATAAAAGCCTGAGGGAGATGAGACTATAAGCCATGTTGATATGGGGGCAGGGGGCAGGACTTAAGGCAGAGAGGGCAGCAAATTAACAAGTCAAAGAGTGTGACTGTATGTTTGAGGAAAACTGAAGGGCCAGTATTGCCAGAGCCTCATGAGTGAAAGGGATATGGTAGCACATGAGATCACTAAGGTAGCTGAGACCAGATTGTGTAAATGTGATTTTAACTGTGAATGAGAGAGAAAATCATTAGAGAGTTTTGAAGAGAGGAGTCATATGATCTAACTGATGTTTTTAAAAGATGCTGTAGTTGCTATATTGATAGTAGAATGTGCTATATTGACAGTAGTTTGATACATACATCTGGATTTCAAAGAAGATATCTAGGTTATTTTGATGATATCAATATTTAGAAACTGGCCAAGATTACCTGGGGAGTCTGTGTAGATATCAAAGAGAACATTTAGTGGTTAGAGATGAGGAGGAAGAAGCAAAAGAGGCTGAAAAGAGATACCAGGAAGATAAATGGAAATTCAGTCCATGTGATTTTTAAAGCCAATGGAAGAAAGTATTTCAAGAAGAACACATAGGTTTTGACAGGAGCTGTTGCTGCCTAATTCACATCATTTGGATGTTACTATTCTGAGTGTTTCTGCCAACTTTCAGTTGTCAATAACCACATCTTCATACCTGAGGTTTTTTCCAAACCCAAGGAAAAGCACTCTGCCCAAATATAGGCCAGTCCAGAAATGCTGGGAAATTAATGCAACGTTCCCACTCAGGAGCCCTTAAGTGATGACTGGAGAAAGTGGGTGTAAAAATACTTCAGCTCTAGATTCATAGGTGGGAATAATGCTGAGGTAAGGATTTATACTGTTTCTACAAATGTCCTTATCGCACTGAATTCCAGTGGCCACAGTTTCAATAATCTACTCTTTATTGGCTGGTTTTCCTTTCCTGTACCACTTTCCACTTACCTATTAGTGTTCTCTGAAATTTCTAAATAAACTACATGCATTTGAATGTTTGTCCCAGGTTTGCATAAACTAGTGGGCATGGTTATGTTCCAGCAAATCTTATTTGTGTGAAAATACATAATACAAGTTTGCAGGATATAAGATTAATATACAGAAGTCAATCACTTCCTATATACTAACAATGATCAAGTAAAATTTGAAATGAAAAGCACAATACCATTTACATTAACAAGCCCCGAAATGGAACACATACAGAAATCAAAAACAAATGTACAAGATCTATATGTGGTAAACTATAAAACTGATGAAGGAAATCAGCAAAGAACTAAATAAATGGAGAGATATTCCATGTTGATAGTAGGAAGATATTATCGTCACTTCTTCCCAAACTGACCTTTAGATTCAGTGTAATCATAATGAAAATCTTAAGAAGTTATGTTATGGGTATCAATAAAGTGATTCTAAGTTTATATGGAGAGGTAAAAGATCCAGATTAGCTAACAAAATATTAAAGGAGAAGAACTAAGTTGGAAGGCTGACTCCACCAACCTCAAGACTTATTATAAAGCTATAGTACATTGGATCTTAGCCAAAAGGCCAAGAAGCGATTATAAAGCTAGAGTAATCAAAACAACATGGCATTGGCAAAAAAAGAGAAAAACGGATCAATGGAACAGAATAAAGAACCCTATGTTAGACCCACATAAATAAAGCCAACGGATATTTGTCAGAGGAGCAAAGGCTGTACAATTGAACAAAGATAGTCTCTTCAATAAACAGTGCTGGAATAACTGAACGTCTACATGTAAAAATGAATCTGGACACAGACCTTACACCATTCACAGAAATTAGCTCAAAATGGGCCATAGACCTAAATATAAAATGAAAAACTATAAAACTCCTAAAGGGTGACATAGGAGAAAATCTAGATGACCTGCAGTATGACAATAACATTTTAGATACAACTAAAGCATGATCCATGAAAAAAATAACTGATGGGTTGAATTTTATTAAAATTAAAAACTACTCTGTGAAAAATAATGTCAAGAGAATGAGAAGACAAGCCACAGACTGGGAGTAAGTATTTGTAAAAGCTGTATTTTATAAACAGTTATTACCCATAATATAAAAAAAAATTCTTAAAATTCAACAGTAAGAAAACAAAAATCTGACTAAAAAATAGATCAAAGACTTCAACAGATACCTCACTAAAGAAGATATATGGATGGAAAGTAAGCATATGAAAAGATGTTCAACATTATGCGCCCATAGGGAATTGTGAATTAAAATAATAAGATATCACAACACAGCTGTTACAATAGTTAAATTCAATACACTGGCAATACCAAAGTGTTGGCAAAAATGTGAATGAACGAGAACTTTCATTCATTGCTGGTGGGAATGCAAAATGGTAATCGCTACTTTTGGAAGACAGTTTGGCAGTTTCTTCCAAAATTAAACATACTTTTATGATCCTGCAATCACACTCCCTGGTATTTACCCAAAGAAGCTGGAAACTTATGTCCACACAAGAACATGTACACAGATATCCTTCATTAAGTATTATTTAATGAGTGAATAAATAAACTGTGGTGTATCCAAATAATAGAATAATATTTAGTTCTGAAAATAAATAAGCAATCAAACCATAAAAAGATGTAGGGGTAACTTAAGTGCATGTTACTAAGTGAAAAAGTCAATCTGAAAATGCAATGTACTCTATGATTCCAACTATATGACATTCTGGAAATAGCAATACTATGAAGACAGTAAAAAGACTGTGGGTGCCAGGGATTAGGTGGGAGTTGGGGATGGATAGGTGGAGTACAGAGGACTTTTATGGCAGTGAAACTATTCTATGCAATACTGCAATTGTGGATGCATATCCTTATACTTTTGTCAAAATTCATATAATGCATAATACCAAGAATAAGCCATGTTGTGCACTGTGGACTTTAGATGGTAATGGCATGTCAGTGTAGGCTCACTGATTGTAATGTAACAAATGAACTGCTCTGGTGACAGATGTTGATGGTAGTAGTGGCTGTGCATGTGGCGGTGGACAGGAGGTGTATATATGAAAAAAGTCTACATCATTTGGTCAATTTTCTGTGTACTTAAAACAGCTCTAAAAATAAATTCTATTAAAACAAACAAATAAACAAACAAACAAGTGGCTGGCCCATGAGCACATTTTGCCAACCTCTGGTCTATGTTATGCCTGTGAGCCTGGGTCACTGGAGTAGGCTGAAAGACAAGATTATTGAAGAAGAGAAAGTCAAGGAATTAAGGAGCTGAGTGCTGAAAGAACCATGAGTGTGGAATCTGACACTACTCAGACCCGTGAAAGTAAAGTTAGGGAAGGTGACAATGAGCCTGTGTCAAGTGTTTAAGGAATGAAGGGGAGTGAGTCTGGTGTTAGTACCTGACTACACAAAAATGTGAGAGAATAATCTTTTTTTTTTTTTTTTTTTTACAACACATGGAAATGTCCAAGAATCCTGACTATCTAAACTTCAGTATTATTAAAAATAGCATATAAAAGCAAAGAGCATTTGGTAAAGATTAAAGAAATGTGGAACTATAACCAAGAAATCAAATTTATCTTAAAGAAAAATGTTGTTTGTTCTATACGAGATAAGAATTTCTTTGTCTATCTCATTGATATCCATGACCACTGATTAATCTTGGTAAACTCTGATATCAGACTTATTTGGAAACATGCTGCTTCAAGCGCATTCAGTGTTAATTCTTAATAAAATGCTTACTTTGTCATTTGTTCTCTTTGGGTCTCATATTAGTTTCACTTCTATTTGGTTAAATTTAAGGATCTGCTAAATAAAATAATTCTTTAGGGCCATGACTAACCAACCTCTTGTCTATTTTAGGTAATATGCTTGCATCTCTATACTTGGTCAGAATCTGGTTGATTGGACTGACAATGTATGTCTCTTTTCACAGCCTCTGATTTGCAGAAATGCGGCTTCTTCCTAAGCTGATGTCAGCTACAGCTGGTTAGGTATTGTGAAGGCAGGAAAAGGACAAGAGCCACTTAGAGGAGTTTTTGTTTCCAAATGATTACTCATAACCATAGATTGTAACATTAAGATGACTGAGCCTGTAGATTAATATTTTTATCAACCTGTACTCTTTTGTCACCCATCATCTTTTTATCATTTATATTCTTGATTTTTTTTTGTCAGAATCACATCACAATCTCTTAAAATTATAGCTTGCTAAATTACTTGTTTAGAATTTAAGCGAATGCTTTTATAAGTAACTATAGTTTTCTTATATTCCTCTCTAGATGTCATTTGCTTTGGCTAAATAGACTCAAACCATTTTAACCTTTCAGTGAAAGTCCAGGAGTTTCTATTTTTTTTTTTTTTAATACTCGATGACATTCTGATTTACCAAAAGGACATCACCATTTCTCCAAAGTGCATTTGTTCAAAATCGGGAGAAAAGAAAAGAAAGGCTTTCATATTCTATTTTTTTCATATTCTATTCTTTTCATTACTTTTTTTTCTTTAAGGAGTATGGGGAATTATAAAATTATAGGTGAATCATAAAGTTCTTACATTCTGTAAGCTGAACCCGCAATGTTCTAAATCCTGTCCACTGCATTAATAATAAAGCCACTCAGTGTCAAAATAGTCATTGTTTTTTCATTGTTCACATTCAGATCTACCTGAGTAGTTCTCATACACAGGGAGAATAATATACCATCCTGCGCATTAAGGAAGATGCTCTTGCCCACTGGGGGGCGGTTAGGCTCTCAAAGAAGGGTTTCCCAAGATCCTTCCAGGGTAGAGCCACATTTACTTTTTTGGGCCCTCATGTGACCAGTATATTCACCAGGTGGCTGGCTAAGATTTCAAGAACTTGCAAGACTTATTTTTCTTCTTAGAAGGCAGGTTTTTGGTAGACACCATTAATTATTTTTTTTCAAATAATTGGTTTCTAACTGCATAGTAAAAAGAATTTACTTTGAAATGAACATGAAACAATAGGTGTAAGAATGCTTGCTCTTATTTTATACAAAGAAACATCTTTGCTGTTATTTTATACAAAAGAAAAGATCTCCTTTTACTTATTTCAGTCTTCGTGGTGGAGAACAGCATATTCAGGAAGAAAAGTCTACCTTTATGGGATGTGTGTGTGTGTGTGTGTGTGTCACATGCATTTGTGTCTGTACAAGGACTTAACTCTCATGACAGATAGGAACTCATTAGTTACAATGGCAAGCCCACATGTTTGTTCTTAAAGAATAGAATTACTGGAATACAGAAACTTCTAAATAAGTGGCTTAAAGGTATTTGATGATATCTATAGCTTTTTGAAATAAAACTACTTAATGGACTAAAAATATATGAATTTCTGGTCACTTTTGCAAGTGTATTATAAAAATGATTTAATACCTAACTTATATTATATTCTGTTTTTATTCCATACTCGTTAGAAGTATATTAACAATGTTTGATTTTCACTTAGCACACATTGGGTTAAATCCTTCTCAATTTACCTTTGCATAGTAGATGACAGAGAATGAACATGCTAATTTTCATGTTTCAATTACCTGTTATTTAGAAGAAGGATCTATTAAAGCAATCATAATGTATATGGTAAGCCTTGAAGTTAAAATCACATTTTTGAAAGGTACATTGCAATTCTATGAGAGTGTGTGTGTGTGTGTATTTTTGTATGTATGTATTTAGTATTCATGGGCTAATGGCTAAGAGCGACTTTGTATATTACACAATCCAGAATTTATAAAGAAAAAGAAAGCAGAATAATTAGAGCCATACCATATGACTTTCCTTTTTATTTAAGGATGCTACATTTCTATTATATTTTACATATTAAGGTAAAGCTATGCACTTTTGTAGTCTTCATCAGACAGTTATTCGGAGAATTAGAAAGAGGATTTATTTACTTTTTTATTTTCTATTCAAAGCACTGTGCTAGGTGCTAAAATGGCAAACAATATAAATAAGAATGAAAGTAATTTTACTGTGGAGCTGGTCTCAAATAACACTGGGAAATTGAGGATATTATGTAACATTCTTGTAGATTTGTGACAAAAATTAGCATATTAAAGCATTTTCTGACAATCTCAGATGGAAATCTGTTTAAGTTTGCTGACGGTCCAGGTCCTCAAAGATTCTTCTTTTGTAAAACAATTGTTAATGTCTCCAGCAGCCTCTGTTTCATGGAACAGACTTTGGAAAATGCTGGGTTGCAGTAACTATGTCTAGTCCCAGTTACATGCCACGAGGCAGGATTGTTCTGGGTTGCAGGTGAGCAACCCCAGCTAGTGATGGGAATGGGCATTTCTGTTTAGTCACTTCCTTGTAGCCAAAGTGGATAGGTCTGCATCACGTTCTCAGATTTCTGATTTGGAAGACTTCTCTGACTAGACAATTTGAACATTATAAGGTGTACTGATAGGATTTCAATTGTTAGTAAGTTTCTATCTTCTGACCCAAGTACTGAGCATATTTATGGTTCCCACATCACCATGACAAAGGTTTAGAAATTTGGGGCAAGATGAGCCATTTCAGAACCCCAATACCAAGATGGATGTATAATTCACAACTTGGCCTAAATCATCAACTTGCTTTGAGAGAGAGAGAAAGAGAAGGAGAGAGAAAGAAAGTGAGTTAGCAGAGGGTAGGACAGAGGGAAAGGGAATCTCAAGCAGACTCTGAACTGAGCACAGAGTCTTATGGAGAGCTCGATCTCTCAATCCTGAGATCATGACCTGAGCTGAAACCATGAGTAGGTTGCTCAACCCACTGAGCCACCCAGGCGCCCCCACAATTATAGAATGTTTAATTGGCAATCTTATTTTAAAGCTGACTTGAAAAAAAGAGTAATTTTTTTTCTTTCTACAAAAACATTTTAAAGCACCTTCACCCTAGGTGATAGGGTACCTGTTGTCTGTCATCCAAATTACCGCCCATATTTCCATCCACAGAAGGATTTCACAGAAGGATCCTTATTATACAAGTTTGATCACTTACTGCTATATTCAGAGCCCTCTCATGGCTTGTCATGTCAGAGAAAAGGCCAAGTCCTCACAATATTCAAGGCCCTACACAGCCTGGTATCTTCAGTTCCTTTCCCACCTTCTTCCCCTTACTCTCCCTTATCCGGTTACATAATACACAGGGGCACCTTAACTGACTGGTGCTCAGTCAGTTAAGCTACCAACTCTTGATTTCAGCTAAGGTCATGATATTGGAGTTGTGAGGGGCTCTGTGTTAAGCTCAGATTCTACTGGAGATCTCTGTCTCTATACCTCCTGCTCATGCTCTCTCTCTCTCTCTCTCAAATAAATAAATAACTAAAAACCTAAAACAAATAACACATGAATAATTTCCTTGCTTTTTTAAAGTAATTGTCTAAGTACTAGTTTCTCAATAAAACGTACTGTGACCAACTATTTAAATTTGCACCCTTCTCAAGTACTTCTAATCCTCCTTAACCTGTTTTCTGTCCATAGAAGGTACTGTTTTCTAAAACATTGCCTAACTTATTTACTATTTCTATTGTTTATCATCTGTCTTTCCTGCTAGAATTTAAATTTGGTGAGATCAAGTTTCTTTGTATGTTGGTTTTAGGTTTGGCATGTTTTATTGTATTTCAAGCACTTAGAAAGGAACATTGCTGAAACATACCAGGTATTCAATAAATATTTGCTGACCCAATGAGTGAATGAATGGGCAAAATAATCAAAACAAAATGTTTTCCACTTGTTTGATGAAAAAAATTTATCAACCTAAACCATTTTTTTTTAAAAAACAAAACAAAGCAGAAAACTGAAAAACAAACCCTAGCGGTTTGCAAGATAGAAAAAATTTAGCTTTAACCCAGCTAATTGTATTATTGGTTTCTCTTAAGATAAATAAATTGTAGACTTATTAAATTCCTCACAATTTTACTCCTTATGTAGTTAAAACATTATTTTGGTACTCATTTTTGGTTTTGAGTTGTACTCTTTAATCTCATGCCAATACCTGACATCTAGATAAATGTCGTAGGGTCCTGAAACCAATATTCTTCCTTCTTGACTTGGACAGCAGATACTCTCTGCAACATTGTCTTAGCCTGTGTTAGTCATAATGAAAACCAAGATTTCAAAAGGCAGCAAGAGTCATGGGTTTTGCACAAGTGGAGAGCATAGAAGCTTTGGTACTACATGTTTTCTCAATTTTTTTTCCCAAATGTTGCTTTGAGAAGAGCAGAGAGAAAACGCTCTTACTGCCTGTGATGGCAGGTTACCCATGGGAGCAAGGGTGGGAGAGGCAGGTTCCAGGCTTAAATCATGTGTTCTCCGAGGAGGATTAGAAGGGCTCTGAGCAACAACTGTGGGGTGAGGGAGGTCAGAGAGCTGGCAAATTTGGAAAAAAATAAACCACCATGTGCCAGATCTGCACAGCTGTGTCCACTACTGATTAATCCCTCTGTAGGAACAAGCCTGTTGCTTTCTAGAGCACCCTGGAAGGGGACTTATTAAACAAGAAAAAAATAGAAAAGTCAGAGTCTTCATTAGAAGTTCTCTACTCACTTTCTTACCATTGTCCCTTTTAATGATACTTCTCTACTTCCTTCATTGATTGGCCTTCCTTACGTAAAGCAGTAAACCTAAATTCTGGGTAAAAACCAATTTTTCCATATCAACTCACTTCTCTTGTGCTTTTACATTTGAAAACTCTGTTAGCTCATTAATACCAAGAAGAAAACTCAAGGAATGTCCTAGTCATATCTTCCCTGGCATTCTAATGATGTAATTTCCTACATTTCTAACTTAAAACGGCTAATTCTAGTTCCTCACATACACTGGTAGTGTCTTTCTTTTCCATCATGTTCTTTCTAACCTTGACAGAAAACATTTATTTAACTGTGCACATTTGAAATCTATAATTATGTATTTTAATCTGGTAGATTAAATTTAACAATATTGCTAAAAGTATATTCCTAAAAACAAACTCAATTTTATCAATGATTTTAATTTTAATTTTCTTCTTGAACTTTTACATATATGCAAAATTTCCATAATGAAAATTACTATATAATAAAAATATCCTTCAGAAATTTTAATTAAAAATTCTTTATGCTATTTATTATTCTTTTCTTCCTCTTTTTTTTAATGTTATGTTAGTCACCATATAGTGCATAACTAGTTTTTGATGTAGTGTTCCACAATTCATTGTTTGGGTATAACACCCAGTGCCCCGTACATTACGTGTCCTCCCTAATACTCATTACTGGGTTAATGCATCCCCCCAACCCCGCCCCTCTAAGATCTTCAGTTTGTTTCCTGGAGTCCATAGTCTCTCATGGTTCATCTCCCTCTCTGATTTATTCCCCTTCATTTTTCCCTTCCTTCTCCTAATGTCCTCTACGCTATTCCTTATGTTCCACAAAGAAGTGAAACCATATGATAATTGACTTTCTCTGCTTGACTTATTTCACTTAACATAATCTCCTTCAGTCCCATCCATGTTGATGCAAATAGTGGATCTTCCTCCTTTCTGATAGCTTAGTAATATTCCTTTGTATGTATGAACCATATCTTCTTTATCCATCCATCTGTTGAAGGGCATCTTGGCTCTTTCCACAGTTTGGCTATTGTGAACATTGCTGCTATGAACATTGGGGTACATATGGCCCTTCTTTTCACTACATCTGTGTCTTCGGGGTAATTACCTAGTAGTGAAATTGCTGGGTCATAGGGTAGCTCTGTTTTTAACTTTTGGAGGACATCCCACACTGTTTTACAAAGTGGCTGTATCAACTTGCATTCCCACCAACAGCGTAAGAGGGTTCCCCTTTCTCCACAGCTTCTACAACATTTGTTGTTTCTTGCTTTGTCAATTGTTGCCATTCCAACTGATGTAAGGTGGTTTCTCAATGTGGTTTTGATATAATTTCCCTGATGACTAATGATGACTAACATTTTTTCATGTGTCTGCTAGCCATTATTATTAACTTTTTCTTACTCCAAGCTACTTTTTATACACTGTGGACCAGAAATCAATTTTGTATTCTTACTTTTATCTTCTTGTGACATTCATATCTCTCTTTTTTTATTTTGAAATACCACCATAATGTGTTCTTATATAGTATTATACAAATATTATATAGGTAATATTACTTGCTACCAAAAATTCAGAAAATTTATAATGCAGAAATTTACAAATTCAGAAAATATATTATATAAGGCAGAAAATGGATGTCACTTGTAATTGCCTAAAACTGATGACCATTATTTATATTTTGCTATATATACTATAATAGAATTTTCTCTAAATATTTACTGTAAAACTGTGGATATAACACATCCCCATACACATGCACACTTTTAAAAATGGAGGAATAATTTGCATACTATTTTACAATTATTCTTTAAAAAAAAGATTTTATTTATTTAAGAGAGAAACAGTGAGAGAGAGCATGAGATGGGAGAAGGTCAGAGGGAGAAGTAGACTCCCCGTGGAGCTGGGATCCGCATGTGGGACTCGATCCTGGGATTCCAGGATCATGACCTGAGCTGAAGGCAGTTGCTTAACCAACTGAGCCACCCAGGTGCCCTACATTCTGTTCTTTTATTTAAATATATAACATGCACATCCATTGAATAGATGTACCATAATTTACTTAATCTACTATTGACAAACATTTAGATTATCTCCAGTTTTTCATTGCAATAGGCAGCATTTTACATACTTTTTTATACTTTTATAATAAATAATCCCTAGTGTTTGATATTGAAATTCTAACAAAAATGCAGTATAAGCAAGCTGGTAAGCTTATACACCTTTACATTTTCTCTCATAAAAGTGAAATGCTTCAAGACTTCCTCTTCAAGTTCTTTATTTATTATATTTATGTATGTGATTAGTGGTCCTGATGGAAGAAATCCTGGATTATTATATTAATAATAGAAACATCCAATTTAATGTTAAGCACCCTATTGCATTTTCCTGGTGTCTGATTTGCAATGATCAGAGACTGAAATCTATTTTAGGTATAGTTAAATCCCATGGCTAAATGTCTTGCCATTCTTTTTTGAATCCACCACTGGACAAGTTAATTTTGTTCCCAGAATATTTATTATTTTGCACTTCTCTCAGAAAGCTTATAGTATGGTTCTTGTCCTCTCTGGACATTGTAACTAGTTGCTATTATATTTTACAGTAAAATATAATCAAGAATGTAATAAATAACTATGTGGAAAACCAAGAAGAAAGTTACAGAATATATTCCAATATTGTCAATAGCAGGTTATCATGAAAAAAAAAAAAAAGTAGATGCTGGCTAAATTCAATCCAAGATCTCAAACAAATTACCTATCAAGAAGGTATTAATCACAGTCTGCCTGAACCTGTTTCCTCATTTGTTAAGTTTTATTTGCCCTATCAACTTTCAAGATGGTTTGTGGATCATAGAAGATAACTTATGTTGGGAGTTCTTGAACAACATCAAGAACAATTTTATACAGGATATATCAGTGAGGGTCCTAGCACGAATTTCCACTTTGATGTTTCCAGTTGAAGAGAATTGAATCAAATCACTCTGTGCAGAGTGCTATGGGCATGTAGAGGTATGGGTGGGGTTAAAGAAACAAAAGGAGGCAACAGAACCCATAGGAGACCAGCGACAGCATGAAAGCATTATACCTGTATCAGTCAGAATGAACTAGGTCAGTGACTGTCAAAGTCTGGTCCCTGGACTAACAGCATTGGTATCACCTGTTATAAGTGCTAATTCTTGGGTTTTATCCTAGACCCACAGAAAGGGAAACTGAATATGGGACTAGCAAACACTCTAGGTAATTCTGTTCAATGCCAAAAACTGAGCTATGTTACATTTGGGCAATAAGTTACTCCAAATAGATGACTCCAAACCCACTTATTTCTAGCTCATGCTACATGCCCGTTCTGGGCATATTTATTGCCCTCCTTGTTTTCTTTCTTCCTAGGACCCAGGCTGAGGATGCAACTCCTATTGACAACATTGCTAGGCACCATGGCAGAGGGAAATGACAACATGGTAGAAGCTAGCTGAGAAGTGACATAAGTCATTTTGCTCTTTATTGGCCAAAATTCATGTGATCATGCCCAATTTTAATGTGTCAGAATGTGTTTCAGCTACTGTGAGATGCCTGGATATGTGTGAAAAATAAAACTATCTACATCACCACTCCCAGGCCAGAAAAATGTCATGAAAGGAAATAGAGTTCCTGGAGACCAGGACAACTTGGAGCCATGGAGGAGAGCTGCCTGATAGGAGATAAACATGGTGGGGTGAGAAATTGCTAAAAAAGACGCACAGACACAGATGCCTCAACACTCCTCCTGCATTTGCATGGGTCAGTCTGTCATGGTCCAAAACAGGGCAGAGAAGTGGGGCCTTCTTCCAGGGGTGCAGCAAATAGAATGACCAGTTTAGAAATTATTATCACCATGACTTACATGATCAGACACCATGATCACTTGCACCCTCATTTCCCTTCCTTGGTGAGCAGGAGTGAGAACTGACCATGTGTGAAAAACTTGTATCTTTACATCAGATACCTACATTATAAGGACTTGATGTCTTGCTGACCTAATATAATTCCAATTATTTTGAATTAGATGATTGTTTATTCCTTTTAAAAATTTTTATTTATTTACTTATTTAGATGAGTGTTTATTTCTTAATCACTGTGGTATCATTTGGTACCATAGTCATCAGTGTCAGACAACTTTGCCTCAACAGACTTGGATGACTACAAGCAGGAGACATTGCAGAATTTCTAGACCAAAGATAGCTTCTACAATTGACAAAGAACAATGAAGTGAAAATGTCTTCACCTGGGAGTCAGGGACTTCAATTCTAACCCCGCATTTGCTGTAAGCAGGCTATCTAATTGTGGGGAAAACCGTTTATACATCAATAAAAAGTTTGGTTGAGGTACGCTCTAGGTTTCTTTTAGTAATATAATACAGTGATTTTATGTCACATTTGCTTTATTATTTGATGGTTATCGATAGAAGTGGAAATAAGATAGATTTGGCTGCTGCTAATCATCATTTTTCACTTAAAATTCTATATAGTATACTGTGACCAGTATGAATTTATCCTCAAAAGCTTCAATTCCAAGAAAACTTAGTAGATATATTGTTGGTTTCAAGCAAATGTCTGTTTATTTACAGATTAGCAGTAGGATTCTCTTGGGAAAGGAAAGATGGGGAAAACCACAATAATTCTATGAATTTTGGGTGTTGTTGTTTTAAATAAATATCCATATTAAGGAAAATAAAAGAGAGGCCAGAGTCAGAGACATTAGGTATCTTTAAAAGGTTTGCACATCTGGTATCCAGCAACACTAGGATATGTGGTCTTGCATAAGTTATTTAATCTTTTTGATCCTCAGTTTACTCATCTTTAAAGCCAGGAATATAATACAAATATTAGAATTATTTTGAAACAATTAGAAGAAATATCATATGCATGTACTTAGTGAAGCATCTGGCATGTAACAGGTTCTTTATAAACATTAGCTCCTTTTGCCTCCTTCTGTTTATCCAAAGCACATACGCCAACACTTTGAATATAATAGATGTTTGATATATAATGAATTCCTGCTTGATGGAACGTAGAATATCTGATTGGTTCTAACTGGGTTGTAGTTGTTGTAGAACATGCTGATTGAGGTACCAGTGACCTTTCTAGTTACTTTTATTTTTGTTGCCCATGGTTTTAAGAACTTGACTGTTTGGAATCCAGGTATGAATCTTGACTCTGGCTGTTATAAGCTGTATGGTCTTAGCCAAAGTCACTGTATCTCAGTCTTCTCATATGTAAAATGAGTATAATAATGATGATGATGATGATAACAATGGTAATCTCCTATTGGAAGTGAGGTATGTGTGTATGTGTATTGAAGAAGTCAGTGGTCTACAAACACTTGAATTAATACTTGGCACAATCAACATTCAAAAATTGTTAGTTTTTATTACTCTTCTGGTTTTTTTTTTTTTAAGATTTTATTTATTTATTTAAGAAAGAGAATGAGCAGGAGGGAGAAGGGGAGAGAATCCAAAGCAGACTCCACACTGAGCACAGAGCCCAACATGGGTCTCCATCCCACAACTGGGAGACTGCAACCTGAGCCGAAACCAAGATTCGGACACCTAGCTGACTAAGCCACCCAGGCTTCCTTTATTACTCTTCTGTTTTATAGCAAGTACTCAGACTGTTTGATAAATGTTTATCTCCCTACACAGACACAGACACATACACAGACACAGAGACACCACAGGTTCTCTCAACAATTCAAATGATATATCTCCCAAGAATGACCCCCAACAGTACAGTATCAATATGTGTCGGCTTCCCAAATGTCATTTTATAAGTGGGCACCCAATATTCTCTTAAGCAACAGAAAGAAAATCAAATGCCAAAACCCAATTAAATAATATGAAGGTTGAAACACCATCTGACACAATCAAGACGGCAGAGAATGAAGGCCAACATAGCGTTTGCAGCTGTACACGCTGGTGCCCTTTTCCCCCTCATAACGGGGTGAGTTAAGGTGGAGTGTCATCCTTAACTTTGAATTTTGCTGCTTTTGTCAGTTTGTGTCACAACCTTAACATTATTTAAATGTACTTTTTTGTATTTAATATTCATATTCAGGTGTTCAAGCCATAATTTCTGTTAGTAAAAGTGACATTCTTAAAGTTCATTATTTTTTCCACATCGAAATCTCAGACATTAAAAAAAAAACACAGACTTTAAATAATAGAACAGAGGTGTCTTCAGGCTAACAGCCACCCCTTTGATTTGTCATTTTAGTACTTGAGTACTTGAAGAAATAAGTTTGATAACACCCGAGTCATTTAGCTTTGTGATTAGAAACCCAGCAGTCAGAGTTGCATGTCTCAGGCAGCCCTACATGTTCAGTGGAGAGCTTATATAGACTGTGTTGCTTTGACTTTTTTTTTTTTTTTTTGCTTGACATTTTCAAGCCAAGATGCACTATATAAAATGTCCATTAAATTTGCCAAGGACTTCAAGTTATCACGGCAATGTATCTTGATAATAATCAAGAATGTGGCAACAATTATATGGCATCCATCTGTGGAGTATAGGTAAAGGACTCAACTGAAATCTTCAAATTAATTCACTTACAAAAAGCAAAATGAGTCATTCTTTTTTGCTAAGGGAGAGAGAAATAAGACTTGTTGGAGCGAGAAGAAACACAAGAAAATTCCAACTTATTATGAAGGCAATGAGAGGGTCTTTCTGGTAGATTTTATTGTGTACATATGAAATCAATTTGCCTCTTTCTTTGAATATGGCAGACATTTCTGAAAGTCCTTCCAAAGAGTACTATTTCACATTTATCCAATGACACTGAATGAAGGAGACTGTTTCAGAACAGCCTGGTGTCTTTCAGTTATTAGAATTTGACATATATCACTTATCAGTAATGTTATTTGGTTACAATAACAGGGAGGAAAAGAGAATTTGATGTTACAACTTGCTAAAAATATACCTAAAATCCCACCTTTAAATCTCTACTCTTTGCTTTAGTAGTCTATAATGCTTATTCATATCTCATTATCACTGAAGTTTTATGTTTGTTTCTTTGTTAAAGAGAATGCTGTGTCATATTCAACTTCAATAACAATTGGCATCATCTAAAACTTCAAACAAAAAAAATTAAGTTATGCATTAAGCATTTAAGAAATAAAAAGAAAACATTCTCCACTTGATTTAAGGATTTACTTTAAATAGTAAAAAGATCTAACTGATCAAGATTTGTATATACAACTTCTCAGGAACATCTAAAACATCTGTATCATACTTCCAACAAGTGATGGTTTTCATGTCTTATCCAAATTGTGCAAAATTAATGAAAAATAAATTTTAGTAGAAGGAAATAGAAGACACATTTTTTTAAAAATAACTTTTAAAATGTTTAGATTTTGCTGGCATTGAAAAAATATGTTATTTTGTGTTGATGTTTTCTCTGTTGGCTTACACATACAATGATACCCATTGACTGGAATTTTTAACCTTTCTTATGGAAGTAAACTGGTGCTCAATACTTGTTTCAAACTGGGTCAATATGTTTTGGGTCCATGCTTGATTCTGCCTTTGATATAGACAATGTTTTTTTTTACTTTCATTTTTAATGAAACTCATCTAGTCTCTCTTTGCTAAGCAGGGTATAAAAAGACACAGATCTTTGGGATGCCCTCATGGCTCAGTGGATTAAGCATCTGCCATTGGCTCAGGTAATGGTCATGATCCCAGGGTCCTGGAATCCTGGAATCCAGTCAGGTGTTGGGCTGCTTAGGAGGGAGTCGGCTTCTCCCTTTCCCTGGGGACTCTCCCCACTGCTTATGCTCTCTTTCTCTCTCCCAAGTAAATAAATAAAATATTAAAAAAAAAAAAGACACAGATCTTTTCTAGAAGAAAAAAATTCCTCAGCAGAGAGAATATTATTTTCCTAATCTCTCCTGGCACTGTAGGACTTCTTGGTGAGGCTCTTCCTTTTTCTAGACAGCAAATGAGAATTCCAAGAACCTATTCTGCATAATGAGGACATTATTCCAAATTTCCTTTACCTATGCAAATTACATCTAATTGTTTGAGGCCCAGTTTAAATTTTACTTCTTCCTTGAATCTTTCTTATCTGTGCCAATTCTCTTTCACCTTTTTAGTCAGGATTCTGAAGGCATTTTTTTTTTTTACACCCACTTATGCACATGATTGTATATTTAAAATATATTTACCTTTGTAAAATTCATGAAGACAGGTACTAAGATATCAGTGCACAAGTCTGATAACTAGGTCCTCAAGAAGTATCACTAGACAGATCATTCTTCATCATGCTGTATTGGTTTTATATAAAAACTATTATTTCTACATGAAATCTTAGATAATTGAAAGCATTCTTTTCAGTATACAATCTCTAGAAGTTGTGTGTACTATATCTTCCTCAATGCTCCTTTACAACTTTAATAAGTGCAAATATTGTATTTTTCTGAACATATGATTAATTGTGTGTAATTTTGTAAAAGAGATACCTTGGCTCTTTACAAAAGTTCCAGGCAGTAAATGAGGGGAGCAATGTAGTTTTAATCACTGTAATTGGCTAACTGTAACATTGAGTCACGGTTTAATTTCTAGGGTAAAACATGGGTACCAAAAGTGATTTTTACTTAACATCTAGAACCATTTAGCTCTTCATATCACTCACATAGTTTGGGTCATATTTTTTCATGTAAGCTTTGTTGTGGACTATTCAGGTTTTAATCTCCTAGGAATCTATAGACTGAGTGTACCTTCAAGCTGTGAAATCAGATTACTAAACTCTGTAAAACAGATTTCTATGTTATTCTTTTCAATGACAATCATTGGTGGCTAACTCCTTTAACCACAGAACTGGCCAGGTAAATGATCCCACTGCACATATAAGCTGGAATGGATCTGGTTTTACATACTCTTTTAAGGCAAAGAAATTACATTTTTTATTTAAGATCCAACTCCCTGCAGTACGTTATCATGTAGTTCATGAAAGAAATTTCTGTATTAACTTGAACTGATATTCTTCTGGGAGCTTGCTTTTGACCCAGTTGAACCTCAACATGACCTTTTCCCCCATATTTGGTTGAAATTTTCTCATTGTGGCTCATAGTTACATTGTGTTAAGCTATTGCTGGATAAAATGTGTTGGGCTCCACTGGAGGAAGAAAAGGTGATCAAGGTTATGAGAAATTATTTTCCCACAAAATTTAATTGGCTGGGCAATATCTGGCTTTAGGAAACACATGTGATAAACAATGCCTTTATATATTGGGTTTCTAATAAAGCCTTAAAAAAATGAATGTTTTTTGTGATCCAGTGAGCCCCTATGGCATGAAATGATGTGCTTTTCTAATAAATTAGAATATGAAATTAAATTATCACCCAATTCTTGGTAAGACATAGAAAAGGATTATGGGTTATTAGACTTCTCCTAAGAGTGACTTAGCTTTCTTAATTTCTTATGCCTTTGTTATAAAAAAAAAGTTGATACAAATTTAAATATTCTTAGCACATTGGAAAACAACAATTACAAAGATATTTTCTTAGAAAGAACTGTTCTGTGCTTCTCTGTTTTCCTGTTGATAGTGTAAGATGTGGTGAATAAGATGGGGGAAACAGGGCGGGTGGAAGGCATAGACCCACCAGAGCTAACGACTCCAGGAGGACAGCACACAAAAGGAAGAGAAGATCCCCATTCTTCATGTTCCTACTTTTCTCTGTAATCTTTGAGCTCTCCTCAATATCCCCATTACCTTTTTGTGTATACACACACACACACACACACACACACATATATATTATTGGTGGTATATATTACTATTAGTCACCCACATAATTTTTGCCATAAGACACTGGTATAAAATATGTCTAGCTTATTGGGTGTTTAAGTACTCAAGGTGAATTTAGTAGATGTAGGTAAGGTATATGTTTGTACCATTTCACTACTATTAAATATATAAGTAGGATTAGAATGACTGCCAGCTGGTAGAAGTAGATAGAAGTTAGTAATTCTGTTTCATCAGAGATTTAAGATATCTGATTCCTTCTTAACATACTCTTCAGAACATTCTATTGTTCTGTGGAGCAGAAGAACTAGATTCCAAATCAAAGACTTAATTGTGTTAAGCATTCTGGAACTGTGAAACATATTAAGCAAATATTGAGGGGATGCAATGAGTAGATTCAGATTCAAGTCATGTTGAAGGATTTAATTATTGGATTAGATTGAAGTTACCTGTGTGAATGACCAAACTTTACATAGAGAGCAATTATTCAATAATCAACTTATTTTCAAAGTTTCAAAGTGTACTGTAACTATCCTCACTTCCTATTAAAACAGCAATTAGTTTCTTTAGTGTTAATCTCACCTAGAAAGATGATTTTACTTAATGATAAACTGAAAGACACACTTAGCTTTTATATTAGCAATGATATTTGGTAGCATGGACAGCATATCAGAACCACTCTAGAAGGAAAAAAAATAAATGGCTTTGTAATTATGAAATAAGATTCTATTTCCATGGTAATTACTTGTAGAGTAATTACTTTAACCACTTGGCATTTAGCCTTTATGTGATCATACCTGCCACTTATGGTCACCATGAGTTGGCTTCACCATCATATTTTACTTTTGATGTTAAAGTTTTCATTTAATTTAGTTTGAATTTTGCTAAGAATATTATCACCTCTCCTTGGTTTCACTGACTTTGGTTGTTAGGTATCTAGTAGTTGTGATGCAAAGACAGGTAAGTGTTGTTTGATTATTTTAAAAAAATCAAAGAGAAATATCTATAATTTATAAGACTAGTAACCCTCTCTAATAAATCAATTTATTTCTTAAACATTTTCACTGAGCATAATACATATGAAGGACCATTCTAAAGGCTGCTGATAAGAAATGGAAGAATTAAGGAGTACCATCAAACGTGACAGTGAAAACATCATTCAGAAACGTAGTAGACTCAAGATAGAATCTGTAGCAGTTAGAAATATGAGGGTGTATATACTCATGTGTGCAAGAATGATTACATCTTGTTTTAAATAGTCTCCATTTTGACTCTGCAATCTTGTCTAGCCCAGCTAGCATAATATTTCACCCAAGTGATCATTAGAGCTCCTGTTTTCTATTGAAACCTTGGGAATTGAAGGGCATTGTGTCATGTCTGGAACTGGCAGACTACTGTAGGGTTGCTGCGGTACCCAGGTCCAATTCTGGGTGGTCCCTTGAATCCCCAAATTCTCTGTGTTGGTGCCACTGAAGCTTTAAGAGAATCTTTGTCAGATTTGGGAACACTGTTTTCACTATTCAAGAGTGGTGAATCCTATTAATTTATCTATCTGACATTTAGCAGAGGTGGGGCTCAGCTGGCTTTACAGTTTCTCCCACACCAGGAATCCATCGATGTACCCTCTCTTTCTCTCTCCTCCCTCATTGTTCCTTTCTTCCCTGCCTTCTCTTTCCCTCCTTCTCCTCCTCTGTCTTTCTCTCTGGCACCTCATCTCATCTTCTCAATCAACTTTGGTGTTACAAGAAGCAGGAAGAGCTCCTGATTCAGATTCTTTCCCTCTTTTTGCTTCCCAAACTCAGAAGAACATTCGCAGGGAACATACACAGAATAGTATCATAGTAAATTATACTGACACTAGATATACATTCATGTAGCAAAGCAAAGATATACATTCATGTAACAAATAATATTTATCTATTTTATATTCTCTAGGACAGAGAATTCCAAACTGCAATGAGTGCATTTGGGGGACGGGACAAAAATATTAACATTTCTATTTTTTATTTTGTATAATTTTATCTTTTATTTTTTTTAAAGATTTTATTTATTTATTTGAAAGACAGAGAGAGATCACAAGTAGGCAGAGAGGCAGGCAGAGAGAGAGGAGGAAGCAGGCAGAGAGAGAGGAGGAAGCAGGCAGAGAACCCGATGTGGGGCTCGATCCCAGGACCCTGGGATCATGACCCAAGCCGAAGGCAGAGGCTTTAACCCACTGAGCCACTCAGGCACCCCAATTTTATCTTTTATTCTTAAAAATTACATGTTTTCTATGTGCATGCTATTTTAATACAATATCAAGTATATGCATATAAAATTTATAAATGAATAAATATGTGTTGAGAGCTGTAGCTTAAAACTATATTAGTATCTGACATGTACTAAACAATGTGCTAAATATTTCAGGGTCATAGAATGTCAAGATAAATCTTGCTCTTATGTAATTTACTATTTAACAGGGAAATACAAAACTGTAATTCATATATACACCAAAGACCTATCCTGTAGAAAAGGATCTTTGAACAGAATCTTAACATTAGGTTTCAAAAGAAAGAAAATTCACATCCAACTGTGTGTTTGTGTTGTGAGGAGAGTGGGTAGGACATAGGTCATGAAAACTTCATGAATGCAGTATTTTTAGATTTGTATATTGAAAGTAAGGTAGGTATTACCCTTGAAAATAAACTGAAAAAAGGTAATCAGGTCAGGAATCTTCAAACATGGAAGTCTTTGGGCATCCCTGAAGGCACATGAAGAATTTGTAGGAGGTACTCAGGCATGAGTACTTATCAAGAAACAAAATTTCAGAATCTAGGCGCACCTGGGTGGCACAGTCAGTTAAGCATCCGACTCTTGATTTTTAGCTCAGGTCGTGATCTCACGGTTGTGAGATCAAGTCCTGAAATCTGGCTCTGTGCTCAGCATGGAGTCTCCTTAAGACTCTTTCTCCCTCTCCCTCTGCCTCTCCCTGCTGCTGTCTCTTTCTCTAAAATCAATCAATCAATCTATCTATCTTAAAAAAAAAACCAGAATCTCAATATATATTCCTTCTTCTCATTTTCCTTATCCTTCTTCTTTAATATGTATTCCTTCTTTAAAATTGATCTGCCTATTTCTAATACTCTCTGGAACACAAAGTGGTGATTCAAGGGTCTATGCTCCCTGTTCCCGCTCCCTGACCCTGCAAACAACCTGGCCCCCTGTATGTGGGGAGGGATCATAGTATATACATGAGACACATTGCAACTCTTATTTTTCCAGCATCATTATGAAGTAGGTAGGATATATCTCCAAACTACGCAAGAGGAAACTATGGTTCAGGCAGTTGATGGAACTGGACAAAGACTGTGCATATGTGCACAGAGGAACTATTACTCAAACACAAGCCTTTGGGATATATCTTACATATCTTATGTTATTTTCATACCCCTATGTAGTTATTTTCATACCACTATGTAGTATGTATGTATGTATGTATGTATGTATTTAGAGAGGGAGAAAGAGAATCTCAAGCAGACTCCCGCTGAGGGCAGAACTTGATCTCACTACCCTGAGATCATGACCTGAGCTGAAATCAGGAGCTACATGCTTAATCGATTGAGCCACCCAGGCTTCCCTCCCCTATGTAGTCTTTATGCTTGTTTTATCCTCACAAGTCTGTAAAGAGTAAATTTTGTAAAATGAAGTTTAGAAAAGATAACTTACCCATCATTAAATATGATACAGACTAGATCCCCAAATTTTGAAAACCATCCATATCCTTGGACTGTAGTTCACAGACAAACAAAAATGACATCACTTGGGAGCTTGTCAGAAATGCAGAATCTCAGGCTACCAGCCCAGATTTAACTGAATTAGAATTTTCATTTTTAACCACATCCCAAATGTTTCTTTAAAGTATGAGGAGCACAAATGGAGATGACAAGGCAAGCCTTTCAAGAAAGGTAGAATAGCTTATTGGACATTTATAACAGTTTTTACTGGCAAATGCTTCAAACATCTGCCTGCCTCAGTATTAAAAATTCTTGTTATCCATAAAAATTCAAAGACAGAAAAGCTAATTTCTCATCACTTCTCTTCCACAGAAGGGAAAATGGTTTATTATGTTTAAGTCCAGTAATCACCTTATTTTAAAATAATGTTTCCCTAATTCAACTGCACACTATCTGAACCCAAAGATCACAGATTAGATATCAACTATGGGCAGATTAGCTATGGAATATTTGGTTGTTCCAGCTTTTATAAATGACATATATGGAAGATCATAAATCATATTTTGAGCTTCATGTTATCTCTTTGTTAGAAGCAGAACATGGACAAATTCAAAAAGCAACCACTAAGATGTGGTCCTAGAGTTTGTTTCCCTAAATTCCAATGCACTGCCTCATGCTTCCAATACTCATCAGGGTTTTGTTTTTTGTGTTTTTTTTTTTTTCATCAAGTTAAAAAAATATTTATAAAGTTGGTGGTGGTTTGTTTAAACTCATTGCACTTTTGTAAATTTCAAGTGACAAGTATGTTCTGCCATTAATAGAGTTTTTGGAGCCATTCATACAAATGTGCCAGCACATGAAAAACCACACATTCTTTGTTAAACTAAACAGTCCTAAGCATTGTGTGGACTCCTGGCATACTATGGCTAAATATTCAGACACATGCCTATATAGTACTGTGTGTTCTGCCAAATAGAGGGAAAACAAAAGAAAGAAAATCATATAAATATACGGGTAAACATTGACTTTGTAAGGAACAGCATAAGCTGCTTTGGGAAAAAAAATCATAGAGCATGATTCAAAGAATACATTTAAATTCTTCTTAGGAAAATGTATCTAATTTGTTTTTCATGAAAACATGTATTCAGCAGTAGGGAGTTTTTCATTGGATAAGATATTTTGGCATATTTATAGTATAAAGGTGATTGGAATAATATTTGCATTCATTTTGCACTGAAATCTGAAATAAGTATAAGATATACACTTTGTAACATAAAATCATTGCGAGTCAGGATATACTCCCTTTAAGAAAGCATAATTCAGTACATGAAAATTCAAAGTGACTAACCTATAAATATGGGGGAATTATTCATGTTACCAAAGGATTCTTCCTTTACCAAACATCTATCACAGGATATCTTTAAATAACTAGTTTCCTTTTGGGACATTTAAAAGTACTAGATTTAAAATTTTTAATGTTCAAGGAATAGCTAAAGAATATATGTATGTATCAGTCATGAGCCTAAATAGATGATTTTAAAAGTCCTTAATGATCCTGAGTTGTGCTGCAATTATTAATCATTACCAGCCAAGAAAGAAATTGAAAGGCTAATGGCCAAGTCAATGTGATGTTTCCTCAAATACCTTTTGTACCCACAAAAGAATAATACATCTGAGTTCGTTTATTTAAATGGCATTCTATTATGCCTATAATTATTTATCCCAGAACAGGTGCTGACTTTTCAAGGGATTTTTGAAATCCATCTCTCTTTCCATAAAAATAATGCTCTGCTCTCCTTTCTTTACAAACACTTCCTATAAAATTGCAAATTTAATCTCCTTCTGACCAGATTCACTTTACTTCTTCTGGGTCCTCTCATAAGCTGCACTATATCCTGGCAGGTACACTGAGGGAAATGGTCTAATTGTTGGAGCAGCTTGACTTGGTTCTTGCTAGCTCAGTTTTTCATTCTCATTGGCTCTGGACAAATTGGTAGCGGTAATCAGCTGTCAATTGCTCATTCATGACTTTATTCCTTATACAAACCATCATTGAAGTCATGCTAGTTTTTTTTCACTCTTTATGCATCATAGAGCCTCGTAGTTCTCTTTACTCTGGGCCTTTCTTTACATTGTCACCAGTGTTTATAATCTAAGAAACAAATCTGGCCATACTATTTTTTAAAAAGTTCCCATGGAACTATAGGATATTATGGTAAGTGAAATAAGTGAGTCAGAGAAAGACAAATACCACGATTTCACTCGTATGTGGAATTTAAGAAATAAAACAAATGAACATAGGGCTAAGGGAAGGAAAAATAAAATAAGATTAAAACAGAGAGGGAGACAAATCATAAGAGATGCTGAACTCTAGGAAACAACTGAGGGTCACTGGAGGAATGGTGGGTGGAAGGATGGGGTAACTGGGTGATGGGCATTAAGGAGGGCACTTGTTGGGACGAGTACTGGGTGTTATATGCAACTGATGAATCATTAAATTCTACATCTGAAACTAATAATACACTCTATGTTATCTAAACTGAATTTAAATGAAGAAAAACAAAGCCTTGCATGATATTCTACTTACTATGGGAATTTCCCACCTGCAGAGAAATGATCCAAGCACTGGGCCAGACTGAATGAATGGTTCAAGTAGTCTCATATTAAGATTGTTAGAATCTATTATCTGTGCTATATGGTTTTTGAGCAGCCCTCCAAATGGGAAAAAGCAGTCAATAGCCTTTGTGTTTAGGCCCAGTAACTTATATTCTCATCCTTCCCTTTTCAAATACCTTCTATTGTGTTCATCCCCTTTGTACAGACACAGTCTAATGGACTCCGTTTTGCCCATCCAATGTTAATCTCATGGAGTAACATTTTTTCCTCTATGTAATTTTTTCATGTATGTATCTATCTTTTTTTGTAGATGTAAGATTTACTTCAACTCCTCATTTACTTTCCAGAATTTTGCATCCTATTCCTTTCTAACAAAGGCATCTGCAGTTTCTCAGCTCAAGAAAGTATACTCTATCAATTTTGGCAATTCAATTGACAGTTTTCTACAACATGTATTTTGTGCCATTCTGAGCATGGTTGTAAGGCTGGGTGGAGCTAGGCATATGCTGAATCACCTTTTAAAAATGGGGATTTTCATAATGCTGTTATTTGGAGAATAAATTTGCATTGGCTTGCAAATATGCTGGCTGCTATCCATCATTGGCCTTCATGTATTTGATTGCATAGCTGGTCAGAAAAGCTGGTCATTTCCTGAGTACACTATATGCTTGCAGGACCACATGCTTTTACACATGCTATTTCTCAAATTTGAAGTTTTGTTGCCCTTTTTTTTTTCACTTGGAAAATTCCTATGAGTTTTTCAGAGCTCAAATATCATTCCTTTAATGAAGTCTTCTAAATATCTCTGGGCAGAATCATGCTTTCTCCTTTGTGCTGTGGTGTTTTAAAATTCACATTAATATCCATTTTTTTTTAAATTTTTATTATGGAAGTTTTAAATTCACATTAGTATCCATAGCAGTGGGTTACAGAGAAGTCTAGGTCTCCAGTCATAATACAGTCAGAATAAAAAATAATGTATCAAAAGAAAATTTTGAATATTTTGCTCATTCCTTTCTTTCTGCCTAAGGCAAGATTATCTATAGGACAAAGAGTTCTCTCATTTTAGAAGAAAGACCAACAAGCATGTAATGACACTGGGTGTACAACTTAGAGAACCTTATCTGCTAAAATTATTTTAGTTGTCCAACTATCAAGAAAAATCCAGAAAAGGATGTAAGCTATTGCAGCAAGTGAACTAGCATATATTCTTACTCACATTGACAGACTACAAACTTTAAACATCACCTCTAACATTTCAACCAATACATTAGATGTTGCTGAGCCAATTTCCCTACCTAGTTAACGTTCATTGAAGAGTTACAGGTTGGGAACTTGTCTCATTAATATTTCACACAGGTGTACTCTATGAAGTTCTGTTCTTCAGCTCTCTGTTATTTAGTATTTGCAGAAAAGATAAAAATGCACCTTTTCAAAGAATGAGGCATGTGCTTCCCCTTAATCTGCTTCCATACGTCACCTTCTAACTTATTTTGGGAAGAATTTTGTTATCTTTGGAAGAAGCATTGGGAAAATTGCAAAAGAAACTAATGGCATTTAAAATAAAAATGATTAGCCTGCTAAAATTCTATATTGGGATTTATTTCTAACAAAATGAATTAGAACCCATTTGAATTAGGACTTAAGGGAATCTTTTTCTGTTTAGGAGATTTTTTTGAAGTCAAAAATTATTTGACTATTTCAACCAGAAGCATTTATAATGGTTACATCCCTTCGTACCTGCTTTGCTCAAATTATGGTAATTTAAGCAGAGTCTGTATTTTGTCGTCACTCAAACCAGCTACAATTTGTTTTTACAAGTGTGATTACTGTTTCTTCCTTTGTTAAGCATATTTCCCAAAGTATTGTGTTTGAACAGACAGCCCACAACCTATATTTTCAGGACGAGCCTGTAAGGAATATATTAGTTAATTAATTTTTGCGTAACATTTTTTTTTTTTCAGGTTGTCTGTGCAAGTCTTTTACTCTTGTGTCAGGTGCCAAAATATTCCGAAAAGGAAGCTTATTTCTGCTGCGGGTGATTTCTAACATCTGATTTATTTGGATGTCATTTTGCATTGCATAATGTGAGACCGTTCTTTTTTATTTCTTGATATCTGTTGCACCCAAAGGAAATCTGGATTTTGCTTTCTGTAAGAAAAGAGCAATTGGGAGGCCTCAGAAAAACTTTCACCCCCTAACATGGAAAAATATTCTATCTGTCCCATTACATTGAAGTGGGAGACTTTAAAGGGCAGCATACCCAGTTAAGGAAGATATATTTCCATCTGTGATCAATAGCATGTGAAGAACTGCTCCTCTCTGAGTTTTATCCAGAGCAAAATTACCTTGGTAGTTCCCCAGACTGTGGACACTCCACAAGTTTCTAAGGTTGAGCAGCCGCGGGGAGCCATGCCTGATACCAGGGAGGGGAAAGTGGTTCTCTTTGTGGGGTCCATAGACCATGACTCCCCCTGAACCTCAAAGCTGCAGGACAGCTTTTAGAGACTGTATAGATTACATAGTAAGCAAGAGATAAATAGGTCCCAGAAAGCATTAGAGAGGGACTAGCATGACAAATGTTTTCCCATTCTCTTCTGTTCTTCTATTCCTCTTTAGCAGAGAGATAATTGGGGAAGTTGAATATGTTTTCCATAAAAGAACCCGAGCATCTAGTTTTCTTTTCAAATGGAATGGTATACCCTGGCCCAGGTACTTACAACTCATGTTGCTCTCTAATTTTTTTTTTCCTCTCACATATTTAAGGCTATATGGAAACTTAAAATGCCATAGGAACTTCATAATGGAGTTTCTTTTTGAAGCTATATATAGTTTTCCACTTTTTCATAAATAGTAAAGTCCCGATAAATTCTGAGCTATTTGGTATCATCTACCAGTTTTTCTTCCTCCCCTCCCTCTTTTTTTCTCTTGATGAAGGGAGCAGAGTTAACCAAAGAAGGTTTTCACTCATTTCAACAAGGTAATTTCTTTCTGTAGTGCAAGAACTAATCAGGTCAGATCTTAGTGGGTGTACATCATTTAAAATGAATTTCTCCACTTGGTCTGGGAAAATGCAAACCAACAAAAAGGCCTAAGAAAGAAAAAATAATATTTTTGTCAATTCTGTATTATATCCATTTTTTTGAGTGAACTTTGAGTTTTTCTTAAAGAAAGATTTTTCCTTCCTAGGGTTGTATGACATTGGAACTGTTTCCCTGAAACAGCTGGACCTGTCATTCTTAAAGGCATTATAATGGTTTCCTCAAGAAATGAGAAATTAGGACTGGTCACTGGTAAACTTTTTAGCCTAACTTTAACGAATTCTCCTTAAGGTTACCGCTGAGGGGGCATTATGGGGCTGCATAATGGACAACAAAAAATTAGGAGGATGTAGAAAAGCAGGTTAGAAAGTAGGAAAAGCAGGTATGGAGAGGCTGGGAAATGTTTGAATGTGGTAAGTACTCAGAACCCAGGGTTCAAAACAGAGCAGTGTTGAAGACAACACAGTCCGGTGATAGAACATCGGGCCAGAAATTAAAGGCAAACTTGAAACCTAACCCTGACACGAATTAGCTGTGACCTTAGATAAGGAGGAGCATTTAAATCAAATAAAGCATTTCCTTTTAGTAAGGCATGGATTCACTACCAATTGAGGGAGGTTGAAATTTTCTGTTCATATTGGTGAACTATCTTATTAGTAAATACGGGAAAAATGTTAGTCCAGGCATTTCTAATTAGCCTTTTCTTTAGGGGGGCAGAGGTAGAATAATTTTTTTGTACATTAACTTATTTGTGACTCAACAGATATACCTCAATTTCAAAAAATATTATAAGGTAATTATCTTAAAATGACATTTACTCTTATGAAAAATATTATACAATTTCTTTAGACAGAATAGGGTATATTTTTAAAAAATCTGATTTATGGGGGTGCCTAGGTGATTCAGTGGGTTAAGCCTCTGCCTTCAGCTCAGGTCATGATCTCAGGGTCCTGGGATCGAGCCCCGCATCAGGCTCTCTGCTCAGCAGGGAGCCTGCTCCCCACCCCCAACCTGCCTGCCTCTCTGCCTTGTGATCTCTTGCTCTCTCTCAGATAAATAAATAAAATCTTTAAAAAAAATCTGATTTATGCATATTTCACAGAACATATTTATTAGGAAAAAAAAATGTGAGACCTGTGTGTATTTTCTAAGCAGAATAGCTTCTTCTTTTTGGTAGGCTTGACAATAGTGGGTCTGAAAATGCAAGTGCTGCTATGTCAGGAGACAGAAAGATAGATGAAAATGACCCTTCACCTGCCCTTACCAAAGTTCTTTCAGCCTATGTTACTGCTAGAAGATGCCTAAAAGAAATTTAAACTACTTTTGCATTATATGCCTGAAGTATATTCCCTGAATGCTTTCTACTTGATAATTACAGCAAAGGTGGAGTTTCCCCCGCCTCTTTCCCTTGTGAGGATATCAATAGTCTACCCAGTCAGAATGATGTTAATATTTGGGGACATTTCTCATGTTTCTCTATGAGTCAAGGATTAGTCAGGTGAGATTAATTAGTGTGTTGATTATTCTGGCCCTTTAACCTCTCTTCTTTTTCTTTCTTCTCCTCACCTTTTGGTTACTTTATTACTCATTAACAAGCTTATCAAAGAGTGGGCAGGGAGAGGAGGTGAAACTCAAGAGTTTTCAATGACACTCCAGGACAGGCTAAAACTTTAAAGTGTGGGAGTTAAGGGTGGTTGGGAAGAGAGAAAAAGAAAACTTTCAGCTGAAGTGAGTTAAAAATTTTTTTTAAATTACTTAGAGATTTTATCTTTTTAAGTGCAATGGGAAGATGAATGTACTATTCATTATCTTTCCTTCTAAAATCCATTTTTTTAAAAAAAGCATGTTTTAATGAGAATAGCGTGCATTAGCATCTTTCTCAAAGATGAATCAATCACTATACAGAAAACAAAATACAAAGTCTAGAAACTTCCAAGTGCACTTAACTGAAGTATCTGTTTTTTTTTGTTTGTTTGTTTGTTTTTTTTGCGGAGTTGGGGGGATTACTTTATGAGTAATACTGGAACCTTAACCCCCAAACTCCCATCTTCCTTAGATAGCCTTTCCCTTTAGAAATTAGGAGAATTAACTCCTCCATTAGTCTCCAGTAAAGTTCTTTCTATGCCTGGTATTACGCTGGTAGTCACCCATTGAGACCTCCTGTTTGCCCTGCTGCCCATCATATCCTGCAGTTCTGGAAAAACTGACCTTCTTAGGGAAAATGTTGTTGTAGATATTCAACCTTCAGGAGGAAGCATAAGGATGCTCTTCTTTTCACTAGCTGGTCCCAAATATGAACATAGGTTCTGCTCTGAATGTTCCACAACACAGATGAGACCAGATTGCAGTATTTAACAAATTGTTCTTTAAGACTTAAGGATAACAAGATAGTGCCCCAAACAGGGCTACTTTACACTGGGCTCAATACTGGGTATGACTCTTTGGGTGCTGGGTATATTTTAAAGAGCAGTTTCTCTCACTGCCATACTGGGAAGACTTCAGTATATTTGTGCACCGAGTGGTCACCAGCCCTTTGCACACTTCTAAATCCCCCCAAGGGGAGACATCTTTCTTCATCTCACTATAAGATAATGTCCTTTTTTTTTTAAATCTTAAATTATCTCCATTTCAGGATTATCTACTCACTATCCATCTCCTGTCCATAGAACTTGTCCTTACCTTTAGTCTCCAACAGGACACTCGTGTTAGAATGCATAATCTGACATGACTATATTGCTAAGATCTGTGTTATTTTCCTTGGCATAAACTTCATGGACCACAAACTGTCCAGGTTCAGTTGCAAATCATCAAATGTAGACTTATTTCTTCTTATAGGTTGTCCCCTTGCTTGAGGAGAACATTAAGATTTTATAGTCCTCCCAGTCTTAATTCCTAATCTCCTGACATCAACTGTTTGAATACACACACACACACACACACACACACACACACACACCAAGTAATAATTATCAGAGAATCACTGGATTGTATACCATTATTCCAAATGTTTCTTAAGAGTATACATGGAGCTAGAGACCTAGAGACGCATTATTCTTATAACAAAACAACTGTTTCATAAAATCATACGGAGCCAGTTACTTTCTTAGAGCATAGTAAAGTCCTTCATTTCAGAAAAGGAGCTCTGTTTTGCATTTTCTTTACTAGAAATACTTACTATGGTGGTTTTAAAATCAAATCAAAGAGAGTTTGTGCCCCAAAGGTGAATTCAAGTCTCCCCTTTTTTCAAAGCCTTTGAAAATGAAGTTATTCCTAACTTCTAATATCTCCGTTCAAAATTCAAAGATTTGAGGATCAAATTCGGTCAGCTTTCAAGAAATTTGTACTTCCCCCAAACAGTCTTTTCCAGAAAATTATTTCTCCCAAAACCTATACCATCAATAGGTGCTTAGCCTTGAGAAGAAGTTGGTGGACAACCCGCTTTAGCCCTCCTGTATATAATGTCAGTGCTTTTCTTGCTTCAAGCAAAATGCAAACATACATTTGAAATACTTTATTGTAACAACTTTGCTTTTGAGGTCTTTAGATAATTTCCCTCCCATTTGGTTTTAAGCTTTGTTTCTGTGTTAATAACATTTTATTTCTTTTCTACTTAAGAGGCTGTTTTAAGCAATAATATTTTGGTCTGCTTCTTGGATTGCAAGGCGTCAGTTTCAGTTTATTTGTGTCCTGTTTAGTTTCAGTTTATTTGTGTCCTGTTTTGTCTTCTTTCTGTAACTATTTATAGTAAATCTCGTCTTTCTTTGATTTTACTATGCCTTTCATAGGGGTGTCATGTAATGCCAATCTGTCTTATTTGATTCTAATTAGCACGCTTCCAGACCCCCTCTTGGTGACCTCTCTTTTTAAGGAACCCAACTAATTGGAAGAGCCATCATAAATTATATGCAGTTACGTCATTCAGGACCATAATATAAATGAAACATAAACTGATATATTCACAAATCACTTAGTACCTTGGGTTATGAATAAAGGAAAGCCCTGATTACATTTGAATTTTATCTCTTTTCTTTTCAGCAAAGAAAGGAAGATGCTTGCAGATTTTCTATTTTTATAGCATAAAGATTATATTCAAAGACGTGTCTAGATTTTTGCAGCAACCTTTAAAAACTTACATTCTCTCACATGCACTTTAGCCTGTGTTATGGGTTGAATTGTGTCCCTCCAAATATAATTATTATGTTGAAGTTCCTACTCCCAGCACCCCCGAATGTGATCTGAAATAGAGTCATTGCAGATATAATTAGTTAGTGTGAAGTCATACTGGAGTAGTGTGGGTCCTTAATCTGAGTGGTATCCTTATAAAAATGGGAAATTTGGACACAGACATGAAGATGGAGAGAACATCATATAAAGACAGACACAGAGATCGAGGGGATGTTTCTACAAGCCAAGAACACCCAAGTTTGCCAGCAAGCTGTCAGAAGCAACGGAAGGCATGAGCAAATTTTCTCTCATAGCCTAGTAAGAGGAAGCTGGGACCATTGAGGGACAGCCTGTCCAGTGGGAGTTGCTGCTGCTGCTGGAGATGCTACCTGAAGAAGGAAGAAAAGGTGACCAACACCCTGGCTTCTCCTTTCCTCCGGCCCTCTTGTGTCTCATCACTGCCTCCTGTGGGCTGAATTTAGCACTCAGCCAGCTGGCAACAGAGTCAGGAAAATGTCATTTTCATTGGAAGTGTTGGACATAGATTTACTGTACAAAAAGTAAGTAATTGACATGGGCAGAGTGGAGTGGTGTTCAGACATGGTGACAGGAGTTGGCAATTTTTAAAAATGGTGCCCACATTTTGTTGAAAGCAGAATTAACATTTGTTGAATGCCTACTTTATGTAGACGCTGTTGGATGTTTCAGTATTTGTATGCATTATCTCATTTATTCTATACAATAGGGCTATGATGGAAATATATATATATGAATATGTATTTCATATATTCATATATACTCATATATACTTAATATATAAGTGTATGCATTTAATAGCCAAGGAGACTAAAACACAGAATATTTAGATATTTTATAATGCTTTTATTTCTAGTGGCTGGTAGAATCCTTTGAACCATTGACTTGTCTGATCCCAGCCCCAAGTCATACATGCTCTCTCCGCCATTCCACATTGTATCTCATTAGGCGGTTGGTCACATTTGGAGAAGAAGGCCAGAGATCGGTAATAGATGAAGAGGCAAGTGCCTGCCCATGAAGAAATGAGAGCCTGTGTAGGCAAGAGAAAAGTGGGCCAGGCGGTTGAGAGGCAAATTTATGTAACTAGGATTGATGTCAGGTAGCAGAGTAGCTGAGAAGGAGATTTGGTAAGAATAGACAATGTTTATAAAAACCTAGTTTATGATACTGTAATGGATGCATTGGGATCAGAGGATTTTTTCCCTATAAATTTTAAATATGTAGATAATGTGGAGAAATGATCACAACTGGTTTACTGTAATAAGAGTGTTTGTAAACCTATATAGTTTGGAACCTCCGGAATATAAGATGTTTATGATCGTGAGGTAGATTAATAATTTAAGTGCAGCTATGACCAACACTAAACATTCTTAGGTTCCAACTAAAGGAATGACTAGGCATTGTCCTCTTCATGTGTCTCAGAGAATACTTGTATGGCTGTGACCATTGCTGAGATAGACAAGGCTTACCAAGGCTGAGGAAACCATTTATTTTAGGATTTATGATTTTAAAACTGATGGTCTAGAATTATAATCTGGTGGATAAAATTTCTTAGACATGTGATAAAATCTGCGGATTTTATACCGACTTACCACAGTTCTTTAAACTGTAACTCTACCTTGACCATGGATGACAATGGCATACATGTAGATGAGCTATACCTCATTTCAATGCTGGGAAGACTTGTAAATTCCTATATTCATGCTTCTTTGGGAAGGCACTTCTGCTCTCCCCTCTGTTAGGAATGGGGCAGTTGTGGAGAGAATCTCCTCCTCTTCCTTGTGTCTCTAAAGAGAAGGAGTGGCTAATATGTTGGTAAAATGGGACAGAACTTGATATCCACTGCCCTAGGTTTTTTTCCTTTTCTGATGGGAATTCTTATTTAGCTTCAAACATGGGACATGGGCCTCTGTCACATTCTTGTTCTCCTTCCCTTCTGCTTTCCCCTTTCTTTTCTCCCTTTATCATTTTTGTCTGCTTCAAGACCTGGTACAAAGGGAATTGGATGATTCTCCACTTCCTCTTTCTACATGGTAATAAGCATAATCAGGTCAGAAGGTCACCACTCTCTCCTTTAATTTCCATTCCACTAATGACTTATTTTGATAGGAAAACCCAGATGGATAAGTTAAAATCTACTTTACAAACTTAATACTCCCAAAAAGTGGATCCCAAAGAGTGTTTTAGGCAGGTGGTTGAAGGCCCTCAGTTTAGTCTCAGGTGCCAACATAGTGTGATTCTGTTTCACTTTGTCATGAAGCTGGGCATTTGGAGAGTATGGCACAGTTATAAATGAGCTGAGATTTTGATCCTTATTGGCTTGTTTCTATCAGCCAGAATCCCAGGGAAAGGGGTAATGGTTGGCACCCTGAACTTAACATTGACAATTATAAACTTTTTAAATTTTGCTGCTTAGAAATTTTCTCCTGTGGCATTATCCCGAATCCACTCCATCAGAGAAATCTTAAATTTGAGCACACTAAATGTAGCGTACAAATTTTTCACTGGGACCACCTTACTCTTTAGATCTCTCACTCTGCTTAACCCACTGCACCTATTCTGACATAATTTGATGCCCAATTCTTTATACCCATCTTACCACTTCCTGTCTCTCAGCATCCAACAGTTTCAGCTCCTATCTTCTTCAACTTACGTCTTGAATTCCCTTTTTTCAAACACCCTCAATATCCACGCTTCCATGTCCTCCTCTTTCTTCTTCTCCTCTTCCTCTTCCTCCTTCTCCTCCTCCCCTTCTCCATCATCTTCTCTTTCTTGTTCTTATTCTTGTTCTCCTTTTTCTTCTTCTTTAGGTTTTATTTATTTATTTGAGAGACAGGGAGAGCATATGAGCAAGGAGAGGAACAGAGGGAAGAGAGGGAGAAGCAGACTTCCTGCTGGGCAGGGACTACCCCCTTCCCCCGCCAATGTGGGGCTCAATCCCAGGACCCTGGGATCATGACCTAAACCTAAGGCAGACTCTTAACAGACTGAGCCACCCAGATGTCCCTCTTCCATGTCCTCCTGCAACTAAATGTTCTTTGTTGGATTAATACAACCATACACCTTGATGCTCTCCCATCTGCTCTACTGACAGCTAGTAGTCTCAATCACTTCCTAATATCAATTTGTGTTCCTTGGTTGTGCCTTAATTGCTTTTTAGTTTAATTATGCAACTTGGGTTTTACTATACCATAGATATATTATAAATATTTAGATTCTAAGCCTCTGGAAGACACAGTCTAGGTTTTCAAAATCTCAGGTGAAATCTTTTTTTTTTTTTCTCATCTAGATCTTAGACAAAAACAAACTCTTCGTTTTCCTTGAGTAAGTGGTCAGATTTTTTTCCCTCCCTCTTTCAAAAAAAGATCTTCTTTTATTGAAGATGCAGTCTTTTGAGGGTCTTAGTGATTAAGGGGTGTTATTTCTAATTCCATGCCTTTTGTATCCCTAGTCCTTCATAATCTTTCCCTGTGGGCAATACAGTCTGAACTCTTCTTACTCACAACTAACTTTGATCATTCCACTTCCCCACTCAGGCTCTGTTACAGAATCAGACATTATTGCTATGGCTCCATTTCCCCCTTAGTTTCTGTCTTTTGGGATTTCTCTGTCTTCTGGGAGCTAAGCTTTAAAATATGTTTGTCATAGTTTATCCAGCACTGATTTGTTTTCTGTTTAGTCCAACATGTTTCCAGCTTTCAGTTTATTTTTATTACAATCCCATGTCTTAGAGTTGAGGAAATCAAGGGTACAGAGTAAAGTGACATTCCCCAAATCATGTGGCTATGAAGTGACAAAGCCAGGATTTGAATTCAGAAATCACATGTGCTTATCTACATACCCTAGAATGAGATTTTAGTTTTCCAGTTCCACCTTTAGAATCATTTAAATTATCATCTTCTTTTGCTAAATATTAAAAAATCTAAAAAATGGGACAAATGTCCACCTGTTATTATAATTCAGCTTTGTGATTTTTGTTTTTTTAGCTTTGTAAATTCTTGAATAATCTTGAGTTGGTTTTTAGGGACTCATATCAAGGACATTAAAAATTCTGGGTGAAATGTTCATTTCATATTATTTGTGGACAAATGAGCTGGACTTATAGTACATATTTGGCAAGGATTTTTTCTAAGTTTTAGGTTTTAATATGTAAAGACTGAGAAGTAAAAAATATTGTCTTCCTTTTCTTTAAAGCTCAGACAGCAGTTCCTTGATGTTTACAGTATAGGAAATGAACTCAAAGAGAAGAAAGAGACACAATTAGAAAAAGTCTCCTAAAATGCCATGCTGTACTTAGGAAAACATCTTGCATTTAAGGAAATCTTTGCCCTCTGTGTGTTTGGCCTTTGCTTTTGCCAGGCACCCCAGTGCTATCATTTGGCCTGGGACCAATTTGTATGGCTATGGCTTTCTGTATCCTGTTCTTTCAAATATATGAGAGAGGAAGGCATGCAGGAACAACAGAAGTTAAACTCAGAAAAATACACTTGTACATTTAATAGTGAATAACATTGGACTCCACTTTTCCTTATATTGACCCCAAAAGGTTATGACAAGAAACTTTCCCAGCAACTAGTACGTGGACTCTCAGATCTGATGGTTTTCATTTGGCATGGTAACTGGCATTGAACATTAGCCTATATTATTCATGGTTGTTTTTATATTTAGCCTAGATGTTTCCATGTGAGAAATAAAACAACAAAACGAAAAATATGGAAGGAACTGGAACCATTTTTAGGCAGTATTTTCTTAACTTACACAGCACTCCATATGTATACTCTTTAATATGTAATGGGTGCTAAAGAATTTGAAAATATGGATGACATGATCTCCTATGAATAAAAGTTAACAAAGTTGATCAGAGAAATGGAAAACATGAATGGGCCAATAATTATAGACTTGCAAAGTACCCAGCCTAATGGATGCTCACAGAAGGAAAAAAAATATAAAAAAAGACTAAGTTGACTCTTGACAATCTAATTTTTATTTGAAAAATTTTAAACTCAGAAAAATTAAAAGAACATTATAATGAAAAGCAGTGTAACCCACACCCAGATTTACCAACTTTTAATATCTTTTAAACCTGATCCATCTCTCACTCTAAATAGGCACAAATTTCCTTTTCCCAATTTATCTGAAAGTAGATTTCAGCTACCATATAACTCACCTTTAAAAACTTCAGCATGCTTCTGTTAAGAACACAGATATCCTATGACAAACACAGCACAATCATCACTCCCAAGAACTTCATCATTACTTATGGAGCATCACTCAATGTGGAGTCCACACTAAATACTAGATTTCCCCATTTTTCCAATATGTTTCCTACAGCTGTTTTTTTCCCCTTTTAATTGAGGATTCAATCAGGGTTCACATAATGCAATTGACTGTTAAAGCTTTCTAAGAAGTGTCCCTTAGAGCAGTGCCCCCTACTCCACTCCCTTACCTCTGCCTCACTCTGTTCTTCATGACTTTAGATCCTTTAGAGTGTATAATTCAGTTGTCGTACAGGATCTCCTACATTCCAGATTGTTCTGTTTCCTCAGTATTTAATGCAAAAAAAAAAAAAAATCAAGCAAGGACACCTTTAGGATCAAACGTATCTTTTTGTATTCAATGTTTTTATTATTTTTGGTTTAATTTTATACTTTAGATATGTAAAGCATTTACAGGTTTCAAAAAACAAAACTTTAATAGGTGATATATTCAAGGAAATCTTACTCAGTGTATATCCCATTCACTTCAATTCTACACATTTCCTATACTAAACCATTATCATCAGCCTCTAAATTTATATTTCCTATGTTTTCTTAATAAGAAAAAGTTATTTACATGTTTTATCACCAAAGGTAATATATTAGATACCTTCTTTTCTACTTCACTTTTCAAAAATAATTGTCATTTTGGAAAAATATATGTATAAAAGAGTTGCAGAGACAGTACAATTCCCATATACTCTTTATTCAGTTTCCCCTGAGGTTAAAATCTTTTGTTCCTATGATATATTTTCAAAACCAATAAACCAACTTTGGTGCATTGCTATTAACTAAACTCCAGACTTTATTAGAATTTCACTAGTTTTCCCACTAACATCCTTGTTCTGGTCCACGATTCCATGAAGAATCTTACATTGCATTTAGTTATTATCTCCTTAGTCTCATCTGTGATACTTTCTTAGTTTCTCCTTTTTATATAACCTTGACACTTTTGAGATGTACTGGTTAAATATGTTGTGGAATATCCATCAAGTGGGGTTTGTCTGTTGTTTTTCACATGAATAGGCTGAGGTTATGGGTTTTGGAGGAGATCACAGAGATGATGTATCTCTCTCATTGCATTGTATGAGGGGGAATTCCTATCAACATAACTTAGCATTAATGATGGTAAACTTGATTACTTGATTAGGGTAGTGCTTGCTAGGTTTTCCTACTATAATGTTACTATTTTTCCTTTTCCATATTCCATCTTTTAGAAGCAAGTCACTATGGTAGGTTAAGTTCTGCTCCTGGAAAGGGTGGAGCATCTTGCTTTCTCATTTTTCAATATAGTTTGTAAATCATTCTACATCCTATCTATTCAGTCTCTAGTTAATATGCCTATTAAAGTAATTGGTTGATTGAATGGATAGCCCATAATTTATTCAACGAGTAGCCTATGGATAAGCATGTAAGTTGTTCCCAATATTATTAAATTATAATATTAATTATAAATATTAGATCATAGTAGATGCCTTTTATCAAGCTAAAGAAAGTATCTTTTATTCTTAGCATGCTGAGAATTCTTTTTTTTTTAAAGATTTTATTTATTTACTTGACAGACAGAGATCACAAGTAGGCATAGAGGCAGGCAGAGAGAGAGAGAGGAGGAAGCAGGCTCCCTGCTGAGCAGAAAGCACGATGTGGGGCTTGATCCCAGGATCCTGAGATCATGACCTGAGCTGAAGGCAGAGGCTTTAACCCACTGAGCCACCCAGGTGCCCCAACATCCTGAAAATTCTTAACAGAGATGGTGTTGAGTTCTATCAAATGTTTCTCCTGTATTTTTTGAGATGTCATTTCTTTCTTCTTCTTTTTTTAAAAAATCTGTTAATATGGTGAATTACATTGATTTTCCAACATTAAGGAAATCTTACATTTATGAGATAAGATCTACTTGGTTATGATGTAGTCATCTTTTTGTAGATTATTGAATTCAATTTCTTAAAAATATGCCCAAGCTTTTCATGTCTATGTTTATAAAGACTATTAATCTGCATTTGTCTGTTATTACTAAATCAACAAGTCTTCATTAAGTTCTTATACATCGTCAGGTATGACTAGAGAATGCTATATGCTCTCTCTTAATCATAATGAGCAATGACTTGGTAGAAAAATAATCACCTTTGTTTTTTGATTAGTGAATTGTTTCAGTTCTTGTGTTTCTTAACTCCCCAATGAAAATGAATGGTTTGATTCCATGTTGTATAGAGTAATTATACTATGACCCAATCAAATTATTAATTCTTTTATTGTGATGTTTTCATTGACCCTTAACTGAAATTACCTGGAAAATATCCTTATTCTTTTAATCAAACTTCTGAGTTATTCATGGAAGGACTTCTTTCCTTTCACATATTGTCTTCTTAGACAATTGGAAGGGCTTCTCAGAAATCCAGATTGAGGAGAACCTGGGTGGCTCAGTCAGTTAAGCATCTGACTCTTGATTTTGGCTGAGGTCATGATTTCGGGGTTGTGGGATCAAGCTTCATGTCTGGCTCCCCACTCAGAGGGGTGTCTGCTTGAGGATTCTTTCTCTTCCTCTCCCTCTGCCCCTCTCCCTGCTCTCTCTCTCTCTCTCTCTCTAAAATATTGAATCAATTGATTTGATTTATGAATGTCAATATATGGATTCTGAATGATAGCAGGGATAAGAATTCAGAAGTTTTCCAACCGATGTACTAAGAGTTTTATTTCTTTGTTTGTTTATTTGTATGTTTGTTTTCTAGTTTTAGTAAGATGTGCTGGGAGTTTTAAAATGTCTTCTGGTTTGTAGGGATTGAACATTGATCTTTTGGTTCTGTTCAGTTAACAAGAGCCGGTAGGAATGTACACTCTCCTTGAAGGTTTATTGAGGTTCAGGGTGGAAAATCTAAACTTGTGTTTTAGAAAATAATTGGGAAAAGACAATTACTCACACTTGTTGTGGTAATATTTCCTACCATTATTCTTTTTAACTCCATTCCCTTATGGTTTATTTTGAATTAAATGATAGAAAGATACATGAAATAAAAAGGGATGTGAAAGAAATAAAATTAAGATGACTTTCTAGAAGAGAAAGAAATGGGAATGGCAATTGTCTATCATGGCTTTCAAGAGTCAAATATGACCTTTTTCCCAATTGAAGTGCATTGTTATTTAATTCAGAGGTCCAAACTAGGCTAATCCAAACAGCAGATGTATTTATTTTGACTTGAATAATGTTTTTAAAATGTTGAAATTGGTGCCAAAGTTAAAAAAAACATGAGATTTCTTTCCATAAAAATCTAGAATTCTGGTCTCTCTTGGAACATCAAAAGATTAGGCTGGTCTGAGCTCTATGCCCTCTGGAAACAATAAGCTATTGCTGAATGGTGGCTGCCTCTTTTGGTTGGGTGAGTCATATTTGCCCAGTTTATAACAGTCCACGCCTGACAATTTTACTCATTTTAATTAACTTCCTGGCATGGGTATGCATTTGATTTTGAAATGCATGGTATAGCTAATGATAGCTTTTTTTATTAGGATTTTTATGATTACAATAAAGCAATTTAGTTTCAGATCAACATGGATATTTGATGACTCTGAAAAGAGGAAGCATTTTCCTGTGTAGAGATCTAGAACTCAAAGGTCTAGGAAGGGTAAAATGAAAACATGGGAATCAAAGGGGTTCAGTAGTGTTAATCTATCTTTTACTTTATGTATTTCTAATGGCTTATATGTACAATATTATCAATTAATTTCTATTATAGACCAGAATTGATACTTAGATGGTAAATGGAGCCAGGAGGGATGAAAGGGAATTGTGGACCAACATATACATTTATTAACCCAATTTTTGGACCTTACATAGGTTGCTGAATTTGGTCCAAAAAGGTTTGCTTCCCTTGTATGATGATCATAAACAACCAAGTTGAGAATGGTATGAGCTAACTTACCTTACCTTTTCATAACATTTTTTTTTGGCTTAAATAATTAACTCAGTAATAAAGCAGCTGGTAATGGAGAGAAATAAAGCAAATATCCTGGTAGTCTATTTTTCTTAACTTTTTATTTTAATTCCAGTTAGGTAGCATACAGTGTAATGTTAATTTCAGGTGTATAATACAGTGATTCAACAATTCCATACATCACTCATTGCCTATCTGGGGTCTATTTTTAAAGTCTAATAATGCCAACTAGATCTCCTATTTGTTATTATATTACATGTCAAATGGTTATTTTATCAGAGAACCAACACCACAGGGAATCCATCAGGATGTATCTGCTAATAATCTTGTCTAAATTTCCTTAATACACTGCATATAAATACTAAAAAATTACTTGTACCAATTATCAAAATAACATGAATGCTTTATGTGATTAATCTGCAATGAAGTAGTAGATTTTTATTCACTTAGATAAACAATGAAACTGATTGGAGTTCCAGTAAAAGGTTGGTATGCAATGGGAGCAGAAGGGAAAACTGCCACTTTATAGAGATCAAAAGAAAGCTGTCTCTGAAAAAACAGGTAATTCTTGCAATAGATTTGAATCCTGGGAAGCAAGCCTTCTCTGTAGGACGTTAGTGGCCTTTAAGACCATTTTGTTTAATCTCCTTCCTATACTTGTAAACCCAATCCAAAAAAAAAAAAAAAAAAAATCCCTGTGTGATGAAATTTACTTTTTATTATTTGCTTTTGAGAACCAGGACTCAATTCCCAGGGCAGGCAGTTAATGTTGGTTAGTAAGAACTATGTTCAGTGGCTTTTGTAGGTTTTCACCTCCTTGTGTGCCACTTAAGTGAGAAAAAAAACAAAGACTTTTCCAATGACTTTGGACCTTTTCATAAAACATGCTGAATAATGATTAGAGCTCCATGTCTAGCTATTGTAGTCAACTAGACTTCCCACTGGGGAGCAGATTTTTATCATTTTTACCAAACCCTCAGAGTTTACTTAGGAGACTCATGATGGGCTGAGTATAAAATCTGTTCAATTGCTTTTTTCTCATAGCTGACACTTAGAGTTTGGGGGACTCTCCATGCCAGGGATGCTTTGTATTTGCATATATTTTATTATGAGCAGTCATACCATGCGTTTTAGTAAATGCAGGATGTATCTGAAGTAAAATGGAGGAGAAATTTAAAAAGCTGAGACTTGATCATTTCTTCTCCCCATGGATATTTTTAAATTTAAATTTTCTTGTTTATTATGGTAATTAATGTATATTTGACACATAAGACGTAAATGTGATATAATTGCATTTAGCTCTCTTTATTTTTCAATACTGATGTATTATGGATCCCGTCAGTGATTCTATTTCAAGGATTTTTATTTTTATTTTGAATATAATGACATTACTTATCCAATATTAAAGACTAACCATATGTCTGCGTGTGTGTGCATGTGTGTGTGTGTGTGTGTGTATAAAATATAAAATGTACTTAGAAATATCTCTCTATGACCTGAATTTCTTCTCTATTCTTTCCTTATCTTCCAGGAAGACTTCCCTTCCGTGCCTTTCTCTGAATGCTCACAACACTTTGCAATACCTATTATATATGCTACCATTTGGATAGATGGATTATTTTCATATTGTTTACTCATAGATTTTGTTTTAGATCCCCAAGAACAGGACTATTTTGCCCTCTTTTTTATTCCCATATTTCTAACCCAATAGACATTTGATCATATAGGTTAATGAATATTTTATTGTCATAATTATCCATTAACAGGTAAACTTACTCTTTCCTATCTTAACATTTTATTAGATGTGGAACATTTCTCACTCTATGTGATTGCAATTACAGTGAGTAGATTTTTGAAAATAATACAGTAATGCAATAGACTTTCTACATTTATGCATGCAAAAACTATAGTTTGGTTTGTGTATATATCGAGGTTTATAAATTTACTCTCAAAACAGTGTTCTTCCTGAATCTTTCCTCAAAAAAAGTTATTCTGGTCATTTTGTTGCTCTGTCTCACCTAAAGACATTGTTTGTAATTCTGTTTCTACGGTTAACTTTTTTTTTTCCATCTTTACTTGAATTTCCAAGGTCACAGGACACTGTTTCCCTTCAAAATTTCTACACTAAGTGTTGCTTTAATGCTTAACAGGTTTTAGTTCACAAACTGAGTACATAAGGGATAATACTTTGCTTTACTTTCTGAAAAATCTGCCCAAAGAACCCCAGCCACTGGGGTTCTTCTCCTGCAAGACTGTTTGAAAATTTAACTTTAATATAATTAAGGGTCTCCATAAAGGGTTCAGTGAAGATCATCCCTAGAACCAACATACAGAAAAAGCCTTTTAGAGAAACAGTGGTTGGCTCACACTGGTAATTTTAGAGATGTCCCTTTCAGTCTGGAACTTCAAATATTTTTGCAGACATGGGGCAGAGAGATCCTGAAAGTCTGGACTCCAGTGGCTAAGATCTCATCTTCTTAGTTGTTCTGCACATATTCCAATGGTCGCTGCTACTCCACAGGAACTACAAACATGGCTTCTTACCTATCTTAGAGATTCTCTTCAACTTCAAAAGCCTTCTTTGCCTTAGCTTCCGCCTTGAAAATTTTCCATTGTCTTTTCATGTCTTTGACTTCCTCTATATAAGTCCAAATTCCTGAGGCAAGAACACACAGAAATAACTGCCTATCAGTCATGTGAAAGAAAAGAGAATTTACAAGGAGAAAGATGCCCATTAACCTTCCCAGAAGTCCATTGCTTTTTGTCCCTCAGCACTTAACATAGTTCTCATCATAGGGACATAAATGATGTGCTTCAGAAAGCAAGTTCCATTAAAAAAAAAAAAAAAAGATTTTATTTATTTATTTGGCAGAGAGAGAGAGGAAGTGATCACAAGTAGGCAGCTTCTCCCTCTGCCAAGGGCAAGGGAGAAGCAGGCAATACTCCATCCCAGAAACCTGAGTTCATGATCTGAGTTGAAGGCAGATGCTTAACTGATTGAGCCGCCCAGGTGCCCCCACAAGTTCCATTTGCTGAAGAACATGGAATTCAGGAACGTGTGGGAGAAAAGCATTCAGAATCGCTGATGGGTTTGAAAGGTCACAGGAAAAGCATTCATCCCACCAAAGCCAGGGTCAACAGAGCTGCGGTACAACCCTACTCTCTTGCTGTGAGACCCAGACATGGCACACGCCTCCAGACCTCAAATAAAGACTCCATTTCTATTTTTTTTTTTAAATTTCTAAATTTAAGCTTACTTACTTTCTTAAATTTGAATTCAATGGAACACAGATGTTTCAATTCTGCCGCTTCAACAGGGGGTGGTAGTGTCACTAAGGACTCATGTATAAATAGCATTATAAATGGGCTTTGGAAAATAATCTGTTAGTAAGTACAAGATTTTCTGTTCCTGAGTTTCACCTAGACACAAAATCAAAGATGGATGTAATTTATTTTTAGTCCTTTCCCCTTCCTTTCATTCTTTCCTTATCTTCTTTCCCCTATGCCGAATCATAGTGATAGTGATAGATACCACTCTTTGTGGTATTTTTAAATATAATAAAAAATTAGGGGCACCTGAGTAGCTCAGTTGATTAAGTATCTGCCTTTGGTTCAGGTCATGATCCCAGAGTCCTGGGATCCAGCCCCACATCCAGCTCCCTGCTTAGTGGGGAGCCTGCTTTTCCTTCTCTCTCTGACTGCTCCTCCGCCTGCTTGTGTTCTCTCTCTCTCTGTGGCAAATAAATAAATAAAATCTAAAAAAATTAAAAAAATAAAAAATTATAGCATAATATGCTATCTCACAAAGTGGGTGAAAAGTGATAAGGATATAGACATAATGAATCAAAATGAAAGAGTTCAACAAAGGGAAGAATAAGGAGACTGAATAGAAAAAAATATTAAGGATGTAATTGAAAATCACAAACAGAGAAAGAGACAAGGTAGGGCAGAGAGGACGCTCTTGGTCAAAGGAAGTGCATGGACCTGAGGAGTGACAGTATGGGATGGCTCCAACACCTTAATGGGTTTGCGCCATTGGATGCTGGTTTTGTGGAGCAGAGCACAGCAGTCAGAATTTTCTAAAGAATTCTGATTAAATTTTATATTCTCTCACTACCTTTCTAGAGTTCCTACTCTCATGTCTATTTCCTTTGTGATGTGATTTGACGTACTCACACCTACATTATATCTTTACACTGGACTTGTGACATGGTTGTGCTAGAATTAGAGGATTTGCAAACGTTGGTATTAATGATATTTTGAGTAATAAAAATAAAGGTATACATGGCATTTATATTGTTTTAAGAACTTTATGTATAAATGCATCTAATTCTCATGAGATAGAGACCATCATCATCCCCGTTTTGTAGATGGAGGAAATATACAAGCATAAAGCACAAGCTAAACAATGGAGAAGGGTTTGAGCCTGGGCAGCCTATCCCTGAATATCCATATGCTTACCTTCCCTGCTACACTTCCTATTGTTTTGCAAATGGAAGCTGAAGAGCAGCTCATTTGGTAGCCCCTGAAATTAAAAAAAAAAAAAAAAAAAATGCAGTCAGTGCTAACGCTACCATTTACCTTTAGTGCTTCTTATAATATTTCTAGAGTGAGTAATGGCTTGCAGGCTACCGGCTCATTTAGTTTACACAATACTTTGTTTTCTCTCCTTATTTTGTCTTTTTCCTACAGTTTTATGCTCAACCTTTGTGTTAGTTCCCTGGAGCTGCTGTAACCAATTACCATAAAGTTGGTGACTTACAACGACAGAAATGTATTTTCTTCCCAGTTTTAGAGGCCAGAAGTTCAAAATCAAAGTGTCAGGCAAGAATGCTTTTTTCTGAAGGCTTTGAAGGAGAATGTGTTCCATGATTTTCTCCTAACTTCTGGTAGCAGCTGGCTATCCTTGGCCTTCCTTGGTTTGTAGCTTCATAATTACAATTCTGCCTGCCTCTGTCTCTGCACTGCTTTCTTCTTCGTGTGTCTCTGTCTCTCAAATCCCCCTCTCTTTTTTCTTAGAAGGACTCTAGTCATTGGATTTAGGGCCCGTGTTAATCCTGCATGATCTCATCTCAGATCCTTAGGTTAATTACATCTATAAAGGCCATTATTAATAAACAAGCTCCCATTCATAGATACCAGTGGTTATTACTTGGACATAGCTTTTCAGAAGCCGTCACTCAACTAACTATACCTTCTCCCCATTTTCTCTATCATACAATTCTAACAGAACTCGTAAGGAGGAATGGAAATATAGGAATTGGGGGTGCAGGAGAGTACACATATAAGTTTATAGTCTTATGATAGTTCTAATATAATACTCTCAAATAGTAAATAATACTCTAATTAATACTCTAACTAATATAATACTCTCAAATAGTAAAGGACTAAAAGTAGAATTGAATGGGAGATGAAATGGAACGGCCTAAAGAAAAGTAGACATGAATTAGTGAGACAGTAAGACACAACTGGGTGTAATCAGAGAACACTTTCATCTCCCATTCAATTCTACTTTTAGTCCTTTACTATTAAGTGGATTGACTGTATTTATGTTAAAAATTGAATGTGCTACTAAACCAACAGACATGCATACATTATGCAAATTCGCTGAGTCTGAGTCTACTGACAAATATACCATGTCCCCAGAGTAACTTGGAGTCACCTAAAATAGCCTTGCTGGCATCTAGAGATGGTTGACTCCATGAAGATATGTCCTATCATTAATATCTGGGTCTGAATGCTTAACAACTACTGTACCAGCTCTAGTAATATTACAATTGTGATATTTTATTCAAATAAGAAAGAAAGTTTGATTTATCCTGAAAGTCCTCATCGATGGGGTTTGACCTGAACTTCATTGAATTCAACTTCATAAGATAAGACTATGTGATCCTGTAATATTTATATTTTATCTGAAACATATATGAAGCATAATTTTCATACATTCATTGTTTTCTGATACAATATCATCATCAAAACCACAATTTTACTGCTTCAGTGTGTGGAATTAATGTTCCCACTTTGATGGGAAACATTAAATCATTAATCACTTCCTCAGGGTTTTACTTGCTGTTCTAATGACTTCAATTCACTCTTTACAATTTTAACATAAAATCTGTGTTTTTTTAAACCAGATATTGTTAGCTTTTTCTGAGTCAATTCCAGGTATGTGGAGTATTTAAACCTTTCTTTTCAAGGCTGTTATGTAACAAAAACAATTTGGTAAGCCAGATACATATTTGTATTATTATAAAGGCATAGCAATATCAATTATTTCATTGCTCAGAGATATTAAACTGTGAAAAAAATGTACATTTTAGAATTAATTAATCCTAAATTCTTTATTTAACTCTTTTTTAATTTAAATACAATTAATTAACATATAATACACTATTAGTTTCAGAGTTAGAGTCCAGTGATTCATCAGTCTTACATAACACCCAGTGCTCGTTCCATCGTGTGCCCTACTTTTTTTCTTTTTTAAAGATTTTATCTATTTATTTGAGAGAAGGAGAGAGAGAGAGAAAGAGAGAGAGAGAGAGAGTAAGAACACATATTAGCAGGGGGAGTAGCAAAGGGAGACAGAGAAGCAGGCTCTCTGGTGACCAGGGAGCCTGATGTGGGACTAGCATCCCAGGACCTTGGGATCAGGATCCTAGCCGAAGGCAGACACTTAACTCACTGAGCCACCCAGGTTCCCGCATCACATGCTCCCCTTAATGCCCATCACCCAGTTACCCCATTCCCCCACTCACCTCCCCTCTGGCAACCCTCAGTTTGTTTCCTATGATCAAGAGTCTCTTATGGTTTGTCTCTCTGATTTTGTCTTGTTTTATTTTTTCCTCCCTTCCCCTATGCTTCTCTGATTTGTTTCTTAAATTTCACAATGAGTGAAATCATATGATAATTGTTTTTCTCTGATTGACTTATCTTGCATAGCATAATACCCTCTGGTTCTTACCACATTGTTGCAAATGGCCAGATTTCATCTTTTTTGATGGCTGAGTAATACCCTTCCCCATATATACATATTCCTTCATCTGTCAGTGGACATCTGGGCTCTTTCCATAGTTTGGCTATTGTGGACATTGCTGCTATAAACACTGGGGTGCAGGAACCCCTTTGGATCACTACATTTGTAACTTCAGAGTAAATACCCAGTAGGCAATTGCTGGGTCATAGGGTAACTCTGTTTTCAACTTTTTGAGGAACTGCCATACTGTTTTCCAAAGTGGCTGCACCAGCTTGCATTCCCACCAACAGTGTAAGAGGATTCTCCTTTCCCTGCATCCTCACCAACATCTGTCACTTCCTGACTTAATTTTAGCCATTCTGACCAGTGTGAGGTGGTATCTCATTGTGGTTTTGATTTGTATTTCTCTGATGCCAAGTGATGTTGGGCATTTTTTCATGTGTCTGTTGGCCTTTTGTATGTCTTCTTTGGAGAAAGATCTGTTCATGTCTTCTGCCCATTTCTTAATTGAATTACTCTTAAATTCTTAAACTTACTCATTAAAGATCCTTCAACCTATGTGTAAAAGTAACCTATCTGCTGTCCTTCAACATACTGTATTTGGTTTTCTTGCCTTCTTTGTTTCATTTAGTTATTTCACTTTCTTTATCCAGTTGCTTTTTATAAGTACAGGATTCTGATAAGCACTGCCCTTCCCACGCATCACTCTCTAGGGAAAGATGATTGGAGTGATCCTTAGGCAGGTATCTTTGGTCACCAGATCCATGTGGTTGAAATGAAGCTGGTATTATGTCTGGACTTGTCTCAGGTAATTTTGCCAAACTTTCTGGTGATGTTTATGAATTAATAGGGTAGCAACTAGTTTTCAGTTTCTTAACAAAGGAGTTCCCTATCCCATTAATTGCTTGGGAAAATAAGGCATGACAGTAGGGCTTTAGTATGCAGAAAAGAGATTCAGTTGCCCTGGGAATCAGCAGGCTTCTATTCAATCCTCTCCTTAATCCTTTATGTGCCAGATGTGGCAGGGGAGTGGACCAGGAAATTGAGCGAAGTGTTGTAAGTAATAAAATGAGAAGAGGCATCAAGTTAAGACTAGGGAAATTTGCTCTACACTTTTTTCAGTATAGGGTGTTTCACCAGGGTAGAGAACATGTTATCTATCACACACCATGCCAACAATAAGCAATATAAAGTGATTTAGTGAAATTTTGCCAGTTGTTTCAAGTTTATTGCTTAATGAACAGAACATTCTTTTGGATCTTTAAGAGGTCCTATGAAATTAGGGACATGAATTGATTAGTATATATATTTGTTGTTGTTAGATTATTTAAAAAGTCCTATTCTGAATGTAAATGTAGAGAATGATTTAAATCTTTCTAAAGGATACCAAGAATATTTATGCTGTTTTGGGCTGCATTCAGAAAAATAGCAATACAAACGTCTGAAATCTATCCAGTCCATTGATTTGTTAGAATGCCTAGGAGAAAACAAAATAAACAGATGTTTTCTTTCTTTCTTTCTTCCTTCCTCCCTCTCTCCCCTCCTTCCCTTCCTTTCTTCTTTCTTTCTCTCTCCTTTCCTTTCTTTCCCCTTCCTTCCTCCCATCATGCCTTCTTCTTTCTTTCTTTCTTTCTTTCTTTCTTTCTTTCTTTCTCTTTCTTTCCCTTCCTTCCTCCCACCCTCCCTCTCTTCTCTGTCTCTCTCAAACTTCCTTTTTGATGCCCATACAAGCTTAAAGAAATAGTGCATATAAAACAATTAGTATAATGAGTGTCATAAGTGGGTTCTTAACAGTTATTACTCCACAACTATTACTTTATTTTTGGAGGGCATAATGAAATTTAAAAGCTAGGGAAAACAAAAGTAGTAGAATGAACTAGAATGAGTGGTGGCTCAGGTTGCCCTCAGATTAGTATCAGTGCTTCAGTACATCAGAGCTACTGTGACCTAGGCTTTGTTATAAGGGGCACAGAATGATTTAGGAAAAGCAGCATTGGATTAGAAGCCAAAAGACATATTATAGTCTTAGTTCTTTCACTTACTAGAAATTTGACCTTGGGTAACTTATTTAATTTATTTAAACCCCTGTTTCCTCATCTGAAAAATGAAGACTGATGATACCTGCCATAACTCCATTTTGTGAAGATGCCATGAAATAAAGTGCTGTAGAAATGTGCGGTGTTACTTTTTATTAAAAGGATGCAGTGAATTTACATTTTATAAAGTCAGATATGCCATCTCTATGTCTTAAATCCCTCATTGCCTCAGACCATGAAGGTGTCCTATTTTCATGGGGGAATCCCATCTGGTGTATGTGGCTTTTAGAGAAGTAGACATGAAATAGTGAGACAGTAAAACAGAGTGGATGTAGCCAGAGAAAGCTGCTTAGGAGTATTATATTAGAACTATCATCGCATATGAACTTTTATATGGATGAGAATATTTCAGAAGTTACATTTCATCTGAAATATGCTTCTTTTCACTAAATTATAACCCTTTCACCAGGGAAGTTCCAGGGGCTTGGAGCAAAAAGGAAAGATAACAGCTTAGTATGACTAGAGAGATGCCATTCTTGTGACCAAGGTAGATATTTTTTTGGAACGTTTGAAAGCAATAAGGACTTAAAATATATATTCAGTAGGGTTTACGTTTTGGTGGGCAGGAAGGAAATAGTAGGAGTAATAAGTAAATTCTGCAGTATGTTAGCAAATTATAAGTGGGCTATATAAAAATCAGCAACACAACGCTCAAACCCAAAGTAAGTAAGGAAGACTGGGAGTATAGCAATTAAGGGTGCAGAAGACCAATGCTACATATGGCCAGAGACATTCTTACTGGTAAGGTGAAGGCTGAACAGAATTTGAGGGAGGTAAAGGAGAAAATTGGATCTATACTACAGAAGAACATTCCAGGGACAGAGAACATCCAAATCCAGTGGCTTAAGGCAACAACATACCTAATGTTTTCAAAAGCTGGCATGGCAGTTAGAGGAGAGGAAACTGGGCATGGTAAATTGACACCGAGCTACTATTCTCTCTGTATATTTAATGATTTTTTGTTTATTGGGGTTGCCATCATATTCAAATCTTAGCTTTAACTTGTCTAAGCCATCCCACTACATATCAGTATGTATACTTATATTCTACATGTAAAATATATTATTTTAAACCATAATATATAATATAGAAATAGTAAAATATTATATATAATATAATATATGACATATAGTATATATTTTATTAAATATAAATATAACAATATATAAATACATGTGAAAACACACACAAGTGTGTGTAATGTTTTGACACTTCTAGATATGGCCCTTATTACAAATTTTGGGACTAATCTTTCCCAATTACTTTAAAAAATTATAAATATGTTGTTGAAGATACCCCCTCTTATATGTACTGTTATCTGGCCTGGATAGTCTCCAGATAATAGTTTAAATCAAACTTGTTATCCAAGTAAATTGACAAGATTACTCTCCCTACATGTTGTTGTCTTAAGGCTTATATTTGGTGATATACCATGTAATACAACAAAGCATTTTGAAATAAGTATAAAATATTAAATGACCATTATACTTATAAAAGTAAAATTTGTTTCTTTTTACCCAAGAGAGATATTCTGTTAATTTCAACTGGAAATTAGACTTTAGATCCTGGAAAAAATATATGCATAGATTTGTGGATATAGTTAGATATTCATATATGTTTGTCAATCTACTAAACTATCTTTCTAACTATATAATCATGTATGAACACAAATAAATGGGTTTGTAAATTAAGTAAACACGTTAGTTTCTTTCTCCATACCTTATTCTATGTTTAGCTTATTCTTTCTGCTATTTTCCTATAACTAGGACCCTAATGCAATTTTTATTTCTTGATTCTTATGTAGATCTGACCTCTGACAGAGTGTCTTTAGGATCTCCAAAATCTTGGGCCATTTTTTATCAAGACACTAAATGTTAAAATGAGAAAATCTTTTCTAAACAAATTTTAAGAAATGTATTTACTTTTTTATTACTGTGCAAATTACTGTGCAACTACCAATGTAAAGGATATTCTTTCTTTTGTCTTTATCAAATGGTAAATTTCTGGTATATAGATTTCTGCTACAATAACGTTGTAAGATCTTAACAACACACACTTGACTAGTTTATTCTGCAATGGAAAAGACAATAAAAATTTCAAGCCTCTCCTAAATTTTATTTTTATGAAAACATTCCACATCTGAATATAAAGGAAAGAAAATTTTCTGAAACCTAAGATAGAAAAAAATATCCTGACCTGATAGCTTAAAAGAACAATATTTTCCTTTATTGATGTTTAGATCTAAGCTTACATCTATCAGAATGATTTAAATTCTCAGTAGCTGTCTGTATGCATCTGAAATATCATTGAAGGGTAAAAGGGAACTCTGGACTCTAAATGTTTATACCTAATCATGGAATGACAAGTCCACAAAAAAAAAAGTTTATTTCTTTATTTTTTTCTCAGATTGCCTAGAGTTTTTAATTAGTAAGTTAGCTGGCATGGAGGAAAAAAATTCAGCATTCAGAATGTCTGGTCTTCCTTAGAATCAAACTAAAGTTTTCAATTATCCTCCTTTATGTGGATTCATTATGTTAATTTTAGGATCAGATTATTTGAGTGTGGTATCACCTTGTTTTTTGTTCTTTTTTTTTTTTTTTAAAGATTTTACCTATTTATATGACAGAGAGAGAGAGAGAGCACAAGCACAAACATGAAAAGTGGCAGGCAGAGGGAGTGGCAGGCAGAGCAAGAGGAAGAGGCAGTCTCCCCCTGAGCAAGGACCCTGATTCTAGGCTCAGGGCTCAATCCCAGGACCCTGGGATCTTGATCTGAGCTGAAGACAGATGCTTAACCAACTAAGCCACCCAGGCGTTCCTCACCATGGTTGTTTCCAACCTCTAATGTGAAATCAAAGAAAGATTTTTTCCACCTGAGCTCTGTCTAGAAGAAATATATTTATCAGATCAACATCATCTCTGAATTCCTATCTATTACAGTGGAAATGTCCCATTAAAGGAGAGTTTACTATTTCCATTATAACATCAAAATTCCTAAATCCACCCTGGGAGGATGGATGTTAACGTTGCTTGGTTATCCTGGAATCCTGACACCCAAAGCAAGTGGTGTCAAAAGGCTTTCAAGTTCCGCCCTTGTTGACATGAAAACAAATAATGTCAACTACTGTCACACATTCTGTGCAGAGAGGAAAATATGCTTCCATGATAGCCTCTTTAGAGGCAAGTGACTCGTTTTCAAAATTCTTGTGGTGAATTCAACAGTGCCTTAATGCAGTGGGCAGACTTAGGGCACAGGAGCATTTTTTTGACATGAGGTTCCCTAGGGAATTTAACTTTATTTCTGACGCAAGTACTAAACGGTGAAAGAACCAGGGCCTTTACTGCTTCAAAATGCAGTGCAATTTTTATAACTGTACTACCTCATCTCCGTTTGAATTTTAAGATTTTGTGCTATGCAGTCTGACAGTTAGGTATAGAATGGAAAATGTGGTTGCTTTAAGTCAAATTTGTAGAGAGCAGTAGTGGAAATTTGCATGATGTCTTTCAAGTTATACTACTGTATTTGGCAACAAATGTGTATCTCTTTCTTTTTCTGTTTTTCTGTTTTGTGATGTCACCTGTAGGCATCTGTATGATGGAATTCTTAAAGTATTTATTATTCTGGTTTCTAGCTCTGTCCAGATGTTTAGCTACAGGGCAGTGTTACTGCCCAGATTAGTACAGCTGGTTAGAAGACACTGTGCTAAATATGTTGAGCATCTGCGGTTTGTCTTAAGAGGTTGCATTTCAATTAATGAAATGTGCAGCGCACTTAACGAAGATCCCGCCTCTTGCTTAAACTGATGACTATGGAGCAGAACTAATTTTAAAAGCCAAGAAGAAATAGTATAACGGGAAACTTTTAAAAAGACAAATATCCCAGCCTACATAAATAGAATGAAAATATATATTTAAAGAAATAATAATTAAAAAAAAAACATGTCATTCTATCTTGAAAGTAGGAGTCTATGTTCAGTATCACTAGAAGAAAACAGCAAGATTACCTGAAAACTCAATTCTTTGTTTTCATTAAGAATTTAGTTTAAGAGGCCACCATTTCTTCCTGTGTCTTCTCCACTTTAGTGTTTGCTTTTATATGAGAAAAAAAATTGAGTCAAAAGTCATCATTCTAACATTATACTGAGGCCCAAATTAATCAGATAGCAACTATAGCATATACCACTTATGATTACAGTTGTAATGTTTGGATGAATTTCCTGGCTTAATATTCTGCTAGGAGGTCTTTTGTCATTATTTAGACATTTGGAGAATGGATTTAATGAAAAAAACATTCTAACAGTGAATGCTTACAAAACCTTCCCCTGAACATCTGCAACAAATTAAATAAGCTTGTAAATATAATAAATAAGCTAAGTTGAAAAGTACCAGGGAATAAACAAACTTGATTCCTTTTTCTTTGGCTAGCCATAAATAATTTTATTTGTAATGTTTTTTGCAATCTCTGTGGTATATGTATCAGATATCTGCCCGATACAAGGGAACACCAGACTGATTGGTTAGAAGAAAAAAAAAAAGAGAGAGAGAGAGAGGAAGGAAGGAAGGAAAGAAGGAAGGAAAGAAGAGAAAGAAAGTGAGAAAGAAAGAGAGAAAAAGAGAAAGAAAGGAAGAAAGAAAGAAAGAAAGAAAGAAAGAAAGAAAGAAAGAAAGAAAGAAAGAAAAGAAAGAAAGAGGAAGAGAGGAAGAAAGAAGCAGATGGGAGTCTAAACCCAGATGTAATGCAAGTTTGGCGTTATGCAATTTTTGAGGTTCTAAAATGTGTGAAATTTCATTGATTCTTTACTTTAATTTTGGGCTATGCTATGGGCTGAAAATGTGTGCCTCCAAATTCATATGTTGAAACTCCAACCCTTTACATCAGTCTTGGAGATAGATCCTTCGAGGAAGTGATTTAGACTAAATAAGGTCGGAAGGTGGAGTCTGATCTGAAAGAAATGGGGTTCTTAAAAAAAAAAAAGAGAGAGATATTAGAGATCTCTCTTTTTCCCCATGTAGCGGCCCAGGAAGATGGCTATCTGAAAGCCAGGAGAAGAGTTTTCATAAGACCACGTGGACACCCTGATCTCAGACTTCCAGCCTTCACACTGTAAGAGAATCAGTTTCTGTTGTTTAGGCCACCCTTAAACACCAGTCTATGGTATTTTGTTATGGCGGCCCCCAGCCCACTAAGGGACCAAGGTAGGCTGCCTCATCCGATGATGACACCTGTTTTAAAAGAAGCATTTCTTCCTTATTGAACCAGGTTATACAGCTTCTTACAGCTCAATAGTGCTAAGGGATTTGCTTAGCTGATTTCAGCTTGCTATGAAGTTATCAGGACAGATATTTAGAAATTGTAATTTACAGATGAGGAAATTAATTGTCGTCAGCTTTATCTTTCAAGAAAGTGATCTCCGCCTTGGTTACTGCAAAGCCTCCTCTAGGATAACATATTCCCTGAGGGCAGAAACAACCCCTCTGGGAATTTGAAAGATCATCACTGGCTTAACAGACCCATGGGACCTTTCCAGTTTCCCTGAAATTGGTAACAATATCTGGCTTTTTTAAAAATGGGAGAAATTAAACTTTGTAGCATTTTGCTATTTGAATGACCTACTCCGTGGAATTACAGCAGCAAACTAATCCTTTAGGAGCGATGCCTCTATCAATCTTTGGATTTTTCTAATGTAGAAGCTACTCAATTGCATCTCAGAAATCAGGGAGGTAATTACTCATGCAGACAGCACAAAATGAAAGAAAAAAATGCAAGTTCTGCTGAGTATCCCTTTTAGAACAAGCCTTGGAACAAGGAAAACAGCCTCTATAATCAGTCAAATTCTTCCACTAATTTTTCAGGTGTTGAAGGCTGTGGTAGAAGACATGCTATGAAAGTTAACAAAGCAACGTGGCTTTCAGAGTGGGTTTTACAAGAGAGAAAAAGAGGGAGAGGCGTAGCTTAATTTTAAGCAAGAATTCTATCATGAGTGAAGTTCAGATTCTCCCAACTTTCGTTGCCTTGAGTATACGTTCTAGGACTTAAGTCTGATGTTATCTTATGTGTCATTTACCCAACGTCTCATCACTCTACCAATTATAAATATTATACAAACATATTAGTGAGGTAAATTAAAAACTCAAACTTTGACTGGGCTAGTTGGGATTTGCAAAAATCTGATGAGATCTTATTAGGAAAGTGAACAAACTGTAGGAAAGAATTTGAGGAATTCTGCATTTTGTACTGCCTTGGAATACTAGATGACTTCAGATTTTTCTGTAGTCCAAAAACCTTAAGAATTTCTACCTCTAGGTGAAAGCCCCACTTTGTCATAAAATATTCACCTCAAAGAATTAAGTAACTAAGAAGCCTTCAGTTTCTTTCCCAAAAAAGTGAAAGGAGATGGCACTGTTATTATGAAGCTTTACAGACATTGGGTTTTGCTTGATTTTTTGTTTTTGAAACTGTGCATGCAAAAATTTGGTTGGAAGTACTCTCTTGCTTCTACTCAACCTTCCCTGTCTCCTGATCAAGACCTATCTATTTCTTACTTAAGGTATTTAATTTGAATATTTAATTCTAATTAGCATACTTTTTTCTTCTGAGGGAAAACAAAGGAGTAGGGGATAAGGTCAAGCAATCTGTACATTATTGTGACCTCGATCACACATGGACTCCAAATGTGCCAAATGTGCTAACTTTTAGTTGCAGTATTTTTGGTTTGTTTTGTTTTGTTTTGTTTTTAGACAACCCATCTTTTAGATGACCAGACTTATGAAAGCAATTTTAAAATTTTGAAAATCCAAAAAATAAGGATAATTTTCTTGGGCTGCTAGTTTTTTTTGTTTTGTTTTTTGTTTTTTTTGATGCTACATCTATAGGGGTGAAAGTAGCTTTAAAGAATATTGATATTTCTGATCTATATAAAGAACTAGGTATATCTTGATTTTAGAAGTACATTTTTTTTTTCTGGGGGTGGGGCAATTGTGACTTTCATAATTATTTAAAAAGCTATCAGTGACAGTAGGCCAAGAAGCAGAAGGAGTAGAGGCTAGTGTTATCATTACAGCTGAGCTTTTGTGTGGCCTCCAGGAATCACAGGCTCCTGGGGTTTCACTCAGGGTCCACATCACCCAAAAGTGAGCTGCTTTTCTTCAGAAATTCAATTTGAAGTTCACGAAACTGCAATAGGACATACAGATTGAGTTCTGTGTCTTGTCTTACTCTTTCTACTTAGAGTGGTTTTGTACCAAATCACCATTTTATAGAATGCTAAAAACCTTCCTAGATGACACAGGTTTTGATTCATTAAGCGTGTTCAGTTTGGATGCCTAACAATCAAAAGAATGTATCAGATTTCAAAGAATGTTGAAAAACAGAGGCATCAAATTAATCCTTTGTTGAACATTTATATAAACCAAGAATGCAACTATCACCACAGGAGACTTAGAGTCATTTCTGGCATGTTGGTTTTTGGAAAAGTTTTGCATTCTTTTTTTCTATGTGCTTTCCCACAGAAATAGCCATAAGGGTAAGACAGTTGACATAAAAGCACATGTACCCAAAATGAGATGGAGTATAAAAGGAGAGAGATATTACAAACAGGGTGTCTGTCAAGAAAAATGCCACAGAGCGAGTATTGTTTCATATGGGACCTTAAAGTAAAGATTAGGATTTCTATTGGCAGAGAGGATCTCAGTAATGTTTTGGCTGGATTGGTCTGGCCACAGTGTATAGGATAGATGAGCATAAGTGAAGAAGGATAAGATGTGAGCGGTGATTCTAGTAGTCAACTTAGGGAATATAAAAGGTGTGAGCCAGAGTGGTATCTACAAGATTGGGAAGGAGTTTGGGTAATGCAAAAGTCACTGAGATATGGGAACTAGTTATAATGTGGAGAAGAAAAGAGGAGAAAAATATGAATCTCATTTTTTTAGTTAAGAATCTGAAAACATGGTTGAGATGTAAAAATAAAATGTAGAAATGTTCAATATTTTATTACAACCAGGGAACTAGGATCAGAAATTAAAAGTTGTATCTGAGAGTCATTTCCATAAATGTGGTAATTGCAGGAATAGAAATGATTGTGTTTCCTGAAGAGAACAGAAAAGAAGAGAATTTCAGGAAATCATTCCTTTGCAAGATAGCAGGATGAAAAGAAGTCTTTCCCAGGTAACCTTACTTGTGGCAGAGAATATAACAGAGGGATTTTTAAGGAAGCTTAGTGAAAATAGTCCAAGATTCAGAAACAATAAAAAGGATGAGAAATGAGGAAGATAACTAATCAAGGTGAAGTTTTCTTTTTTAATTTCATTTATTCATAAATGGGTCATTATTCTTTGTGGCACTCTATACCTGAATAGAACAAGCTTCCAGAGTACAAAGTTTATTCACATATTTTTGGTAATCTATGTATTTCCTTTATGATTTCTACATAGTAGAAAAAAATGGTTAACAAGAACCAATGACCTGAGAAATATATTTCTTCATATTTTCACTCAATTCCCCTTAGGCAGGTTTTCCATCTTCTTCTTAACCAATCTCTTTCTCTTTCTCTCTCTCTGCTCCTCCAACTTAGACCATAAGTTGAGTAGAGACTCAAAACATAATAAATCCATTTTTTGGCTGGAATATAAACAACCTGGTAAGCAGTAGAATGCTCTGAGGCCATGTCTTCCTCCACTCAGAAAGCATTCACTTCTTGTTTATTTGAAAATAAAATGGCATTCTTGGAAGGAAGAAAAACATATGTGCCCTCAAGAGTGAAGTCTCAGTCCAGTAGAAGAAAAGAGCAAAAGCTAGTTCTATCATTTTATATTTTTGCTTTAAAGAACACAAATGCCTTTGATGTCAAAATAAGAGGGCCAAAATTTGAATGTAATACAGAAATATAATATAATTTCTTCAGCCTGGAAAAGCTTGGTCATACAATGACACGAGCTAAGAAGTCTTATTTTATGTATTTAAAAAATTTTTTTTACATGTTCTTAACATTTATTCTTAAGAGATTAGAAAAGGGGAGAAACATCTGTTAGGGAAGGAAGTCGGTAGAAACATTGTGTTGGGCAGTCTGCTAGAAGCCTCTTTTCCTGTTTTCCTACATAGTTGTCTTAAAATAAACAAACAGCAGGTTTGCAACAATGCACTTCTGCACTTCTATGCTCACCCAGGAAAGGATGGTATGCTATTGCCTCTAAGTGTCGTTATTTCCTAGTAGAGTCACAGAAAAACTAATAACTTTCTAATGGTCAGTAAATTGTTCTCAATAGAGATACAATATTATTAAGAATTTTTAGTTATCCTGGCCTGTTGATTCTTCTAGATGAAATTTAGAATAATTTTCTGAAGTTAAAAAAAAAAGGAAACTTACTGGGTTTTATTTATTTATTTATTTATTTATTTATTTTTTATTAGAACTACTTTAAAAATGTAGATGAGGGGCACCTGGGTGGTTCAGTGGGTTAAAGCCTCTGCCTTCCGCTCAGGTCATGATCCCAGGATCCTGGGATCAAGCCCTGCATCGGGCTCTCTGCTCAACGGGAGCCTGCTTCCTCCTCTCTCTCTCTGCTTACCTCTCTGCCTACTTGTGATCTCTGTCAAGTAAATAAATAAAATCTTAAAAACAAAAAAGATAAGGAACAAAAACGTAGATGATTAATCATCTAGTCAATGCTGTCCTCTTACTGAGAAATACGCCAGGTTGGTTCTTTACTTAGAATTTCCTTCTTAAACCTTTAACTTCTTATTTTTAAAGGTTTATTTATTTATTTGCAAGAGAGAGTGGGGACAGGGGAGAAGGACAGGGCAGAGGGAGGGGGACAGAGAGAATACAAGCAGACTCCCCACTGAGCGGGGAGCTGGAGGCAGGGCTCTATCCCAGGACCCTGAGGTTATGACCTAAATCTAAACCAAGAGTTGGTTGCTTAAACAACTGAGCCACCCCTTAACTTTCTTTGCTAGAATTACCCCTAATATTTTTTTTGCTGTTTTGAGTGGGGTATTTCATGCCTTTATTTGCAATTGACTTTTGATATTATAAGAGAAAAAAATATCAACTTCAAAGGCACTTACGTACTTGTCGCTCTTCAACATTATAATTATAAAAACATTTCCATTAAATAAAAAGTAAGCTCAAGCAGCAAACTATAAAATTAATATTAATAAAAATATTAACTTGGGGCTTACTAAGAGCACTACAGTAAATGTTTTCTAACGATTACCTCATGTAGCCTTCCCAATACCCTCTGAAGTTGGTCTTTCTATGGCCTCTCATGAATGAGGAAATTGAAGGTTTAAAGAGTCTGATTTGCTCCCTGTGGTCGCACTGCTGGTAAGGGGTGGCGAATTCTGGACTCGGCCCAGAGCAATTTGACAGATTTTTACCTCTATGCAAAACTGTCTTTCAAAATGATAGTGTTGATAATATGCATAAGTAATTACATATTGCAGTGAGGTAAACTCACTTATCAAGAGACAGCGGAATTCTTCTCAGGAAAGGGATTTTTCTTATTTGTTCAGAGAAACAGGGAGTTGAACTTTTTGGTTGTAGAAAGTTCCAGGAGGAAAGAAAGAGACTGTGGGAGAGTTTCTAAATCCTCTAACATCAAAAATGAGCAGAGCCTTGGGGGTGGGGAACGCCAAGTGTGCTTTTGCAAGGTACTGATAGGAAAGAACAGGAGCAAACAGGGAGGCAGAAGTGACCAGGAAAATTACCTGGGCCTGTGTACACGTCTTTGGGAAAGCGCTGAACTTCTCCCAGAATTGATGGGGGCTTTTGTCAGTTCTATCTAATTTAAGAGAACAGGGTTTCATTTGAGTCACATTAGTAAAATATACACAATTCCTGAAGAATCAGGCACACATTGCTGTTTATCATTTTATCAGTAATTTGAGAGACATTTTTGCACCAAACAAATGCAAATACTATGAAAGACAAAGCTCCATTCTGATGTAAGTACAGTAGGTGAGAGTAAACTTTGAACTGATAAAAAGCGTGGAGGGAATATTTGACTTTACTTTGTGCAATTAACATGTTTGGCTTGAACAGTGAAACTCAACACTAAGCCCATAGCTTTCACTTTTAAAGAGACACACAGGGAGTGATTGCATTATTGATGTAACTGGCCACTTTCCTGCGTTCTGTTATTCAGGCTAATTATTGTCTAAATTATCTCCAATGCCTCTGAAGAGAATATTATCTGCAAATAGTGGTATCTCCTTTTTACTAATAATATTTCTTAATATATTAAATGATTTATCATACAGGTGAGAACTCTTTCTAGTGTACCTAGAAGGTTTTGTTTATATTTTTCATCAAGAATGGGTATTGTATTTTATTAAGCTGCTTAACTGGGCACCTGGATGGGTCAGTCAGTGAGGCATGCAACTCGATCTCAGGGTCCTGAGTTCAAGCCCCATGTCGGGCCTAGAGCTTACAGTAAATAAATAAATGAATACATGAATAAATAAATAAATAAAATTCTCCTTTTTGGTATTCATTGAAATAAGCATGTTTCTTTTTAAGAGTTTATATGGTTTGTTAATTTTAATATTAAATGGAAATTGCCATAAATACTATTTGGCTGTGGTGAATTCTCTTAGTGTTGTGTAAAATTAGTTGCTCTTCTTTTATTTAGCATTACTTATCTCTGCTGAGAAGTAAAGACAGCTTAGGTTTCCTGTTTTTGCAAAATTTTAATGCTTTGGAATGGAAGAGTTCTTAATGCAATAAATGTAAGCTCATCTTACACATGGGAGAACAATGGTTAAGACCTATTTCAGGAAAATTTGAAAGAACTCATTAGTAAAATAAGGTTATTTTGGTGAAAGTAAAAATGTAAGCAAAAAAGTAAAACAACAACAAAAAGTCCCTTCATAACTCTAAATAATAAAGTTTTTATATTCTATATTTTAATAAATTTTAACACTAAAAAATTTTACAATTTTAATATAACCTTTCTTTCTTCCTTCTTTTCTTTCTCTCTCTCTCTCTCTTTTTCTTTCTTTCTTCTCTTTGGTATTAGGGAATCTTGAACAGCAAATCTATTTCATTAGAATTAAGAATTGGATGTGTTTAATGAAATTATTTTTTTGCTAATTCACTGATTTTCTCTTTAACTATCATTTTTCTTTACACTCGTTGGGCTAATATTGCCTTTTTACCTTCTAGAGCTGTACATATATATGATTTTTTATTTTTATTTTTAGAAATAAAAACATTACAGCCGTGAATTTACCACTGAACAACATTTTGACTGAATTCCATGGGCCTGGTTGTATGGTTTTCAGTTTTTTTTATTTTCCAGATCGGTGTGTTAACTATAATTTTCATTTCTTCTTTGGCTCTATAATAATATTATTTAAGAGAAATATAATTTGATTACAATTTTTTGAGAATATTATTATTGTAATTACTTTAAGTTTTATAATTCATTTCTAGTTATGGCACAATGAGTAAGAAAATGCATTCAAAATTCTTTTCTTGTTTTGCACTATATTTAATTTCTTATATGCTTATTTATTTTAAGATTTATTTTTGATCTTTATCAGCAAGGTAAACTCTGTAGAGAGAAATTTACTTAAAACTAGAATTCATCTTTTTAATGTACATTATTTAAACACTCTCTGTTTTAACTTAGGTAGTTCACAATCAGTTGGTCAAAGATTAAGCAAAATATGGTGAGGACTTCTACTTTAATTTTGTCCCTGGCCATTCCTATTCTTATTGTTAAGACTTCTGTTTTATGCATTTTGATAGTATAACCACATAATCTGATATTCAAACTAGGATGCTCTTGAGAGTTAAAGGAGACACTATTAATTGAAATGAAACAGGGTTTTATTAGAACCATCCCATGAAAATCTGTTACCCTCACCATTTCCCATTTTTGCTCTCTCCCAGAGGTAAAGTTACAATGCTTGAGAGTTATTATAGTCAACATTTTTTTTTTTATTGTTGTGTTTTTGGAAAGAGAAAAATGTATCGCTCTCCTTTAACCAAGGTGTTGTAATGTTTGCTGATAGTTCTGATGAAGGCCTGGAATTAATAAAAAGCCTGGGTTATCATGTAGCCATACCTCTTTCTTTCACTGAGCTGCATGGTCTTGGTTTGCCCCAGATACACATTGTCCACATTTTTTACCATCTTCTGTGTCCAAGGAAATTAACCTGGGCTCCTAACTCCTTGCCCTTTGGCTTCCAGTTGGATTCCACCAATGAAAGTGCAATGAGAGATTGGAAGCCAGAAAGTGATGGTGGTAGGCTTGCTGTGAGCTAGTGCTGCAATTCTGCATTGAGGTTATCCTACACCATCCATACCTAGACAAAGATCCCTTTATTGAGTACTCTTTAGGGATGTGCCATGTGTGTCCTGCCTATTCTGTAACTAATGCACTATCCATGAGTGTATGACTGTGTTTTTTATATATAAAACTATGTATTTTACAAATAATGAACATTTTCATCTAAAGCTTTTAAGCATCTGTAGAGAGAACACAAGAAGCTTTTTTTTTTTTTTAATAAAATCAAAATATTTATCTTGGCATTCTGTAATTCCTAAAGTTGTGTTTAAACAAAACATCTGGGCACTGGAAACAAATGTCCTTAATCCATTTTTTAAAATGCATTCATTTATTTACTCACTAAATGTTGAGTTTCACCAATTACTCTGAAGGCAGGTATGCCCCTGCTCTTGGAGTCTACAGTATATCTGGGAAACAAATTAATTAAAGACAGGATGCCAGTTATAAAAAGAATGAGCAAAGATCCTGATAACAAATAAAAAGAAGGCCTAGTTTTGGGGGCACACATTCATGCATGTGTGGGGCAGCATTAAGGGAATGATATAACATTTAAATTGGGACCTGGGGAGTGGATTAGGTAAACAAAGGGTGAGGATGTGGAGTCAGATGAGACAGGTCTTCTGAAGATTATGAAGGAACTGGTCTTTGTTCTGGACATTTACTTTATAGAAAGCTAATAAAGTGTTTTAACCAGAGAAGTTAACATCAGATATTCATTTTTTCTTAACGATCCCTCTGATTGGTTGGTGATATATGGAGAGAAGGCAGTCAGGACCGGAGGCTACTGCCCCGGTCTGAATGCTGAATAAAGGCAGTGACAAGGGAAAGGGGTGGAGTTTACAAATATAGTAAGGGAATAATTATATTTCAGGACATAATTATATGAATTGAAACTTGTAACTGATTAGAAGAAGGAACGATTATGATAAATACAAATACATAAACATGACTCTTAGGTATATATGCAGAAAGGTCATGACTGTCAGGAGAAATCACTTTGCTTCCTTAGGTCATTGGTTTTTAGTCCCATTAAAATCACTTGCATATGTTTTTAAAATTACAGTTTTATCTTATCCATGTTCTAGAGATTCTGAATAAGTAGGTCCCTTGGAAGGGGCTTGAATATTTGTATGAAAACAAGATGAGAGAAAACAAATAGCAACAACAAAATTCCTGTGGTGATTCTAGTTGAGAATCTGCGAATCAGGCTCATTAGAGTGAGAAAAACTTTCCAGCTAGAGAAAGTAGAGATACAGGCATGAAGACAGACAAAAAACCAGTGCTTAGTATGGCTGGTGCATAAGTAAAGACAACATGGGACGAATTGGGGAGAGAAGCAGGAGATGACACTGAAACTTTTAGTTTTTTTATGTGTACATAAATACACACATTTTTTACCAAAGCAAGATCAAGTGGGAACAATTGTGTAGATTTTAGTTTTTAAATTTAACACTATGTGATATATTTCCATATCAATTCTTACTGCAATAACTATCTTTATTGGCCGAATCCTATTTCATAATAACACTATATCACAATTTATGCAACCTTTTTCTCATTGTATATGTATGTATAATGTATATACATATATATACACGTTATACATACATATTATTATACATGTACTTTACATATGTATTTTTTTCAGTTTCAAATGATGCTCCAGTGAAAATCTTTGTACTAGTAACTTTGAGCAGACGTTTGAGTACTTGCAGAAGTAGAATTATTGGGTCAAAGGACATACTCGCTTAAAATGTCATTGGATGTTAACAATTTGCTCTTCTAAAATGTTTGGACAGGGACGCCTGGGTGGCACAGTTGGTTGGACGACTGCCTTTGGCTCAGGTCATGATCCCGGAGTCCTAGGATCGAGTCCCGCATCAGGCTCCCAGCTCCACGGGGAGTCTGCTTCTCTCTCTGACCTTCTCCTCGCTCGTGCTCTCTCTCACTGTCTCTCTCTCTCTCAAATAAATAAATAAAATCTTTAAAAAATAAAATAAAATGTTTGGACAAACTTATAAACACACAAAGATTTCTTCACTCTTTCAATAACGTGGCATGTTTCAATCCGTTGGCAATATGAAAGGGGCAGACTGATGCATGATTATCATTTAATTTGCATTTTTGACTAATAATAAGGATGGTAAGATTTTTCCATACATATTAGCTTATTTATTTGCAATCTTGCTTTCAAAAAGTGATGCTTCGTCACTGATTTTATTTCTACTGGATGGTGTTTTATTTACCGTTTTTGTGTCCTAAAATGTAGCACTTAAAAGAATCATGTTATTATGTTATTGAATTCTGGAGGGTCAACAATTTCAAAAGGCATCATGGGATGTCTTTGCTCCATAATGTCTGGGGCCTCAGCTGGAGGAACTAAAACCTGGGAGTGAAGAGATGCCCGTGAGCTGTTTCCAGGACCAGTTTCACCGTTGGATGTGCAGCCCACGCAATCTCATGGGGCTCTGCACTTAGAAGGGCCCCAGGCTTGCTCTAACACTCTACTGTGGCCATCTCGAAAGTCTTAATAATTTTTTAATTTATTTTATTTTTATTTTCTATTTTTTTATTTTTAAAGATTTTACTTATGTATTTATTCATTTATTTATTTGAGAGAGAGGAAGAGCACAGAGAGAGATGGAAAGGGAGAAGCAGACTTGCCGCTGAGCAGGAAGTTGGATGCAGGGCTCTGTCCCAGGACCCTGAGATCATGACCTGAGCCAAATGCAGAAGCTTAACTGACTGAGCCATCCAGGTGCCCTTGAAAGATTTAATAAATTTTAATTGTGGAGTCCTGCATTTCATTTCACAATGGGTTCTGCAGATTAGGAAGCTGGTCCTGGCTCTATCATCCTGTAGTAGGCAGAATAATGGGTTCCAAAGCTGCTCACCTTCCAATCCCCAGAACCTGTGAAATCGTTACCTTCTATGTTAAAGGCCTTTGCAGATATGATTATGTTAAGGAGTTTCAGGTAGGGAGATTATCCTGGATGATCCTGTTGGGCCTGAAGTAATCATCTAGGTTTTTGTAAGTGAAAAGGGAGGTAGGAGAGTGAATGTGAGAATAATGAAAGAAAAACTCCATCAGCCATTATTGACTTTGAAGATGGAGGAAGAAGTTAGAAGCCAAGAGATGCAGGCAGCCTCCAGAAGTTGGAAAAGGTAAGGGAACAGATTCTACCTTAAAGCCTCCAGAAGGAGCACCATTCTGCTGACATTGACTTGGCACAGTGAAACCCATTTTGGACTTCTGACCTCCAGACAACAAGGTAGTAAATTTGTGTTGCTTCAAGTCACTAAATTTGTGGTAATTTATTATAGCAGCATGGGAAACTAAAACACACCTATATTAATACACACAATTAATACTAATACATTCAGAAAATCACTCATATTTCTGGTTGGGTTGACTCAAAGATGAGGACGGCTGACTGGAACACCTGCCTACCGTCTCTCCAAGCATGGTGGCTTCCTCAGAGCAGAGGGTCCTCAGGGTAGGTGGGCAGTTACCAAGAGTGAGTGTTCCGGTGAAGCTATATTATATCTTATGATGCAGCCTTAGAGGTGACACAACATTACTCTCTCATATTCTGGTAGCTGAAATGGTGAAAAACCTGCCCAGACTCTAGGGGAAGATACATAGGCCTTTCTCTCATGGAGAGAAGTGTCAAACACTTTTAAACAAAGAATTAAGCCCAGTATTTTAAAACTATCATGGATGCTTTGTCTTTTTCCTATCGATTTTTAGTCTTTGCTTATCATGGCAATGAACCATTTGTACCTTATGATTGTCACAAATTGTTGTGGTCAGGTTGTCATCTACATATCCTATTTTCGAAAATAAAAATACCAATTTAGGGGCATCTGGGTCGCTCAGTTAAGCGTCTGACTCTTAATTTCAGCTCAGGTCATGATTTCAGGGTTGTGAGATCAAGCTCCACACTGGGCATGGAACTCAAAGTTTAAGATTCTCTCTTTCTCTGTCCATCTGCCCATGCCTCCGCACTTGCATGCTTCTGGTCTCTCTCTCTCTTAAAAAAATAAAATCACATTTAAAGAAAAGTGACTAAAGCTCAACTAAATAAATTTTCAGAGTCTAAGACCAGATTTTATTCACTCATGGGTGGCAACTTAATTTGAAGGTTGAACAGGCAAACATGATAATAAAGATTTCAAGGTAACAGATATTAGAAAGTTGAGGGAAGAATGAGGTAAATATTTTTTGATATGATTCCCCCTTTTTTTTCAAATTAAATTTTTGGAGTATTTCTTGGTAAAGCAAACTATACTTGATAGTATCAAAGTAGCACAATTAACATACATTTTTTTCTCTATTTTTTTCAGGTTTCAAAAGACTATATTTTATTTAATTCCAGGCAATTTATTTTTATAACTTATCAGAGCAAGACTTTATTTTAAAGTGATTATTCAAAGATGATTTATTTTGAACTAAAAATATGGATTGCATTATAAATCTGTCTGTATTCAAATTTGTATCTTCAAGGGTTATAGTTTCACTTATACTTTCTGAATAAATCTATATGTTAATAGATATACTGTGTTGTATAATAAAGTATAAACAATTTTTAATCATCTTGCAGGAAAGCTCTGAAAGAGACATTAATTAATAAATATGGATCAATGTTCAAAACCTAATGTTCTTTTAAGAAAGATCACCTATTTAGCACTCGTGTATTTAACACATATATGCTTCAATATATTTGATTGGGACATTAATAAAACCTTATTGCTTATATTAGCATCCACTTGTATAAAACAATTAACGGGCAAGAAGAACCAGGCACAATACATTAATCACTGATACAAAAGCAGAACAATTTAAAGAATTTGTTAAAGATAATCACTTTTGATAAAAATAGGAAAATCAAATGTAATATTATTCTCTTAATTAGTCTACATACATAAAAGTGTAGGGGAATTACGTTCAAAGACCATACAAAATGAGAGGGGGCAGGGCTCTTTCACAACCAAATTCATAAGCCAAACGATTATGCTTTGTGTGTTAGTAACAAACTGGGGTCTTCATTATAATGATCGATAGTGTGTTTAAGCAACTGGTCATGTCTGAAAAGTGTTTGTTTAGTTTCAAAGAATGCATATATTTACCATTTTAGAATTCTTTGTAGATGGTTTCACAGATAATTTTGGATGACACAAAGGGAAGATAAACAGTGCTGTTATTCTGAAGATATCTCAGATAACAGAAAATTTAAAATTTGCCTAACAATTACTCATGCAACCTTTTGCTTTCCAAAGAGGCATTTTAGATACAACTCATTCAGTCAGGCTTTTATCAAGCTATCAAGGTCTTATTAATACAAGCACAGAAACTACCATGTACAGTGATCTATTTTCATAAAACTTTTTCTCAATGGTTAATTGTCAAATTCTGGCTATAGGGTAACCCCTATGGGAAAATTGTATCAAAAAGGACAAATCCCCACTAACCTAACGTACAACCTGAGTGATCTCCTCTAATGTGTGTCTCCTAGGTTAGGGCATTACAACTAAAAGAAACCACTGAGAATGCCCTCATAATGGTTTAACAGTTTAGTTGATTTCACTTTGGAAAACTTGGAAAACACAGGAAAAAGGGAAGTAAAATTCTGATAGTAGTGAGAGTGTGTGAAATACTGTGGCTCATAAGCCAGTACTGAAGAGAGAAGTCTTAGGTCAAGCCCTAAGTGAGAGAGTCCCCAGAGGCCAAAGGAGGAGAGCATTCAGTCAGTATGTACTGAGTAACTGAATTGAAAATAAATGTGAGAGAGTAAAGGAGGGTGTCCCTTCTTTTTTATTGAGCACTCACTATGTTAAAGGCTTGGTATTAGATACTGGAGATACAGTGCATTTCTATCAGATTCCATTGGCCAAAGTTATGATAGGGCCACACTTGAACACAAGGAGACTAGGAGATGACATTGAAATGTGACCAGGAAAAAAACGAGAATTATTTGGTGGACGTGTAGACTACTCTTCCCAGAGCTTACTTTTTTATGATATCCATCAAACTTTTCTTTTCAAAGATAGATCACATGCTCCCTCACCAAGAGACACAATCCTACATCCAGCTGAGATCCTGAGGTAATGTGCAGTTCTTTTCATTAAGGCTGGATGACATTTTTATGACATCCATTAGAAAGACTAATTTTCTACCCTCTTGCTCCCCTATCAAACCAAAATACAGTTGAAGAGCAGAAATAAAATAACCATAGTTAATTGTTCTCATCCGGAAAGGAGAAAAACAAGAGACACAGTAGTTGCTGGCTCATGGTGATTATGAAATCCCTCTGACAGTCATTAAGAAAGGTCTTCTTTGAGGGTATAGAAATTTCCTTGATTAAATCCTAATTTTGCTTTCTGGAGGAATACGCACACACATCACACATGCACGTACACACACAGTGTGTGTAAATATATGTGTGTGTGTATGTGTATAGTGAATGCATGTGTATACATAATTCTTTTTTTTTTTTTTAAGATTTTGTTTATTTATTTGACAGAGAGAGCTCACAAGTAGACAGAAAGGCAGGCAGAGAGGTGGGGGAAGCAGGATCCCCGCCGAGCAGAGAACCCAATGTGGGGCTCAATCCCGGGACCCTGGGATCATGACCTGAGCTGAAGGCAGAGGCCCTAACCCACTGAGCCACCCAGGCACCCCTGTGTATACGTAATTCTTAAGGGAGAATTCATTTTTTACCAAGTCTCATGGTCATGATAGGTAAATTTCCTTTTCATCTCTCTCTGACAGGAAGTACTTAAAACCCATACTTTCATTGAGGATGTATCCTTTTGAAGATCTTGGTTTTCTATAGGTATTCATTCCCAAATTTTAGCTCACATAGATCCAGGCTTTTTTGTGTTTTAATGTCTATTAAATCCCAAATCCTTGGTTACCAAGATGAGCAATAACCACAGATTGCCTCTCTGTCCGTACTCACAACCAGTAGAGCTAAGTCCTTGAGTTCACTTCCATTTCTTACTTTCAATTTTCCTCAATTTCTTTTTTTTTCTTTTTTCTTTTTTTTAATTTTTTATTTTATTTATTTATTTTTTTTCCTAGGCAAAGAACTTTACTAATCTTGTTTCAAACTTTATTCCCAGGCTTCTTCAGCTTAATTAGCTGCAAAGAATGAATTGTGTATAAGCAAAAACTGAAAAGAGCTGCAGTGTCCAAGGGGCCTGGGCTTAAAAATATTAGAGATCTAGATTTTTATCAGATCCATGAACAAAATTTTAAAAAGCAGTCATAATATAAAATAGCAGCTCCCAGTAACTTCTTCAAGTTTTATCTTCTTCAGAAGTTGACTCAATTCAGTTTGCTTCATTCTTGGAAGCTTCATCAAAATTCTTCACAAGATCTGGAACTTCATCATCATCATCCTCTCCGGTAGCAAGTGGTGCTTTTCCATCCACAGATTGTTTGGGCAGAGCTTCAGCCAGTCTTCTCAAACTAGTCAGACTGTCTGCACCAAGATGGTTTAAGATACTGGGTAACATTTCTGTCAGCTACTTTGTCTCAGCATGGCCTGTAATGGTGAAAGTGTTCGCTGCCCGCGATGCCTGAACTTTGGGGTTGTTAAAGTGGATCACTGTTCCTTGGTTTGTGAACATATTCACTTCTTCAATACCAGAGATATTGTTTACCCCTAACTTCTTTAAGGAGAACTGAAGTTCTTTTTATCATCTGCTGTAGCTGTTCTATGAACCACCTTCTTCTTTTGGCCAGCAGTTCCTTTCCCACCAATGCACACTTGTGCTTGCAGTTTGACGAGTTTCTCCTGGTTCATGATAGTTTCTTTAATCTTGCTGGAATGGAAATGGGACCGCGCGGAGGACTAGGGTTGGCACTCACGGGGTCTTGGGCGGACCAGCTGAGATTAGGTGCACACACGCAGGGACGCAAGATGGCAGCTCTGATTTTCCTCAAATTCTACCCTTGGAGATAACTCTTACTGTCTCATGAACTCTGTCATGAACATTAAAGGCTTTATGTTATATTTTATACACTTTAATTAGATTTTCATAGAAGGGGAGTTTTCATAGTCATCAGTCAGTTGTGCTGTTGGAAATGCAAGTCCTGGAACTGAATTTTGAAGTTGGACTATGCCAGAAGTTCAAGCTGCATTGGTCCTGTAACTATAAATGAACGTATGAAGGGTCCAATGTAATGGAGAAATTACATTTTTTAAAGCTTCAATCTACAGTGTAAATATAGTTGACCTTGACCTGTACAGGTGAGAACTGCACGGGCCCACCTACACAATGATTTATTTTGATGAATACCATACAATACTATAAATGTATTCTTTCCCTTATGATTTCCTGGATAACAGTTTTCTCTGGATTACTTTATTTTAAGAAGACAGTGTATAACACATATAATATGCAAAATATGCGCTAATCAACTTTTTATGGTATCTTTTGGCTTTTGGTCAACAGGAATCTATTTAGTAGTTACGTTTCCAGAGGAGTCAAAAGCGATATGTAGGTTTTGACTGCAGGGAGGGGTCACTGCCCCAACCCTCACATTGCTCAAGGGTCAAATGTATTTTATTTCTCATTTTTAAAATTTTAAAGTCCTAAGACTTAAAAAAAAAAAAAAGCTCTACTTTTAACATAAGCTAATTATTTATTTCAACTTTGTTTTTTTCATACATGAGTAATCTGAGACCCAAACAAGTCACATCCTTATCTAAAGGTACAATTCTCCCTAGTGGGAGCTATAGAAGCTAAACTTCATGTCTCTCCTGACAATATCATGTGGCTTTGTAAAAATTATTATTATTACTTTGCATTGACAGAAGCTTTGAGGAACTTGATTTAGGTTCATGTTGACTAAAGTTGCCTTGATATGTTAAGGTAATCTAAAATAATTTTTTTTTTCTTTTAGAAGAAGACAAAACACAAAAATATCCTCAAAATGTATAAGAATATTATACAATAGCAAAATGTTACTTCATACAAATCATCTTATTCAAAAGGCAGAGGGCAGGAAAAGTAAAGCAGGAGGTACACTTCTTTAAAGAAGATACAATTCAAAGGACATTCACAAAAAAGTCTCCTTTAATAATGATAATTGTTTCTTTCTCATTCCATTGCCACCACAGACAAGGCTTTCTTTCCAAATAGTGTGTCCCAGGGTCCCATTCTTTCCCTGGAGGGCTGACAAAACCTTGGTAATGTTGGTTGGCATTGTCGTAAGATTAGACAACAAGAATAGAACAAAGCAGGATACCCATTAAGGTTGAATTTCAGATAAGCAGTAAATAAATTTTAGTATAATTATATGCCATAGTATTGCATGGGCCATACCTATACTATTTATTATTTGTTTATCTGAAATTCAAATTTAACTAAAAATCTTGTATTTTATCTGACAATCAAATTGTGGATGTTGTGTTAGAGGGCAAAGGGGCCCACAAACAATGACAGCTCAGTGCTGAGTCTGTAATTTCTTGTTTCTCTTGAAGAAAAATCCTTCTTTCCATATCTATTTTGTGGACTCTTGACTTTCTACTTTTTCTTCTCTTTCAGTTTGCCTAACTTGCCCATCTTTATAATAGTGAGGAGGTAGAATACACAAAAGACATGGGCTAATGCTGCAGCTGAAAACTTATTAATTTATATCTGTTTATATAATATATGTTATATAACACAATTTGGTGTTGTTTTCTCCTCCAAGAAATAGAATTTCAATATTATTCTCCATTTTTCCAATATAATGGTGTTTAGAGAATCAGATAACTTCCTTTCAATTTGATTGCCAAATTCACCTTAATGGTTAATAAATAAGTAGACTCCTCATACTGATGCAATAATCTCTCTCCAGTTACCTTTTGCCACTGTGAAAAGTTTTTATTTATGACCATACCTTCATCTGCCCTTTAGCCAACATTCAATCCATTTCATGTACATTTATGTCCATTCTGTTTTCCTCCTTTTGTAGACCTCAATCTCTCTACCAAGACCTTGATCTCTGATGTGGAACTTTGTCAAATGCTGTCTGAAAATGTAAGAGCACACTCTTCACTGCATGAAGACAAAGCCAGAATCTTCTTTTAAAGGCAGGAGGGTGTTGAATGAATAAACATTGGCATTTCATGGTGGGGTTCTCTGTCAAACCTAAGCTGCTCCAGATGCAAAATTTTGATTAGAAATTTCAAGAGGTGTTGTATGGGAAGGGCATTATTTGTCCGTTGTCTGGTGATTTTACAGATTACAATAACACTTTTTCAAATCATTTGTCACTGGTTGAGGAAGACGACAGAGCTGTCAGGTGCTTTTGGCTGAGCATTGCCCAAGACTGGACAATGGGAGTGAAGAAATGTTTTTTTCTTCTGTTTTGTTCAGGAAAAAAACCAACAAAACAGTTGTGGTAAAGGTCTTAGGAATAGATCAATTTGACTTCTTTAGCTTCTTTATCCTGAAAGAGGCTTGGTGGACTGTGAATGAATGTTCAGTCTTTTTAGAGAAACACTGATGACTTTTAATGGCTTCTATAGGCTTTATGAGCAAACATAAGCTTCCTATTCCAGTTTGCCATACGATGAATACAATTCTTTAGAACAAAGTATAAACAAATATATATATTATTAATATACTTATATATACAGATGTATAAGTATATAATGTATATAATGTATTCTTTTATATATATATGCAATGGAATGGATGAGTTCTCTTTCAAGAGCCAAATAAAACTGGAAAACTCATAGAATATCAAGAACTTTATCTAGTTAAGTTCACAGGTTTACAGTTATAAAATTTTTTCAACTCCATTAAAATATCATTTAACTTTCCCCGAGTCTTCATTTTAGGGGTAGAGTGTACAAATATTACCTGGCTTTAGCAGAAAAAAAAGGGAAACTGATGTAATCACTCTCTCTTCTCCTTTCCCTTCTCCACTGAGTCTGAGCAAAATTTGCAAGAATATTTGAAATTAATTTCTTTTATGTTCAAAAAACCAAAACATTCAACTTTCTTGCAAACTTTTCTGATGTTATCTGCAATGGTTGACACCCATGTTTTTAAAATCTGCATCCTGAATCACTGTGGCCCATGGGCCTCCTGCGGTCTGGCCCTTGTCTACTTCCCTGTGTCAGGTCTCACTTGTCTGTCTGTGCAGATGACGGGCCAGTGGCGGTACTTGTCTTCCTTAATGTGGCATTCTAAACTCATTTCACCTAGGGCCTTGGCATTCTCTGGGCTTGACATTCCCTTTTCCCTTCTCTGGTTTACTTCTTCTCCCCCTTCAGGTTTTCACATAAATGGGCCCTCCTCCATGTGACTGTCACTGACCACAGGGAATCTGTTACTTGCCATGGCTTCTTTTTCATACTCTATGGTATTCTCTGTATTATTTTCTTTACAACAATTTTTTAAAATACTTTTTATTCATGTGTAGTTAACATACAGTGTCATATCAGTTTCAGGTGTACAACATAGTGATTCAACAATTCTATACATTACTCAGTGCTCATCACATTAAGTGGGCTCTTAATCCCCTTAATCTATGTCACTGCCCCCAGCAACTCCCAATTCTCTGTATTTAAGAGTCTGTTTTGTGTTTGTCTCTTTTTTTTCTTTATTTGTTCATTTGTTTTGTTTCTGAAATCCCACATATGAGTCAGGTCATATGGTATTTGTCTCTTTCTGTCTTTTTTATGTCTGTCTTTATAACACTTCTATTTCTCCTTCTTTTTTTTTTCCCTTTCTTTTTTTCTTTTCTTTTTTTTTTTAGAGAAAGAGAGAGTTTGAGAGTTGTGGGTTAAGGACAGAGGGAGAGGGAGAGACAATCTTAAGCAGACTCTGCACTGAGTGTGGAGCTGATGTGGGGCTCCATCTCACCACCCTGAGATCATGACCTGAGCCCAAATCAAGAGCCAGAGACTTAAGCAGCTGAGTTACCCAGGCACCACTGTACAGTACTTCTTAATTTGTAAATCATTGCTATTTGAATAATTTCCTTGCATAGTTATTTTTTGTTCATGCACTTGTTTCCATTTCTTTGTCAGCTTCTGGAAAAAGAGCTCCTTAAGAGCTAATCTTGTCTGTCTTTATCATGGAAGAAAGAATGACATATAATTTATGCTCAACTGATATTTCCCACATAAGTCATAAGTGCATTTCCTCCTTTCTTCCTTCCCTCCCTCCCTTTCTACCTTCTTTGATTTCTTTTTTTCTTCCTTCTCCTCTGTCTCTCTCTCTTTCTGTTGTGTACTTTCTTCCATGCCAAATGAATAGAAATATATAATGTATAACACATATATGCAGTATATATGTATTTGTAAATATATACAAATTGCTTTATACTATTAACATGCTTTAAAATATTTACATATCAGTGTATTTAGTTCTAACTTATACTTTAAGAATAGCTTCCAGGTGTTTTATGGTATGAATGAATCATAATTTTTTTCATCATCCTTTAGTGAAGGACAGTGTGATGCCTCAACAGTTTTTTTAAATAAACAATCAATACTATCATAAATATCATTACATAGTCTTCTTTACTTATACATGCTTACATTTCTCTAAAATAGAGTCCTAGAGGTGGAGAAAAAATTTTAAATTCTCCCCTGCAAAGCTTTACTAAAAATTTGGAAACTTGTACATTTTTCTTGTCTCTACCAAAACTGGATATTAATATTATTTAAAATGTCTTTATTATTTTTCTGATGAAACATAAAATCTTATTTTTAAGTTGTCTTAGCCTGATTCTTAGTGAGGTTGAAATACTTCCATGTATTTATTAGCTAATTATAACTCTTCCCTGAGTTGCTTTTTCTTATTTTCTTATTTTTCTATTGCATTGTTTTTGTTTATTTTTTTGCTATATTCTAGTTACAAATATTTTGACTCTGGTATATGTTGATTTTTTTTTCCTAGTTTCTGTTTTGCTTTTTATCTTTGGCAATAAGTTCTTTTATTTTATTTTATATATTTATTTTTTTAAAGATTTTATTTGCTTATCTGACAGAAAGGAGAGATAACACAAGCAGGGAGAATGGCAGGCAGAGGAGAAGCAGGCTCCCCACCAAGCAAGGAGCCAAATGAGAGTCTTGATCCCAGAACCCCAGAATTCTGACCTGAGCTAAAGGCAGATGCTTAACTGACTACACCATGCAGGAACCTGGGTAATAAGATATTTTAAAATACAAAAATATGCAAATTGGCCATCTATGGTAAATATTTTCTTCATGGATCTGGAAGTTTGTAATTGATTAAGAAAACTTTTTCCATTTTGAGACTATTAAAATATTTCAAATTTTTTTCTCACATGTCATATTTTAAAAAATGTTACATTTGTCTCTATATATCTGAAATACACTTTTGGGCATTTTGTATGAGCATATGGAATTTAACTTTATGTTTTTCAAATAGTTAACTAATTATGTGGTCATTCATGAAATAACTCATATTCCCTAAATGGTTAAAATTCTTAAATGTTCACATGGGCATTTATCTCTTTTTGAACTCTCTATTCTCCTCCATTGAGCTATGTAAATATTTCTGCAACAAATGCACACTAAGTTTTTTTTATAGCTTTATTTTATGTTATGATAATAAAATGCTGACAGTATGGAGTAGTACCATATTTGATTATAAATTCTATCTCTTGAAGAATTGAAGTACAAATACTAAATGCTCTATCCAAGTGAAAGCTCAAAGATGACAAAAGTCAAAAGAATGGGGCCTGAAATTAAAAAAGAAAAAAAATCTTATCCTTATGTGTCCAAACATGTAAGAGCTGGGGAGAGGGAATATGTAAAAGAATGATTATTTATTTATTTATATTTGTCTCATTGAAGAGAACAATATGATATGGATTAACTCTTGGAAATCATTTTTTTAAAGTTTAAATACACTGTTTAAAAATTTAACAGAGGACTAGAAATGGATATATAACTTCCAAAACCCTAGATAAATAAAAGAAAAATGGAGAAGAAAGCTTGAACAACCTAACCAATGGCAGGAACGGGAAGGAAATACAAGAATAAGAAAGCAATGTAAATAAAACACCTAAAAAAATATAGCACGAATAATCCCAGACAGACCAGTAAATGACGATAAATATTAATGGGTTAAACAATATTTTTAAACATAGAGACTCTTGATTTGTCTTAAAAAATTATGATATATCTCATAAGAATCCCACTTAAAATGAAATTACACAGAAAAATGAAAATAAAAGAATTAAAAATATGTATAGACCATTACTTACATAATATAATTTCTGAGAGCAAAGTCAAACCAAAAATGCATTAAATGAGGCAGAGGCATATTACAGAATAAAAAGAAGCATCCTCCACCAAGAATATATGTGGTTACATGTCTTTATTCACTTAATAATATAACAGCTTCAAAATACAAAGCTAGATAGGCTGTTAAAAAAGAAGAAATGGACAACCTATAATCAGTAAATTATCTCTTTCTCAGAAATAGATAAAATGAGTCAACAATATAAATATAAATAACAATGAAGTGGATTTAAATAATACTGTTTTCTATAGCTCTATCTATCTATCTATCTGAACCAAATTAACTAGTAAAGTACATTACATTCAAATTTCAAAGAAACAGTAACAAAGACTGTTGAATTAAAAAAATGGGCAATTCACAAGAACTCTAAAAAATTCCAAAACACAAAAATAAGGTAAGCTATATATTTGATCACTAGATGATGGTAAATTTACAAATAAATCACAAAAAATTCCGGCATGACCCCAATAAGCTATCTAATGGAATATATTAAGACAACATGCTACAAAACTCTTGAGTATAAAGATAAAAACACAATTGAGATGGCAAACAATTTTGAAATGAATGACAAAAAGAGTACTCGCACATATCAACACTTGTGAATTAAAGCCAAAGCAAAACTCAGAAAATACAACTTATCACCATAAATAACTTACTAAAAAAATAAGAAAAGTGGAAATACTTAATATGTTCTGTATTAGAAAATAGTGAAAACAATGAACAGAAACATAGTATTTCTTGAGAGCTTACTACATGCCAGCCACAATTGTAAGCCATTTTCGAATACATTTGAGACCTTAAAACACCTCTTTGAGGTAGACAATTATTGCTATTTTATAAATAAGAAGTTGAAGCACAAGAAACTTAAGTGAGTTGCCTGAGGTTACCTAGATATCAAGCTGGAGAAGTTGGCCCTCATTCTAACCCAGTGATAAGAAGTTAAATCAACTGAGCTGCATCATCCAAATCTAAAAAGACCAACTAAATCATTGCAATCCATAGAAAGCCCGATAAAAAAGAAAAATAAAGAATATGCAAAAGTAAGCATTAGGAATAAAAAGGTAAAATTATAGATATGGGTCAGAATTTAAATTTTTTGTGAGAATACCATACCCAACTTCACAGCAGTATATATATATTTTTAATTATTTTTTGGGGATGCCTGGGCTCAGTTGGTTAACCAACTACCTTAGGCTCAGGTCATGATCCCAGGGTCTTGGGATTGAGTCCCACATCGGGCTCTTGCTCAGCGGGAGCCTGCTGTTCCTCATGCTTGTGTGTGCCTCCTCTCTGACAAAAAAATAAATAAAATCTAAAGGAAAAAAATATTTTTTGTTTGTTTCAAGTTTTTTTTTTTTTTTTTTTTTAATTCTAGTTAGTTAACATATAGGGTAATATTGGTTTCAGGAGTAGAATTTATTTAGTGATTCATCACTTACATATAACAACCAGTGCTCACCAAAAGCGTCCTCCTTAACACCCATCCTCCACCCAGTAGACTTTATAATCTGGACAAAATAGACAGTATAAAATATGAATGGACAAGTAAAATAAAATTTTAAAAATTGCCTCAAAAAAGATTTTTCAAAAACCTACATAGACTAATATTTATAAAAGAAATTGTAAAACACTTAAGGATCTATCTTTGAAAATGGGTGGCACAGATTTGGGGGTGAATATACTCATTTATTCAACAAATTTTAGTTGATCCTTGTGCAGAGTAAGACTGCTTCTCTGCAGAATGCTATGCTTCTATCAGGAAAGGTCAAGCAAGAGAGTCTTCCTTAATGTTCTTTTCCTCCAACTGACCCTGGCTTCTACTCCTTAGAATACAGAGATTCTTACCTTATTTTGTGGTATGTGCTGCTTTGTCAGTCTGGTGAGATCTTTGTACCCTCTCCCAGAAAAAAATAAAATAGTTAAATGCATCTGATCTCACACACAAATACATATGATCATAACACATAGGATTACAAACAAACAAATAAACAAACAAAAAAACCTAACCCAATTATATTTAAGTGTTTTCTAGTTACAGGGTCCTTGGGAATAGATTTCAAGTTAACCACATTTGGGTCATATCATCTCTTTATTTTCATTGCAATTTCATGACAATTCAATTTCATTGAATTCCAATGGAACTTTAGAACTGTCCAAGAATCCTACACTTCCACAATCCATTCACTCTCCTACCCTTCTAGATGAGTGTTACCACTTCTCTACTCATCTCAGAACTCAGGGCGCCTCTTAATTCTCACTCTCTGTTGTGGAAAATCCTCACTTTTTTTTTTTTTTTTTTTTTTTTTTTGGAGAAAAATGAAACGATTGGAAGAGAATATTCTCAAGGTTTTATGACCACATCTACTTGCTTACTTTTTTCTGTGCCCATACATTAGCTGTTCTTCTGCTATTGGAGATTAAGTGTCCATGCTCCTAACCAAAGCTGTATCTTCCAATTACGTGTTAAATCCTTTTCCTTTTTACTACTCAAGGACACTTCTCCTGCAATTCTCCATCCTTCCTTTTCCTAACACATATTTAATTTTCCCTTTGTTTTGGAAAATTCAAATAAACAGAAAACAAAACAAATAAAAACAAAACCAAATTCTACCATCTTAAAAAAATAATTTTCTTGGCCTCATTTCCCCTTCCAGTATCATTTAATTTTTGCTCATTTACACCGAAATTCTTTGAAAGAATTGTACTTACTCTCTCTACTCTAGCATCTTGTTTTCTCTTGAACATGCTTCAATCAAAATTTTATCCCCAACTCTAGTGAAGCTGTGCTTATCAGGTTCACCAGTGAAGCTTATATATTGCTAAATATTCTATATTGCTAAACCCAGTTGTCAATTCTCAGCCTTCATTGTAACAGCACCCAGTAAAATGCCAGCAGCTAGTAAAGGCTGTGCAGGCAGCTAGTATAAACTGCCTCTCAGCTTATAGATCACACAGTTCTTGGGCTCAAGAGCAGTATGTGTACACTTTTGATTGCTCTCTTCTCCTCAAAGCACATTTATTTGGATTTCATTACATAATCACTTGTGTGGTTTTCTCTTCCTTCTGAGACTACTCCTTATCTGTCTTTGCTTGTTCTTCCTCATCTCTTGACCTTAATTACTCACTGTATCTGTGTGGAAAAATGCAACAAAAATGAGGAAGTGTTTAGGAGGGAAGAAGAAGCAGAATTTAAAACACATCTTGAAGAAGAATTCCATCTAATTTAATTACCAAAAAAGTGAGAGAACAGTCTCTTTCTAAACTCGCTGGCCAGAAGAGATGTTAATATTAAGTGTCACAGACTGAATGTTCCTGTCTCGCCCAACATTCATATGTTGAAGCCCCAAACCCCAGTATGAGTATATTTGAAGATAGGGTCTTGTGGAGGTAATAAACTTAAATGAGGTTAAAAAGGTGGGTCCTTTATTCAATGAGAAGAAACACCACAAGTTTTGGAACAAACAATCCTAAAATTTGTATGGAACCAGAAAAGATCCCAAATTGCCAAGGAAATGTTGAAAAAGAAAAACAAAGCTGGGGACATCATGTTGCCTGATTTCAAGCTATATTACAAAGCTGTGATCACCCAGATAGCATGGTACTGGCACAAAAACAGACACATAGGTCAATGGAAGAGAATAGAGAACCAAGATATGGACCCTCAACTCTGTGGTCAACTAGTCTTTGACAACAGAAAAAAATATCCAATGGGAAAAAAGACAGTCTCTTCAATAAATGGTGCTGGGAAAATTGGACTGCTATATACAGAAAAATTCTCTTACACCATACACAAAGATAAACTCTAAGTACATGAAAGACCTCAATGTGAGATAGGAATCCATCAAAATCCTAGAGGAGAACGTAAGCAGTACCTCTTCATCATTGGCTGTAGCAACTTCTTTCAAGACACATCTCCAAAGGCAAGGGAAACAAAAGTGAACACGAACTTTTGGGACTTCATCAAGATAAAAAGCATCTGTACAGTAAAGGAAACCATCAACAAAACAAAAAAGTAAACAAAACAAAACAAATAAAAAGCAACAAAACAGTCAACAAAACAAAAATTTCTCCCACGAAATGGGAGAAGTTATTTGCAAATGGCACTATAGATAAAGAACTGGTATCCAGACCTATAAGGAACTTCTCAAATTCAACATCCAAAAAACAAATAATCAAGTCAAAAAATGGGCAGAAGACATGAATAGACACTTCTCCAAAGACATACAAATAGCTAACAGACACATGAAAAGATGTTCATCATCATTAGCCATCAGGGAAATTCAAATCAAAACCATATTGAGATACCACGTTATGCCAGTTTGAATGGCAAAAATTGACAAGGCAAGAAACAACAAATGTCAAAGAGGTTGTAGAGAAAGGGGAACCATCTTACCATCTTACATTGTGGGTGGGAATGCAAACTGGCATAACCACTTTGGAAAACAGTATGGAGGTACCTCAAAAAGTTAAAAATAGAGCTACACTATGACCCAGAAATTGTACTACTGGTTATTTACCTCAAAGAAACAAATGTAGTAATCCAAAGGGGCACATGCACCCCAATATTTATAGCAGCAATGTCCACAATAACCAAAGAAGGAGCTAAGATGCTCTTCAACAGACAAACTGATACAGATGTGGTCCATATATACAATGGAATAATACTCAGCCATCAGAAGGATGAAGACCCACCATTTGTATCAACATGGACGAACTGGAGGAGATTATGTTAAGTGAAATAAGTCAAGCAGAGAACGTCAATTATATGGTTTCACTTCTTTGTGGAACATAAGGACTAGCATGGAGGACATTAAGAGAAGGAAGGGAAAAATGAAGGGGGGTAAATCAGAGAGGGAGATGAACCATGAGAGACTATGGACTCCAGGAAACAAACTAAAGATTTTAGAGGGGTGGGGGTTGAGAGGATGGGTTAGCCTGGTGATGGGGATATTAAGGAGGGCATGTATTGGATGGAGTGCTGGGTATTATATGCAAACAATGAATCATGGAACACTACATCAAAAACTAATGATGTACTGTATGGTGACTAACAATAGTAGTAGTAGTAATAATAATTAATAAGAAGAAGAAGAAAAGAAGAGACACTAGAGAGATTATCTTCTCTCTCCTTTTCTTTCTGTCACGTGAGGACACATGTGAGGAAAAGGTGGCCATCTGCAAAACAGTAAGAGATTTCTCACCAGAAACCAAACCAAAATTTTCTCATCAGAAACCAAAGAGTCCAGAACCTTGACCTTTGGCCTCTAGCCTCCAGAACTGTTAAAAAATAAATTCTGTAATTTAATCCATGTAGTCTGTGATATTTTATTATGACAGACCGAGCCAACTAAGACTTTATCATACAAGATACTGAAAGTTTAGTGGGGAGACAGTTTTAAGAAGCAGAATAATGAATTTCAAAACATTACTTTCCCCTAGACCAGCTATGTTACCAGAGATTTGTCAATATATTGATAATTGTTTTGGTTTAAGACTTCTGTTTTCTTAATGATATCTGAAAGATGAAATGAAGTAAAAATCCTCCTTTGTTCTTCAACCCTTCATGTAGAATGAACTCCTCAGATGAACTCTGATTGAATGGAACAGAAAGTGTTGATGCAGAATAGGTCAGGAAGATTAGTGATGGCATACAGCTGGTGCTTAAAGCCACCTATGGGAAAATAACAGGGCCATTCATAGAGTTTGAAGATACCTTGTAAATCAGGAAGCCCTCATTTTACTCATGGGAAAGCTAAATCCCAGAGCTGCAAAGTGATTTGTCCATTAACCCACATAGAAAAAAATGGATGACACTTAACTCAAATATCTTTACACACAAATCTTTCCACTAGAAGTCCTCAACAATTTTTTGTAACTAATGACTTCCAAGTTACATTTATTTATTTATTTATTTTTTATTATTTTTTTAAAAGATTTTATTTATTTGACAGAAAGAGATAACAAGTAGTCAGAAAAGCAGGTAGAGAGAGAGGGGGAAGCAGGCTCCCCACCGAGCAGAGAGCCCGATGCGGGGCTTGATTCCAGGACCCTGAGATCATGACCCAAGCTATAGGCAGAGGCCAAACCCACTGAGCCAACCAGGCGCCCCCCAAGTTACATTTAAAGGAATATTTTTGAAGGTACATGTGGATAAAGTATTAAATTATTGACTAAATTTTTTTGGTATTTTATTTTTTTAACTGAGCATTTATTTTTTTTTTAAAGGTTTAAGGTTCATAGCAAAACTTGGGGGCACATATGTGATTTCTCATATAGCTCCTTTCCCCAGATAGTCATAGTCTCCTCCATTAACAGTATGCCTCACTGGAAGGGTTCAATTGTTACAACTGATGACCCTACATTGACACATCGTAATATCATAATCTCCCTCAGCCCATAGTTTGCATTAAGGTCCACTCTTGTTGTACATTTTATGGGCTTAGTTGAATGTATAATGGCATGTATCCATAATTATAGTATCAGAGTACTTTTGCTATCCTAAAAATCCTCTATGCTCCACCTATTCATCTTTCCCTTCACCCCTCTTCCCCTGAGCACCTAGAAACTTCTGGTTGTTTTCATAGTTTTGCTTTTACCAGAATGTCATATACTTGAAATCATACAGTGTGTAATCTTTTCTGATTGATTTCTTTCATTTAGCAATATGCATTTAAATTTTCTCCATGTCTTTCCATGGTTTGGCAGCTCATTTCCTTTTAGTGCTAAATAATACATCATTGTCCAATGTGCCAGTTTATTGACACATTCATGAACTGAAGGACATCTTGGTTGCTTCCAATTATTTGCCATTATGAATAAAGTTGCTTTATATACTTATGAGCCTGTTTTCTCATTGATTTAAATTTTCAACTTTTTTGGGTAAATACCAAGGAGTGTGATTGTTGGATCATACGATAAAAATGCGCTTGATTTTTAAAAAAACACTAACTGACAAATTGTCTTTCAAAGTGGCCATACCATTTTGCAACCCCACCAGCAATAAATGCACGATTCTGTTGCTCCATATTCTCACCAGTATTTAGTTTCAGTGTTCTGCATATTACCCAATCTAATAGGTGTTTAGCAGTGTCTTATTGTTGTTATAATTTGCAGTTCCTAAATAACTTATAATGGAAAACATCTTTTTATATGCATATTTATGATTATATACCTTGTTTGGTGAAATATCTCTTCAGGTCTTTACTCCATTTTTAAAATCAAGTTGTTTCTTTTCTTATTGTTGATTATTAAGAAGTCCTCATATAATTTGATAATAGTCATTTATCAGATATGTCTTTGGAAATATTATCTGCCAGTCTGTGACTTATCTTCCCATTTTGTTGACATTCTATTTCCCAGAGCACGAGTTTCTAGTTTTAATGAAGTCCAGCTTATCAATTATTTCTTTCATGAATCATGCCTTTGGGGTTGTATCTAAGAAGTCAGTGACATACTCAAAGTCATAGGTTTTCTCCTATGCTATCATCTTAGAGTTTTATAGTTATGTGTTTTACATTTAGGTATGATCCATTTGAATTACTTTTTGTGAAGGGTATAGGTCTGTGCATTTAAAAAAATTTTTTTTTCATGTGGATGGCCAGTTGTTCCAGCATCATTGTTGAAAAGACTATCTTTGCTCTACTGTATTGCCTTTGTTCCTTTGTCATAAATCAGTTGTTTATATTTGTGTGCATCCATTTCTGAGGTCTTTATTTTGTTTTGTTGATCTATTTGTCTATTTTTTAGTCAGTACCATGCCATCGTGATTACTGTAGCTTTAGAGTAAGTCTTTAAGTTGGATAATGTCAGCCTTCCAACTTTTTTCTTCAATATTGTGTTCATTATCCTGGGTTTTTCCTTCTCCATATAAACTTTAGAATTAGTTTGTCAATATCCACAAAACAACTTACTGGTATTTTAGTTGGGATTGCATTAAATCTATAGATCAAGTTAGGAAGAATTGGCACCTTGACAATATTGTCTTTCTATCCATGAACATAGAAACCCCATTTATTTGGTTCTTGTTTGATTTCTTTTATCAGAGTTTTGTAGTTTTCCTCATACAGAGCTTCTACTTATTTTTGGCTTTTGTATACTAACCTTGTATTCTGTAAATTTCCTGTAATCACTTATTACTTCCAGGAGTGTTTTTATCAATTCTTTAAGATTTTTAACATAAACAATCATGTCATTTGTGAACTAAGATAGTTTTATTTTTTCCTTCAATCTGTATGCCTTTAATTTCCTCTTCTTGTCTTATTGCATTATATAGAATGTCTAGCCTCCTTTGAGAGGGGATACCCTTGCATTTTACCTGATTTTACTGGGAAAGCTTTGAGTTTGTCACCATTAAGTATCATATGAACTGCAGGATTTTTGTAGGGGGAGAAGTGTTCTATATTACAATAATAGGTCTCAGTGTTTTAGTCAGTTTGTGCTTCTAGACTATGAACTTCACAAGTGCTTCTCAGGTTTACTTTTTCCTTAGGCAGAACAAAATAACTAGAGTGGGCTGGAATTGGGTATTTCTTTTTCTTAGGTCAGCTAGACTTTAATAATATCCCAGGAATTTAAGTTCTGGTTAACTAGTTTCCACAAAGGGCAAGTCTTTTTAGAAGAACAGAATGGCCTGGTATATTTTAAAATGGTTACTTTTCTCTCCCTCTGCTACAAGCAACAGGATATTTTTCTTTGATATTTACTGTGGGGCCCTAGTCAAAGTTCTGGAGGTAAATCTCACAGTACTGTGGGATCTTCCCTATGACTGGACCCCTCCTGGAGTTTTTAATTCTCTTTCTTATCAATACTGAGCCTCCAGGCATTCATTAATCACAATTCAGGTTTTCCAGCTGGCACTGTTTCCCTCCACAGTTAGTAGAGAGTCCCTGTCTTCACCTGTTTGTCTCTTCAGTCTTGGGGGAGGGCAACAGTCTGCCCTGTATTTTCTTCTCTCTTTAGATCCAAGAAAAGTTGATGTTTCAGTATGTTCAGCTTCTTCTTGTTAGAATGGAGTGGCAACTTCTAAGTTCTTGATGTCTGGATCAGAAACTGATCTTCCCTAATTTTTAAAAATCTTTAAAAATCTTTTTACCTTTATTTGACACATTTATTTGTCTGAACAGGCAGGTGAAAAAAAAGAGAATATATATAGTCCCCACTCAATGTCCTTTGAATTTCATACTTTGATAATAGAGGCTTATGTTTAAACTCTGACCCCAATATTTTACCTCCACAGGTAAATACTATCAACACCTATTGAACATAATAAGGATTGCTTTGAATTAAGATGATGTATATTTCACTACATTTGGTAGTCTTCTTTTGCTCTTGAATTTTTATTTCGTCAAGTTAATATGTAAAAGACACGTCCCTAGGGAGGTGTAGTACAAGAATGTTACTCCTTTGACTTGGGACGTCTTATTGATTCCTTCATTTTCTTCACTGTTGGGCCTGTGCTTGCCAATACAGCCCCCTGTAGAGAGATTTTCAAAAATTCCCAAATGTTTTGAAGAATGCTTTAGAATATAACTTCTGCCAGGATCTAATTAGACAGGAAACTCGGATTTGGGGAGACATTCTTAATAACTGGCTTAATTTTTTCTTTACCCCTATTCTCAAAAGGAATCTTAAAAATACTGTCTTCATAATTACTCCTTCTTCTTATTTTTGGCCTTTTCCATAATGGCTTAAAAATTCTTCTAAACAATAAGAACAAATGTTATAAACAAACTCTTTCACAGGCTTTTTCTTCCTCACATCCTCCTTCTCTTCCTACACTCTGGATAAAACAAAGACCAAACCTCACAAAGCGAATTTTCATGAAGCAATTGCAGAAATTATAAATCTAACAAAAATAAGACATAGTAAATTTTTCACGACTTATCAATACATTTAGTTTTTCAAAACAACTTTTCTGTCATATCTAAGGGAAGCTGATCCCATTAGCAACAAGCTAGTCTGGTGGTGGAAAGGCTGCTGACCATTCTGGCATTGATTCTGCCCACAAAAATATGCAGCAAGCTACAAGTGGAATTTACCCTTTGGCCTTTAGCTCCCCCTCTTCTCAAACCAAGAAGTATTGTTTGCACTGTGAGACCAGCTTTTCCACCAGCTAAAAGTGTTTGCAGCTTATTACTAAATGATCTTCACACAGTTCCAGAAAATATGGAATTTATTTTTTTCATGAGCACAGGAAAAAAAAAAAAAAACAAGCCGAAAGTTGCAAGATTTCAATAATAATAATGATGATGATAATGAAACTACCAATATTCTCCTAGATTTTGACATTTTGTTGGATTTCAAAGCATATTAAAAGTTATGACCAGAATTATATGCATCTGAGAAGATAACAGTGATTCTCAATATTTGGATTCTTGCTTATTCATCATCTTCCTGAAGTTCACTTATTATTACTTTTAATTAAAGAAATGAATGCAAATAGCTTGGATATACTTGTAGAGTTTCCAGAAACAACCTTCATATGAACAAATAAAAGATGTTCAGCAGTCAGAGACAGGTTTGTCTTCTTCTGTGAAAATAGGGAACATAGATTGGTCTATTACAAAAATACGTCTAAGAAAATAGACTCAGGGCAAAAACTTCCCGAGTTTTCTTTTATCTATACAGATATGGATAATTGTTGGGTAATCTGTGATTGTCATGTTTAGAAGATCTGTCATTCTTACCACATGAGTATTAGCTTTTATATTTGAGAAAACTAAATAATAACATAGGGAATTGTTGAAATTAGTACCTGGAGTTGGAAGAGAATCAAATTTACCTTTGTGTCTCTCAAACCTGTCTGTTGCTGCTAAATACTTAGCTTCCCATGAGAATAGTAATTTTAAAAATGTACAAAAATAAAATTTCATTAAAAATGGCTAAAATACACAATGAAAGTGGGAAAAAAAATAAAGCTAGAAAGTGTTAAAATGCCAAATGTGATTTTCTTGGCTTAATCATCTGAGATTTCAGATCAAGAACTGAGATTAATTTAAGTCTCTTTTGTTGAGGCATAAGGATGGAGCTCTTGTCAGAAAATTGTTCACTTTTCTTGGCTGTAGTAACATTATAAATGCTGTACCAATACTGTTTTTCATCATAGTCTGCCAAAAAAAGTGGCAATAAAGAGTTAACTAAATATATCCACATTTCAAAAGCATTTTAATTTGAATTTTAGAATAAGATTGTAGTTAATTCACTTTTAAATGCTGCAAACTTTCTTAATTATAAGAAGTAAAAATGGAATTTATATATGAAGAACTGTATGGTTTGCTAGAGAGAGGCAGAGACAGAGAGAAAGCACAGACTTAAAAAATGACTGGTAATCTTTTTCAAATGTATTCAGAGACTCAGGGGGATATCAAGAGTGAGGACCAGTACTAGTTCAATTTTATGTACTATACTTTACATGATCATGGGGCATAAGGAGAAAAGAGACTGACCACATTTTATTGTTTCTTATTTAATTCTGTAGCCTGAATTTCAGTGACATCTTATATGTTGCAACAAGAAACAAAATGGTCCTTTCTTTAATCCAGTGCTTTAACCCTAAGGAAATGTAATACCTGGAACAGATACTATTACTCAGAGTTAGAATTAGTAAAATTAAAAATAAAAAAGTTTAAAACATTTTTCAAAGTGTTTACACTGTCCAAAATGGTCAGAGTTTCAAAGGATCAAAAATTAGATATATTTTTACCCTGGTCGGAGGTGACAAAGAAAGGTGAAAAGGACATACAGAGCAAGCAAAATATGGATACTTTTAAAAATCAGCTTTATTGATGTATACTTTATATTAAAAAATTCAAAAATGTAATTGTGCAATTCAATGAATTTTGAAATGTGTATGGTTGTATAAGCCACACCATAATCATGATATCAAATATTTCTCCCTCATTCTGATAAACTCACTCTTGCTCCATTGTTACCAACCCACCACTAACTTTGGCAAAACTGATCTGTTTTCTATCTTTGCCTTTTTTCAGTTTTGTATCAGTAAAATCATGGAATATGAAATCTTTTCTTTCTGTTTTTTTTTAATATAGCATAATATTTTGAAATTCATCTATATTGTTTTGTGTATCATTCATTTTTTGTTTGTTTGTTTTGTTTTTTACTTTTCATTGTTGACTTGTATTCTAATCTATGGATATTTGACAAATTATTTATTCATCAATTGAGAAACAACTGAGTTTTTGTTTGTCATTAATAAAGACTTCATGAATATTTGAGTTCATGTCTTTGCGGGATCATATATTTTCATTTCTTTGGGGGGAATATCTAGGAGTGGGATGACTGGGTCATACAGTCAGAGTGTATTTAACTTCATAAGAAATTGACAAGTTTGTTTCTAAAATGGCTTCTACCATTTTGTAGTCCTACAAACAATGCATTAGAGTTCCAGTTTTACATTCCCAATAATACTTGGTATGGTTAGTGTCTTTAATTTTACCCATTTAGTGGGGTATATAGGAATATCTCATTCTGAATTTAATTTATGCTTTTCTAATGTGTTGACTTTTATATGCTTATTTGCAGTTCATTGGGATGCATTTGAATCTTTTTCTCATTTTTGAATTTTTGTTCGTTTTAAAAAGGAGTTTGTTTGTCTTCCTAATACTGAGTTTTAAGAAGGCTTCACATATTCTGGATTGAAGTTTTCTTTTTTTTTAAGATTTTATTTTTTTTTAATTTGACACACAGAGAGAGAGATCACAAGTAGGCAGAGAGGCAGGCAGAGAGAGAGGGGAAGCAGGCTCCCCACTGAGCAGAAAGCCTGATGTGGAGCTGGATCCCAGGACCCTGAGATCATGACCTGAGCCGAAGACAGAGGCTTAACTCACTGAGCTACCCAGGCACCCCTGGACTGAAGTTTTCTGTTCTTTCTTTCTTTCTTTCTTTCTTTATTTTATTTTATTTTATTTTATTTTATTTTATTTTATTTTAAGAGAGTACGTTTATTTATTTATTTTTTTAACTTTGGGTCAAGTCCAGGGTATCAGTTTTCTTCTTGTATGAATTTGGCTTTGGGGATAATATCTAAGAACCTTATCAGTCCTAAAGTTATGAAGATTTTCTCCTCTGTTTCCTTCTGTCCACTTTACAGGTTTTATTTTCTTTTAGATCTGTGATACATTTCAGGTTAGTTTTTGTAAATGGTGTGTGGAAGGGTAAAGTTTTACTTATTTTTTATATAAATATCCAACCATTCCGGAACTATTTCTTAGAGGATTACTTTTGTCCCTTGAATTATCTTGACACAGCTGTCAAAATAGGTTTACCTTACATGTATAATTCTATTTTTCATCTATTTGATTCTATTGACTTAAATGTCTATTCTTTTGCCAATGCCACATTGCTTACTGTAGCTTAATTGTACGGCTTAATATAGGATAGAGTAAGTCCTCCAAGTTTGTCTTTTTTCAAAATTATTTTAATTATTCTAAGTCTTTTCATTTCACATACATTTTAGAACCAGCTTATAATTTCTACCAAAAACTCTGCTTGCATTTTTTTAAAGATTTTATTTATTTATTTGACAGACAGATATCACAAGTAGGCAAAGAGGCAGGCAGAGAGAGAGGAGGAAGCAGGCTCCCTGCTGAGCAGAGAGCCCAATGCAGGGCTCGATTCCAGGACTCTGGGATCATGACCTGAGCCGAAGGCAGAGGCCTTAACCCACTGAGCCACCCAGGCGACCCTCTGCTTGCATTTTGACTGAGACTGCTTTGAAATCTATAAATCAACTTGTTTAGGTCTTCTTTCTTTTCTTTCAGCAAAATCTTATAGTTTTCAGTGCATAAGTATTATACATAGCTAATTAAATTTATCCCTAAATATTTCATCTAATGACATTTTAAAAATCCAACTGTGTGTTACTAATATATAGAAATACCTTTAACTTTTTATATTGGCCTTGTTTGTATTTTACGATCTTACTAAACTTACTTTTTGCTGAACAAGGAATAAAGAGGTAGGGAGATTTCAAGATTGGTTACCTGGTTGTATGATCAAGCATCTGGATATTTTTCATAACTCAGCTCTGCTGTCCTCATTATGTTACCTTTTGACCTCAGATTTATATTATCATAGTCATGAAATGGATGTGAAGATGCCAAGCTTCATATTCTCACCCTTAAACATACCCAATTCAAGGCCTTGGTGAGAAAATGCTTCTTTCTTCTGGTGCCTCTTTTTTAAGAGATTTATCTACTATTCTCTTCCCCAAAGTCTCCTCCATCAGAATTCCATTGCAAACCCATTTACCAGATTTACCATGACTGACTCTCACTAATCAAGACTCACCCATGGGTCTGGTAAAATCCCCAGCCTCCTCTAAAGCATGTGATGGCTCCATACCCAAGCAAAACGAAGTTTTTTCCACAAAGAAGAATCGAAATGAATGGCTAATGGACAATCAAAAAGAAAGTTTTCAGGTCTCTGATAATTTTAAGAATGCTTTTATGTTACTTGACAACAGAAAGATAAAAATAATTATTTTGAACTTTTTTTTTTTTACTTTTCCAAAGTAAGAAGTGTTTTGAGATAGACATGTGAGATATTATCCATATCAGTCATCATACTTCTAAATCAAATCTAAATAGGTAAGTTACTGAAACAGCATATCAAGTGCAGGCTGATAGCAATTATATATGGAAGATTTTAGAAAAACCTTTACTCCCCTGTGATAAGTTATTCTATTTAAGGTTTTCCACATTTATAAGCTTAAGTTTAGTCTCAGTTGAGTGAAACAATGGCAAAGGAAAAACCCCTTATTCGTGTTATTTTTGGGTATTATAAATAATGGCAAAAATGACTAGGAGTGTATCTATAATCTTAAAAAAAAAGAAAAAAAAACATTAAGGTAACCAAAAAGAAACTGGTCGAATAATACACATGAAGAGAATGTAAAATAACAAAGCATAATGTTAGAAAATTGTTCATTGATCTCTTTAAATAGATATTCATATGTGAAAGTGCTGAGACTCCAAAGGGCCTACTTAATTAAACATAAATTCAAAATAAGCACTGAAGTGAGAGTTCAGACAGTTCTTTCACTTATTTTCTTGCTAAAAAAGCACAGTATTTTTGTGTGTGTGATTCTATTCATTGAATCCCCTCCTTCCTAAACATGCCTTATGTCCAAAAATCTTTAATAGAGCACTCCAGATTTAAATGTTAAAACTTTAAATTTGAAAGTTAAGATTATAACAGCATTACTAACAAATTCAACCATTTTGTGTTCACCTGGGAAATCCTTGCATTTCTGCATGATAGTAACTTTAGGAAATTATATTTTCTAACATCCTATATATGATATTTTAATGCACTCAGATACATATTGTGTGTGTGTGTGTGTGTGTGTGTATCACACTGCAACCTCAAGGAGCACCATGCAGAGTATAAATTCTGGCACCAAATAATGAACCTGAAAATTAAAATATTTTCACATCTTAGCATTTGGGAGGAGTCTCTGGAATTAGAGGAGTCTCTGGGAACATTCAACTACAGGTCACTGGAGGCAAAGCAGTGGATGGCAGTCTCACCAGCTCTGCCCAGTGTCTGCCAAGGGCTAGAGCTGGAGAAACATGGAGACAATGTCACTACTTTGGAACGTGTATGCCAACAGATCCTTGAACTACCTCAGTCTTTAGCAAACACCACATGTTGTATATCACAGAGAGGGATGAGGCTAGTGTCTGGGTCCAAATGGCATGACAGTGTCCCAGGACACCGATGGGGACCTTTAGGACTGATGAAAATTGTAGAAGCCAGAAGTTCTATCCCCAAAAAAAGGGAGGTGAAGGTTGAAGGTATAAACCAGAACATGAGAGGTTAGAGACTTTCTAATCCTTTCCCAGATTCTCAGTCATTATATAGCTTTTCAATTTTCAGAGTAACATACAACTTTCATTAAATGAAAATTCTAGAGGGTGAAATTCTCCTTCTGAGAACAACTTGTGCATTTATTATTCCTCACATCAGAGAGTGTGGGAGCACCCAGTCAGTAGGAGATGCTGTGGGAGACACTGGGGATAAAATGACAGACAGGATAGATTTTATTCTTTCCACTCTCCCTACCTACCCTGACTCTTTTCTAGCAGCTTGTAAATATACACAATTATCTCTTCTATTTAAAATAAAACAAAACCACTCAAAACAATAGAAACAAAATCTCACTGACCCTGCTATGTCCTTGGGCTACCAATCCCTCTTCCAGCTAGCTTTACGAAAGCGTCTTCACCCTTCACCATCACAATTTATTTTCCTCTTTACTATTTGTTCTTGCAAAAACATGGGATGATTTTCCAATTGCTACACCAAATGTTGTCTTCTTTGTTTCCTTTCATTTGCCTGTCTGAAGTGATAGACATTTTTAACTATTCTTTGTGGAACTCCTGACTCCCCAGGCTTCTGTGACTCTTTTTCCTTTTTTGGTCTTAAATTCCTGAGAGCTTCTTTTCAGTCTTCTTTTTTTCTCTTTTTTTCATTCTCTGGAACCGGCCAGGCTTCATTGGTGATCTGCTATTTCTCACATGGGGCTATGGACAGGACTTGGATGCTGATGCTTTTGATTCCATGTATATACACAGACACCTTTTGTTTGCCACTGTGGCTGCTGCACATTGGCAGCTGGAAATCTTAGAAACATCTGGAGCCCAAATGTCCTTTAGAATGTAACTCAATTCACCAAAATGGACTTACTATTTCACTCTGATTCCAAACCTCCTCTTTCACCTTGTGACCATTATCAATCTGTCAATGACAGGACTCACTTGCCCATAAGTTGGGAATCAACTTTAATTTTTACCTCATCCCGCTGATTCATTCAATCACCAAATGTAACAGAAGCAGACTTTTTTTTTTCCAGAATTTATTTGTTTATTTGACAGAGAAAGATCACAAGTAGGCAGAAAGGCAGGAAGAGAGAGAGAGAGGAGGAAGCAGGCTCCCCGCCAAGCAGAGAACCCGATGCTGGGCTTGATCCCATGACCCTGAGATCATGACCTGAGCCAAAGGCAGAGGCTTAACCCACTGAGCCACCCAGGTGCCCCAGAAGCAGCCTTTTAATGCAAGGGTTGGCTCTAGGTGTTGGATGTAGACTGCTTTTGTTGAAACCTTGGCTCTATTATCTCTCTGTTTTGCAAGTTACTTAACTTCTCTGATCTCTGTAATGTGGGCAGGGGGACACATGGAGAAAGGCATGCAAAGATAGATATAGATCTAATCTTAAATTAGCTGAGAGGGTGGAAATTAAGGGAGGGAGCACTATTAGCTTTTTCTTGAATATATATATATATATTTTTTTTTCAATACTTGAAAAGAGTACGCTTATTTTATGACTTAAGCCATTAAGTCATAAAATGGAAAACAAAATTATTTAACTAAAAAACCCAAAAGCCGGGATGCCTGGGTGGCTCAGTTGGTTAAGCAGCTGCCTTCAGCTCAGGTCATGATCCCAGCATCCTGGGATCGAGTCCCACATCGGCCTCCTTGCTCATCAGGGAGCTTGCTTCTCCCTCTGCCTCTGCCTGCCATTCTGTCTGCCTGTGCTCGCTCTCTCTCCCTCTCTCTCTGACAAATAAATAAATAAAATCTTAAAAAAAAAAATAAAGACCCAAAAGCCAATATTCATTATTTAAATCTCCAAAACCATTATTCTGAACGCCGATGATCAGAGCATTACACTTTCCTAATTTCCCAGGTACTCAGAGTCATTGTCAATGATAAGGCCTTCCTAGATTTCTCATTGGTCCACACTGCTCCTATGTCCTTTACCTTAGTTTTCCTGAGTCAGGAACGGTTTAACAGTGTTAAGCAATGTTTGGGATCTGCTGGAAGCATATTATTTGCTAAATATAGTGAGAATTGAAAATTCCTCCACTAATTTTGGTTTCAGAAAAGTCTCTGAAACATGATGTTTTGCAGAAGTCCTAAGAAGAGTATTTCTTAAAGTTTTAATTATTTTGAATTTTGTCTTTAAACGTATGTATTTGTGAATTTACACAGCAAATGCCTTATAACTCTGAATATTACCAAATGAGAAGATAGCAAGGCATAAGGAAAGAGAAGTAGAGATATTAATGATGGTTCTAATAGCTCATCTGAATAAATTAAATAGTATAATGCCCTATAGTGAATTTCTCTCGACCAATAATGTTTATCACATTCAAATGGAACTTTCTTCTGCTTTGACCCTTTTTATAGCTTTATTACAGAAAGTGTTAGCCTATATTAACCACTTACTAGATAAATACAGGAAAACTGCCTGTCACTTACCGGTTTATCCATTGTCATCTCAAATAGGGCTGAGTGGTCTGATTTCAAAGTGACAGCTGGTGGTGTCTCTTCCTGATACATGCTAATCCAGTTTTTATTATGGAAAAACTGCCTGTGCTTTCAGACAGCGAAAGGGAGTTACTAAATGTAATCACTAAGGAGGAACCTTGGGATCGCAAACATAAAAGACTAAAATGAACAGTTTTCTCATTACAGAATGGTTTCCTGATTAAATACAGATTAAGGGCAGGGAGAAATCATTTAGAGACCTAAATAGCATTCTCCGTTGTGTATATACACACAGAATCACAAATACACATGTCTTTAAATGGATATGGGTATAGAAGTGATGCATGTAAATAAGGTAATAACATTGGTGTAACATAGTATATATAATGCTATATCCCATCATAGCATTTTTTCTCCCTGAATACAGGAATTTCAAAGTATATAGATCACTTCTTATTTTTCAGGCTTGATTTTTTTGGAGTGGGGACACAGAAGATGCTATTGTCGTTTGAACAAAGTTTGACTTTCACAAAGATCACTAGTATGATTTTATTGTATCATTCTAGTGTAGAGTGACTTGGGTCAGAAATGGAGGACTTCCCACTATCTTTCCCCGACAGAGGAAATGAAAAGCTAAGAGAAAGCCATCAAAAAAACAAAACAAAACCTTGGTGGCTAGTACATTACAGCTGCATGGTAGAGTTACCAGAAATGAGAACATTTAGTGCATACATAGGCAGGCGTACCTTCCTCATACCCTACTTTGGGATCTTGATGCCATTTGTACTCTATAATAAACAGCTCTTTCGAATTTTAACTCCTAGCTGTCAATTGAAAAGGCCACCTAGCTATTTCATTATGCCCTAATTAATAATACACTTCAATAAAAGTAATATCTTTACTCCATAATTTATCAGTTTGGTGAATATCCTGCCCAGTACTTATTGCTAGAATAAAATAAGCATCCTATTTGTGAGAGGACAGAGAGGCTGTTTAATTGACAGAAGAAGAGATGGAGGGTGAGATCTAAAAGCAATGAGTCCCTTTCTTCAATATCTACAGTTGTGGCTTCAATCATTTTGGACCTCAAATCACAAATACAAACAACTGTGCTGGAGTTAGGTAGTTATGCCAACAGACGACCAGTTGCCAGCGCAATTAGCCATCTGACCTCATTTTGAAAGTATAAGGGCTCACAGTTTCTAGATCCTTGGTGCAATTTGTGTCCACACATAATTCTGGGTGCAGAAACTGGCACAAAGAGCATGAGTCAAAGGTCTAGTGGAAAACTCTTTCAACATCTAGCTGTCAGCGTCAACACACTCTTTTTCAGCCAGGCTGTGAATTTGGAAAGCACAAATAATCATGGCCAGAAACAAAGACTATTTCGAGATGGCAAAACTACTTCTGCCTGCAAGGGGGTGTCTTAGGCCGTTTGGGCTGCTGTAACAAAATATGAGAGGCTGGGTAACTTATAAACAATTTCTCACAGTTCCGAAGGCGGGGAAGTCCCAGATCCAGGCCCCAGCAGATTGTGTGTCTAGTGAGGACCCACTTTCTGGTTCATAGACACCACTTTCTTGCTGTGTCCTTACTTAGTGGAAAGAACTAGTTAACTCCCTAGAACCTCTTTTAGATGAGGGCATTAATTTCAGTTCCTTATCACCTAATCACTTCTCAAAAGCCCCTTGTCCCAATACCATTATTTTGAGGTCAGGATTTCAACATAGGAATTTGGCGGAGTGGGGTGGGGGGTTGAGGCACAATATTCAGACCATAGCAGGAAAAAGGCAGTTATAATTCCAAATGCAAAGAAGTATTAGTTGAGGCAGCTGGCTGGTTCAGTCATTAGAACATGTGATTCTTAATTCCAAGGTTCTGAGTTCAAGCCACAAGTTGGGCCTAGAGTTACTTTAAAAAAAAAAAAAAAGGAATTATTAGTCAAAATGGTGGACAATGGTCTCATAAATGAGCATTTCTTCTGTATATTTGATGACTTTCCAACAACCATAACTAAGGAGAGCCTTCAGAGACCCCTGCAATAACGCTCTCTGAACAACTATTAGATGCTTTTCAAATGTTGCCACTTGGGGCACCTGGGGGCCTCAGTCATTTAAGCATCTGCCTTTAGTTCAGGACATGATCCCAGGGTCCTGGGATAGAACCCTGAGTTGGGCTGCCTGCTCAGCAGGGAGTCAATTCTCCCTCTCCCTCTTCCCCTCCATCCCGCTTCTGTGCTCGCTCTCTCTCAAATATATAAAGTCTTAAAAACAAGTTAAATAAGTAAAACATGAATATGGTTCAAAATGAACACAAGACATGCTGTGAACATCAGCTTCCCTCTAAAGTGTATCATCCAGCTAGCTGGTGTCCTCCCCAGGTAATCACTTCTGCCAGTTTCTTGTATATTCTTCTAGAGAGGTCCATACACATTTAAGTGCATATAAATACCACTCTATTTAGTACCATATACATCAGCATGCTTTTTAAGAAGTGTGCATTTTAAAAATACATGCATATGCATTTAATTACTTTAAAATAGTAAAATATTTTATTATCATTTACAACAAATTCAGTAAAGTTAAAATGAATCTCAGAAGTTTCATTACCTTATCATATTTTTAATATTTTACACTGGAATTAATGAAACATCTTCATGAATTACTTCCAATCTATAAAGCTATCTGAGAACCAACCCATGAACTATTAGCTGTGCTAAAAACTATCAAATGTTTTCAGAAAACATAAGAAAGCAGTGATTAAATAAAAGGTAGTGTAATTGAGACTTTATTAATATTATGTATTTCTTTTGGCAGAACAAACCACTGAGTTGTATTGTGATTCTTCGTCAAGAAACGTGATATTTCCAGAATTTTTGTTACTTTCATTAATATCTTCTTTAATGTTCATGTAGTTATTCGAATATGCAAAATTTTAACAATATTTTTTCTGCTTATCTTGTTGGTTCCTGGAAGTGGTCAATTAAAATCTCCTGCTATGATTGATTATTTTTGTTTCAAAATTTTCTAGTAGTTTTTCTCTTACATGTTTTGAAGCCGTTTTTAGGCTCAAAGAGGTTTAGCATTATCATACCTTCCTCATGAATTGTTGTTTTGATTATAATTGAATGACCTTTTTTTCCTCCTAAACTGCTTTTGCCTTAAACCCCAGTTGCCTTATACTAATACTGCCAATATGTCAGCAACTTTGGGTTAGTATTTTCTCCGTTGTAGGTGTGTCTTCTGTAAAGAACATGTGGGCAAATTTTAAAAATCTAACCTTAGAAACTTTGTCTTAAAAGGAAAGTTTTGTCATTTTACATTTATTAAGATAACTCATATATATGAATTATGAATTATTGTTTTATGAGTTATATTTATAATATTCTTGCTTTACTTATTTCTCTTCCAAATGCCTTTTTATTACATTATTGATTTTCTTTTTTTACCGTCCCCTCCCCCATGCCACAAAGCTTTTTCCATCCACTTTTTTGGAAGTTATTCTTTCATTCATACTGTCTTTCAGAGGTTACGATGGAGTTTTAGGAGGCACCCCTTCCCTGCCAAGTCCACCTGCATGTCTGTCTTCTCCATACCGTATAATAACCAGCATACTTTAACTAAAATCTCTCCCCTAACATTTTCATTTCCATGATACTATTGTTTTAAATTTCAGCTTCATCTTATTTTTCATCCCACCAAATGTGAATTCCTACCATTATAATTGTTTTATTTTACATGATAAATGTTTGCTGAATGAGTACATGCAGTAGAATTTTGACTCCATGTTCATAGTTATTATGAGCTTGTGTTTTTGATTTTGCTTTTGATGTCTTTTTATTTTCCTACCTAGATGTTTTGGGTATAAATAATACCCGAATCTTTCCTGATCCAGTAGGTTTATTTATTTTATTTTTTTTAAGCTTTGTGGAGGCTAATTTATAGGTCCTAAATTTTGGAGCAATGTCACTTCCGCTCCTATAACATTGACTGGTATTAGTACCATTCTGCTTTTTTTTTTTTTTAATTTCTTTTTTTTTTTTTAGAATGTGTTCAACTTTATTTCTTTTTTTCATGTTATGTTAGTCACCACACAGTCCTTCATTAGTTTTTGATGTAGTGTTCCATGATTCATGCTTCGAGTACTGCAATGAGCCCTGGGTGTGGTAACATCCTGCTTTAAGTTTCATTTTTGCTTTGGCACTCAAGAATTTCTCTTTCTACTGTTTTTTATGCTGTGACAATCCAGCATTTCTATGTACTTGCAGTTGGAGAGAACTCTATGGAGGCACCATTCAAAATGTTAAAAACCAAGTTTATATCTGTGTATACACAATATTCATAATTTGAATATTTGGGATAAGGTCCTTAATCTCTCTGTGCCAGTTTCTTAATCCATAAAATGGGGAAACCTATACCATTGGATTATTATGAAAAACAAATGAGTTATTAATTGTGGAACACTTAGAGTCATGTCAGGTGTCTTTTCACCACTTAATAAATGTTAGCTACTTTGATTATTATTTGGTTACTATTATCACCATCTACCACCACCACTATCATCATCATCATCATCATCATCATCATCATCATCATCACCACCACTAGCAGGACCAATGCCTTTGGGCAGCAATTGCCTCCATTCCAAATTCAGCCATCTATATAGGGTTTTGATTAACATGACTTTGCACAGTCTTTATTTACATTTTATTTTTTTAAGAATAGATATTCAAATGGAATTTGAAGGTATAGATTATGGTTGTTTTAAAAGAACTTTTGATACAGATCTCCAAATGCTGAATGTTATCTTAAATGTGTTCTCTTCTCCCAGATTCATTCCTTTTCAATGTATCTGTTCATGGTGTCTGATCCCATTTCCCCTTGATTTTCCTGAGGTCACCATTATGCATGGTAGATAGTCTCAGGCATGCTCAATTGCCTTTGGCTCTCTCCATCTCTGCCTATGGGCTTTCTCTATTACCCCAGGAACTGCCCCGCAGATGGGGCAATCTGAAAATGCAAGAGTTAATACCTTCAAGGGCAACTTTTAATCAGTAAGGGGTAAGAGTGGATGAATACATGCCCCAGCCTTCCCATCTTCAGTAGGCATGATTATGAGATGTGTTCCACATCTCTTAAGTGCTAGTCTACTCATTAATGCACCCAACTGCCCAAGGGCTAGTCTACTCATTAATGCACTCTTAGTGCTTCTCTCCCTTCCCTGCCCCACTTCCTTTTGGAGAAGCACAAATGAAGACAACATTCTACAACAATTTAATCTTTCTAAACTTCTTTATAAGTTCATGTATACACACACACACACACACACACACATACACATATACATTTATACACACATATATGTGTGTATATATGTATATTCAATAATCTTTCATAGCTCCCATGCACACAAGGCAAAATACAAACTCTTGGCTTTGGAAATTAAGATTTACCCAACATGTCACTTTCTACTTATCTTGTCTCCATTTGCTTCTACAAAACTATTTTCTTAACCAAATGATTTACTCATTATTTACAACATGTAACAGGCATATTATTCCTCATGTCATTTTTTCACACCACTGTGTCCTGCTTAGGATGCTAAGCCTCTTTATCTCTTTTGGTTAAATTATACTTTCTCCAAGACTCATCTCTGTGAAGACTCTCAGACTGCTCAAATAAGGGACTTAAGCATCCTTCTTTAGTCTGTTTTCCCCACTTATTTGGCTCCTGGCATAACTACCTTGTAAAGTCTTAACATTACCAATAAATCAGCATATCCTGAAAAGGAAAATAAAACAAATTTCTTGTCATGCTGCTTAAAAATAGCCAAAGTCAAGATTTTGAAATATTCTGCTCTAGTCTTTTTCTATGTTTGTTTTATTTAAATTATACATATATATTTAATGATCTTAATATTTATTGTGAGGATCCACTCTGTGCCATGCTTTTTGGTAAAGTGCTTTATATATATAACATTCTATACAATAGTGTGAAGGATACTGTTAATTGATCCCAGTTACATGTGAGGAGGCTGAGGCTTAGATTATATAATTCTTCTACTCAAATGCTTTAAGTGGTTAAGTTGGAACTCAAACCCAAGTCTGCCTGGTTGAAATTTTATGCTCCTAACCATTAAAATATATCACCTTTTTCACTCCCACATTCTGTCTCAGAATCTAGGTATATAGAAATGGATTAATCAATCTTCAGTGATATTCTGTTCAGTTTAGTCTTTCCATTTTTTTCTATTTATGTGTCTGTGTGTCTACCTTTTTTCTATTACCTCTACCTATCTATCTATTTCTCTGTCTTCATCGTCTTCACCATCATCAAAAATCTGTATGTAATAAAAACCCATGAATCTAACATCTAGGTTGAAATGTAACAAAAACCTTTATCTGTAGTTTCTCCCCATCCCATCTCACTGAGTCTCATATTATAATAACTTTGCTTTGCCAAACCTAATTATTTTAGACATACTTTCATATTTAATAATGTTCAGATTCAACTATATTGTTGCATGCCTATGTTGTGAAGTCATTTTGACAACTACATAATATTCTAATATGGAAATACACAAATTTATGTATTTGTCCTTCTCTAATGGACTTTAGACTTCTAAGTTTTTGCGATTGTGAGTGACATTTCTATGAACATTCCTGTACATTTTTTTCCTTTATAGTAAGTTTGAATTTAAGTTTTAAATTTTACCTCATGACTCAAATATTTAACTTATAAGTTATTTTTTAATTTTTATTTTTGCAACCAAATTGCTACCTAATAGTCTGTCATACATTTCACTTAAAAATCCCAGTTGTTATAATTTGTGGATTATTTTTCTGTAGTGACCATCTTTGTATTTAGAATTATTCCTCTGTAGGAGAATCCAGTTATGATCCATATAGATTATTGGCAAAAAGATGAGGATTACAATTTAGCATATACACACACACACACACACACACTAAGATTATATTCTAAGAGTTTGTGATATAAATGGTAGAGTCTCAACTGCACTATTAGAACAACTTTTTTTTTTTTTAAGATTTTATTTATTTATTTGAGAAAGAGAGAGAGAGAGAGGAAGGGAGAGCACAGAGAGGGAGTGAGAGGGAGAAGCAGACTCCTTGTTAAGCACGTGGGGCTCCATCCTAGGACTCTGAGATCATGACCTGAGCCAAAGTCAGACGCTTAACTGACTGAGCCCCCCAGGCATCCTAGAATATTTTGTCAGGTGTAAAGACAACAGGTGTAAAGACAACAGCGACAGGTGTAAAGACAACAGCGACACCTTGGTATTGAAAGCATAATAACATCTAATACAATGCAGTTGTCATTTTTTTCTTTGAATCAACTACAGATTGAGTTCTGAGGTAGTAAGTCTTATTGATTCAACATCTAATGGAATTCGATTTAAAAGACTAAGCTTTCTCAAGTAAAGTATATAGCTTTTGAGTTGGAAATGGCTCAAAGTTCTCTAGAGTACACCTAATTTAAATGTGACTTAAGTTCTGTGTATGCATGTAGTAAAAAGGATGTGCAGTTAACTTGATTCAGGATCAAATAAAATAGGATAGATAGGGTCATGAGCAATTGTCTTTTTGCTAAATTTAAAAACCCTAACTTCATTTAATCTCATTGACTCACTTTCCTCTCCGCAACACCTTGTCACTACTTCCACACATCAGAAAGAACTAACAAGGTGTTCTACCTATTTAACACCTTGAGCCCTATAGCCTTCATTCTTACCTAAGCCAGAAATTGACAGGACTACTCCATCTGTCTTAGACTATTTGTAAGGACATAACACTTACCATGAAATTATAGCTTTCCTTACAGAAAATCAGTGAATTTATCCTACCCAGTTGCCACTATTCAGAACTGGAGGGATGCTATCTCCTAAACTTTCCTAGAGACTGTATGAACACAGTAACAGAAGAGAAGAAAATGAAGAAGATGGTCAGAGCAAAAATGTGGATCTCCTTTACAAAGTCTTCCTTGGGAAAAGTTTGCATTAGTTCTGGATCCCCCTTGCCCATGCTGGTCGAAGGCCACATGGCACTTAAAACCCAGATACCTTTTATAGATATCTTATTTATGGAGTTAACTTATCGACTTAACCTTGTGCCTCATATAAGAAATTGGCTCTACAAAAATCTGGAAGCTATTCTTTAAATAAGTGATTAGTGGTAGACTACAAAGATAAAATAAAACTAGCATAGATTATCTTCAAGCACTTTATATCAGAATTCTTAGAAATCTGAAAGTGTCTACTAAAAGAGGCAAACTGTTTAAAATCTGTCGCCATGTAATAAAGTGTCTAACTGCATATGGATAAAAAACATAGAGAATTGCAGCAATGTGTATACCTTGTAACCATTTCTTTCTTCTATTAAAATAGCAATTGTAGAACTTTTGTGTTAGAAAGGATTTTCAAATTTCCATAAAAATAATTTTAAAATCACATATTTTAGTCATCTATGATGTGGAAAAATTAGGTAAGTAGAAAATAGGAGTTCCACAGCAATAACATGCAATGCTACATATAAAATATTTGAATAAAATCATTATTAACATTATTCCAAATACTGTATCTGGTTATCAGTATAGCATATATTTTTTGCATAATTATAGTGTTGCTGAGAAGCAGGAACCAAGTTATACAATCTCAGTTTACAAAAAACACAGCAAGAAAATTATTACCAAAATAAAGCTATAAAGCTATCAGCAATGGGTCATGTAATTAGAGGGATGAAAGCTAGGGTTAAGAATTTTTTTAGTGTCTGAAACATTTTTTTAATGAGAAAATTAAAGTTATGAGCAATTTTATACAATCTGAACATAATCTGAGACTCAAGGTTAATTGAAAAGTTATATACCCCATATCATTCTATTCAATGTAAAAATTTTCTCAATATTGTGACATAAAACTACAAAAATTTAAACTGGCTTAAATATGAAAATAGTAGAAAGGGAAAAATTGAGACGGGAAACCCCTTCATTGTTCATACAACTCCAGATTTGCACACATGTTCTCCTTATTGTGGTGGGCAATTACGCCATTTCAACTATTCCTAATAATATCCTCATTTGGTGGATTTAATATTATTTGAGCATAATTTTTATGGTATAATACAAAATGATTTTAAGTTTGATTTTGGTAGAAAATAGCCAGGGCCCATTTGGCTGCTACTTTTCTGGAAGAGAAAAAAATAAAAGCTTTATCTTAATTAAAGTTTAATTAAGGATCACGTTTGGCAGTACTTTTCACACCGATCTACACCAGCAGATTTTCTAGGGCTTAACTTTATCGTGCAGAAAATCCTCTTTTATTACTCCCAACCTGTTGTAAAAGCTGTTGGCACAGAGAGGTGGTTGCTTCATTCAGGCGCCTTGTTTGCCACTGGAAATATCCCAAGTCTCTAGAGATAGCACCACAGTGGTTCAATTTAATATCTGTCCTATCACTACAAGACTCTAGCTCATTATTAATGATACTATTCATTAATTTCTTGTTGGGCTGATGTTGTTATTTATTAAAATATTAAAGAATGCCCCTGGGACACATGCATAATGAGGGACACCTCAGTTTCACGAGCGGTACCAGCTGAAGGAATGAATGAACACACCACAGCTTTCCCCACCCTGCGCCGCACCATTCCTCCCTCATTAGTCCTGCTACATCTCTGAGTGACACTGTAAATTCATTTTGTGCTCCGTCCAATCAGAGCTTAATACAAATGCAGGGCCTTTTTTTAATGAGCCATTCCTATGCAAAATGAATTGACTACTGTCTTACTATCTAATCTGCCTGTATTTTGGGGAAGAACTAAATTGCCTGTATTTATATAGGAGATAAATAAAAGTTGACAGATTTTTTTTTTCCTTTTCAGTCCTGCATTTGGAAAATTTCAACATAATAAATTCTCCATCTTAAGAACCTGCCACCTTAGTTAACTAAATCCCAGCATGACATTTAAACATGTGATCGTCGTATTTAAAAAAGCCTAAACAAGCAGTTTGTACACGGCAGTGGTCATTTGATGTGTGTTTGCACATGCATTCAGGTGCAGCCTACAGAAATTCTAAGGATGCTTGATGTATTTGCTCACCCTTTTAATACATGGGCATTTAAAGACATCCTGTGAGTGTGCTCAGATGTATACCGTAATAGGAAAGGGGAAATCTGGGAAATGTCATAACCATTTTCAACTATTGGGGGAATAAATAACATTAAAATATTTTGATTAGAGAAGAAAAATCTTATTATTTGATTCTCTTGCTGGTCACTGAATGCACAGAGTGAAGCGTGCATAACAATTGAGGTAGCATCTGAAGGTAAAGTTTTAATTTGTCCTATATGGTTGTTATTTTCTCTCCTGTGCAAATAATTACTCTGATGAAGAAATACCACACTGTTTTCAGGGGATTAACTGGGCATAATTGCAGCCTGTTTTGATCCCTCTTTTAATAATGGATTCTTTCAATCTATATCTAGTGGAGCAGCTTTTTAGGGATAGTTGAAAAGCTTTTATAGATGCCAATGCAATCTATATACTGTGAATTTATATCTGTTTATTTCTGACTAAAAATAAAGGCATTATATTTCTGTGGTGACGTCAAAGATGCACATTGCAAATCTTAACCCATCTTTGCCTAAAATTGAATTGTAGTTGTTTAATCCCATTCAACAATTTATATTGCAATATTTATTCCTTTTAGAGCATATTCTGCTGAAAGTAGAGTTCATTTTATGTTTTATCTGGAAATAATAACTTGTTTCCTGAAATAATTTTTCCCGGTCAATGCTTAGGTGTTAAAAATCACTTGCAAAAATAAAGTATGCAAAATAGGCTGCAAAATATTTCATTTGTCTAAATTTGTAAATCTTGAACTGTTAAGTGACCTGAGTTCAATATTGAAGTATATTTTCTTCATGGCAGTGACTTAGAAGGTACTGAGTTTTAGGCCATTTTTTTTTTTCTAAGTCCTGATCAATATATCTTCCTATTTTAATTTATTGGTATTGGTCATATTCAAGAAGGGCACAGAAGTGTATTTTTTTCAAAGTGAAAGTAATCACAATGACCAAATGTGTTTGGTTCTCATAGCCACAAATCAAAAATGATTTAAAGAAACCTCAATCCTGAAAAAAGAGAAATGAGAAATGTCCTTAATCCTATTAACTAAACATAGAGGTTGAAAAGATGGAGATTGAGAGAAACAATGATCAAATATTAACAAAATCATGAGACTGCAATGAGGAAGAGCTTTATTATTATTATTATTATTTTATGTAATTTATGAAAATTAAAATGGGTTATTTTTGAAAGATGTTTCATGTCAAATCAAATGATAATAAAATAGAAATAAAATGTTTATTATTATAAGCCATTTTGGGAAGTGAGCTCCATTCTTTTTGGAAGTAAATGCTCTCATAAATATCTTAGGGGTAAAGGATATAAACAAAGAGGGCCTTAAGTGAGGAGAGAAAACTTCGATGAGATATCAGGGTTGAGGTGTAGGTGGTGGTGGGAAAGGGACAATGCATTTGTTTCTCAGGGGAGAGAGCTAGTGGGCAAAAGTGATAGAAAGACTGGCTGTCCGATGGCTATGCTGTGTGCCCTCCCTCCCAAGAGCAGTAGAACCTATTAAAATTACCAAATGCTTGGTGGTAGTGGATTTTAGAGGGAGAGTCCATGAAAAGCTGGTCTTTAGACAAAGGTGTAAGAGTTATGTAGATATGGAAATGCTGAAGAAGAGAGGAAATGAGGAACCCTGGGTTGGACAAAAAGTAACATTGTTTTATGCATGGGAAACCCTCAGTCAACTGCAGGACAATACACACATTTTTACAGTAGTGCTAGAAGGAACTGGTCACAGATATTTTTCAGCCCAATAAGCCCTCTTATTTACAGGTAATGCAAAATACATTAGTAAGTTAAATGGCACACTTAGTCACACACTACTGTAGTTAGTGTAAATGCCACCCTACTATGTTTGTATAGGATGGCCATATGCTTGTAATGTTAAGAAATAATATAGAACTAAACTGTATAATGCAGAAGATCTGAGATAAAATTATGCGTACAAGTATATATAGTAAGGGTGCCTGGGTGGTTCAGTCAGTTAAATGTCTTCCTCCAGTTCAGGTCATGATCCTGGGATCCTGGAATTGAGCCCCCAGATGGGCTCCATGCTCCCCTCTGCCCTTGACCCCGCCCCCTCCATGCTCATTCTCTCTCTCAAATAAATAAAATCTTAAAAAAAAAAATACGTGTGCACATACACACACACACACACAAACACACACACACACGTGTGTGTGTGTTTTGGGCAACAGAATTCTGGGCAACACAGTTTTGGGCAACACAGTTCCAGGATTTATTTATTTATTTAAACAGGTAAGACTTGGATGCTTGAGTAACTCAGTTGGTTAAATGTCTACTTTCAGCTCAGGTCATGATCTCAGGGTCTTGGGATTGAATCCCACATCCGGCTTCTTGCTCGGGGCGGTGGGGGGGGGGTAGGCTGCTTCTCCCTCTGCCTCTGCCCCCTGCTTATGCTCTCTATCTCTCTGACAAGTAAATAAATAAGATCTTTAAAAAAATTTAAAAAATAAACAAGTAAGATTAAAATAGCAGTAAGTCCTTAGACATCATGACAATGATTTCTTGGAATCATCATCAGAGAAAAATATTTTGTAGGAATTGACCAGTGGTATGATATTTTTTTATTATTATGTCACTTTGATTACTTTATATGAGAAAACATTCATTTTCCTCCACCATATATTTAAATTTTTGAAAGATTAAATGATAAAGGCATGGTTCTTCTTGAGTTATGAAGAAAAGAAATGCAATTTTGAGATTACGTTTAAAATACAAAATTAAGTATCTACTTAGTGGCATATTATCATCACTAAATGACTATAGTTCTATTTTGACAGTTGTATCTTAGAATTTAAAATGTGAAATATATTGATGTTTCTTTGGCTGTGTGATCTTAATCTTTTAGAATAAGAAGCAAGCAAGGGTGAAATGTACTGTTTATTTAAGTAAACTAGTCTATATTTTTGTTAATTTTCAGAAAGTCACTTAAATATAGATATGTAAATATAAATATAAATTATGAAAATATAATATAAAAAGAGAATATTCTACATGCCATTATTTAATGTCATTTCTCATATAGCCCAGAGAGACTATATTGATGACCAATAGAGTTTAAATACAGATTAAATTGTGACCTTATTTGTGACAAAAATGAACTCATTTTACAGATCAAATTGTGAACTTTCCCTTCATCTCATGTTATCCTATCATTTTTGGCAACCAATCATTATTATTTTATTATCTTTCAAGTACTAAGTTAATATTTATATTCTCCAAAATGATGCATGGGAAATAATAAAAGCTTAGAGTGTATTTTAGAAGAATTTCTTTTCTAAATTTATGTTTTGAGTGATATGTTTGATTTTTCAATTGCCAAGATGTTAAACTTAATAAAAGAAACTCTTTTTCCCCCCTAGTCATATCTTTCCATATCTTCATTTAGAAATGAGTTATTTTGTACTCTATTTTATACAGTATTCTGATCCAAACTGAGGAAAGTTTAGTGAAAATGGTTACTTAACATTTCTGTATGAAAAAGGCAATTTATAATATATAATTCTCCCCTGGAAAAGAGACAGAATACTAGACTGTTACATGAGTTCTCATTATTGTGGAAATTAAATCGAATTTGATGAAGATTTAAAGGAAAATTTTACTTTTAAAATAAATTAAAAAGCTAATTTCTGTCATAGACATATGGAAAAAGATTTTATTCTTTGGAATAGAAGAAGAAGAAGGAAACTCTTGTGCCTAGAAAAGAAAGACCCTCTAATGACTCCAGTATAAGAGAGCATTTGTCAATGGCTTAACTATTAGAGGGAACTAAGTTGTCTTGAAATATATACATTACATATATATTTGTACACACACACACACACACACATGCTCACAAATCTTAGAAAAGAAAGAAAATATACTATTTTCCAGTTTTATTTTTTTAAAAAATCAAGATTTTACTTATAATAATTCTGAAACTTTGTCAGTATTCCTAAGTCACCAACTATTTAAGACATCCCCTTTAGTGTAGTAAAAGTGTCTACTTCTCTTTATGCCCTTGTGCATCTAATTAAATATCTTTTTTTGGGAAAAACTTAAAAAATGGTAACCATACTTTGGATTTGAAGTTGTAGATTTGTTTGTTTTCAAAAATTTTTAAAAATAGATTTTTAAAAAAATAGTGGTAAAAATGCTGTCCCTAAGCTAAGCCATGCTCTTTGCAAGCATCAGCTAGTGGTGGATATGATCTTTTCCATTTCCCAGAAAATAACCAAAAGACATGAAAATAATCTTTGTGCCATAGGATGAAGGAGATACACACACACACACACACACACACACACAGAGGTATGTGTGTGTTTAATCTAATATTTTAGATTAATATATATATTAACATACAGATTATATATATACATACACACACATATATGTACATGTGTGTGTTTAATCTAATATTTTAAAATACGGAATTTGTGGCACAAAATCATATTATGAGATATGGAAAGTTGCAGAAAAAACGGACCCATATAATGGAGAGAAAAACTATTCAATGGAAGCAGAAACACCTGATGTAAATGTTGCAATAAACAAACAAGTACTTTAAAATAACTGTCATAAATACATTATAAATTTTTTAAAAAAAGTTGAAAAAATGATGGAAATGTTTAAGAGTTTTGAAATTAAAAGAAAAGAAGTGAAGGATACTAGTAGAAGTGAAAGAAACAACATCTAAAATGAAGAATTACTTGCATTGACTTACAACAGCTGAATGCAATGGACAAAACGCTCAGTAAGTTAAAAAGATGATTCAGTCTTAAGCATGGAGAGAAAACAAAGAACTGATGAACCGAACAGGGTGGGAGAGAGATGTGGAGCATCATCAAAACATCTAACATAGGTGTAATTAGAAACCCAAAAAGGGAGATCAAGAAGAGTTCAGGAGCAATTTTGATGAGACAGTTACCAAGAATTTCTTTGAAATTGTTAACAAGAATTCAACCTACATATTTAAGAAGTTCAATAAACTCCAAGACAGATAAACACAACGGAAGCTGCACTTAGGCACACTGTAGTCAAGTTGCTGAAAATCAAAGATAAACAGAAGATCCTAAAAGCAGGCAGAGAAAAAAGATACAGTGTGTTCAGGGAGTAACCATAAGGTTGAAGGATGATTTCTAAACACAAAATAGAAGCCAAAATTGCAGTGGTGTAGTAGCTATAACGTTCTGGGGCAAATAACTAAATGAAACCTAATAAAGACATCTGAAGAAAGTTTAAAAATGAGAGAATTCATTGCTAAGAGATCCACAGTCTAGGAAATAGTAAAGGATGATTTTCAGGTTGAAAGGGAATATTTTAAAGAAAAGTGTTTGACTGCAGGAAGAAATAGAATAAATCTTTGGTTAAATATGAGACACTTAGGAGGAGTCAAGGTGGCAGAGAAGTAGCAGGCTGAGACTACATCAGGTATCAGGAGATCAGCTAGAGAGCTCATCAAACCATTGCAAACACCTACAAATCCAGAGGGAGATCGAAGAGAAGAAGAACAGTAATTCTAGAAACAAAATCGACCACTTTCTGAAAGGGCACACTGAGGAATGGGACCCTGAGCTCTTGACTCCACTGAGCTGGAGACTGGGAGGCCACCATTTTCATTCCTGTCCTCTGGAACTCTACGGAAAGTGTTCAGGGGACAAAGTCTCCCAAAAGTGAACCCGAGCAGATTACTTAGCCCAGCCCTTGATAAGGGCGGTGCATTTCCGCCTCAGGCAGAGACACTTGAGAATCACTACAACAGGCCCCTCCCCCAGAAGATCAACAAGAAATCCAGTCAAGACAAAGTTCACCTACCAAGGAGAGCAACAGAATTCCAGTGGAGGAGAAAGCAAAGCATGGAACTCATGGCTTTCTCCCCATGATTCTTTAGTCTTGCGGTTAATTTAATTTTTTTTAATTTATTTTTTTTTTCTTCTGCTAATTTTTTTTTAACTTTCACCCTTTTCTTTTTTAACGTTTCTAACTAGTTTATCTAATATATATACATATATATATATAATATATATATATATATATATATATATTCTTTTTTATATTTTTTCTTTATTTGTTTTCTTTTTTAATTTTTTTTTTTTGAACTTCTTTTTATCCCCTTTCTCCCTTCCACGATTTGGGGTCTCTTCTGATTTGGTTAAAGCACATTTTCCTGGGGTCTTTGCCACCCTTTCAGTATTTTATTTGCTCCTTCATATACTCTTATCTGGACAAAATGACAAGGCGGAAAAACTCACCACAAAAAAAAGAACAAGAGGCAGTACCGAAGGCTAGGATCTAATCAATACAGACATTGGTAATATGTCAGATATAGAGTTCAGAATGACGATTATCAAGGTTTTAGCTGGGCTTGAAAAAGGCATGGAAGATATTAGAGAAACCCTCTCTGGAGAGATAAAAGACCTTTCTGGAGAAATAAAAGAACTAAAATCTAACCAAGTTGAAATAAAAAAAGCTATTAATGAGGAGCAACAAAAAATGGATAAATGAGGCAGAAGAAAGAATTAGTGATATAGAAGACCAAATGACAGAGAATAAAGAAGCTGAGCAAAAGAGGGACAAACAGCTACTGGACCACAAAGGGAGAATTTGAGAGATAAGTGACACCATAAGACAAAACAACATTAGAATAATTGGGATTCCAGAAGAAGAAGAAAGAGAGAGGGGAGCAGAAGGTATATTGGAGAGAATTATTGTACAGAATTTCCCTAATATGGCAAAGGGAACAAGCATCAAAATCCAGGAGGTGCAGATAACCCCCCTCAAAATCAACAAGAATAGGTCCACACCCCATCACCTAATAGTAAAATTTACAAGTCTTAGTGACAAAGAGAAAATCCTGAAAGCAGCCCAGGAAAAGAAGTCTGTAACATACAATGGTAAAAATATTAGATTGGCAGCAGACTTATCCACAGAGACCTGGCAGGCCAGAAAGAATGGGCATGATATATTCAGAGCACTAAAGGAGAAAAACATGCAGCCAAGAATACTATATCCAGTTAGGCTATCATTGAAAATAGGAGAGATAAAAGCTTCCAGGGCAAACAAAAACTGAAAGAATTTGCAAATACCAAACCAGCTCTACAGGAAATATTGAAAGAGTTCTTCTAAGCAAAGAGAGACCCTCAAAGTAGTAGATCAGAAAGGAACAGAGACAATATACAGTAACAGTCACCTTACAGGCAATACAATGGCACTAAATTCATATCTCTCAATAGTTACCCTAAATGTTAATGGGCTAAATGCCCCAATCAAAAAACACATGGTATCAGAATGGATTTAAAAAAAAAAAATCAATATGTTGCCTATAAGAAACTCATTTTAGACCCAAAGACACCTCCAGATTTAAAGTGAGGGGGTGGAAAACAATTTACCATGCTAAAGGACATCAGAAGAAAGCAGGGGTGGCAATCCTTATATCAGATCAATTAGATTTTAAGCCAAACACTATAATAAGAGATGAGGAAGGACACTAAATCATACTCAAAGGATCTGTCCAACAAGAAGATCTAACAATTCTAAATATCTATGCCCCTAACGTGGGAGCAGCCAACTATACAAACCAATTAATAACAAAATCAAAGAAACACATTGACAATAATACAATAATAGTAGGGGACTTTAACACTCCCCTCACGGAAATGGACAGATCATCCAAGCAAAAGATCAACAAGCAAATAAAGGCCTTAAATGACACACTGGACCAGATGGACGTCACAGATACATTCAGAACATTTCATCCCAAAGCAACAGAATACACATTCTTCTCTAGTGCACCTGGAACATTCTCCAGAATAGATCACATCCTGGGTCCTAAGTCAGGTCTCAACTGGTATCAAAAGATTGGGATCATTCCCTGCATATTTTCAGACCACAATGCTCTGAAGCTAGAACTCAATCCCAAGAGGAAATATGGAAAGAACCCAAATACATGGAGACTAAACAGCATCCTTCTAAAGAATGAATGGGTCAAGCAAGAAATTAAAGAAGAATTGAAAAAATTCATGGAAACAAATGATAATGAAAACACAATGGTTCAAAATCTGTGGGACATAGAAAAGGCAGTCCTGAGAGGAAAATATATAGTGATACAAGCCTTTCTCAAGAAACAAGAAAGGTCTCAAATACACAACCTAACCCTACACCTAAAGGAGCTGAAGAGAGAACAAGAAAGAAACCCTAAACCCAGCAGGAAAAGAGAAATCATAAAGATCAGAGCAGAAATCAATGAAATAAAAACCAAAAAAACAATAGAACAAATCAACGAAACTAGGAGCTGGTTCTTTGAAAGAATTAATAAGATTGATAAACCCCTGACCAGACTTATCAAAAAGAAAAGAGAAAGGACCCAAATAAATAAAATCATGAATGAAAGAGGAGAGATCACAGCTAACACCAAAGAAATAGAAACAATTATAAGAACATATTATGAGCAACTCTACGCCAACAAATTTGACAGTCTGGAAGAAATGGATGTATTCCTAGAGACATATAAACTACCACAACTGAACCAGGAAGAAATAGAAAACCTGAACAGACCCATAACCAGTAAGGAGATTGAAACAGTCATCAAAAATCTCCAAACAAACAAAAGCCCAGGGCCAGACGGCTTCCCAGGAGAATTCTATCAAACGTTTAAAGAAGAAATAATTCCTATTCTCCTGAAACTGTTCCAAAAAATAGAAATGGAAGGAAAACTTCCAAACTCATTTTATGAGGCCAGCATCACCTTGATCCCAAAACCAGACAAGGATCCCATCAAAAAAGAGAATTACAGACCAATATCCTTAATGAACACAGATGCGAAAATTCTCACCAAAATACTAGCCAATAGGATCCAACAGTACATCAAAAGGATTATTCACCACGACCAAGTGGGATTTATTCCAGGGCTGCAAGGTTGGTTCAACATCTGCAAATCAATCATTGTAATACAACACATTAATAAAAGAAAGAACAAGAACCATATGATACTCTCAGTAGATGCTGAAAAAGCATTTGACAAAATACAGCATCTCTTCCTGATCAAAACTCTTCAAAGTGTAGGGATAGAGGGCACATACCTCAATATTATCAAAGCCATCTATGAAAAACCTACCACAAATATCACTCTCAATGGAGAAAAACTGAAAGCTTTTCCGCTAAGGTCAGGAACACGGCAGGGATGTCCATTATCACCACTACTATTCAACATAGTACTAGAAGTCCTCACCTCAGCAATCAGACAACAAAAAGAAATTAAAGGCATCCAAACTGGCAAAGAAGAAGTCAAACTATCACTCTTCACAGTTGATATGATACTATATGTGGAAAACCCAAAAGACTCCACTCCAAAACTGCTAGAACTGGTACAGGAATTTAGTAAAGTGTCAGAATATAAAATTAATGCACAGAAATCAGTTGCATTTCTCTACACCAACAAGACAGAAGAGAGAGAAATTAAGGAGTCAATCCCATTTACAATTGCACCCAAAACTATAAGATACCTAGAAATAAACCTAACCAAAGAGGCTAAGAATCTATACTCTGAAAACTATAAAGTACTCATGAAAGAAATTGAGGAAGACACAAAGAAATGGAAAAATGTTCCATGCTCCTGGATTGGAAGAACAAATATTGTGAAAATGTCTATGCTACCTAAAGCAATCTACACATTTAATGCAATCCCTCTCAAAATCCCACCCATTTTTTTCAAAGAAATGGAACAAATAATCCTAAAATTTATGTGGAACCAGAAAAGACCTCGAATAGCCAAAGGAATATTGAAAAAGAAAGCCAAAGTTGGTGGCATCACATTTCCAGACTTCAAGCTCTATTACAAAGCTGCATCACCAAGACAGCATGGTCCTGGCACTAAAACAGACACAGAGATCAATGGAACAGAATAGAGAGCCCAGAAATAGACCCTCAACTCTATGGTCAACTAATCTTCGACAAAGCAGGAAAGAATGTCCAATGGAAAAAAAGACAGCCTCTTCAATAAATGGTGTTGGGAAAATTGGACGGCCACATGCAGAAAAATGAAATTGGACCATTTCCTTACACCACACATGAAAATAGACTCAAAATGGATGAAGGACCTCAATGTGAGAAAGGAATCCATTAAAATCCTTGAGGAGAACACAGGCAGCAACCTCTTCGACCTCAGCCACAGCAACATCTTCCTAGGAATATCACCAAAGCAAGGGAGGCAAGGGCAAAAATGAACTATTGGGATTTCATCAAGATCAAAAGCTTTTGCACAGCAAAGGAAACAGTTAACAAAACCAAAAGACAACTGATAGAATGGGAGAAGATATTTGCAAACGACATATCAAATAAAGGGCTAGTGTCCAAAATCTATAAAGAACTTAGCAAACTCACACCCAAAGAACAAATAATCCAATCAAGAAATGGGCAGAAGACATGAACAGACATTTCTGCAAAGAAGACATCCAGATGGCCAACAGGAACATGAAAAATGCTCCACATCACTCGGCATCAGGGAAATACAAATCAAAACCACAATGAGATATCACCTCACACCCGTCAGAATGGTTAAAATTAACAAGTCAGGAAATGACAGATGCTGGTGAGGATGCGGAGAAAGGGGAACCCTCCTACACTTTTGGTGGGAATGCAAGATGGTGCAACCACTCTGGAAAACAGCATGGAGGTTCCTCAAAAAGCTGAAAATAGAACTACCCTATGACCCAGCAATTGCACTACTGGGTATTTACCCTAAAGATACAAAAGTAGTGATCTGAAGGGGCACATATACCCGAATGTTTATAGCAGCAATGTCTACAATAGCCAAACTATGGAAAGAACCTAGATGTCCATCAACAGATGAATGGATAAAGAAGATGTGGTATATATACACATGGAATACTATGCAGCCATCAAAAGAAATGAAATCTTGCCATTTGCGATGATGTGAATGGAACTAGAGGGTATCATGCTTAGTGAAATAAGTCAATTGGAGAAAGACAACTATCATATGATCTCCCTGATATGGGGAAGTGGAGATGCAACGTGGGGAGTTAGGGAGGTAGGAGAAGAATAAATGAAACAAGATGGGATCGGGGGGGAGACAAATCATAAGTGACTCTTAATCTCACAACACAAACTGAAGGTTGCTGGGGGGTGGGGGAGTCGGTAGAGGGGGGTGGGGTTATGGACATTGGGGAGGGTATGTGCTATGGTGAGTGCTGTGAAGTGTGTAAAACTGGTGATTCACAGACCTGTACCCCTGGGGATAAAAATACATTATATATTTATTAAAAAATTAAAAAAATAAAAATTAAAAAAAAATGAGACATTTAAAAAAATTAAAGAATTTATGTAAAATAACAGAGTTATTGATATATTGTGGGGTGTATAACATATACAGAGGTAAAATCCAATGCCCAACAGCACAAAATGCAAGAGGAGAGAATCAATAAAAATACGCTTTTGCTAGATTCTTACATTATTCATGAAGTGATAAAATACTAATTTGATGTAAATTCTAATTAGTTAAAGATGCATATTGTAATCTCTAGAGTAGCTAATTAAAAATGCAAAAAGTTGTAACCAAAAGCCAGTTGAGGATTTAAAATGGAATTCCAAAAAAATTGTTGATTCACCCAAAAGAAAGCAAGGAAAGAAGAAAACAGTGAAGAAGAGATGAGCAAATGGAAAACAAATAGCAGAATATATTGAAATTCAGCCACACAATAATAACATCTGGTATTAAAAAAAAAAGTCTTGTTGAAAGATTTTGTCAGAAAATATAAAATAAGATCTAAGTGCTATGTATATACTTCTTTAGGTATATAAAGGTAAAAGGATGAAAAGACCTATATTTCACTATGTTTATAATGATAAAGTAGACTTAAGTCAATTATCATATATGATGCAGGACATTTCAAAGTGTCCATGAAAGACCTAATGATACTAAATTCAGCAGGAAGACCTAAGCATACTGGATGTATATGCAAGAATTACCTAATTACAGCATATATAAAGGCAGAAGTGGAAAAATAAAAAAGGAGAAATACACAAATCCACAGTCATAGTTGGAGATTTATAGTACCTTTTTCAGTAATTTTGAGAACAAACACATGACCCTTCAGTTATAGAAGTTACAGAAAATGTGAACAACGTTAACCAAACTCAGCAAATTAACATTTGCAGAACACTATACCCAGCCACTGCAGAATACACAGAATGTATAATTTTCATTAAAATTGCATCATAAAGCAAGTGTCAGATAATTTGTTGAATTGTGTCTATAGAGAATGAGCCCAAAATGTTCCTACATGCTGGGGAAGGAGGGTAGTAGGAAGATGGACAGTCATTGGCCAGCCCACCCCATGGCCTCCGTGGATTCCTCACGTTTTAAATGGGACTAGGCTGTTTCAGGTAGTTTCTCCAATGTCTTATCTCTGTGCTTCTCTCCAGACAGAAATACTTGCAGCCTCAGAAGGGGTGACACCCCGCCTTACTTCTGGATGTTTTTACCTACACAACCTCGTCCTTACTCTCAGTTTTTGCCTGGGAAATGTGAGAATGCAGCTTACACTCTCCCTTTATTGGGAAGATTGCCTTGTCACTCAAAGTTACGAAGCTCTGCTGTGTGTTTTCAAAATACCTTGTGCTAATGTCTAGCAGAATTTTATCACATTATATTTTATTATTACCTTTCTGGCACCCCAGTTTCAAGAAAGCTATAGATTTTGTCTTGTCTTGAGCACAGAAGTGTCTTGAAAACAGGAACTCCATTCTCAACATTGTATTTACAATGCCCAATACAATTAAGTTTGTTTTGAAATAATGAAGTAGTCCTTCCTTCCTCCAGTTGGTCAACTATTTATTGAGATTTGGATATATGATAAGGGTGAGCAGATTAAATATAAACCAGAAAAAATTCGTGACTCCTAAAATATTATAATCAAGTCATGGATGTAAACACATGTATATCAATAACTTTGTTGTAATGTATAGTCATTAAATGTTATTAGTTATAAATGAAGTGCTTTTGGAGTTTCAATAAAGGAGGAATCTGATTAATTACTCCAATGTTGTATGGTCAAGGAAAGCTTCATGTAGTGATGTACATTTGACGTGACCCTTGCAGAATGAGTAGGATTTGGGCCCAGTGAGATAGGGAGGAAGGATATTCTCAGTAGAAGAACCACAGAGGTTGTTTCACAAGATGTATGAAAGATTTTCAGTTGCTTGGATTACAGGGTGCAGGGAGTTCCTCGAAAGGAAGGTTGCAACATGCGATTGATATCGGCAACACCAGTCTGGGTTTCATTATGCTTGTGGGTGGACATACCCACCATTTCCTTAAATTCAATAACTTGTTGCAGCTTCTAGCAAGTAGATAGAGTATCTACAGAGAATGATTTTTGCTTCTTCCTATTTTGTAGGTTTCCAGAATAGATTCCCAAAAGCTAAAACTTAATATTTAAAACATGACCTTCCAATAAAAGCAACTTGAGTGGAACTGGTTTTCAAGAAAAGCTTTAGCCCTTTGGGTAGGCATGTCTTCCATTAGTTCTATGAATTCATGATACTCTGAGAAGATTTCCAAAATCATGTAAAAAAAAAAAAATCCCAAGTATATCTTGTATGCCTCGTAAAACATATCCTGAGGGTTCATGGGTATTTCACAGTATCAATAAAATAGTAATCTCATTTTAAAGACTAGCCTTCTGCAAAGTGAATATGTTGTTAATGCTTTTTGACCTGTTTGTTTTGCTATGTAAAATCTGGAGGAATGACTTTTGTAAGAAAAGGAAAAAATATGATTATTGTAATTGAATATTTTTGAACCAGTACTGTGAAGGTCTCAAGGAATCTGTTGTGTGGGTTAATAACTCTGGGAGAAGGGAAAGTTTTGTATCCTCAGCAACCTGCGGGGCTGTGAAATGCTTCTAAGAGTAATTTTCTTGAAGTTAAACTTGGGGTTATTAAGGTTCACTTAGCAATAAAGTTGCCACAATTTTCTGGGACTCTATGATAAGATGACAAGATTTTTCATTTACAAAACCAGGACAGAATACTAGAGGGCCATGAACCATGCTCTAGGGACATTTCCAGAGTTTCTCCTTTACATGGAGTCTGATTGACAAAGAAGTCTGAGAGGGCTCAAACTGAATTTTATGTAAGTAACCATCTTGGGTTATCTTTTTTTTTTTTTTTTTCTTTGTGAGTAGATTTGGTGAACTTCACCAAAACAGTAAAAATGTTGTTAACTAACTTCATGCTTTAAGGACAATTTCTATTTATGAAGATTTACTATTAATTTGTTTAGGTATACCTGGAATTAATATTTACTATTTTTTGAAGTCTTCTAATTTAGTCAGTTTTGTTTCTTAATAAACAAAGCTCAACAAGTAAAATATTTTTAATTAAAAGAAATCTTTTTTGTGAGGATAATCATTTAAATATGACAAAATATTCTAGATTCTATTAAAATATTAGAATAAATTGTATGATGGGGTTTTTAAAGTAATTCACATATAAATAGGAAAATATAGATTGTGGTACACTCTTAAAAACTGAGTGAACTAAAGTTTTATTCAGAGGCTAACCAAACCAGTGTCAGTTTTAAAGACCCCCCCTTCACAGTATTTTGATAAGAAAAATCATTTTATTGCGGTGCTTGGGTAGCTCAGTCAGTTAAGCATTCAACTCTTGATTTTGGCTCATGTCATGATCTCAGGTGGTGGGACTGAGCACTGCCTTAGGCTCTCCACTCAGTGGGGAGTCTGCATGGAGATTCTCCCTTTCCCTCTGCTTCTTCCCCTGCTTTCACATGCTGGCGTGCTCTGTCTCTTTCAAATAAATAAATCTTTAAAAAGAAGAAGAAAAATCACTTTATTACATAGATATATATTACTTCTTTCTACTTTTTCTTTTTAAGGCACAACTTACATATCGTAAAATTTACCCCTCTAGTGTACCATTCTGTGATTTTGACAAACACATAGAATTTTATAATCACAAAACACATCAAGATATAGACAAGCTTTATCAATCCACAAACTGCCCATGGCTCTTTCTGTCAGCTCTTTCCTCCAGCCCAAACTTAGGCAACTGTTGATCTGTTTTCTACACTTACAGTGGTGCTTTTTCAAGAATTTTATAGAGATAAAACCATCAAGCATGTATCCTTTCTTGATTCAGATTTTTTTTTTCATTTTGCATGGTGCATTTGAGATTTATCCACGTTATCTTATGTATCTTATATATTGCAGCTTTTACCTTTTCATTGCCAAGTAATAGTCCGTTGCAATATTACTCACTCATTGTCCTATTGAGGTCTATTTTTTTTTTAAAGATTTTATTTATTTATTCATGAGAGACAGAAAGAGAGAGAGGGAGGCAGAATCACAGGGAGAAGCAGGATCCCTGCTCAATCTCAGGACCCTGGGATTATGACCTGGGCCAAAGGCAGATGCTTAAATGACTAAGCCACTCAGGTGCCCCAGAGGTCCATTTTTTCAATTTCCTAGTTTTTGGTGATTTTTAAGAAAGCCATTATAAATAATTGCATTCAAGTTTTTTGTGAACATAAATTTTCATTATACTGTATTAATCCTATAAAAAGAAGTCTGTGTTATGTAGTAAGTGTTACGTTTAACTTTGTAAGAAACTGCTACTGTTTTCTAAAGGTGGTTTAGCATTTTGCATCCCCACCAACAATGTATGGAGTTCCAGTTGCTCCATGTTCATACCTGGTTTTAAATTTTAAATGACATTTTTCTCGTGACTAATGATGTTGAGTATCTTTTCATATGCTTATTTGCTCTATTTATTTCTTTTTTGGTGAAGTAGGTTAAAATCTCCCATTTTTCATTGAGTTGTTTATTTTCTTATTATTGAGTTTCAAGAGTTCTTTATATATATTCTGAATAATCTATTTTATCAGGTATGTGATATGCAAATATTTTCTCCCAGTTTGTGTCTTACTGTTTTATTATCTTAACACTCCTCTGAAACTCAGAAATGCTTAATTATGAAGAAGTCCAACCTGTCAAAAGTTTTTTATGGATTGGGAAGATATGAATTTTAAGTACATATTTTATAAAAGGAAAAGGATATTGTAAATATCATTCTGTATTTTTTATACAAAGAAAATAGTATCTTTGATAATGGTAAATTTTGATGTCCTCAAATAAACTTATTTTAGGTAGTTAGTGTGGAAGAATGTAGTATTTTTAAAAAATACAAAATTATCTTTATTATACTGAAATCTATTTTATTATTATTCGTACAACTGACTGAATAATACTAGTTTTGAATTTATTTGAAAATCTAAGATCTTCTGATTCAATTAAATTATTTCCATCTTCTAGAAATTTTGTATAATTTAATACTGTTTTAAAAGATTTTATTTATTTATTTGACACAGAGAGAGAGCACAAGTAGGGTGAGCAACAGAAGGAGAGGGAGAAGCAGGCTTTCCATTAAGCAGGGAGCCCAATGGAGGGCTGGATCCTAACACCCTGCATTATGACCTGAGCTGAAGGCAGCCGCTTAACCGACTGAACCATCCAGGCACCCATAATAGTGGTTTTTGAATAATTAGTGTTGTAGATGCAATGAAAACATTGGAATACTATTTTGAATATTTCATTTCGTAAAAAATGTTTTTTCCACTGTTATTAAAAGAACACTTCTCTCATTGGATACTTAGAGAAAATCACAGTTACTAGGTCAGAGGATGGCAGCCTCGCCCAGATCACCTTTTCTGTCAGGAGCAACTATCTCTCAGCTGCTCACCACTTCTCTTTTTTTCTAGAGAATTATCTTTTATTAAATAGTAGCTGTCTGGCATCGAAGGAAGCATCTCCCCTACCTTGAAAATCCAGGCAACACATAACCAATGATTGACTGAAAAAAGAATACAAACAAGCTAGCCACCTGCACAAAATGGGACTGATTTTGTGGTATAATTTATGTTCTCCAGGGGATCAGACTGAAGCTCCTCTTCAGATAAAACTGTATTTTGCTCCTGAAAGCACTTTCTCAGTAAATCACTTGCACAAGAATGTCTGTCTCAAGCTCTGCTACTGGGAGATCAGACTTAAGACAAATATATTTGAGAAAAAACAAAAACAAAAATTGCTCATTACTGCCTACCCTTGGAGAGTCCATGAACTTTGTGTATTAAAGACTAATGTTCTGCAGTCACAAATAGCATTAATTTTGTTTAATCCATTAATTTCCCAAATGTATTTAATAATGGGATCATTTCTTTCCTCTGTAACATGTTATATCTTTCAGGCCTAGTGTTTCTCACAGCGTGCTTGGGGAAAAACTGATTTAAAATATGTGGTTCTAGGGGCACCTGGGTGGCTCAGTGGGTTAAGGCCTCTGCCTTCGGCTTAGGTCATGATCCCAGGATCCTGGGTTCGAGCCCTGCATCGGGCTCTCTGCTCGGCAGGGAGGCTGCTTCCTCCTCTCTCTCTCTGCCTGCCTCTCTGCCTACTTGTGATCTCTGTCTGTCAAATAAATAAAATCTTTTAAAAAATAAATAAAATATGTGGTTCTACATTTAGGCTTAAAAGTCTCAAAATTTGTTATTGAAAAATCATATCTAGCTCTTCCAGGATGATTCCATTTTTGGTTCAGGCTCTTTAAGCTCTAGCAAGTACCCTGCTAGTTAGCATAAAAAGATGAGTTTGAGATTTCGGTCGGGTATCAAAGTATAGCAATATCATTCAGAAAGCACTCTTTGTTCTCATGACAGCTCTTTTTGACCACTCTAACTTGGTGGGTTGGAATTCTGACTCCTTTATATTACCATTTGCCTTTCTTCTCTCTATTCCCTATTGCTAAGAAAATCATCCATATGGGTTGCCCTGTATGGTAGTCTTGGATTCACTTGTTGTCTTGTGTAATTAGACTACTATTTCTCTCTTAAAAGTGCCCTGATTTGGATAATAAACTGTAAAGTTACCCAATCTACAATCCCAGTGGTTTTGCTTGCCTGCCTCTGGGATTCTTCCTAGGCCTGTTATCATCAGTTGCTACCAAGTTTGCCACCAGTGATGATGTCTTGTTATTGTGTGGATCTGCCTGCCCAGTCTTCTGACCTCTTGATGCACTGGACATCATTAGGGAAATAAATTGAGATTATCATGCCAAGGAAGAAGTTAACAATGTTGTTTAGGTGGATGGACTATTAATATGTGAATACATTCTCCCTTCTATCCATAATCTTAACATCTGCTTACCACGTCACCGATTCTTTTTACTTTTTACTTATTTAGAGAAGCAGGAAGTTAGTACATCTTTTTCTTTTGTGAAATTCTAGTTCTAAGATAGAACGGTGTGAGAGTATCACTACTTATGCCGACTTGGAGCTTAAATGGTGTGAAAATATCAAAAGTGTTGAATGTAAAACAAACTTCTGGAGAATATATCTACAGTCAAAAAAATAAGTCACTTATAGCTCAAGACCACAAAGCAGTTAATCAAAATCCAACAATTTGGATGACTATGACCAAAAATAAATTATATATGTGTGTATATGTATATATATATGTATGCAAAGATTCTAAAATATTTTTTATTCTCATGCAATAAAAAGTAAACCCAGTTCATTTTTCTTCATGCACTGACAACTCATTTTATATAATTTTATTTTGAACTTCAAATACAGAGCTAATTCATATATTTTTAAAATCTTTACAGTGAACTCTGTAATATAATATTTCAAATACTTTTTAAATGTGATTTTTTAATGTTTTCAGCAGAACTCATGTTTCACTGTAGAGGAAGTGGGTTAAGGAAGAATAGGAATCAATCCACTTACTCATGCTCAGGGGTGTGGAATTCCCAGATCTCTGTTAAGAAAAACTGCAGAGTTTCTTCTTTTGTTATATTCTTCTGTTTTGAAAATTTTTCTTATACAGTTTTATGTTGTTTTGTAACACAAAATCTTGCAAAAAAGTGATGAAACTTTTTCTCAAAATGTTGGGTTCTCCATAGACCTATGTCTCATGATTTTGTTCTACAGGTATTAATATCTATGGAAGCCAAAGGCTATTGATTTTACATTTTCAAAATTGTGAAAGAACTTTTTAGCAACCAAGATTTCTAAATCCAGAGAATTCATCCTTCATAAGTGAAGATAAGTACATAACTCCAATTATAATGAAATCCCACAACATGCAAACTAATCTGTACTGACAGAAAGCAGATCAATGGATGCCTGATGAACAGCAGTGGATGGAGAGCTATGCAACAATGGGACACTAGGAAACTTTTGGAAGTGATGAAAAAAATGTTTGCTGCTTGAGTTTGATGATTATCTCATGGAGATTACGCTTAAACAACTAGAAAAAGTAAAACAAACTAAGCCAAAAGTAAGCAGAGGGAGAACATATTAAAGAAAACAACAGAAATCAGTAAAATAGAAAACTAAACAACATAGAAAAAAAACAATGAAATGAAATGGTGCCTTTTGAAAATATTAAAATTCATATAACTCTAACTGAATAGATAAGGGGGAAAAAGAAGAAACACAAATTATCTAAATTAACAGTGAAAGGAGGGACAGCTCTATAGATCTGCAGAAGTTAACAGAACAATAGGGGGATATTGTGAACAACTTTTTGCCAATAATGAAATGAATTATAGGAAATGAACACATTCAGTATACACAAATTACTTGTATTTCTATAGACTAGCGATAAAAATATGGAAAATGAACTTCAAAAAAATCAACTTATCATGAAAAATAGAAAATACTTAGGGGGCAAATATCTGAAAAATACTAAACAACCCATACTTTGAAAATGGCTAAAAGTTAAAAAATGCTTAACAAATGGGAAGATATACTGTATTCATGGATTAGAAGACTCAATATTTTTAGGATATCAATTCTCTACAAATTTATTTGTAGGTTCAATTTAATTGGAATCAAAATTCTGGTGGGATTTTTATAACTTGTCCATTTGAAATTGCCAATTTATTTGGAAATGCCAAGATCTCAGAAAAGGAAAAAGAATTTTGAAAAATAAGAAAAAAAATTGGAGAACTTAGACTCCCAATTTCAAGACTGAACAATGTGGGATCGAAATAATAATACTAAAGAGTTTATTTTCAGCAAACTATGTGACAACAATTGGATAACCATGTAAAAAAATGTACAGTTGACTTGAATGATGTGGGGTTTAGAAGTGTCAACCATGCACAGTTAAAAATCTACATATGACTTTTTACTCTCCCACAAGTTAACTACTATAGCCTACTTTTGACCAGAAGCCTTACTGATAACATAAATAACTATGTAGTACATATTTCATATGTAATACATATTATATGTATTATATACTTTTTCTTACAATAAAGTAACCTAAAGAAAAGAAAATGTTATTAAGAAAATATAAGGCATAGAAAATAAATTTACAGTACTGTATATTTACTTATTGAAACTAATTCCCATATAAATGGACACATGCAGTTCAAATTCATGTTTTTCAAGGGTCAATATACTCTTATCTTTCATGTCATCCACAAAAATTAATTCAAAATGAATCATAGGTTGAAATGTAAGACAGAATACTCCACAAATTCTAAAAGAAAGCATAGAAAAAAATCTTTGTAACATTTGATTAGGCAAACATTTATTTAAAAGGACATATGAACCACAAACTATGAAGAAAAAAAAATAAGTAGGTACTTCCAAATTGAAAACTCTTGCTCTTAAAATATATTAAGAAAAAAAAAAAAAAGTCAGCCACTAACTAGGAAAAAAGTATCTGAGAATATATACTTGATACAGGACTTCTATCCAGAATATATAAAGAACTTTTATAACATAATGATAGGATAAACAACCTAATTTTTAAAAAAGTTTGCTCAAAATATGTGAAACCATACTTCACTAATGGAAAAATATAAATGCTAAAGAAGTAGATGAAAAGATGCTTAACATCAGCACTCATCAGGGAAATTCAAATTAAAATCAAATACCTAAAACTAAGAATGACAAACCAAGTATTGGTGAGGATGTGGAACAACTGAAGCTTTCATTAAGCTTAATATAGCACTAGGGAAAGTGGGTAGTCTCATAAATTAAACACACACTTACTGTACCAGCTAGCACTCTAATTCCCTGATATTTATCCAAAAGGACTAAATGCTCTTCAGAAAGGACATGTCTGCAATTGTTCATCACAGTTCATTCAGAAAAGCAGCAAACTGAAAATAATCCATGCATTTATTAGCTGAAGAATGGACAAACTGTGATATCTACATACTATAGAATTATATTCAGCAATAAAATAGAGCTAAATATACAGTTGTACAAGGAGTCTCAAAAGGATTATGCTACATAAGAAAGGTATACACATTAAGACTGTATACTGCCTAATTTTATTCACATGGAATTCTAGAAAATAAATAATTTTAGTGACAAAATATTGAACCATGGTTAATAGTCATGAGGGATGTGGAAAGGGATTGACTGCAAAGGGCAAAAGAATAATTCTTTGGGAAACTGGAAATATTTTAAACCAAGACTATGGTGTTTGTGTAAAACTTGTGTCTTTGTCAACACTTATTAAACTATACACTTAAAATTACTGTCATTATATGTAATGTATGCCTTAATTTATAAAATAAAATACACAAACAAGAAAAATTTTTAAAAATTGTATCAGAATACAAATGAAATGAGGAAGAGATGTCTATATGAAAGTAAGTATCATGGTTACAACACTATATGCTGGTAAATGGAAAGACAAAAAAATCTCTGTACAATTTGATGTTAGCCCAAGGTTGAGAAACAGAGTTCATGGCCTGGTATTAGAAAATGTGGAAAAAAATATTGGAACTGATTATAAAACCCAGAAGTATTGGGGGGCACCTTGGTCACATAGACGGTTAAGGATCTGACTCCTGATTTTGTCTTAGATCATGATGTCAAGGTCATAAGATGGAGTCCTGCATCCAGCTCTGTGTTGGGTGTGGAGCCTGCTTAATACTCTCTCTCTCCTTCCACCCCCCATCTCTCTCTCTTTCTCTCTCCCTTTCTAAAAACCAAACCAAACAGAACAACAGCAAAAAACCCTAAGAAGTATTTGTTATTTGAAAATTTTATAAAATTTTACTCTAGTAAAACCTTCCTATGCTGAACAAATTTTTTAGAATTTAGATAATGGGCAATCTTTTACATTTTATTTATATTTATTTTTATTCAAATTTCTATCACTACTCAGATAAACTTTTCTGTTCAAATTTTCCAAGAAAATATGACCTCTTTCATTTATACTTTATTAGTTAAGGTAAAAGTACATTTTACATTTTTGAAAATCACTAAATCGGTGATTATGTGTTTCTTTTCATTTTTTGCCTTCAATGTTTAGTATTCTAAACTTCAAATTCTATTGTTTATTTATTTTATTTTATTTTTGCTTGAGGAACAGCAGCATTTGATTTGTTTAAAATATTTTTCCATGTTACTGAGCCATAAAATGGAATAAAATGTCATTTGAAACAACATGGATGGACCTAGTGGGTGTAAAGCTAAGTGAAATAAGTCAGTCAGAGAAAGACAAAATACTAAGTGATTTCACTCATATGTGAAATCTAAGAAACAAAACAAATCAACACACAAAGAAAAAAGAGATGAACCAAAAGACAGACTTTTAAATACAGAGAACAAATTGGTGGTTGCCAGAGGGGAAGAGGGTGAGGGGAATGGATGAAATAGATAAAAGGAATTAAAAGTACCCTCATCTTGATGAGAACTGAGAAACATATAGAATTGTTGAATTATTATATTGTATACCTGAAACTATTATAATACTCTGTGTTTACAAATGAATAAAATATAAACTAACTTAATAAAATTTTTCTATCTTTATTGGTATAAATGTAATATAACATTGTGTCAATTTAAGGAGCACAACATAATACTTGAAGATATAAATATATGTATATATACATATATATATAGATATAGTTAATATACCATCACCTTATTTTATTTTATTTTATATTTTACTATTTATGTTATGAACTTTTAAGATCTAGTCTGTTAGAAAATTGGACAACCTAGAAGAACCAGATACATTCCTAGAAACATACAACCTCCCAAGATTGAATCCTAAAAAATAGAAAATCTGAAACAAATAAATACTGAGAGTACAGAGATTGGATAAATAATCAAAACCTTCCCAAAAAAGAAAAGCCCAGGACCAGAGGGTTTTACCAGTGAATTCTACCAAACGTTTCATTTAAAACATTAACAGCAATCCTATTCAAACTCTTAAAAATTTGAAGAGAAGAAAACATTCCAAAAGTCATTTTAGTAGGCCAGCATTACCCTGATACCAAAGCCACATAAGAACACTGCAAGAAAAGAAAACTTTAGGCCAATGTTCCTGATAAAAATGCCTTTTGCTTTGATTGATTAGCTTTATTATATGTGTGTATAGGGAAGGTATTAAAGGTGAGTCTATATCTTTGAGTTTCTGCTTAAATCTTTATCAGTTTTATTCTCCTACTTTTTATATTTTCATATTAACTTACCTATTGCCAATTGGTAGTTTATTTTTAAAGTAGTTTACAAACTTTTTTGAAATAATTAGATATTTTATGATTGATTTTGTTTATATTCATTATATATTTGAAAAAAAAAAGGACAAAATTTTTTACTGTGAAATCCATGTATATTTTATATTTGGATCATAATACAAAGTACTGTGTATTCATGAAAGAAATCCATTATTTATCCTATTTAAGTCTTCCATCCCCATCTTTATGTTTTAACTTTCCTGTGAAATTATGGGAAATATGTGAGTAAATTTGGAGGTTTGTTAATTTCTCCTTGTATTTCTAACAACATTTTCCCTTTAAGTATTTTGGTGCTCTGACTTTTAGTGCATAAACCATGAAGGCTATAATAACTTATATAAAAAATAAAGTTATTATTGTAACATTTTTTCACATAGATGGAGCCCATTATATTTTTCCTGAATTTTAATTTGCCCCAAATTAATATTAATAGCTCTCTAATTTTTTGTCATCTGTTTAGTACACTTATTTTTGGTAGGCAGAATTGTAAGACAGCCCATAAAGTCCCCACCCTTAGTGAACACATCCAACACAAGGCCTGCCTTGAGTGTTGGAAGAAAGTACCAATATGATGGACAGTCACTCTCTTTACCAGGTTACATTATATGATCCAGAGTGGTATGTTACTTTATAAAAGACACCATTTAATTGGGGATTATTTTTCTGCTGGCCTTGAAGAAATAAGCTGCTCACTTGTGAGAGGTTCATGTGGCTAGAACTTGAGGTGCTTTAAGGAGTTGGTAGTAGTCCCTCGCTGACAGCAAGAAAATGGAGATCTCAGACCTATAATCACAGGCACTGAATTCTGCAAACAGCCTGAATGAACTTGGAATATGACCCTGGGCTCTAGATAACTTGGAAGATGACTCTGAACCAACAAATTGATTTCAGTCTTTTGAGATCCTTTGCAGAAAACCCAAGTTAGACTGCACCCGGATGATTTTTTTTTTTTTTTTTAAGATTTTATTTGAATGTGAGAGGTTGGGTGAGTGCATGAATGGTGGAGAGGGGCAGAGGGAGAGAGAGAAGCAAGGTCTCTGCTGAGTGGAGAGCCCCACGTGGGCTTGATCCCAGGATCCTGAGATCATGACCCGAGTCTAAGGCAGATGCTTAACCAACTGATACACCCTGGATTTTTGACCTGTGGAAGTTGTGAGATATATATTCATGTTGTTTTAAGGGAAGTTTGTTATGCAGCAATAGAAAATGAATATACTTACACTTGCGAGTTGTTCTGATTTAGTCGTGGCTTTGATTAAAAAAACAAAACAAAACAAAATCATATTCCCTGAAAAGACATGGAAGGAATTTATATGCATATCCCTAAGTGGAGGAAGCCAGTCTGACAAGGCTACATATGTATGATTTCAACCATACGTCATTCTGGAAAGACAAAACAACACATAGTAAAAAGATCAGCTGTTGCCATGGGCGAGTGGGGAGAGAGGGATAAATAGAAAAAGTGCAGGGAAATTTTGCACAGTGAAATTATTTTGTATGGTATTATTTTGTCATTATACATTTATGAAAACTCATAGAATAGGTAGCACCAAGAATGAAACCTCTATGGGCATGTGGGTGGCTCAGTAGGTTGAGTGTTCGCTCTTGGTTTCGCTCAGGTCCTGATCTCAGGGTCATGAGACTGGGCTCTGCACCTGGTGGGGAGCCTGACTGAGATTTTCTCTTTCCCTGGGCCCCTCTGCCAAACTCTCTCTCTCTAAGATAAATAATAAATCTTAAAAAAAAAAAAAAAAAAAAAAAGAATGAAACCTATGGCCTATAACTAACATGAACCATGGACTTCGGGTGATGGCGGAATTTAATGTAGTTTCACCTATCGTAACAAATATGCGTGGGAAGAGGGGGGAGCCGGAAGCAAACGGGAACTCCCTTCACTTTATGCTCAATTTGTCTGTAAACCAGAAACTGCTCTAAAAAGTAAAGTTTATTAAAAAACGTGTATTTGATTTCTCATTTACTTTATTAACTGATATTCAGCTGATATTCTTCATAACTTCTTATCAGTAGATATGAGTGGATATAACTCATACTTATTGTTGGTAAAAATTAGCTAAGAATGCTCTTATTAATTCTTGTTTTCTATTTTACGTTATCTCTTTCTTTTTTTCCTTTCTTTTATTTTGCTAAATCAAATGGTTGTGTTTTTCTTTTCTATTTAACTAGAAGTTTTGCATTATATTTGCCTTGTATTAGCAGGTGACTTTAATTTATACATTTACATTATTATTACATACTTCTTTTGTTTATAATATTTTGTGTTATTTTAATAGGATTGAGAAAGTAATGAGAGGAAAATATACAGATAAAATCTTCCATACTCCAATGTTCTAAAAAACTTCCACACTGCTGATATACAGTTAAAAATATTTTTATGTAATTCATTTTACACAACTTTTATTTTTTGTTTAATTTTCTCAGTATAGGAGGGTTCTCAGATGCTATGAATGTTATGTTTCTGCAGTTGTAGAGGAAAGGAGTCCCTGAAATTTGGGGAATGATTGAAGAAATTATAAAGAATGTAATATTCACAATCAATTAAAGCTACTTCATTATTTGGCATTGTAATTTGGTAGTAAACATGAACTTGGACATATTTATTGGATTAAAAATAAAAACTGTTATCAAAAATAGACAAAAATCTCTTAAAAATATATGTAACCCATTAACTTAAGTAGTTGGAAGATGATATAAGACATTGAATGATTTGAGGTAGAGATTAGAGCTGAAAGAAAATGTGAATTACCATAAAATTTCAGAAACAGTAGTAGACAACGACTTATGAACTAGGGAAAAGGAAAGGTAATCCTTTAACAATGACGGTAAGTGAATGATCTTACTAGGTAGTCCTGTTTTGTAAGTAGACATATATGAACTATTATGTAGTTGCAACTGTGCCTAATTACAGAAAGTAAAGGGTAAATAAATACCAAACAAGAATGATTTTGCATGCAAAAAAAAAAAAAAAGAAAAAAGAAAGGATTTCACATCAGTCCCACTCCTAGAATTGAGTGTGCCCTACAACTCTGAAATTTTCATTAACATAACTTATGTAAAAATATTCTGATACACTCCTAATTATTGTATAGGAAATAAAAACTTAGAAATAAAAATTAAATAATAATATTGTACTAAAAATGTAAATGGCCATATGTATATTTTTCTTTGTACACAAACTCAGACCACTTCTCTATTAGTCAACCTCAGATTTTGTTTGCAGACTGCCAGGCATTTTTCTAAGCATTTTAAATGTATTATCTTGGTAACACTTACAGTAACCTACAAAGTGGGTACTGTGATTATATGCACTTTACGGAAAGGAAACTGAAACAGAGTAAATCTGTCCAAGATTACACATGTGGAGACCAACCCAAAGTTCCAGATCAAGTTAAATCACTACACCAAGCATTGTCTTCCACTGGATTTGACTGGTGTGGGTTATTCCCAAATTTGGAAGTTTAAGGAAGCAAAGATCCTAATCATTTCACTAAAACATAAAACTGGAAAATATTTTAGAAGTTAGTTCAGAATGACATCAATTTGGGCAACAATGCATGTGGTTTAGAATAATATTTGCAAAGTACCCTCGATAGATTTGCATCAGTTCAGATTTTCATTTATGGTGAAACAATAGGACATGAGATTTCTCAACCTTTCTCTACTAAAACTTATGTCAGCGTGCTTCTGTACCCAATTGCTCTGTCTTCCATGTTGGTACAACAAAAATAAATGTCCCTTGTTTTATCCATTGGCAACTTCTCTTCTTATGTTCTCTGTTTCATTCTCTTGTCCATTCTGGTTTCTGTTCTTGCATTTCTCGCTCTTTCTATCCCCATTCACTTTCTTTTTATTCTCCCTCCCTTTTTCCCCTCTATAATAGAATAGAGAAGTGCCACTCATGTCTCTGTCCAATTCATTTAGAAAATATTTTTCAAGGTTTTTTTTTTTTAATGAAGAGCAGAATATTGATGGTAAAAAAGATCTTTTAGTTACTGCCCATCCTAAAAATCCCTCCTATTCCCACCCACTATTCCTATTATTCATTATCCCACTTGCTTTATTCCCTTCATAGCAAAACTTGCCAATATTTTGTTTAAGATGGTTATTTCCATTTTCTTACTTGTTGTTTCCCTTGAACTCACTCCGATCTCCACCGGAAAATGATCTGATCAAAGTCAGTGCGACATCTGGTCCATTGCACTTCTGATTGAACTCATCAAAATAAACCTCTGAAATGCAGAACACCCCTTTGCTTGGTTTCCACTTCAAAACGTTAAGGCAAAATTCCCCAAGGATTTTCCTGAGACTACATCTCTTCACTATTAGACATTCTTAGGTAGATGTTATCCAGGACAATGGTTTGAAATATAATTTTTAGGCTGTTAACCTTCGATTATATTAACCTCCAAAATTATGTCTTCACCTTTACCCATTCTCCTTTACTACAGGCTTTGTAACCAGATACCCATTGATTGTAACATCCTTAATAATATTTATTTCCATGGCTGCCCATTCCCTTGTATTCACTTCACTGAATGACCTGCACCCAATTCGATCATTTGAGTTTCCAAAATACCCAGTTCCTCTCTTTCTCTCTCCACCCCATCCATAAGTAAAATGTAGGAACTATACCTTCAAAATACTTTTTAACATCTTTCACTCACCATTTCCCCCCCGATAGTTTGTTCTCCACAATAAGATCTTTTGAAACTATAAATTAGATAATATAGGACCTTTATTTAAAATAGTTAACATCTTTCTGATACTAATCAGAGTGATATCCAGATCTCCTTACTCTGATCATTTTAGTATTTTTTATCTTATTGTAAATTTATTTCTAAGTAGAAGAAAGCTTTATGGGACTAGGTTCTCAACTATTTATTTCATTGGTGTTTTTTAGTGTCTATAACAGTACTTGGCACTTGGTAGAAACAAAAATTTTATTAATAAAAGGAATTTTATTTAACTTTTCACTTCCTATATGTACATGACATATGTAGAATCTATGAGAATAATTGCTGGAAGAACCCTTAAAGACCAACCAATCGATTTATTAACCTGAGTTACATGGACCCTTAAGAGGTCTTTGGGCAGACTTGTACTTCAATATGATTAGTTTTCTTTATTTCTATATATTTGATTTCACTCTTTAACGAATATATTTTGAGAAATGTCCATAAGCTGTGAAGGTGTCCATGGCACAGAAAAGATTCAAGGGCCCCTTCTTTTAGCTTAATTTATGGCTTTCTCTAGCACAATATTTTTTCTCTAAGCATACCAAGGAGGGTTGGGAGTTAAATAACAACAGATACTTGATTTTATCTATTTTGTGTATAGTGATTTTACATAATCACTTAAAAATGGGCTCTCTTACTAAAATAAAATTTAAAAAACTTGTATGTAATCTAATTCTTATTAAATATGTATCAGGACATGGGAATTCAGAAAGAGGAAAGGACTTCTCCCGTATCACTGCCAATTGCTACAGATAAGTCACTAATGACAGAGGAGGAAACTTGACCTCACATCTCCATTCAATCAAATAAAATAGGGATTTATCAAATGCTTTCTATATGAAAAGCACAATGCAAGTGGGACATAGTCGTGGCTAAGAGAGTTCCTAATTCAGTGGGCAGCTCATATGTATAATCAATTAGGGAAGAAACATAGAGTGAAATAAGAATTATCAGATAAGTATTGTTTGGCCAACAGTGAAGTGGAAAGTTATAGGAGATAAAATTGTATGGTGGAAACAAACCAGTGTGGAATCAAGCAGATCTAGATTTAAAGCCCAGTTTTAGCACTTAGTTACTGTGGAGGTGTTAGCCTATTGTAAAACCTCTCCAAGCCTTGATGTTTGGTACTCTCAACTGTAAAATAAAGATTATAGAGTTATCCTTGTTTGTTTATTTTTAAGGTTAGGCAGTGTTTGGAGAACAATTTAATACACTGCCTGGCAAATTCTCCACATGTGACAGATTACTATTTCCTTCTAGTTATAGTTTTGTAGCTGTATAAACTGCTTTATTCAATCTTGTGAGGTATTACCAAGAAGTTTTGCATAGTTTCTTCCTTTGACTTTGATAACTTAAGAGACAGAAAAAAAGTAAATTCATACCTAAGTCACCCAATAATATATAAAAAATTAATTAATTAATTAAAATGTTGACCAATTCTCCAAACGTTTATGGCTATGCAGAAATAGTATCTCATTGTTAACTTGCTTTAGGTGGAAAGCCAAAGTTCATTTAGTTTGATGTTTTCAATGGCAATCGTATGGAATATTTTCATAAAATAAAATGTATTCAACTCAATATAAGGTAAAAAGTACTATTTCAACCAATTGGAGACAAATGTGAATAAATTTATATAGTGTTTATATATACAGCAATTTAGTTAACTAATGAATAATAACTTACATCCTTTCAAATATGGCAGAAATTGATAGGGTAGGGGTATTATATCTTTAATTAGATAATAAAGCCATTAATATGTCTTGTTAAGGTTTTAATTATCTTTATTATTTCTCTATTATGCTCTGTCCATTATGGCAGCTACTAGCTATATGTGTATATGGATAGACCAATTAAAATGTACTAACCTGACTCTGGAAATTAGTTTTCTTTTTCTTTTGTTATAATTCATTTAAATTTAAAAACTGATATATGATTGTTTTATTGGGAAACTGTTAAGTATGTTTAGAAAATTTAGGTATATGGATCTACTTTTTGAGTCATAATTTGTATGAAATCTAAATTTAGATCAAGTATTTCCAATGAACACTTAGTATCCAAATCCAGATGTGGTTCAGTGTAAAATACACACAGGATTTTTGAGATTTAGTATAAAAGTGTAGGGTATACGATTAAATATACATTACATGATCAGATGATAATATTCTGGATAACCTAGGCAGAATAAAAACATTTTAAATTAATTTCACCTGTGTCCTTTTAATTTTTGAACGTGGCTACTAGAAAATTTAAAATTATCCACATGAATCTCATTATATTCTCATTGGACAGTAGTTTTCTATATGGCTTTCATCTTCTATTTTTATTTTACTCACTACATTTTTAGTGTCATACTCCTTGGGAAATATGCAGAATTTTGAAAATTGATTAAAATTATAGATGTTTGGGAGAATTTTATAGAAGCAGTATTCATGTTTCTGTGAATTTGTGTCCTGCAGAACTGACACTTTTTGGGCGGGGGAAGGAGTGCTTTTCTTACACATAATATGAATTCCCACTGAGGAATTCACTTTAACATCAGCTACTTTGAATTTCCACAGTTATCTTAAGATTGAAAATTTAAAAAATGCTTTAAAACCTGGTATGTAATGAATGACTGAGTGGGACCAGCACCATCACAGCAGCATAGAAAACTCTGGCATACATTAATTGGTTTTAGTTATTTTCCTTCCCCAAGAATTCTTCTGCATTTCCCACTCTGAAATTGGTAGAAGGAAATAGATGGGACCTCTCACTGAACTAGCTTCCTTAGTTGTTCATGCCCTGGAGAACACTGCAATGTTTTTCAGAAGATAATAATTGAAGCCAAAATGATGTGCAAGCTTCCTTCTAAATTTTAAGCATACGTGTCCTGTGCCTTGGGTCATTTCACTGCCTGGCTTGAGAGTGGTCAGACCGGAGGGAGTGGGCTTGTCCTGTAGGATTGATGGATCTGGGCTGGAATTGGAGAGCTGAGGCCACAGAGGGGAAAGCATGTAAGTCAATGCAAGCAAGAGAACTTGAGACAACATACACCTCAGGAAGTGATGAGTTCCCCATTACCGAAAGGGTTCAAGCAAGGGAAGTCGAGATTGTGAAGACGTGATAATCGCCTCAGGCAGGGTCCAGGTGGCCTTTGAGAACTTACAACACCATGAATCATGTATCCAGCTTCCCGTGTTATAAAATCTGCTCTCTCCTATGAGAGTGGCTCAGGCTCCACAATTCCTTCGTCACTTAGCAGAGACTCCAGGAATCACAGAATTCTCCCTTCCATCCTTTTAAAAAGATAAAATTGTGATTTTTCTTTTTCTCTTCGAAATAACTATTTTGAAAAGATTTTGTGCTATACTGTCTTCAATATTAATATTATTTAGTAATAAGCTAATTGGATGAGAGGTTTCAATAAGACCTGAGAGCATGTATATATTATGTGTATACAATATCAACGATGCATGTGACTTGAAATTTTGTTTCTGATTTAGGGTAAGATTAAGGTTTGAGCATCTCTTTGTATTAGGTTTATGGAATATTATGGATGTCTACTTCCGGCTTGGGGAGGATTCTAGCATGTATTTTTCTGTTGTTGAATATGTAGTGTTTACCAGACACCCAAGCTTTTCGTCTGTTTTTTTTTTTTTTTTTAATTTATTCATTTGACAGAGATCACAAGTAGGCAGAGAAGCAGGGAGAGAGAGAGGAGGAAGCAGGCTCCCCGCTGAGCAGAGAGCCCAATGGGGGTGCTAGATCCCAGGACCCTGAAATCATGACCTGAGCAGAAGGCAGAGGCTTAACCCACTGAGCTTTCCAGGTGCCCCTCATCTGCTATTATTAAGGATGTGGCAAAGGGGAGGGAAAAACAATGTCAGCTATATATATGTGCTGAAGGTTTATTGGGTTAATTCCTTTCTTTTTTTTTAAAGATTTTATTTATTTATTTGACAGACAGAGATCACAAGTAGGCAGAGGGGCAGGCAGAGAGAGAGAGGAGGAAGCAGACTCCCTGCTGAGCAGAGAGCCCAATGGGGGGCTCGATCCCAGGACCCTGAGATCATGACCTGAGCTGAGAGCAGTGGCTTTAACCCACTGAGCCACCCAGGCGCCCTTGGGTTAATTTTTATAGTCTGAGATTCTCAGCTCAAAACAGCTATAAGTGGAAGATCTTTAGTCACTTTTTTCCTTAAAGCTAAAGTGAAGGAAAATATACGGGTTTATTTATAAGTTGGCTTGTGAGCAGTTATGTGAAATTTATGCTGTGTAATGGATTATGAAAACTAAATGCCCATTTCATTTGATCAAACATGTTTTTACAAATCCAATAATTATGCTGTGTACTGGATTTCTTTTCTTTTTCTTTCTTTCTTTTTTTTTTTTTTAAGTTTTCCAAAGTATGGTAAACAAGCACTATGTTTTCCTCATTTGCACAGTAATATGGACTTATAAGCTAAGGGTGATTTATGTACTGAAGTAATTTAAATTCCATACCTTCAAAGTCACAATGCATATGTTACATGCCTATAATTATGCTCCTCCGGGTGTGCAAGCCAAGAAGGTGGCAGAGCCAGACACAGAAAAAGAAAGGAGATTGATGATATGGTATTTTGCTAATACAATGCAAGGCGCTAACAGATTATGAACCTCATTCTTGCCTTGCCTACTAGCACCTTCTAAATTACATTTTCAAACTGACGTCTTCACTGGTCTCATTTTTAGAATCTGCTTTCATTATAGAGAAACCATCCTGAAAATTTTTTTTTAAAAAAATGCCAGTATTATACTTCAAACTTCTTCGGTTTATGGATAAAGGATTTCCCCACCTCGTCACACACACTCTCAATTATTAGATTTGAGATATATGTGATTCTCTATCAAACAATTTCTTTTTCTAAATGGATTGTCATTTGAGGAAGAAAAACTGCTTAATGTAAGCCCAGATAATGCATTGGTGTCCTAAAAAAGTCATACTGAAGGAAAGGTAGAATATTTTAGGAGAGTACTACTCATTTTGCAACTTTTAAGTTAGAATTCTTGTATGCTGTTGTTTTAAAAAGAGTTATATGGCAGATTTTCTTAGGTTTCCCACAGGTTGCTAGGCATTTTCTTATTCCTAAGTGTTGGGTGACCTTTAAGCAGACTGAACGTTTATAGGAAATACAATTAGAATGGGTAAGCAAATTTCTATTAAATCATACATCCTAATTCCTTTATTATGGCGGTGCCATAATGTTTAATGATCACCTCTTTTGGGCCAGTTCAAATTTGGGTTCTATAGATTCTAATTTCTCCCTAAGCTATTAATGAAATCCTATTTAATTTCAAAGTTTTAAATACACATTTTAGTGCTTTTTTTTCCCTTAAAGAAATGTGTCATCTCCTTAATATAAAGATGCGGTGTCATAATGTGCCTGATCAAAAAGGGAAGAAATAAAAACTGCTTTACATTTTTATGTTTTTGTAAAATGTAAATTTTAGAAAAAAATTTTACGTTACATGTTTTACATTTTTGATGTCATAGAAAATGTCACTTTAATTTTCAGTTTTATTTTTTTTAAAGCCTTTCTGACTACTTCAGATCAAGTTTTCCACAGAGCTACTTTGTATGTTTGATGGGATAATGAGAAATAAGTAAATTACACACATACACAAGTTGATTGACATGTGACATATCTAAGAATATATGAGAATATAAAAGAACAAATTTAAGAAAATATGGAAAATTGTTACTTCTTATTAAAAAAAAGATTCTTTCCATCATTTGTTAATGTTGTTTGGTTTGTTTGCTCTACCTGGAATCTTGTAGTTGGGGATACACTGTGTGATTTTGGAGATTTCCAACCTCTACTGTTTACATTCCTAGGAATACAATAGGCTCACCAGCTAACTTTATTTAGGTAGCTTTTTCTTTAGCAAATGCTTTTTTGTCCTAAATTTTAAACAGAAAATTGAAAAATGTAGATAAGCAATTAGGGATGACTAATGATTAATTTTGAGTGAGTTAGATCTGGCTACTTAAGTTATAGAGCATAGCGGCTACTCAAACTGTGTCTTTTATATGACTTCTTTGTTTTAATGAGAGTGTGTGTGTTTCTTTATGATCTTATTTCTGTATTTGTACATTGAAGTCAGTGAGAATCATAGAGATCAACAGGACAAAGTTAATAATATATGTGGTTTATTGCACACATTTGAGAGCTATGTGGGGGGGGACTGATTTTTGAGACTAAATTATTGTACAAGGTTTCTGAGATGCACTGCATATATATCTTGTGACTTTATTTTTTTATTTTTTTATTTTTTTTTAAAGATTTTATTTATTTATTTGACAGACAGAGATCACAAGTAGGCAGAGAGGCAGGCAGAGAGAGAGAGGTGGAAGCAGGCTCCCCGCTGAGCAGAAAGCCTGATGCGGGGCTCAATCCCAGGATCCTGCGATCATGACCTGAGCTGAAGGCAGAGGCTTAACCCACTAAGCCACCCAGGCGCCCCATATCTTGTGACTTTAAGATAAGAATAGTGTTGAACAAAGGAAATATCATAATGATGACAATTATATTTTCAAATATTAATGGCAATAAAGTTAGAATCAGGAAATTATTGCCAATATTAAAGCCCCCTTTTTAGTGATTAGTCAACATTTATCTTATTTAATAATACAAATTATTCTCTAATGTGATTAGCATTTGCTCATTAATTATTCTGTGGTTTTCTTGAAACTACCCAGCAGTCTTTGTTCATTAAAACATTTTCATGAAGCTAAATAAAGTCAAACACTGTTTACTTGTTTTTAAGAATTTCCTTAGGAAAAATTTGCTAAAAATGACTTTGAAAGTTGAAAATAACATAAATATAAATATAGAAAGTCTTCCAGTCTGAAAATTCTCTTAATCAAAAAGTGCTCATTTTAACCCTTTATTTTTCCTGAAAACAGGATATCATGTATTACGTTTATTAATAATGATTCATTTTTTTCAGAGGACTAATTATTGATTTTTAATTGGTTAATAAACACTCAATTCACTAATATTTATTATGTGTACAATAAATTCTAGGTATTACAGATATAAACAAAAAATGATATTTTCTCTGAGTGTCAGTGGAAAGGTAGAAACAGAACATGCTTACTGATGAAAACAATTATCGCTTTAACGAAAGTATTTCTGAGAATAGTAGATATGTAAGAGAAAGACTACTGAAGTAGAAGGAAGAAATTCAAGTTCCTATAATCTAGTGGATAGTTGCTCCCCTCTTCTCAAAGTTCTTTTATATTAGATGCTATATTTACGACAACAAAAAGTCTGAACAGCTGCTGACAAGTGACTATTATAGTTTTATAGAAATTAAAGAAAAATGACTGTATAAACTAATTTGGGAGCATTGATTAATTGTCTTGGCATGATGTAGATAAACGAGAGTTTTAAAAAACACACAGCTCTGGCCAAATCAAGAATGATAGAAAAACAATATTTTATTTTTTTAAAGATTTTTAGAATTTACCAAATATATAATGGAAACCCAGTATACTAGAATCAACAGTAAAAGCTTTATGGTGTTGGAAAACCTTAAAGATTAGGTGATTAACTACTTTGAAAATTTGTGTGTGTGTGTGTGTGTGTGTGTGTGTGTGTGTGTGTGTTTGTGGTCAGTCCAACCACTTAAAAAATAGATAAGAAGAATATAAACAAACAGAAGGGCCACGGTTTTGATAAAATGAGATCTGACTGTCCTGAAGCCACAGAATTAGTTAACGGTGGTGTGCTAGAACCAAGCTTTCTGGTTCATGAGGTCCAGTTGTATGTACCTCTTCCCAGCTTTGCATTCGGTAACATGATATTGGTAGATTGCAATTGGTCATGGTGGGAGTATGCACACCATGGAAACTAGCAAAGGCTACTAATCAGGGCTTCTTTTTCTTTTCCAGAAAGTCATTGTCCATCTCCCAGTCTGCCACTGACTGCTGACTGCGGAATGTGATGGTTGGAAAAAATCGGTCAAATGCAATACAGTTATGTTGCTGGGAATCTCAGAGATAGAATAAATAACATTCTCTGCAAGTTAACAACGCATTGTGACAGATGACGATGGATGTTGAGGATAACCTACAAGTCATGCTGTTGTGGGCTGAATCATGCTCCTCCACAGTTCATATATTGAAGACCTGATCCCAGTTCACTTCAGAATGTGACCGACTATATTTACAGCCAAGACTTTTAAAAGGGTGGTTACGTTAAAATGAGGCCATTAGGGTGGGTCTTAATTCAGTCTTTCTGATTTCCTTAAAAGAAGAGAAAAATTGGACCCACAAAAAACCACAAAGGAGGCACACGTAAAGACCGTGTGAAGAAATGAGAAGAAGATGACTCTTTGCAAACCAACAGGAGAGAAACCAAATCTGCCAACACATAGATCTTGGATGTCCAGCCTTCCGAATTGTGAGAAATATTTTTCTGTTGTTTAAGCCACCTGGTCTGTGGTTCTTTGTTATGGCAGCCCTAGCAAAATAATAACGATATTTAGGATCTTTGCCCCAAAACAGTTTGGCACAAAAATTGACAGGCAATCATGGAAGATGATAGCATGACTTTTATTCAGTGTGTTTCATTGCTTCTCCCAGAGCTCTGAGTTGTGAGAATCCTGTTTTTCATACTCACATACACACACTAAGCTTAGATGCTGCCTTATTAGAAATCGGCATTTATCCCTAATTCTTTTGTACTTCCTTAAAAAATAGCAGGCATTTCGTTACACCTAGCTAATCTTTTATCAACTTCTGTGACATCATTTTGCTGTGATTCCAAAGCAAAGTAATGAGAGTCTTGGTTTAGTAAGCAGGCAAGTCATTTAGCAGAAAAGCAAAGACATGTTTGAGGAATTCTCGTCCTCTGATTGTATGGATTTCATGGGCATCTTTGAAAAAAAGAAAAAGTGTGCTAATGTACTTCCTGATCACATATGATATACTTTCATTTGACAGGTATTGCCAATTGCAGGAGGAAATTGTATTGTTTCTCACTGTGTTATCACAAAATTCTCATTTCTGGGCCTTCCACTGTTATTTTCCTTCTTATTCACAGCTAGATATTATTTACCTGTTGTTTCTACTCTCTAACTCCCCCATTACTGTGTTTTACAGCTTCCTTCAGTTACTCTTCTGTCTTGCTTTTCGATTTCTTGGAAAGGAGGCTGTCTGGCGGTAGTAAATAAACTGAACTTTACTGTTTTTGATCTAACAAAACATATGCAAGGGTCTCGGGACAACACAGCTTCTATTGTAAAACAGCTTTAAGAAGTATTTCCACAGCAATAGAACTGGAATCCAGAGCTGCTACTTTCTGTAAAATGGCCAATCACTGTTATTTTCCTGAATGTGAATACAAGGGGTACACTTGCAAAGCCATGATATCACGAGAGATGCTCATTAGTGAATTGCATTTATCATATCTGAATGTGTGATTTTCCACATAGTTAGTGATTGTAGGGCTCTTCTACAGTACTGTATTGTACAGCCTCTTTCTTTGAAGGCCCAGATTCTTGAATTCTGAACATTTGATTTCCAAACTTTAGTTTCTAATGTGTATCTGTCATTCTGTATATATTTACCCCCGGGACTAGGATAATTCAGAGAAACAAGAATAGCTAGTAACTCATTTCTGGCTGTCAATTTGCTGCTGATCTGATTCATATTTTTGTAATGTACCATCATCAACATTTGAAAAACCAACTACGTTTAGCACAACAATTTCCATAGGACTTTAGCACAGCAATTTCTATGAAGATTTTTATTATGAAAAAATTGATCAGAAAACACCCATCCTTCCTTCGAGGTATTTATCTAAGATGCTAGAATTTAAAACATCAAAATATTTAAATGGTATATCGAAGTAAAAGAGTACTGATGAATAACAATGCATTGTCTGTCCTTTGGTTCTTGACTTGATTTTCTTTTTCTTGCCTTGTGATTCGGGGGAGCAACTGAACCGCTCTGTACATTGTTTCATCAGAAATAACATGATGCCTTCTTTCCCATTAGATCGTTCCTAGACAAGACCTGAATAGTCAAGTAGAAAGATGTCGCTAATATGGAATTGTTAATTGTAAAGTTACCACACTTTTTCCTAGAATATATGTATAAAAACACCCTTTACTTGTCTGTATCAATACAAGAACGGATCCGTTAATCACTTAGAAAACATTTCTCATGAGTAGGTTTTTTTTTAATTTACTGCTATAAATTTTACTTTAAGAAGTTCCATTTTTAAAAAATGGAATGCATATTCTGAGGTATAACATTGAGAATCTTGTTTTGCTGGTTGAGATTTTGATAAAAGTAATGTGACTTTTATTAACGTTCTTCAAATGTCTTAGCTGAAACAGACATTCGGATAAGTACGGCATTCACAAATTGATAAACGGATCGACTCTTTTGCATACTAGATATTCAGGCAGTTCTGGTACTCTTCAAATGTAATATCTGTAGAATGTCTTCTCTTTGAGGGTTCCAAATTCCTAACAAATATGCTTTTACTAAATTCACATGAGGTTGCATCTTTTTATCCTAAGAATATGCCATGGGAAACTGAGGAGCTGCAATTATGTTGAAATTGCATGGCAGAAACATTGGCAGTTGCCAAACACTAGATTGCTTTTCTTTTGAATCCTTTTACCAAGAAATGTGCACCAACATCTTTGGAAGGGATGTTATGATATTAAAGAATTGCAAAAAAAAAACCCAAAATAAACAAATAAGGCTTAATTGACTCTTACTGTTTCCTTGCATTAAACAGCACTGTATCAATTACAGTAAAATTGCATCATCTCTTCTTATTTGATAAAAATGTAATACTCCATAACTTATTTTACAACCGCACATTATCACTTTTATTTCTACTGAAGGAAAAAAATAACAACTATTCAGCGAGGTATTAAATTAGTCACGAAATACTTTGCTTACCAAAAACTTTCTGAACCTTAGAAATGAATTTGAAAATGAAACAAACAAATAAATAAATTTGAAAATAAAACAAAACAAAAAACCTCCTAGAATTAATCTTTAGAGATATCACATAAACCTGTAGACTGTAGAATTTTATTTTGCACACTTACTTTAGTTTTACCTTTTAATTTTTAACCACTAAGGCAGATACATTTTTGCTGTTAAAATAAATCAGGTAGCTCAGCATGCGGTACATCATGAAATTCTTTCTCCCTCCCCTTCTATTTCTACTCCTGGAGATACCCTCCATTAAACATTTGGTGTGTATCATGTCAGACGTTCTTTTCTCATACAACCAAATATAGAATTTAAAAATGGATCATTCCATATACTTTCCTGCTTCTTGCTTTTTAAACATTTAACCATATACCTATATATATATATATATCCATATATATAATGCTTATCTTTTTATGAAGAGTTATTTCATTCTTGAAAATGGCCTAACAGTATTTTACTGTATGAATATGTCAGCATCTATGGGATTAATTACCTATAGGTGGCTGTTCAGATTGTTTCCAATTTTAATTCCATTTCTAATGGAATAACTGGAAAAGATGTACTTTAAGTATGACCCCTAGTATTGGTCATTGAGATGAAAAAAACTAATCTCCTAGAGAATTCTCACTGACTAAAGTCAGAATAAAAAAAATCAAAATCTAAATGTTTTATTTTTATATCAGTCAGCAACTGTGTAGTATCTTGGAAAGTTTATATAGATTGAGAGCAGAGGAAACTTGGTCTGTTTTAAACCCTGTCACTTATTAATTTAGTGGCATTAGGCAAACTATCTTACTTCTCGAAACCTTGTTTTCTCACCTACAAAATGTCGAAGGGAACTACGTGATCTTTCAATAGTCTCAAACTCTAAAATGGAAAATTACATAATGCTAATGAAAAAAAAATATGTACCTATCATTCACCAGTGAGGTAAGGATTCCAGAGAAAAGTAGCAGTCCCCCATCACATTAGGTATTTATTTTTCAGGAGGAAAGCCTGACACAGGGACAAACTGAAGAAATAAATATAAACTGAAGCACAGCCAGAGTTCAACCCTTTGAATGCCTGTATTTTAACCATTCCTTGTCCTATACTCTATACCACAGATATATGTGGGAGGGCCCAGACTTTTTATTCCTGGGAGGGCTAGCCTATCCTCTGACCCAGAAGTTTAATTCCATTTTGAGTAGGAGAGTTTCAAAGCCTTGGCCAGTCTTGGATTGATCAGATTTTCCTCAGAGCCTTCTTTGTCTGAGTAGTTTCTTGGTATTAGAATTGAATCAGGACAGGCTGTTTAGAGTGTGAGATACCAAGGAGCGGCTTCTAGAGACTCTGTCCTTTAGAGCGTGCACTGCTTTGATGCAGGACACGTGCATAGTTAGCTGTCTGTGAGGTGCTTAGGCCTGATTCAAGGACCTAGTTTCCTCTTGATTCATCTCCGAATTTGCTGGATGATTTGTTATTGGCTCTGAATAGTTAGATAAAGAACTGATAAATAAGTTGATCCTTTAAAATGGTAACCTGGAATCATTGATTCTGAGCATTCTGTTATTTGGTTTGATTAAAATGAAAACGAGCTTCTTTCTGGGAGTCCTTTGGCCACGCATGTCAGACACAACCCTACGGTCTTTGTGCCTCTGTAATGGCAATAAAAGCATCAAGTGTAAAGATCCTCTTGCAAAAAATGTGTAAAATGCTTGGATGCACGTTGCTACAAGACAGTCGGGTTATTAACATATCATGACTCTTTGTCATTAAGTCCAAAGTGGCTACCAGAAATCCAGCTAAGATGGGAACTAAAGGAGGTTCTCTTGAAGTGGCTGGTAGGTCATCTCTTTTAATTGTAAACACCCTGTGCCCAGGACTATTTTTATTTAGGCCCTGGGTGGTACGAGATTTTATTTGCTTTATGTTGCCTTTCCCAACAAAATGTACTTCAAAACCAATTTTCTTAATGGAATTCATACACAGTGTATTTAATAATGTCATTAATCGCTCTGTTACTAATTGTTTCATTACCTTTCTCATATTAACAACTGTGAACACCCAACGTTATTTATCAGGCATATGAGTGCCCTCTCTCTCCTGGGCCGTGATGTTTACTTAGGAAAAGAAATAAAATGCTTTAGCAGGATTCCTGCCTTTTACCACAACTCCTACCATCACCTGGGGTGAAGGCCAGCTCTAATTTCTAAAATAATTGCCATGACCATAGTTTATATATATAAGGAGCCCATGAAAACGGCTTCCGTGTTGATCTTCCCATTAATCCCATTTTTTACTCTCAGAAGAAAAACTAGCATTATCCTTATATAAATAATTTATTCCAAGCCATTCAGCAGGGGAGTGGGGTGGTGCTGGTGGCTTATCTCAGAGCTCCAATAGGCCAAATTGCTTCTGGTAGGGGCTGGAGGATTGTGAATGAGGTTCCTCTGTTTGTTTTAATCATTCCATAAGAAATATGGACCAGACCCAAATAACTTCTAATGTATGAATTTGAACAAAGAATTTTGCATTTCATTATCAAGAGTCATGTGAGAGCTTTATAGGAATTCACTCTGTAAAATGAAGAGTACTAGGAGTTCTGTGTGTTTTAAATGTTTTGCCACTCCCCTGAACAGAATGATTTCTTTAGTCTACCTTCTCTCTCCTTTTGGAGAGCTTCATTTGATATGAATTATCGAGCAAGAATTGCAGCTGTTTATAAAGCAAATTCATCTATTTTATTTGTACATTGGGATTCCTTGGAAGCATTGTTTAATTTTTTTTTTTTCAAAAAGAGGTAATTGTGTTTTCATGTTGAACTTTTTCAGATACCTTCATCCAGTTCTAACTAAAATGCTGTATTCCATCCTTTTTTCTTTTCTTTCCCTTTTTTTTTTTTTTTTTAAGCATCTTGACGGTAATGCAGGCACCACCACCAACTCTGGGTGAGATAGAATGAATCCATTTTCTCAGCAAGACTCAAGACTTCATGCCCCCCTGTTAAGACTCATGCTATGAGCCGGGCTGGAACTGTTTATGACAGATGCAAATTATACTCAACATCTTTTATATTTTACAATTTATAATCAGGCACACATCCCCCAAATCCACTTCTTTCTTTTATAGCCCAGAATTCCAGGCACCTCATAAAACAAAAAGCTTGCTGCCACCTTCAAGGAACTCAAACTATCTGATTTTTTTATTTGCTGCTGCCATTAGATTGAAATGATTTTTCTTCAGTTTGCTCAAAGCCAGATTTAAAGTCAGGTCCCAGAGGTAACAGGAAAGTCGATCCCCTAAGCTACTCAGTCGTTGTTTGCTTTTTTTACATGTAATATCCTACTTCTAAGCCAGAGTATAATTTAAAATACAAAACACACTCTACATAAATTTGTCCTTTAGAAATTTTGTAATCTGACATTTAATAGAAGTTAACTAAGTGCCTTATATCATGTTTGTCGAGGAAAATGGAGAAATTAAAAATATCCTTTAAGACAATTATTTCTTAATAGCTTTCTGCCTATTTTGGATGCTACCCATTTCCTTACAACTTTCCATCCACAACACGACATGCTCTTTTTGAACACAGACCTCGTGGAGTTCTCGTTTACCATGCATCTAAATAAGCCAAAAAATCATTTTAAGCACTTCATGCATTACAAGCTTCTGATGGTCATTTGAAGAGCTCTCCGTGTGCAGTCACTGTTTGCTGGGGAACAGCAAAGGGTTACTTCAGCCCAGGAGCTGCGAGTACGAGCAACAGGAATCCATTGGCTTTAATTTGTCCATGTCTTTCATTTGATACTACCAGTATTAATAGCTTTGCAAGGAAATTCTGCAGTCATTAATCATAATAATTAATCAGATCCAATTATATTGCATATAAATGCGAACAAATTGCTGAAAAAATAATGATCTATCACCAACGTGTCACAAGGAAAAAGACACTAAAATAGTAATTAGAAGCAGGGATTTTGTTGTGTACAAGTGCCCTGCAACTGATTTTAACAATATGATGATCCGATGATGTAATTAGTTGAAAGTCTAGCAGGCTTTTTCAGCAGGCCGTCTAATGATGGTGAAACTGGAGAAAATAAGGTCCACTTTTGCACAAGACCATTCTGCATTTGCTCCTCACTTGGCACTTCTGAATAAAGGAGATCTGCTGCCTTTGGTGTTCTAAGGCTGGGAGCTGAATAGTTTCTGCCTGTGTTTGCTGGGTTTTTAATGTCTATTTTTAAAGTAAGGCAGTTTGTTAACTGAAGATTACTGAAGTTAGGAATTAAGATATTTTAAGTGTCATTTTTTTCCCCTTTTCCTCTTGTAATCATAAAAAATGTGTAACATATAATTCAAAATGAAATGTTTTGGTTATAGTAAGTTAACACACTGCGGGTAGCATGCATGTTAGCTATTTTTCACCTATCTTCCTTCCCTTGCACTGATCTGAAAACATTTCAGAAAATGGAATTACTCTGTTTTCACTTCAGTTAGCACTCTCCAGAGCACTGCCAGATTTTATCAGAAACCATTTAAAAAAATGGCATGCGTGCGTGTGTGTATAAATTCTTCTTTAACAGATTCTTAAACCTGACCAAAGTGAATTGTTCAATGCAAATTATTACATGGAATAATTTTAATGTGTCTCTCTTTTCTTTGTATTTTCACTCTCGTCTCACAGGATCAAGCTTTCCACAAACATTTTCATTTTAAAACTTGTGATCTGCACATGCATAATTAGCACTAATTTATTGTGTGGTCAGAGACGTGTTTTTAAACCTTTCAGAACATTTCCTTGCTCGATTCACAGATGACACATGAAATGGTTAACTGAAGATTGATGAGCAGTTTTTATGATAGGTTTGCGACTTGAAAATAAATGTTAGGTTCATCATAGTTTTCAATACTAAGCACTGCACTTTACTGTCTTTGATCTCAGTGTTGTGACTACTACAAAGAAATAAAACCTTATCTTACCTTTTCCAGCATCTACTGCAGAAGACCTCAATAATGCATAAGAACATCTGGAAGTACGGTAATTTCAGCTATCAGAGATAAGAACTGACACAGAACAGGTAAACCCTACAAAGTCATCATGTTGAAATGAACTGATTAAGGTTTAGTAACATAAAACATCATGTATGGTGTTTCCGGGCTTGCTCCATCTTGCTATTTTATATTAAAAAAGGAATGTCAATTATATATATTTAATAGGTTGATTAGCTGGTAGCAATATTATATTTTACATAAAGAGACAGAAATGTCTGCAGATCTATTGCCATACACATCTATTTAGAGTTAACTGTGAGTTCATAGAAAATACATGGGCATAGTAAACAGGGTTTTGAAATGACAATTTTTTACTGGTTGCAAGTGCTAATTGCTAGTTTCTCAAGGGTATAGAATTAATCACCTGCTAGATTTACAGTCTCTAGGTTGAGACCTGAGGATGGAGGCAATAAGAAAAGCTCTTGAGGGACATATCATATGGTGAGTCTAAATATCAGTCTCTATGCATATGTAAATTGGTAACAAAGTTTTTTCAAAGCTCAAGTATGCTAATTTCAAACAGGCAAGACTAAAGCTAGCTTTTAGCAGCTGTTTAACGTCTGCCTGTGGGTGGTAGAGAGAGCTTAAAATACAAGCAAACAGTGGTGCATAAGTAATTAAGCAACATTTTGCTGGGCATAAATAATTCTGTTTATATTGCTCTTTTGAAGAGTATAGAATACAAAATAACAGATCAAGTGCACCTTTGGTCACCAGAGGTTAACTGTTCTTCCTCTTTACCTTTTCTTTGGTTTTACAATTTAAGGGAAATAAATAACAAAGTCGGCTACACAATCTTTTATAACTTTATAGGAAATAAAATTACTTAAGGTGGGGGAAAAAGCCCTTAGTAAAGTATCACTGTACTTATTGCTCAATCTTATTGTTTTTAGTGTATTCCTCCAACAAGGTATAAAAAAATTTAATATCTAATTGCAGATTTGTTTTTTGAAATTTTATCTTTTAGGATTATTAAAGTAGAGTTTGGGTTGTTTGTTAAAATGTGAAAAGAATCAAACTTTTTCAAAGTCCACAAAAAAGAAAAAATGCCCTCAGATTTTCAGGATCGGTTTTAATTATTCCATGCATTAAAAATAAATAGATAAATAAATAAGTGATTTACTCAGAGGTTGTTGTTGCCTGAAAATAAGGAATGCTTAAATCAGTGTACCACAAATAGGATAATCACCTAATTTGAACAGCTCTTGCTAAGCCAGTGGAAGTGTCTAAAAGCAAAAGGAAAGCTTGGTATAAAAAAATTGCATTTGATTCAGTAAAAACCTTGAAATTGACCAGAAGGAAGATGAAAGATTTAACACGATTTAGAAATACCTAGTCTGGAAAAAAGGATTATAGATACTAACTGTGAAAAGAGTCAGGGGTTTAAACTTTGTTTGCGTTAAATATTCATGGTTAAAGGAGTTAATGGTAAAAGGAAGTACTCAGTTGGGTATCAGAAGCTATAAAGGGCTTTATAATGCAAAAGAATGCTAGGAAGGCAGGAGTAGCCATTTAGGCACAACATTGCTATTTCCTTCACACTGAAGGAACAGGTCAATAAAATTGAATTCTCAAAACCCCATTTTATTCATCCTTAATATTCTAAGAAAATATGTAAAATTTGGTGAAAAAAACATTTATTTCTGTCATTTCTTTATTTTCTGATTTTGCATTTTTTAAACCATTATGAGGTTTATTTTTTTTTTAATTTTTTAAAAAAGATTTATTTATTTGAGAGAGAGAAAGGACATGAGTTGGAGGAGGCAGAGAGGGAGAGGAAGAAAGGCAATCTCAAGCAGACTCCCTGCCCAGCCTGATGTGGAGCTTGATCCCAAGATCATAAGATCATGACCTGAGCCCCAGTTAAGAGTCGGACATTTAACTGACTTAGACACCCATGAGGCTGAGTTTTAAAACAATCTGGTCTGACCAGAAGAATGGATAGGACTATGGATTGTGGGTATAGACTTGATATTCAGTCAGGGTACATCTGTGGGCTTTCCCTATGAAAGACAGTGATACTTTGCCCTTTGTTCTTTCTCTTCTGCAAGAGGTGGATATTAACATCAGTTCCAGTGTTAGTAATGAAACAAAAAGATGAACTTCAGTTAAATGACTGGAGAATAATCATTTCTTTGGGATCCCAGTGTTCTACATTTTATCAATTTTGTGGAACATCTTACCCAGGATCACTTAATTAGGTAGTTCATTCTCTATGTGCCATTGGGGTAGACCTCATTACCTTGTTGTGGAGGATGGATGGCAGAATTAAACAAACCACAGACTCCCTATGTCTACATGATGATTTTTATTATTTGTTTTAAAATTCTGAAAAAATGTGGGGAGGGGTGCTTCTGAGTAGCTCAGCTGGTAGATTCTTTTTTTTTTTTTTTTAAGATTTTATTTATTTGACAGACAAGGATCACAAGTAGGCAGAGAGGCAGGCAGAGAGAGAGGAGGAAGCAGGCTCCCTGCTGAGCAGAGAGACATATGCGGGGTTCAATCCCAGGACCCTGGAATTATGACCTGAGTCTAAGGGAGAGGCTTTAACTCACTGAGCCACCCAGGCGCCCCTCAGCTGGTAGATTCTTGGTTTCATCTCAAGTCATGATCTTGAAATCATGAGACAGAGCCCCGTGTCAGACTCTGTGCCTGCTGTTGCGTCTGCTTCGGATTCTCTCTCCCTCTCCCTCCAGCTCATGGTCTCTTATTCTCTCTTTCTCTCAAATAAATAAATTCAAAATAAATAAATAAAATTCTGGGGGAAAAAAAACAGTAATGAATCATCACTACTCAAACCATTGTAATTGATACCTTTTTTTTAGTCAATATTTTCCTGAAAATGGTGTGTATTATCTATGCATATCCTGAATAATAATTTTTGTTATCTAAGGAGACCTTGGTTATACATGATTAGGTAAAAACTTGCTTGTTATTATTTGGTATTAGATTAACATAAGTCTTAGCCATGTATGATTAAGTAAGAGCTTTAAATATTGTTTTAGGAGATTTGAAGTCTTCCAGTTTGCTACAGCATTTCCTTCTTCCTCCTCCTTTTTTCCTTATTCTCTTTCTCTTGTTCCTTTTCTTCTTCCTTCTCTTCTCCTTCTCTCTGTCTCTCTCTTCTTTTCCTCGTCCTCCTCCTTCTTTCTTCTTCTTTTTGCTTGATCTTCAGGCTACTGTATGCTGCTTAGTGCCTATTGTTATGGACTAGCATTTACCCTGAAGTGTTTGTCCCCCCAAAATGGACAGTTAATGAGAAAGAAAAGTAATATTAGAAGTGGACTTTCTTTAGTATGGGTTGGCATAGATACACCATCAAACCTTTGTCCTACACCTCCTCATTCATTTGCCAGTTGAGAATAACAGTTTATATACATTAGTAAAAATGTTTTATTCTCTTATTATCTGCATAGGTATGAAGGCAGCCAAGCTTAGGCTTCTGGTGATCAAATTAGTTTAATGCTTAGCAAAGAGTTGTGTAATTTTGCTCAGAATGGTCAGTTTAATTGATATAGACCTCAAAGTATTGATGGATTATGATCAACTCACCTTGTTCCACTGACAAAGTTAATATTAATCTGCATGGTACATAGGAATAGTGTATAGCTGGCTAGGAGAGATCAGAAGTAGAGGTCTCAGTCGGAAAAAAAAAAAAAAAGATTAGACACAGAAATACAAAGCTGCATTCCAGAGCTTGAGTCCAGCATCAGGTAGATAGGATTTGGCAGAGATGATATGTATAGATAACCAACATCGAATAACAGCCATGAACATTATGGGAGCAGGAAAATCCAGAGGAGAATTCTAGTCCCAGGACGGAGGTTATCCTGATGGATAACAAGGGATGATCTCTGTATGTGCTCTGTGCTTTATCTCAGCACAGGGAAATGCAGATTTACTTATTCCTTCATCCATTCACTCAGCCATTGGCTGATTACTTAACTACTGCGATGTGTTGGACACTACAAAATTGACTACAGATGAAAAGATGTAGAATATATGACAAAAAGGCAGCATTAATAAATGTGGAGATCTTGAAAAGTCAGATTTGAGTATTACTCATCACTGGCAGACTTCTCATTTGATTTCTGATTTTTTGAATCAGCATTATGATGGCTCTTAAGAGATGGGATTACCTGTGAACATGACTCAGCACATACACAGAACACAGAATATCTGATTGTAAGCTTTCCTTTTACAGCCACTCTGCAAAATTCTAACCACTTGCCATGTCATGCTCTTTGGAAATTATTGTGTGGATACTTGCTAATATAGATCTCCTATTACTATGCTTATTAGTCACTATTAAATAATACAAAAAACCCTTGAATAAAGGGAGCATAATCATTCTTAAATTGTACTCCATATGGCCCTACCCGCTGTTCTGAATGTTTCATTCAGAAAACATTTGTAGCTTGTTAATTAAAAAAAAGAACAAAACCCTATTTCAGAATGAACTTTTGCCTGTCCTTGTCCCAATGCACAGATCAAGTTGATTTCAAATGAAGCCTTCATAGTTTTCTCCATTGAGGAAGACAATTTCAATTTGTCAATTACTTAGTAATAGTTCTTTTTAAACTTGGAAACAGAAGTCTGTCCCCCCCCCACCCTTAAGTTGTACTGCTATGAAAAGGTGACAATTACACATATGGCACAAATTGGTAGAGTAATAAATTCTGGTGTGAAAATAGTGAACTAACTTAAAAGATATGTATGTCTAAAAAAGGAGGAATCCTATTTTTTTACATCAATTAACTTCTTTTCCAGACATTATTCAGAACTTTTTGACATGCAAGAGAAATTTGTTTTATTAATTTCCTTTGAAAACATTCAATTCCCTCTTTCTTTTTCTGTTTTTTACTGTAGTTAGCACATGGAGTTTAAATAGACACGTGGACCAAACATGAAGGTGACATTGGAAAATCACATACTGAAGTTCTCACCTTGGGGAAGAATGTTCTTTCCTATAGAATAGTGTTATGTGTATGTTCTTGGGCATAAAGAAACTTTAGAGAAAAATTAATATTCACCATACTGTCTTTCTAATAAACCCAGATCAATAGCTATACAAAGGATAAGTTTGGAACAAGGAAAAATGAGAATTTACTCACATCAAAGTCCAGAGCCCTGCAAGTTGCATGGGACACTTCAAACCTAGAATCATTTTATTCATATTCTCTCCCCTTTGGTGTCAGTCTGATACAGATACACATGATACAAAATGCTGATCCTTATTTTGCTTTCTGAACTTGAATTCTCCTTGAGACCCTCATCAGATCTGTTGACTATACCTCATGTGAAAGGAAAAACCTAGGTAGAACCATTTCAGTATTTGGGATTTTCACTTTATTTGTTTTCTTTATAGCTTTTAAAGGAAATGATTGTATAATGCACAACTACAGCTGAGAAACTTCTCTCATTATATTTACTAATTTATACAGCAACCAAAAGGTAAAAAGGAAATAAAACAAAAATATATTTGGTAATTTCGTGAATTTAAAAACTAGCCCTAGGGGAAAATGCATCACTTTTTATTTTGTATCACTGCTGTGTTTAAAGAAACCTAAAAATGGGAATTTCATATTCTCATATTTTGACAAGTACTTTACATTTGCTTGAATAAATATTTTACTATGAAAGGAATATGATTAAAAAGAAAAGAACCCCCACACTATTAACTTCTCAGGAACATTAAAGCAGTAAAAGTACACATTCCGTAAGCCAAGGGACGCAGCCGCATTCAGTTAACTCCAACCAATCCTGGAAAGAGATTTTCTCTCTTATTTTTAAACTCCAAGAAACCCTACACTTGAAGAAAGGGAAGGTAGGCTTCAACTGTCATATCAGTGTGGTAGAATTCAGCCCTTTCTCTGAAGAGCTTCCATGTCCCAAGAGCATAAAGACAATAGTACACTATATAGAAAGCCAATAAATCAATTAGCTCTAATGGCCAGAGTTCAGGAAATGCATTTATTCTCTTCAGTGAAAACACAGATTTCACTTGTAGCCATACTTCATATAATTAAGGTCAATTTTTCATGTGGAAGTTATATTTATTGAGTGGAAAAAAATCACTCATAAATTTTGTAAAGAAAAAAGCACTTACTAATGTAAGAGAACAGGTTTGTTTTATTTGTAATTATCTATCTTTAGAGTAATTGAGATTCTAAACAGCAGCTAATAGCTTCACCTTCTCAAATTACTACTGCCTGTAACTTTACCTTGCCAAATATCAAAGAGCTTTTCAATTGCAACTCTACTACTAAAACCTGGGTCATTTTCTAGCAATTAATTGGAAGAGGTGATTAATAGCTTAATAATGGGTTGCTCTGTATTTAAAAAGTGCAGGGGACGTGCATAGGAAAGGAATATGTAATTTTGTATCCCTGAAACATAACCTAATTGAAAAATCAGCAGTTGGTCTTATTTACTTTAGGCTTGTATTTCCAAACCCTCTTTTGATCTATTCTGAGAAAATGTGTAAATCTGGAGAGTATTTTTTAATTAACTCCTTGAACATTGAACACACTATGAATTTAAGGAGCACAAGCTACTCCATGACACCTGCTGGGCTGCAGTCAACTTCATAGGAATTTGAGGGCAACACATGTCAAGTGTCTATCTGGATGTGCAGATGGTGGTGCCCATTCAACAACCCACCCGCTCCAGGGCCACCTGTGGATTCATATGGCACACAGAGAGTCTATGTGCACTTTTGCCATGCATTCCTGTTATATTCACCACCAACTTAATGATTGCAAAATCTAGCTGCAGCCTGTCATGGTAGCCTTCCAGAAACATCCAAGGAGTCCATCAATGTAATTTAGTCAGCTCACTAAGCCCAGGTCTCCATGTTTTGCGACTAGGTCTCAAGAAAATGGCAAGTTGTCTAATCAGATGGTGAGTAGTTCAGTGAGGGAGGAGGGCTCATGGAAAAGACAAAGAAGGGGACAGCAAACTGAAGGGGACTAGGTCTTATTTGTTCAACAGAAGGGTGAACTATAGCAAGATGTCCTTTTGGGTATAGGACTCATTGATTTTTTTTTTTTTTCCACTGTCTACCTCAATTGTTATAGACACTCATGGCTTTCTCCTTTAGCTTGCTAGAGGAGAATAAAGAATAAGGCTCTCCGTTTCCTATAATTTGCTTCACATTGTACTTTCCTGCTTCTCATTTTAATGCCATCTTATATCAGTTGCAGCTAAAAATACTGAGTTGTGTATCTTTCACCATGTTCACACAATCAATTACTTGACATTAGAAGAAATCAGTACTTCACTATCTGGCACTCCGTCTGTAAGATTAAACATGGCAATGGAAGGACAGTAAATAGAAGTTTCACCTGGAGCTGAGCTCCACTTCTCCAGCTCTCATGAACCCAGGTGTCCTCTTGAAGCCCAGTTTGTCTTTCCACAGTAAAGAATCAACTGGTCAGAGTTTCTTCTTTTAATTCTTTCCACATTTATTGGAGAATATACAAGGATGAAGGAAAATACAAAAATTCGAAGAAAATGGACTAAAAGATACACAGCCAGCCAAATTTAATTGGCTCTAATGAAGATGGAAAATTGATGGGGAAAGCCATTCAGCTGAAAACAAAGACAAAAGAGGCTTTATGAGGTTTTTATATGTTCCCACACAGGGCCCTACTTACCCCAGAAGTCAAAGGCTGCAGAAGGCCTGAGTGAACAGAAAATGGTTAGGCTGCAAGAGGGCTGACTTGTACCTTAGAACTTCTGCTGGGCAGGTAACTGAAGTTCTCATTGTGCTTAGGCTCAGAATGGAGCTTCTGAGGAAGCAGAGGTGGTGGAGGCAGACCAATGCAGATTGGGTAGTCCTTTTATTGTGTAACTTTTTATAATTTTCATTGAGATAATAAATTATTTTGATTTTCTTACTTTTCTTTATACCTACAGCAAATCTCCCTATAACCTCCAAATTCTTAATGTCATTTTCTATGCCCTCAATTTTTGCATCATTTGCTTTTATTTCCTGGTGACATCCTCCCCAGCAGACTCCATTCATGTCTCACTTCTGGCTTGATGATTTGTTCTTAACTTAGGGTAATAGGTTTTGTCTCATCATGGTCTTCTGGATTTCTCTTTTTTTCTGTCTTGTTTTACTTCCTTAGTTTGGTGGGATAAATCCCCTAACAAGATTTCTGAGAGAGGGTTCTTGGAAGGTAAGTTGTCAGAAAGTCTGACTGAAATGTGTGTACCCTACCCTTATTTGTTCTATTGTTTGCTAGCTTCCAGTGTGTCTCTGAGAAGTCTGAAACCTCTCTGATTCTTGATACCTTGTATATTAACCTTTTTAAATGGGCAAGTTTTGTTTTTCTCTCTGCAAGCAATTATAATCTAATTGTAATATGTGATATTTTAAAATTTCATAATTTTGTGCTTTGCTGTGAGTTGTTCATTCTTCTTGCTGGGTACATGTCTGGAAATACATATCCATTATTTTTGGGAGATTTCCTTCTTTTATTTTTCTTAATAACTTCATCCTTATCATTTTCTATGCTTTCCACTAGTCAAATGTCAGAGTTTGTGAATTGGTCCTTTAATTCCTTATTGTTTCTAATCCAGTTTACCATGTTTTTGTTTCCCATGATAGTTCCTCCAATTCTTCCAATTCTTAGGTTGATTTTGTACTATATGTTGGATAATTGAACACAATAAAAAAATCAATTAATTAATTAATTAATTAAATTTTGTTTTTATATTTTATAATGCCCATGGCCCATTTCTTACTCTTTTATTTATTTATTTATTTATTTATTTATTTATAAAGATTTTATTTACTTATTTGTCAGAGAGAGAGTGAGACTGAGAGAGGGGACACAATCAGGGGATTGGAAGAGGGAGAAGCAGGCTTTCCCACCCAGCAGGAAGCCTAGTGCTGGCAGGATCCCAAGACCCTGTGATCATTACCTGAGCCAAAGGCAGATGCTTAATGACTGAGCTACCCAGATGCCTCTTACTCTCTGATTTAAAAGTAGCCTCCTCTATGTTTCATGAATGAAGTATCATCATTATTTTCTAAGTATACAAATGACATTTCCCTCACAGTTTCTTTTGCATCAACATTATCTCCATTTTTATTTTTATTTTATTTTAATATTTATATTTATTGTTTTTTTTAATTTTTGATAGTCCTCTTATTTCAAGATTTTTATTCACATCCTCTTGCAAATAACTGGCAATTATGGGCTGTACTGATTGGAAACATACTGTGGACAGGAAGTACTGTCGACTGGCTGCATATGCTCTAGGGGGCGCCCAGCCTGCTAGCCAGCTTGCTTGATGGCAAGTAAGCTACAAACCTAGGCATGGGTACTGAGAGTAGGGTAAGAAGAAGGTTCGAGGTCTCATTCTTAAATACACAGATTTTTATTTTGTTCCTTGTATATGGTGTGGTGTCTTTTCCCCCATCATCTGTGCTTGGTGTCCTGGATATAAGATTTCTTTGTTTTGTTTCATCTTTCTTTTAAAGATTAAAATTTTGAGAATTGTGGGGATGGAAAAAATGCAGTGCTGGCTGTAAATGTAGGTCCTGGGCTTCCTTTTACCTAAACAGCTTGTTTCTATTCAGATGCTCATCCCTGTGCAAGTGTTCTCATTTAGAATGTTTTCCTTTTCTTGTAATATCAATACATTTGTGATCCCTCACTGTATTTGAAAAGAGACAGAGCAAAGAGTCCTTATTAGTGTTACTTGTTTATTTATTTGTTTATGTTACCAAGGTTCAGGGTAGCCACGACACTATGGTATTGCTATTTTCCCCAATCTCTACAAAAATGATATTAGTTATTAGTTATGGATTATCACTTCTCTTTTACAAATAAGTCATTAAGAGAAAATTTTTAAGTTGCTTGCTTGAGTTTTCACAGTAAGTAAATGGAAGAGTCAGTATTTATATCCAAGTCTCATAGATTCTCATGTTTTTTAAACACTATACTATGATGCCTCCGTTAAAAAAAAAAAAAAAAGATGTTTTTGAATTGGATTCAAAGCTAATTCAAGCAGGGATAGATCTGATGGGCTATAGAGCTAGCTGGACCTAGGAAAATTTTAGATTATACTAGGGTATAGATTACTCTCAGGGGCATTTGGAATTTACTTAAGAAAAAAAGATGATCTTTGATGAAGTTTCAGCAATGTTCTAGGACAAAGAAGACAAAACTTGTGCTCAAATAATGTCCTGAAATATCTGTGTAGATAGACATCTGTGTTGTCTACCTATAAGGCCAGTTATCAATGTTGAGAAGGACATGAAGCCATATGGCATTATCAGTTATCTCTTTATAGTAACCCTTCATAGTGGGGAGAGAAGGAGACAGAGAAAGATCTGCTTGGGATGCTGGTACCGTTGGGACAGCTCTTAAGATTTGACTCTCAGGAGTGAGACTTGGACATTCAATATATTTCATGTAAAGCAGATAGGGATGGGAAAAATGAAAGTATGATGAAAAACTAAGTGGGGGCCAGTGAATAGATTAGACAGGAAAGACCATATAGTATTTATTCACAGGTTGAGATCAGATTATGGCAAATATTTTATTGAACCTTATTATATAGACAATGGGTGCTAATGGTAATTTTTGCACTTGGAATTCACAGAGTTAGACCTATATTTGAAGAGATTTAACCTGGTAAAAATGTCTTATTCACCTTTAACTATATTTAAATAATTTAGTTGATTATTAAGAATATTAACAGACTTGAAGGAATAAATAACTTCAGAGTTAATATAGATAAGATAGCTACAATTTATTGTCTAAGGCAGATCACTTATAAGAGTGAAAGAGGAGTGTTGGGCAGATGTCATAAACAGGGAATATCTCAAGCATATTGGAATGTATAGTCATCCTATGTAGGGGGAAGTTGGAGAAAAGGGGTAGGATATTATATATATATAAAAAAAAGGTTTGAAAAGGGAAGAATAATGAGTCATTGTAACAAAACCTTTGGTTTACTAATTTCATATTTGAGTTTTTTTTTTTAAGATTTTATTTATTTATTTGACAGACAGAGATCACAAGTAGTCAGAGAGGCAGGCAGAGAGAGGAAGAGAAGCAGGCTCCCCGCTGAGCAGAAAGCCAGATGCGGGCTCGATCCCAGGACCCCGGGATCATGACCTAAGCCAAAGGCAGAGGCTTTAACTCACTGAGCTACCCAGGCGCCCCAAGGATTTTTTTTTTTTTAAAGATTTTACTTATTTATTTATTTATTTGACAGAGAGAGAGAGAGAGGGAGAGAGAGAGCACACAAGCAGGGGGTGCAGCAGAGGGAGAGGAGAAGCAGACTCCTGGCTAAGCAGGGTGCCTAATGCGGGACTTGACCCCAGGACCCGGGATCATGACCTGAGCTAAAGGCAGACACTTACCAATGAGCCACCCAGGTGTACATCCAGGTTTTTAATTAATTAAATATAACTTTTTATTTTCCAGCTATTTTCTAGTTTTTAAAGACAATAACCAAAAAAATGAAAGTGTACTCTTGTGAATCCATATATTCAAGAATATTAAATAGTAATATTTTTTAATAATTTTAAATTTTTGCTTTCATTTGGTTAAAGAAACATATTTACTTTAACTCTTCTAATAACCATGGCAAACCATAAGTCTTTGATTTATTGTCTTATGTGTCTAAGGGCTCAGAATGTTGAATAATTACTTATTAATGTAAAATATCATAAAAAAAAACTGTGAGGTGCAATTGCAGTGATGTTCTGAATAACATTTAGCCCTTTGGTAGCAAGTCATATTCAAGATATTTCTCTCTTTCTTTTGAGTGAGGTCAACTCATGAACTCATGCTCACTAGGCACAGCAGCTTGGGCCTAATATACCTTTAGGGATCCATGAAATGTTATAATTCTTTTTTAAAGTCTCAAAAAAAGAAGAACAACAGGTCATGAAAGATGTTTTAATATATAATAATAACATATTATTTTTCTATCAATTAGTATAGTAAATAATATAATTTTTGATAATTTTTATGGGCAAAGGGGTCCTGCAAAAGCAAAAGTATCTAGGGTCTACAAAAGTCATTGAGTCCAAATAAACTGGAAAAAAATATATTTTTTTTTCTAAAGAAATAATCTTTAAATATCCTATGGCATCATACTAGAATAAAGTGTTTTGATCTTCTCTAAGATCTCATTTGATTTATCTGGAACAAGGTAACATATTTTCTTTAGGAGTTGAAAATCTCTAAACATAACAGCCCTCTTTCTTCAAGCACATGCATATGTGTTTCATGGAGAGCAATTACTTTTGTTTCCTGACGTTTTTTCATCAACAATGGTAAAGGTTCTATTGAGGACATTTCCTTAGGGAAAGCTGAGGAGATGCCTAAAGTTGGAAGCATCAGGCAAGCCTTTCTGATGGAAGCACAGGGATAGAGAAGAACGTTTGATTGTGGTCCAGCTTCCAAAAAGGATCGGGTGGGACCTCAGCCTCACATGGCCAGCCTCCATTTCATTTATTTATTTTTATTTATTTATTTTATTTTATTATTTTATTTATTTGACAGACAGAGACCACAAGCAGGCAGAGAGGCAGGCAGAGAGAGAGGAGGAAGCAGGCTCCCCGCTGAGCAGAGAGCCCGATGTGGGGCTCGATCCCAGGACCCTGGGATCATGACCTGAGCTGAAGACAGAGGCTTTAACCCACTGAGCCACCCAGGCGCCCCCTCCATTTCATTTAGATTCAAATCCCAGGTGACTGTATGACAGTACCACCTCGCCCATTGTTGTGTGAGGTAGACAAATGCCCACCCTTCCAGCCTCCAAGTCCTTGCTAGTAGTTGGTGAAGGCTAGCATCCCACATGAGGAATAAAGCTAAACATATGCTCTTGTAACATCAACCCTCTAGTAGGAAGCCACAGTTTTCTTAACAAATAGACACACTGTATAGATTATTTTACCTATAACCACTAATAACACTATTAATATAAATATTAATACCAGTGAAAAAATAATTTAAAACAACCATAATTAATTTGTACTGAGTCACATAGCATAAATGTGTTATCCTTGAATTTTCACCACAATTCTGTGGAAGTTGCTGGAACATCTACTATGTATCAGGAAGGAAGGGGATGCCTATAGTGTACTATGTTCTAGACCCTGAGAATATAATGGAGAGTAGACAGGTGAGGCTTTTACTATCTTAGAGTTAACATTCTAATATGATAGAAAACAAACAAACCAACAGGATAACTATCAGTTATAATTTCAATGTGGAGAATTATTAAAGAATAATGGGACGGAAAATATTGGTGGCTACATTAGACTTGCTAGGTTAACAATTAATTTAAGATATAATGTTCAGAAGTTTGGAAATGGCTGATATGGCTGCAGCATAGTGAAGAAGGAGGAGGACATAGAAGAGTACATCAAGAGAAGGGCATAGGGCCAGGTTGTGTGGAACACTGGGAACAAATAAGATAAAAAGCATTATTCCATTTTTTAGTATCATGGGGATTTATGGGAGGCTTTTGAGCAAGAAATAACATGACCCTACATTTTGGTTTGAAAAGCTGGGTGACTGGTGACTGAATCATCATGAATGAAGGAGGAAAACTCATGAAGAAGCAACTGTAGCAAAAAAAAAATTAAAAACTTTGTTTACCATATTAATTTTGTTCCACTGTTCAAGGAGCAGAATGAATCAAGAGGTTGGATGTGAGTTTTGAGTTTTAGAAAGATAAAGACTGAACCTTAAAATGAGAATTTAGAGCAATGGGTCTAGATGAGATTACCTAGGTGGATAGATAAGAAAGAGAAGGATATGTAAGACAGTTCTGAAGGTCTTCAAAATTTAGACATCGAGTTGAGAAGAAAAATCCAGAAAATGACAGGATGAAATGACCATCTGTGGATCCAAAACAAAACCAAGAATGTGGGAAGACTGAGGTAAGAAGAAAAAGAAGGAAGAAAGGGAGGAAGGAAGGAAGGAAGGAAGGAAGGAAGGAAGGAAGGAAGGAGAGAGAGAAAGAAAGATAAAGAAAGGAAGGAAGGAAGGAAGGAAGGAGAGAGAAAGAAAGAAAAGAAAGAAAGAAAAAATATTTTCAGAAAGATGGAGAGGCCAACTGCGTCAAATGCTGATGAGGGTTTAAATTAGATCACAATGGACTGGATCACTGGATTTAGAAATATGGTGACCTTCAAAGAAGTCTTAGTGATGCTGTGGGAACAGTAGTATAACTGGATTAGGTTGAGGTTAGAATTGTAAGAGAGAATGTGGAGAAATTGAATACAGATCTTCATTTCAAGAAACGCTGGTGTGAAGGAGACAGTGTAAAGAGAAGTGGGCTAGAAAGATAATTGTTTTCCTTCCTTTCTTCTTTTATTTTTTTCTTGCCTCCCACCTTATCTTCCTCCCTTTCTTTTTTCTTTCCTTCCTTCCCTTCTCCCTCTCTTCCTTTCTCTTCTTCTTTCTTTCTTTTTAAGTTATTTATTTATTTATTTTAAGATTTTATTCATTTATTTGACAGATCACAAGCAGGCAGAGAGGCAGGCAGAGAGACGGGGCGGGGTGGGGGGAAGCAGGCTCCCTGCTGAGAAGAGAACCTGAAGCTGGGCTCGATCCCAGGACCCTGGGATCATGACCTGAGTCAAAGGCAGAGGCTTTAACCCACTGAGCCACCCAGGTGCCCGCTCCCCCTTTTTAAAATTTAAATAGGAGATTTTAGGTCATCTTTTTGTGCTGATGGAGAGGATACTGTAGGAATAGACAAATATACTATAAGAAGCATGGTACATAGTTAAGGAGCAAAGTTCTCCTCAATGTAGTAGGTGGGAAGAAAGAAGGATTCAGGGCATAAGTGGAGTAGCTTAGGCAGGACAGAATTCATGGCTAGTAAAAGGTGAGCCAGTAGAGCCTATGATGTTGACTGATCGGTCACTTCGGTTGGGAAAGATACAGTTGTGATGTAGATACTGGCAAAAGAGAGTGGCTTTATTGGAAGAGAAGAATCCCTAACCTGTCACACAGAACAACAGAAACAAGTACTTTAGAAACAAATTAAGTAGGAAACAAATAGAACTTGCTTTTGCTTGACTATCTCTTACAAGTGTGTTTGGATTCTTTTAACATGGAAACTTCCAAAGACACCACTCATTTGAATAGTGATCACTGTCAGCAGATCATTCCATCTTATTTAGTACTTACGGCTAAATCAGCTTTTTTGGGTACAAATGTCACATGTAAATGTGTTCTATCTAAAACCTCTGAAACCTTCACATAGATTTTCTTGATTTCTTAGTGTGACAAATCATTTTTTCATGTGTTTGCCAATCTCAGGATTCTATACTTCAGTCTGGAGACTCCTTACATTCTTGGAGCTTCTGTATTCCCCCTGAAGGCTGTCTACTCACACCCTCTTCTCCCTGTACCTCAACCTCCCTCATTGTCCTGAGTTTTTTCTTGAAATGCTTCAGTATGAACCATAGAATGTCATGTTTGGTTGTATGCGGTCTGTCCTGATACGTGATTTCTCAGATACATTTCTCAGTGAATTTTAAATACTACAGGCCATGGAGCCAGCTGGCTGACTGCTAATTTCCCACTCCCTCTTAGCCTGGCTCCTAGTGTATCAGGCACTGAAGTTTCCAGTAAATGCCTGCCGAAAAGCAGGAGTGGACCGATTTCTAAGACAATGAGTCCTATTTTGTTGACATACATTTTTAAGAGTTTCTTTTGAAGAAATAACATTCATATGTTTAAAAGAAACAGCAACAACAACAACAACAACAACAAAAAACCAAGAAACACTTCAATCAGTACCAAGGTGAAAGTTACAGCAAGCTTTCTGACCCATAACCCCTTGCAGTCCCCATTCTGCCCCCAGAAGCACTACAGGCTCCGAACCCCATGCAGCCCTCTTGGTGACCTTCATCTCACTCCACAGCATTCTGGTTTGGCTGTCAGCCATCTTTTTCTCCAGAGAGGGTGTGTGTGCATACCAAGAAAAGTTGTCTTTGAGTTGAGAGACCAGTTTGTTTTTTAGGTGTTGTGAAATAATTAAAAATGAATGGATACGGTTGAATTGTAGGAAGCATATTTGTTATTTGGAGTCGTTATAAAAAAATTCCTTGAAATTAAAAATCATACTTTGAACAGGTCGATTAGTCAGCTTTAATTTTTCTTTCACTCTTATATTGGTGTAAATATTTTCATCTGTTATGCATAACCAAAAAGTATATTAAACTGTCAAAACATAAATGATTTCCTTTTGGCCACCATGGCTTGAGGGATTTATTTCAAGTCTGTTGTACTACTATTTGCCCCTAGGATGTGTAATCTATATTTTAGGAGAATGTGGCTTACTGCAAGACACCTGTATTATTTATGTGTGATTAATATTTGCGTTATGGTGAATGAGGTCTTTTGGCCTTACTTTTCTCTTATAGTGACTTAATCATTTCTCACAAGAATGTAGTCATTGTAATAAAACATTCCATGTACTAGTTTGTTTTTCAGCAGTGACAAATGCAATTGTTGTAAAATGTGAATTTTCAGTTATTAAATATGGCATCATGAATGTAATTTACTGGGCTCCATCTACAAGATGCTGCTCGGTGGCACCGCTGAAGCTGAAACCCAGCCAATCCTTGTTTGTATGAATTTAAATATAAACACTGGTGAACGACATCTTTAAATCACAATGCTTAGGACACCAGACTTAATTTGGTGTTTCCGGAAATAAATCTGTAAACCATAGAACTAGTTGGTTATGTGGATGCCCATTAAATTGGTTTCATTGTCATTTGTAAATTTGCAACAAATGATGAAGATCCTTGATCATCCCTGACAGATAATATCATCTGCCAAATTAGGACATATTTCAAAGTTCCTTTCTGTGGGTTATAAGACATGACATTTTTCACAACTTTCCTTCAGAAAAAGCACTTATGTCAGGGGAGTGAGGAATTGTAAGAGTTCCAAAATCTACAAGACTAAAATTCAATTAGATATTAATGTTACCTGCCAGAACAGTCTTCCTTCACAATGGTACAGTAAAACATATTGCTCTTAGCAATTTTTACACAGATTTGGTGACATATGGATTATTGAATATGAAAAGAATTCATCTTAAAATGTCCACAATGAGTCTTTTAATCGTGTTATGGTAAGCTTTGCCAAATGGTGAGAAAGAAGCTATAAACATAAAAGGTGACGTGTTTTATTGTTAGACAGCTTCTCTTTGTGTATACGTGGAAGGAGTATTTGTGTTGCTGTTGCTTAATGTCATATTACTTCAAGTTTGAGAAGATGCAAATTACTCCGAAATTTAGTATTTTTTTTCTTTGTCCCTTGTCCATTATGAGAGCTAGGGTCCAATTTTTACACTGTAATATTGCAAACGGTAATTTTTTTTAAAAGCCTCTGTGTTTCAGAGAAGGGATTAAGATATGTGCCTACTGAAGGTGTGATAGAAGAAATTTCCATGTAAATATTGGCACTGTGACATATTGAATACTTTTTGGGTATACGTTAAAATTTTAAGAGTGCACAAACTTACTGAGATTCCAGAGGAAGTCATCAAGAGTATTAAAGACTGATGTTGATAATCACATGAAATTCAAGCAGGATACGGTGGACAAGGGCTTTAAAACTTCAGAAACACCAATTAAAGCCCAAGTTGTATGCAATAAGCATCAAAAATTGATAAAAACTCAAATTTAGGTTTTTAGATTTAGTGTTTAAATCAATCAACTGCAAACAAGATTTAATTAAAGAATATTATTTCAAAGTGTAATTACCTACTGGGATTAGAATGAACCTCTATTGCCCATAATGTTCTCCTACTGTGATCCCACACTGAAAAATGTTGAGTTTTAGATTAATATGCATCTTGTAAGTACAAGTCCTAATCTCAATCTTAAAGGACATTTAAAACACACTTGGAACCTTCTATGCAATCAAGCCCAGTGTGACTACTCTGTCCACCATGCTAAATTTGTGATTACATTTTTTATGTGCATGATTTAAATCGCTTTAGCAGCAGTCCAGGGAGCATTTTACCCTGCATATTAATTACACAAAGGCTTTGTCATGTGAGGGTCTCAGTGGTCATGGTCTGTAATCCAGCTCATTTGAACTGTGAGTACAGTTTTTGAACATGCTGTGCACACCAAGCCCAGCTTTAAAGCTAGAATAGGCTGAGATGGTTAACAGGTATGGTTCCTGCTTAAGGAATGAATGCCATTTATTTAGTGACATCTGCAAACTAATTGCTTAAAAATCTGAAAGTGACTATGTGTGCTCAGAAGGCCGTTATTAAAACATAAGGAAAGAGACTCCATGTCACGGCATTCCAGTTCCTATTGTCTCAAGCTAGCGTTATCCAAACAATCATAGGCTTCCTTTATAAAATTCTTCATATCACAGGAAAAGGGCTTTTCTCCGCTTTAAATTTCAGTGAATGTATCATCAGCAATGTTTTACATGTTTAGAACCATTAAAAAGTATTATGCTTTCAAGAGGAATTACATTTATTTTTTTCACTATATGCATGTATATCATCAAATACCAATAAGCAAAAAATAAATGTGAAAGATCATTACAAATCACAGCACCTCAACTGAAGAAGTTCTAAATATTCAGACTTTGGAATGCATTGTTTTACTGTCATGGTGTGGTTCTTAAAGATCAGAAAAATTAATAAAGCCTTTGTTCCACATTTTAAGGGTTTAGTCATATAATATTTGTATACTATTTATTAATAAGTTGAAAACAAAAATGGAAGTGCTCACCTGATACGATCCTGGAGCCTTGATGTCACGGAAGTCAGTACTAATTCTCAGGGATAAGGGAGAACACGAGGGAGAATCGAAATTATTTGAGCAAATACCACATATAGATACCCAGAGACCATGTTTTAAAATCAAAGCTAATGAAGGACATGTTCATATGCAAGTATATTCTGAAAAAAGACACTAAGAATTCAGAACCACTGATGGTTAGCTGAGCAATTTCATAGGAAATAGCTCTGCTTTAATCTCTGTCCAAAGAAATGTAATGACAGAAACACAAAAAAGACTCTATAATAAAAGAAAGACAAATGCTTCAAGATCCACTTTGCTGGGAAACTCCATTGCATGTCTGTCAACTAACGATATAGCAAGCACTCTTTTAATTGACACGTATTACTATATTATAACACTTTTCTGGAAGAGGAAAGAAAGTGTAATATTTTTAAATGTTAAACTATATCTTAAAACAAAATGGATGGACACAGTCAGACAAACCGAAATACTTTATGAAGCCGAAGTGGGAAAAAAGGGAGAATTGAGTCTCTCTCTCTCTTTTTAAGTTTAAAATGGTGTGGCATAGCTATCACAACCACCAATATTTGAAGAAGAAAATAATCATCTCTCGGAAAGGGTGATTATCTCTGTTTTAAAAAAATACGTTTTCAATTATTTATGTGTAACTTTTCCTATTCAAAGCAATTTGTCTGTTGTTTTTCAGTCTCAAAATCCCAGTCACAGCTCCACTATTTGAAATTCTTGCGGGAACTCCTTGAAAAGTTCTCCTTGTTTGATGTACAATACAGATATTTTCTGAAAGCCTGTTCTACGTACAAGACAGTATGAATGGTGCTGAGCTATGGTCTCTACACTAGAAACTCTGTGTCTACTGGAGGCAGTGACCAAAAAAAAAAAAAAAAAAAAAAAAAAAATTAAAAGGTGGGATGACAAGAACTGTATAAAAATGAAGAACTTTATTTTTTCTGAGACTCAGTATTTTGCTATCAGATTCATTTTTCTGTGTGTGTACTTTGAGGGTAAATTGCTTCCCATATTCTTCGAAATCATTGTTTTGAAATGAAAACAGAGGAAATGTGTTATTAGCATTTACCAGAATATGCATTCTGTAGCTCTATTTTCATTTAATCAGGGTAAAGTTCATGATATGAATGAGGCAAATTCATTCTGAATCAAAGTGGAAAACTTTAAAATGAGTTTTTGCTGAAGGAAGAATTGTGTTAAGTTTAACATTAGGTTACAATATGCAAAGGGTATGTAAAGTTACAGATACTTTTGTGGAATTGGCTCAAATTCATCCAGTGGATCAAGTTGCGTATTTAAAGGACTTTGTGATATGGTATTTGAGGAGTCAAATGTTACGTTGACTTACACTTATGCATCATTGTATTATAAAAAGATCCAAGAGAAATTTGGCTATGCCATTTAGCAGGTCTGACAGCCTTTGTAGGAGTGTGAACACTCAAGAGGCCATGTAAAAATGCAGTGTCTATGACTGAACATTTGTGCTCTTATACTGTTGGTTTGGGTTACAAAAGATTACGATGTTTTTAAAGGCACAGCATCAATTCAATTGATTTTTAAAAAATTGGACTATTAATGTCAGTTTTGCCAGAGCTTTGGAATGAAGTTTTAGACAGATAGCTAGGGAATTCAAATTCTAGAGGGATGTTTAGCGTCAATGGCCTGAATATCTTACTAAAAAAAGATTTATCATTAGGGTGAGACTTGCTTCGGTTCCTCACATCCCATTTGGCAATGCTGATGCCAAAAGCGATGACTATTTGGAAACATCCTCGGCGACTGAGTTTTTCAGTGTTCTTCTGGATGTTTGGCACCGTACAGCCGTCGTCCTCACTGATACCCGTACCCTTTACAATGATTCCCTAACACGGAACACTATTCCATGTGAGGCATATTTTAAGAGCCTATAATTTGAATCGGTTTGAATACTAAATCCTGATGTCATTCAATTTACATTTTATCAAAGAGACAGTGTTTTCTTAAAATAATCTTAGTCTTCTAGTAACTGCCTAACACTATTCATAATACAGTGTAACTCTTCGCAGACAAATTCGCTAAAAATTCTGCTTTTGCGATCCTTTATGTAAATTTACCAGTTCTCTAAGAAATATCTTTCCTCCCTCAGAACTGGTCCAAAAGTTTGGTAATTTCAAGTTAAAGTGCCCTTTCCCAGTCGATGACTTTTCTTTAATGTACTTTCTCTTGGTCACTTAATAGAGTTGTGCATTAATAAAAATCCATGGATTAAAGCTATGGAGTTATTTTTCTAATGAAAAGCCTCCCTAAATATCTGGCATTTCGGATCAAATTTTAATGTTTCCAATTTTGAAATCTCAGCATAAAACTGTTGATGTCGGTCCCCTTTGATAAATTATAAAGGTAAACTTTAATGAACATTGAATGGGATCACCTTTGCTACTTGGGGTAATAGAATAAAATAAAACAAGCAAACACATTTTTCTTACTGCCACATGCCTCTCCTTAATAATAACTTTTGTCTCTTCTGCAGAAATAGATGCAGTGTAAGTCTCATTAAATTACCTGACTGATGGAATAAATACACAGCCCATAGCTCGGCAGTCCATAGTCAACTGAGCAAGGGTCTTGATATCTCAGAGTTCTGCTTATTTACACATGCCTTGGACTCTTCTTGCAGATATGTAAATTATTCTGGTTAAAACTAAATGCTAAAGTCTACACCATTAGTCTTCCACTTCATGATCTCCACATGGGGCTGTTAGAGGGATAATGTACCATACAATACACGGTTTACTTTTAATTAATAGAAAAAAAAAGTGAAATGAATATTAAATGTAGCTTAATGTGAAAGAAAGCTCAAAGCAGTTTGGTTGTTATTTATTTATTTTAAAAAATATTCAGTCCTGCCTTATCATCAGGAAATAAGGAATGCTTTAGAGGACCGGAAGCTGCGCTGGAGGCTTTGGAAGAAAAAGCGAGCTTGGGGAGGCCTTAACAAACAAGATGATGGTACTGGGCTCAGCACAAAGCAGAGGGTGCTGGAGGGAGAGGCCCTGGGGCCCTGCTCTATGCCTTCGGAATCCTAGCAGAGCTTTTCCTCCGGGCTCTCTGCATTCCCTGCTAAGATTGTCCCTTGCTCTATACCATACGAACTGTAGGATCTGGTATTAAATCTTAGAGTAAAAAAGCTCATCAAACAGAGCATTTAATTAAAACACAAGATCTGTTTGTCTGTGTTATAATTCAATGTGTCAAAATTAATGCCTCTGTTTTTAATAAATAGAATTACCAATTCGCAAACAGTTTATCACACTGTTCCCAACCACAGAATGGAATTTTAATTATATAACATTATTTATGGCAATGAAATGATCGTGTTTCATAATATTTGCCAACAACACAAGTTAGGATTTAAAAAGAAAAGCTATCTTAAATAATCCCTTCCTCCAGTGGATTCCCTTTTGTCTCATTTGGCTCACCTAGGATAAGGTAAGGACCTTGGGAAAAGACAAAGAACAGGAACGACTCTGGCTAGGCTTTCGGAGATAACAAAGTCCTCACTGAAGGCACTTATTTGCAAGATTAAAGGGTTTGAAGTAAAGCCTGAAATTAGTAACTTTTCATCTCCTTTTACCCAGACAGCCAGTGTTTTGTAATAAAATAAAGACCTTGCACTTTCAAACCTTCGTGCCAGACAGACTGTGAAACTGAATGCTACTCAATTTTAAATTATTCATACATTCTTAATTGTGATGTTATCCTTATAAATGATAGTAATGGTACCGTTTAAAACCTAAAAACCAGCAGGCACCTGCCAGTGAAACGGGTTCATTTAAAGCACAACCATTGAATCCTTAATATGAGAGGCCATTGAGAAGACTCGGCTAGGAGAAAGTCACTAAGACATTTGATTTTACAGTTAGGAATTAGGTAGCTTGACGTGATTAGCAGAAGGGAAGTGAAATGCCAGAGCTTAATTTACAGAGAATTTACGGACCATTTGGAAAAATCACCCTGGGCTTGGAGAGTACCTGCAGAAAATTCGGCTAGCTCTCCCCATAAGAGTGTTTACTGCAAACAGTTGTTTTTGTATTATTTAGCAGCAATCAAAATATATCGCTGGGCAAAGAAGATATGTGAGATCATGAAAAAAATGACTTGCTCACTTTAAAAAAATATGAAAGTGTGTGTGTGTGTGTGTGTGTGCGCGCGCGTACATCTGTGTGTGAATGTGGCTGCCTAAAAAATAGTTTTTGATAAAGATCCATGTAACTGTCCAGATAGTTCTTCTGAGTATTAAGAGAACTGAGTTGAGTCTGTAAAAATGAAGGTCTTTATGAGACATATATACCAAAATCATTTTATTTTCTCCAACATTTAAAAAAAAAAATTGATGTTGCTTTGAATTCATTTTCAGAATCCTTTTAGTGATATCAACACTTGTCATGGTGTTGGGAGAAGAAATGTCTCTCTGAAATGTGGCCATATTCTTTTGGAACATACTTGTTAAAAAAAATAGAAACTCTTTGAGGTTGTGTCATTTTTAGATGGACATTTTTATATGCATCAATTTCTGTAACCTTTTAAGCAATTTTTTTTCTGCTTTTTTTCCTGTTTGTGATTTCACATTAAAAGTCTTTAATAGAAAAAAAAAAGAATTTAGCTGTTAAATATTTTATTCGGCTATAAATTTTCAGACACGGTAAATAAGGAAGGAGATAAATAACAGATTTTTATGCATCCAACTTTGAGTCCAAGACAGGAATGTCTCCAGGACCCTAATGATACTGTTTTAGGTACCATTAAGTGATTCTAGCCTGCATAGCATTACAGGCTTAGTTGAACTGGTGTTAGGGATCCACACTTGAACGCCTAGAAATCTGTTACTTATTTTCAAAGCCTTTTCTTGTATCCATCAAGAAAAGGTATTCTTATGGCCACAAGTCTAAAGTGACTAATATGAGATCATAACACTGTATTCCACAAAGCCTCAACTGAAAGGGTGTTTGTTATTGTTGTTTAGTTGTTTATTTGATTGCTTGTGTGTTATATGTGTTATGTGGCCTCACTGAAATGAATTGCTTTTTCCACATGCATGTATACGGACAATATTTATTTTTAATCAGGGTAATAAATACAGTGGTCAGATGGGAAACCTACAATAGTACACCATTAAAATAAGGTGTCTCAGATTTGAAATGTATTTTGCACTTTGAATTTGAAATTTTAGAATTGTAGAAGAAAATGTAGTTTACATCTTTCAAGCATGTTTGCCTGATTCAGATGACTTGAATTCAAATCCAGAACCTTCTGCCTGCTTATAGCTCATGTGTCCTTTCGCTTAAAGAGGAAGAAGCAAAGTCATATGATTAAAGCATTTAGATAGGTGATTGAGTCCTAGAAATAGTTCAATAGCTATGAACAAGTTTGAAGGTCAATTTTTGGACACTGTTTTTTGTTATTGTTTTTTGGCCGATTTATTACAAGAGTTCTGAAGATCAAGTTTTGGAGAAACCAGCTTCATACATTGTGCTTATAGCCTCACCAGCAAATGACTGGGGCCTTAGCAGAGTGAACAAATGAAATGCAGTAAGACCAATAAAGAAATACACTTTATTTCATTGTCCCGCTGCCCCTCTAATCTTTTTGTTGGGGGTGGGGGTGGGTAATTCTTACCTTACTGCTTGAGGAAAATTCCAGCAGGCCCCATGATTTCCTGGTTATCTTCATGTCAAAAAAATAAACAAACAAAACAAAACAACACCACAAAAGTGATCTACTGCTTTCTTACCTTCAATATTCAGTTTCAATTCAGTATTTAAAAATACCCAGTTTCAAAAAATAATGAAAAACAATTAACCTAATTCAATCTTAAATGTTTTCCCATCCTCTACTTCATCACACCACTAAGGGCTGGCATGTACAGGGGAACACCATCGAAGTCTGTTTTTGCCCTACACGCGGTGCCTTAGCCTCCGAGGATGCTGACTGATGTTTCTGGTTCCAAAGGCAAAGGCTGAAGGAGGAGGAGAAGAAAATGCAACACATGATGTTTTTACTTGTGCATTATATCTCTCTAGGATGTCCTCATCAGTATGCTTGAACTTTATTTTGTTTTTTAAGAACTAGGTAGTTCACCATATCTGTTTTCATACAGCTTTCCTTGATTTCTCCAGTCAGAATTAACGGTCCATATTTTATGTTCCCCTGACACTCTGTGTATTTCTTTATTAGGACATTTACCACTTGACACCACAAGTAATTATTTATAAGCCTTTTCCCTTGATTGACTGTGAACCACATGAAGGAAGGACTTTGTGTACAGCTTACTCATTTCTTGGGTCTCTAGACCATAACACAGCTTCTGAAACATGGAACGTAATAGTTAAATTGAATTTTTAATTGCATTTGGACAGAATGGATTGATACTTACTTTTAGTAGAGTAATAGTTTACACTTAGAAACCACTTGACCTCCATTGTTCTAACACTCAGTTTATAAATATTTGTGTGCAATGTTTTTAGCTTATAGAACAATTCTGGCACCTTCCCTGCATTTGGAATTATTTTTTCTTGGAAAACTTAAGTTTCTAGTTCTTTTAATTTTGATAATAAAAATTTGTCATTAGGCAAATCTTCTTATGATAAGGAATTTATTTCCTTCACATAATTCTAATGCTGGCTTAAAGTTTTAAATTATTTAATATGTAATCAAATTATTTATAAAAAATACATTGGAATACATAGAGAATCAAGGAAAATGAACAAAATAGTTCATAATCCCGTTTCTTACAAAGGAATGGAAACGTATTTTAATTTCCCTGCCAAATTTGCCTGATTCGTAATGACTCCAAGGCAGTGAGTTGAGAGATCCTTGGCCACATCTGGCCACAGTACCTGTAATTGATCAAATGTCTCCTATAATGCAGAAAGAAGTGGCATGTATATGCCATCTTCATCCTAACATAACCATTAATCACATGTTAAAAATTTATTTTCAGTCATATTCACCTATGTATATTATTTATATCATTGTAGTTATGGTGATAGGCAAAAATTCTGGTCACTTACATATGTGACTTGAAATATAATATGACCAACTGTTAATCTTCCTCTGGTGAGCCTCATTTCTGCTCCTGAATTTATTGAGATTACCAAACCCTAATGAATTTCTCTTCAGTATACAAGATCAGCAGGAAGGTTCTATCAATTTTAAAATTCCATGTAGCAGAAAATACACACCCACAACAGTGCTGTATATATTAACTCTATAATGAACTATCTTTGTTATGTTGAATACAAACATTTCGCTAATTTTAAATATTTAAGTTATGATTCTCGATTCAAAGAATTAGTACCACACCTTTTCTTGATGTTAAAACAATTGGAATAAACTTTGATAAACTTCTGGACAGAATATTTTTCATTGTGTTATACTTCACACATAGGCAAATAAGCTTGAATGTATCTTACCGAAGACAAGAGGACGGACTTTATTAATGCCCAAACACCAGATAGATAGACACACACACACACACACACACACACACACACACACACACTAACACAGGTTTGGGCATTTAGTTTTGATGGGCATTTTCTCTTCAGAAATCACTACATAAATAATGTGTCCTAATGATTAGGATGAAGGCTGTCTCTCCTAAAGATAAACATGGACTGTAACTTCTGCTCATATATCATATGTTTTATTAAACTTTTTATTTTGAAAAAAAAATTACAGATTTGCATGCAGTTATAAGAAATAACAGAGAGGTTCCATGTACCCTTCACTAGTTTCCCAATAGTGACCCCATACAAAACTATAGTAACATCATATCATAATCTGGTTATTAATGTCAATACAGTCAAAGCATAGAATAGTTCCATCATCAAAACTATTTCTTTCACTGCTCTTTTATAGCCAAACACATCCCCTCTCCTACCCCCTGCCCACTTCTATAATTCTATCCTTTTATAGAAGTAAAATCGTGAAGTATGTAACCTTTGGGGGATTGGGTTTTTTCCCTCAACATAATTCCTGGAAATTCACCCAAGTTATCAATTATTTGTTCCTTTTTGATGCTACACTGTATTCAGATACAGATTTACCACAGTTTGTTTAACCATAGAACCATTGAATATGTCTGGTTTTTTTTTTCCATTTTCTGGCTTTTATGAATAAACTGTTATGAATATTTGTGTCCATTGTGAACATAAGTCTTCATCTCTTTAAGATGAATACATAAGAGTTCAGTTGTTGAGTTATTTGGTAGTTAGTTGCACATTTAGTTTTATAAGAAACTGCCAGATCATTTTTGAGAATGGCCCTACCATTTTGCATTTTCACCATGGATGTGCGAGTGACCCAGCTTCTTAAAATCCTCACCAGCGTTTGGTGCTGTCATTATTATTTTTTTCTAACCATTCTGATAGGTGTGTGGTGATAGTTCACCGGTTTTAAATTACATTATCCTGATGGCTGATGATGTTGAATATCTTTTCATGTGCTTATCTGGCATCTGTCTACCCTTGAGGTAAAATATCTTTTATGTATTTTCTTCATTTTCTAATTATTATTATTTTTTTAATTTCTGGATTTTGAGAGTCTTTCTGGTATATTCTAGAAACCAGTCCTTCATCAAGGAGGTGGTTTGTAAATACTTTCTCCCATTTTATACTCTGCTTATTGTCTTCACAAAGCTATCACAGGGCAAAATTTTACATTTCAATGATATCCAGTTTGTTGATTTCTTTCTCTTATGGATAATATTTTTGGTGTCAATTATAAAAACTCCTTGATAGACTAGATGTCAAAGATCCTGGCCTATGTTTTTTTCCCAAAAGTTTTTTTTTTCTTTTCTTTTTAACTTTTTCTAAATGTTTTAAATCTATAATTTATTATTGGCTAAATTTTGTTTATGGTGTGAACCTTATGTTGTGGTTTATTTTTTGACTATGGATATGCAGTTTTTTAGGCTTATTTGTGGAAAAGGCTAACTTTCCTCCATTGGACTATTCTTGCATCTTTGTAAAATCTTTGGCATATTTGTGTGAGTTTATTCATTTCTTGGGTCTCTGTTCTGTTCCACTGATCCTCTCTATCCTGTCAGGATCCCATAGTCTTGATAATTGTTATCGGACAGGACTTGATATCCAGTAGAGTGTTTTCTCCCACTTTTTCTTCTTGCCCAAGATTATTTTAGCTATTCTAGAGCCCATGCCTTGCCATAGAAATTTTAGAAGAAGTTTACCTATATCTATGGAAAAACTTTCTGGGATTTTGATAAGACTGCATTAAACCTATAGATCAATTTAGGAAAAACTGACATCTTTACTAAGTTGAGTATTTCCGTCTATGGTCATAGAGTCTTCTTTCATCAACATTATGTCATTTGAAGCATAGAGATCCTGTACATGTTTTGTTTATAGTTTTATACTTAAGTAGTTAACTTTTCTGAAGTAATTATAAATTATGTTTTTAATTTTGGATGATGTTTAAAATTCTTCCACTTTCCAACGGTTCCTTCCCTTCTCAATATCTGTCTAATTTGCGACGAGATTATATGATCATTCACTTCTAGACAATGCTTCAGCTTCTTTATCTTAACCATTTCTTCCTTATCCTAAAGTTTAAAATGCAAAACAGAAAGAAGAACCTAGCATTACTAACAGAAAATATGATGTTTTCTAAATCTATGTATAGCCATATCATTTGAGAGGATGAGGCTAAAATGAATTTTGAAGATGTAGACTAATGGCAGAATAGAGGTTTGCATGCTGGATGAGGGCGTATGTGTCACAGCCACTGGTTAAAACCTTGGCTTCCATAGTTTGAGGTGGCACATTTATATCTGTATAACTTTTTAATCACCCCCATCATATACACCTCTGTTATTTGCACACATCTATGTGTGTATAAACACACACACATACACACACATATATACATAAAACATGTGAAGAATGGTCCTGCAATTTGTATTATGAAAGAGACACGCAATACCTCAGAACTGTTTAACAGATGAAATAAACATAAATAGAAATTTCACACTCTTTTTCTCTTATCTCAAAGGATCATTTGCATGCTTAAGAAAAGTGTGCTTCATACTTTTGAGACTACAGGTTTAATAACCATATTCAAAAAGTTGATGACTGAGGGACACATCCTGATCTAAGGGGAGGTTGCAAACATTGTGGTCTGAGCTTAACCCTGCTCAACACTTTCACTAATGTGCTTTCATTCTTCCTCTTATAAACATTCAACCTATTATGCACACATGAGGTGAAGTGACCTGCATAAAATTTGGATTACATCATTCTATTAAAAACCTTACAATGGCTTTCTAGAACATATAGGGGAAAAAAGTCCAAACCCTTTGTGACAGCGTGCCCAATCGTGTGCACTCTGCTGCTCCCTTCTTCTCTCCTGTGAGTATCTCTCATGCTGTCCTCACAGTGCTCACCTGCAGTCTTTTCCTCAAATGTGCGCAGCTCTACTTTCTCAGCCAGCACTATGACTTTCCCTGGCCTTCCCCTTGGTGCACCCTGCAGCTTAACACAAGGGTTTCATCTTAAACGTGGATTTTTAAATGTTGTCTTCCTTAAGCTTTCCATTAAGTACAGTTGGTCTAACTCCCACCTCCTCTTCCTTCTTATTCTCTATCCCAGCACCCCATCCTTTCGTTACACTAAAAATGATAAACATTGTGTTTGTTCTCCTTTGTTTTCCATTTATCTCACCCAAATGACCATAAGCTACAAGAGGGCAGGGTCCTCATGCTCTTGTTCACTTTTTTTTTTTTTCTTCAAGATTTTATTTATTTATTTGTCAGAGAGAGAGCACAAGCAGGGGAAGTGGCAGCCGGAGTAGGCAGAGGGAGAAGCAGACTCCCCACCGAACAAGAAATCTGACGTAGGACTCAATCCCAGAACCCTGGGATCATGACCTAAGCCAAAGGCAGACACTCAATGACTGAGCCACCCAGGTGTCCCGCTCTTATCACTTTTGCGTGGCACGAGCAGTAGGTCTACACAAGATGAGTGAATGGACACAGAAGATAAGCAGTAGTTAAGAAGAAACAGAACTGGGGTGTGTGTTGAGACCTATACTTGACTTCAAAAATCAATTGTATATAATCTCCTACAAATAGCAGATTTGCAATTTTTCTTGACTGCATCTTTACTATGAACCAGCACTGCTATGGCTGAAAAATCAAAGTAGGGAAGTGTCCAGACCAGAGAGGTGATAGCTTCAGTGCATTAATTTCCATTATGTTCTCATTAGATGATGCTTGAGGTAATGTGTTTCATTTAGGTGGGATGTGTGTATATATAGATATATCTATATATACACACACATATATGTGTATGTGTATATATATATATATATGTATGTATATATATATAAATATATGTATGTATATATATATATATTACCTTAATGGTTTTGTTTTTCTTGAAAGTATCATTCATAGTCAATAAAATTCACCCATTCTGCATATAGTTTGATATGCTAATTTTATAAAATCATGTACACTCCACCACTATCAAGATCAAGAACAGTTATTAGAGTGATACTTTAAAAGGGAGCATCAATAATTGAAGTGTGTGTAAAAGAAGATCAAGATTATGGAGTGTAGAACATATGCATGATGGGGAAGAAATGGAAAGGATTGGGCATATTTTGATTTGGAGGAAATGCAGGAATGAAACATGACAAAGTCCTTCATATATTTGAAAAAAACATTGAGAAAAAAAAAAGGATTAGATGACTTTTTGGTCTTCATGGCCAAATATATGAAGATGACAGGTAGATTGTAGCTCTACTGTGGGGAAGATGCTTTAGGAATTGCTGCATTGCAAAGTAATGAGCTTCCCATAATTGCATTTAACCAACAGTTAAATATGTCAGGAATTTCAAAGCAAAGCTTCTTAAATTGGGTAGAGGTTAGAGAGGGTGATCTCTAAGCTGGCTCTTACAAAATATTAGTTGAATGAGATCCCCAAGGGTTAGGAGGGGCAGGCAGTAGGATACTCAGAGGGAAAATGGGATTTGAGTTGAAGTAGGGAGGCCTTGGGGGTTTCAATTAGGTACAGAGGAACATAGGTGCAAGTAATATTCAGAAGAAAAAGTATTAGAAAGGCAAAAGTATGCAACAACACATTTCCAATCAGTTTGGATTGTTCTAAATAAGCAGTTGGATTTTATGGATCACAGACCACTGAAATAGGAATAAAGAGAGTGCTTTCCTACATTGCTTTCCTTATCCTCTTCTTTATTCCTACAATATAAGAGAAGAAAGATTTTTATCTACTTGCACAAACTCCCTGGTCTCTTAAGCAGGGCTAATGATCTTAAATTTATAAATAGCATACAGCTACAAACAAATATATATTTTTCATTTAAAAACACCATGTAGGTTTGCTTTTCTTTCAGGAACATAATGGTCCTTTCCCCCTTATAGTTCAACTGACAAAGAATTGGTAGATTTTCTCTATAATTTGCTATTATCCTAAAACTCAAAAGCAAACCCAAATGCCATCAGTGGTTATAAGCTGTGATGTGTTTGAAAATGGAAATTTGACCACTTCAAATAGCAAAATCTTCATTTCCATTAGAGTTTTATGAACTGTCTGATTGTAGATCAGGATAAAACGTACACTATTCTGTAGCCTGCTACGATGCACCAGGCGAGATGATGAAAACAAAAGCAATTATTTGTACTAGAAATAGCGTATTTCATTAAGCATTTCATGCATGAATATAGCCACATTGGTGCACATTACCTTTTGTTGGATTTATATGCTCAAACTTATAGAGAGGTCTTCTATTTTAGCTAAGGAAATTTGTCTCTGAACATCAGTCTTGTGTATATCTTTTAATTATGCATTTTAAATACAATATTTTATAAACCACCTACATTTAATAAACTAAATGGTCAATTATTTTGGGAATCATCTTCCCCATCAACTCATGAAAGATTACCCATTAAAGAAAATTTAAGAGGTTATTTTTAATTATTTCAGCAAAAGAAAGTCAGGATAAAAATTGAATAAATTATTTACATAGGATTAAACACAAGTAAGAAGCAAAGTTTAATAAATCTTTCAGAATTGACAGGAGTGATGAAGTATTTTATTAAAAATAGAGGATCTAAATATGGTTTTAGAAAATAATCAATATGGTTTTGGAAAATAATCAGAAAAATTGAAAAAGTCTTACTAAAAAAATGAAAATGTTAAGTGCAAAATTATGGTTCTGAATCTCCAAGCTAGTAATCAACTCTGACAAAATCTATGTTATTTTGCTTTTCTTATTGAGATAAAAACAATGTGAGTAGAAAGTCAAGAGTTTTAGACTTTTGTTCTTTTTGAGGGAACTGACAACAAATATTCTACATTGGAATAAAATTGTTTGACCAAACAGTTGGCATAAATGAACATTCTCAAAATGAGTTTACTGAAACGTTTCTCCTTTTGTATAGTTCAGAAATACGGACTTTTTGTTTTTTTTAAAGATTTTATTTATTTGAGAGAGAGAGAGAGAGAGAATACGTGAGACAATGTGTGAGCATGGGGAGGGGCATGAGCAGGGGGAAAGGCAGAAGGAGAGGGAGAAACAGACTCCCTGCTAAGCAAGGAGCCTGATGCAGGACTCCATACACCCTGGGATCATGGCCTGAGCCAAAGACAGATACTTAACCGCCTGAGCCATCCAGGTGCTCCCAGAAATGCAGGCATTAAAAGGCAAATCTTTCTTTAGATTCAAGATCTTCAGGTACTTCCATCTTGGATATAGGAGCAGCTTATTGGTGATGCTTGTTGGCTGGGAGTAGATTATCTGGATGTTGGTCATCTAGGCTTGCAAGTAGATTGAGAAATTTTCATATCTGTATAATCCCTGATGCTTTTTTCTGTGCAGTAGAGTTACAAGATTTAAATTGGGAACATATTTGGAGGTTGAATCTATCACTTTTCAGCTATGTTACTTTGGCCAAGTTACTTAACTGTTCTGAGAACCAGGTTTTCACCATAAATTGGTTAATAATACCAACCTTTGAAAGATGGATGTGAGGAATAGAGAAAATGTATGAAAAGTACCTATAACACATGGAACAAAAAATAAATGATCATATTTTTATGAAGGGAGATATAATCAAAAGAGCATCATCATATCTGGGTAGAAGAAATGTGACTCATTTTTGGACTATTCGGTCAAACCTGAGAATTACCAGATTTAGCTCTATTGGGGACTTTTGTACTCTTGGCTCCAACTATTCTCATCTTTATTCACTGCTAGTCCTTCATTCGACAAGCATCTATTGTTAAGTGCCCACTATGTTTCAAGCATTACTCTAAATCCTAAATTTACAAAGATGACTAGAATAGAGTTCAGTCCCTCTTTCCATGTTCCCATTCCATTAGGAGAGGTTGATTCATAAACAAAAGTACATTAAATGCATTAGTGGAATGACAGACAAGGTACCATGACAGCCTAAGGAGCAAGCACTGAAGTCTTAGAAAAGCCAGGGGAGGGGACTTAGGTGGCTCAGTCAGTTAAGTGTCTGCCTTCGGCTCAGGTCATGATCTCTGGGTCCTGGGATCGAGTCCCACATCTGGCTTCCTACTCAGCAGGGAGTCTGCTTCTCTCTCTCTCCCTTCACCCCTCCCCACTGCTCATTCTCTCTCTCATTCAAATAAATAAATAAAATCTTGAAAAAAAAAAAGAAAAGAAAAAATGGAAATTTCTAAGTAGAGGTGAGATACGGGTTGAATTTTAATCCATGAATAGTAGTTTGCCAGGCAGATAAGGAGGAGAAGGGCATTCCTGAAAAAAAAAAAAGTCCAACATATGCAAAGGCAGGAAATTGAGGAAAAGCATAACATGGGAGTTGGGTTGCACGCCACTGAGAAGAATTGTAATTATATGGTGGAAGTAGGAGAAAATAAAGCCTAAAAAGTACATGGAGATCCCGCTACCATTCCATGCAATGGAGGTGATCCTGCAAGATGTTAAGCAGGAATCAGACACCGGACTTGCAGTTTACAATGAATTATTGGCATTGGTGTTGAGGATTTATGTATTTCATGGATGGGAAGTAGGTGCAGGGGGATCAGTTGGAAGTCATGTAAGTGCTCTCACTCGTAATATCTACTGATAATTTAGTTTTGCAATGATTGTGAATCCAATCTAATTAACTTTTACACGTTACCACTGTATGTGAGTGTCCATTAATGAATACGGTCACTAATTGCTTTAAAAAATTTTTATGTCATTTTCCCTGAAATCTCTTGATTTACATAGCAAAAGTAAATTTATAAGGTGATTCGAAGTGTCAAATAGTGTTGTGGTTTTGTGTCTATATAAGTAGTCTGCCAACAAATTTCCTTTGCTATTTGTGGAATTATACTGTGCAAATGTGCATACTAAAATGCATTTTTAATAGTAAAACAAGTACTTATGTACTCAGACCTGGTTTAAGAAATAAAGTTGACCAATATCTTTTAAAGTCATCAGTGTGCCTTCTTATCACATTCCCTGCCTGTTCTATTATCCAGATTTTTGCATGCCTCTTCCTTTATCCTCCATAAGAATTTTGTAGTCTTGTTATTTCTTTGTTTAAGCTTTTCCCCCTGCCCCCATGCCAATTTAAGACAGGATTAAGATTTGTAGTGTCTACCCTATGTCTGATTGACATACATGAGAATATTCCCCAGTTGGTATTATAGCACAGAGTTGGTGAGGTGAAAGCACATTTTATGTTAGCACAGACTCAGAAATACTTGAAGCACTGGAATGCACATATGTTATCTTTGAACTCCTGCCAAATCATAAAAGAATGTAAAGAAATAAGAACACTACTATATAGAATGAGATATTGTCATTAAGATCATACATTCTTTGGTATCTGTTGTTCACATTTTCTTTAAAACAATTTGAAACTACTTGTACATTGTGACTGCTCGAAGATTATAAATATGCTTTTCCAGGTCAATAGTAACTATTTTCTGGGTCTTCTTTGACATTCTATGTGAAATTGTTCCTATCAAGTCCTTTCAGTAGTGCCCAGCACAGAATAAGTATGCAACCAGGGCTAGTGCACAGTGTTGTTGTTGCTATGATTAGTATCATTGCCACCTCGATTTTTCCAGTGACATCCTACTTACTCTATTGAAAGAAATACAGTGGAGAGAGATGTTGCTGTATAATTTGGGGAAATCTTGCTACATTAGTGACAAAACATTACTTTCAATATTGTGATGTTTTGCATGTAGTGGGAATTCAGTGACACTAGAATTAAAGTTTTGTGCAGCCTTTCCCTCTTTCCATTTCCACCAGGTTAACAATCCCTTATGAAAGCACCCTTTTCATATGGTTTAAAACATAAAGCTGCCGTGATCGATGTTACTATGACTTATTGATATTTCTCTTCTTCCTGAACCCACTGAGCCATCTTCATAGAGGGCCGTGTGACTGACTCTGGCCAGTGAAATGTGTCAGTTCCGGGTGAAGACCATGAAAATCCTCTGCGTGGAATTCTCCAGCCTCTGTTCCTTCAGTAGAAAGCCTGGAAATTGTGTGTTGAGAGGATGGAGCAGCAAGATTGAAACCCCTTAGCTTGTTATGTTGCCACACGGAGGACAGCAGCCCAGGAGGGTGACCTGACCTCTACAAACATTGCATTGCATGAACTAGAAATAAATCATGTGCTAAGCCACTGAGATTTTCGAGGTTGTTTGTTACCTAGCCTGTCTTGACTAATACAAAATACTGCATTATTTTTCATGCACAACTAACACTGGCATTCTTAAAGAAAAAGAACACATTACTCATCTTAATGGAGCATCACTGTGGTTATACTAAAAGGATGAAAACTCGGGAGATAGATATTTACTGCTGCTGGAGTTCACTTGCTTTTGTTCAGTATTCTAAGTCGTCTCCAGATATTTAGGTACACATAATAAACTGATTGTAGCATTTTAACACTTTAATGTGTAATACTGATCATGACGTAATCATTTATTGCAAGGATTAGTGTTGGTTATGAACACACACAGACAAACATATTAATCTCTAACCCTTGTGATATCACAAATAAAGTCATCCAGATCACGATGACCTTGCTATGACATATGAAAATACTACTTCATTTTGTATCCAACATCAAAGTCAACCATGTAAGTTTGTGGATATAACAGATATTTGCTGGTGGAAAACTCTTTATCTGGTACTGAACAAGCCATAGCAAATACTGATTGGACAGAGTTTACGTTAGGCAGCTTAGACTAGAGTATCCTGCAGGAACAGCCTCAAGACAAATGTCTCACAACACATTTACTACTCACTTCTTTGTCTGTCCTGGGTTGACTATGACTCTGCTCTATGTCAGCTTCCTGAGAGCCAGGCGGAAGGAGCAGCTGCCTGCTGTGACATTGCTGGTTCTTTGGCAGGGTGGGGAAGAGAATATTAGAATCACATGATTACTTCTCTTAGAAGTGTCACACATATCTTTCCTCAAATTCCACTGAACAAAGCAAGTTATATGGCCAAATCAGATATCAGTGGGGGAAGGGTAGATAATCTCCCACAAGAAAGGGAAACATATAGTTTGAACAGAAATACAATCTGGCCCAAGTTTAAGCTTAGTTAAGCTAAGGGTGGAATCAGGAAAAACAAAACAAAACAAAACAAAACAAAAAACCCTTCAGATTTCTAAGAGCACAGGTCAGTATCAGCAATGCTGGTAGGAAATTAGTTGGGAAGCAATGATGAATTTCATCAACAGTCTAAGAACTTGATCTCTACCCCACACCAAAACAGGAAAACAGGAAGCTCAAAAGAGTAGGAATGAAAAGGAAAATTAAAAATAAAAAAAAACAGGGATGTCTGGGTGGCTCAGTGGGTTAAAGCCTCTGCCTTCGGCTCAGATCATGGTCTCAGGATCCTGGGATCGAGCCCCACATCGGGCTCTCTGCTCAGCAGGGAGTCTGCTTCCTCCCCTCTCTCTGCCTGCCTCTCTGCCTACTTGTGATCTCTGTCTGTCAAATAAATAAATAAAATCTTAAAAAAAAAAAAAACCCAAAGGAAACAGGTATATGTTGACAAGATTAAGACCAGAAAATCTGAGGTAGATTTCCAGCTCCAAATAAGATCTTAATTAAAAACAAAACAAAAAATTTGGATTATATGCAGTTTCAAATATATCCACAAAGAGAGTAACAATCAACCCCTTATGCACTTTTCATTTGTATTTGGCACTTATTAAAGTATGACCAATTTCATTTCATTGCTGTTATTCTCAGAACTCTGATCAGATTAGTTTGGATCAGTTGCTGATCAACATTGCCAATAGATTTGAGTAGATCATATTTTTAGAAAAGACAACAATATATTCTACAACTCAGTGAAAAGAATGTGGTAGAAATGACTTCTGGTCTCGGTTATAGAAAGAGATACACCTTCTGCCTGACTTTCTCTCTCTCTTTCTCAAGACTCATGCCTTGAGAGCTCTGAGCTGGCATATAAATTCATCTACCCTAAAGCTATCAAGCTGGCAAGGCCACATGGAGATAGAGAAACACACCTAAGTCATACTAGCTATTCCACCTCTCAGCTCTGTAAGTCTTTTTAACCATACACCAAATTTGTGAGCCTTCATATGATTCTAGTTCCTGGGCTTTGAGCCACCGTAGTTGACACTAAGTGGACTAAAGTGATTCCAACCAAAGATAAATATCATGTTGTTTTAAGCCACTGAGTTTTAAAGGTGTTTTGTTGTTGTTGTTGTGTGTGTGTGTTTTTGTTTTTTGGTTTTTGGTTTTTGTTTTTTTTTTATGCTAGACATTGATAAAACTGTCAAGGAATTCAGTTTACTCTGGCAGGTTTTTATAGATTTTCTACTATGTGCCAACCATTGTAGAAGGTCATAGATATTCAAAGGTAAGTAAGACTTGGTTCCTACCATCATGTAAGCCACCGGTCAACAAAATGGAATATAAGGGTCATGATTTTCAAGGTTCTATTAAATAGGGCGGGCCTTCATAAAAATATTCACCATTTATTACATGCGTGTCATATTATCAGACATTATGCTAGATGTTTGACATAATTATTTCACTAAACCTGAAATGAATCTCATGGAGGAAGCATTAGGAACCTCACTTTACACTTGAACACCCTGAAACTCAGAGAAAATGAATAAAATGCTCAAGGTAACCCAGTAAGGGGTAGAGTTGGAGTTTCTATTGTGATATGCCTGACCGTTGTGAATGCATAGTGTTGTTTTTCTATAATAGAGTCTTTCAAATATTTTGAAGAATCTGTTTTAGTTGAATGAGACAAGCATTACCCATTTCCAAGTTAATTCCACCCTGATCCTAAACGATATTTAAAGTATACTCTTTCTTGGTCCACAAAGGAGGCAAGGATTCTTGGGGGTGCTTAGCAGTGCCTCAAGTTCTAGCAGCTAGAGACTGGGGTAGGCAGTGATGGTGGCCTGAGCCGGTGGGGGGCCACACACTCAGCAGTGGGGTCCAACTGTCTGTGCATATGTAGGGGTAGGGGCAATTGCAACACACATGTAGTGGTCAGGGTCAGGGTCAGCGATGCAGGTGCATGAACAGCTGTGCAGGTCCCGGCCGAGAATATACACTCCTGAGGCTGCAGAGTCTGGCCTTAGGTACATGCACGGCCATAGAAGCTGGTGATGGGAGTGTGGCTGGTAGGGTGTAGGTGCACAGCTGGAGGGACTAGTTGCAAACAAGGCTGGGAGTATAGGTCAGTGACAGGAGATAGCCCGCAGCTGGGCCTCTGAGCAGCTGAGGAGTCCTGGTTGTTGGGAGCCCATCACTGTGGCTACAGGGTCTCACGATGGGTGCATGGCAATGAGGCCAGTGTCAGAAGTCAGGCCAGGGGCATGCATATCCATAGCTGGAGGAGCAAGCTGTAGGGGAGCTCGGTGGTTCAGGTCAGTGGCAGAAGATGGGGCCGCACCTGGGCTGTTGGCATGCAATTCCATGGCTGCAGGATCTCGTCACTGAAGCACACACAGCAGCGGAGGCCAGTGACTGGGCTATTGGCACACAGCGAGACAGCTGGAGTAGCTAGTCCCAGATGCGCGTGTGCGGCAGGGTTTGGAGGAGGTGCTGCAGGGATCCCGTTCGGAGTCTTATACTTTTGCTGCTAGTGCAGATCCCAGGTTTAGGCAAGGGGAAGAGAGAGAGCAGGGAAGGACTCAGGCGACTGGTGTCTGCGAAGGCAAAATAGCTGTGGGCAAAACCTGGTGAAATCTGCAGGGGGTCCCAGGAGCTGTGTTGGGTTGGTTCCTGCAGTGCTGAAAGCTGCTGGGATCTTCTGCAGAACAGGTCACTCGAAATCGTTGTGTCACCTGCTACATGGCTGATACTGCAAACCCCTGCTCTTTTTTCTTGTTCTTAACTATCTTTATACATCTTACATTTGTCAGTCTCTGGGTAGGGCAAAACCAAAGTGCATCCTTCATGTGGGGCTCCAAAAGCCTAGAGGAGTGGCTTCTTTACCCCTGCTCTCCCTTTCCTGGTGACAGAACTCTTTCTAGCTGGGGCATTTTCTCTTGATGCTAAGCTGTGCTGCAGGGGAGGATGGGACGATGCATGGAACATGAAGCTGTTCTTCCTTCCCTTTTCAGTTATTCTTAGGCTTTTTTGTTTCACTGTGATCCTGAAGTTTCTTAAGTGGACCCTTGAGCCTCCCTCAACTATTTTGGTTCATAGATACCTGTCTAATTGGGATTTTTTTGTGGCCATGGAGACTGGGGTCTCCTTCTCATCTATTTGGACCCCTTTGCTTCTTTCTTGAAATGCTTTTCTTTATTTGCCTCCAGGGATGCCGTAATATCATAATATTAACTACTTCTCTGGCCTTTCCTTTCAGTCTTCTTTGTTTGCTTCCTCTGTTCTACCTTTATCATCGGCGGTCCCTCGGGGCACGGTTCTGCTCCCTTTCATCTTGTCTATCTATATAAACTCCTTAGGTGAGCTCTGTAGTCTCACGGCTCCAATGAATCTCAAATTTATCTCCAGTGCTAACTTGACATTCTCAAAGGCATTACTCTAAGACTGTGTAAGTCAAAACATGGCCAAAGCAAAGCTTTTATTCTCCTTTTTTCTAAGGAAGAGGTTTCTCCCCTATTCTTGCCTAAATAAATGATCTCACATGTACATGTTCATCATCAAAAAAACTTGAAATTATCCTTTAAACCTCTTTCTATTTATACTATTCCCACCTCTTCTACAAGTATCCCCCATAAACTCTGCTTCCATAATATATTCCAAATCCATCTAATTCTTCCCATTTCCACTACCTGTCCCCTGTTCAAGCCACCATCTTCTCTTGCTCGGAGTATGGCCACAACCAATTGACAAGCCTCTAGTTTAAATCCTGACTCTTCTGTTCTTCCCACTGCAGCCTGAGGAAGCTCATAGCATCCTATACCATACACATATGTCCAGGCTTAAGAACTTCAAGGAACTTCTAATGGATCTAAGCTTATTTTTGCCTTTTGACCTTTTCACTAACTCTTCCTTTTAGTTGAAATGTTCTTCCCATAGATTTTATCAGTTAGCTCATTTGTGTCATTCAGATATTCACATAAATATCACATCCTCAGAGAGAGCTTCTTAAATCCTCAGTCTAAATTTGCATTCACTATCACGTGTGCTCTTAATTTTCTGCCAAATACTTATAACTACCTGAGAATCTCCTTGGTTATTTGTTTGTTGACAATCTGCCTCTTGGAGTGCAAGCTGCCTGATAAAAATGACATGCTTTGCCTCTTTCCCACTATGTCTGAGAATCCGTATCTATCGCTGTAACATAGTAAGCACCTGAGACATCTTGTTTAATGGAAAGAAAATGATTGCATCTTCTAAGCAGACATATACAGAAATTCTAAAATAATTTAGGGATAAATTTATCCTATCTGTGCCAAAAACCAATGTATGGGGAGAACTTATTCCCAGTCTAAAATCTGATGCTGTAGGATGAATGAAAAGCAGTTGCTAAGTTCTATTTACTTCCGTAGCTGTGAAGTGGCAAGAAGCTAGGGAAAAAATGCAGAGAAGCTCATCAGTTAGAAGATTGACAGAAAAAAAAGAAAAAAAAAAATCAATGTGGCCCAAAGTTCCCAGCTAAAGGAAAAGTTTACAAAGGATTTGAACCTGTTGTGTGAAGCACATAAATGAATGCTATTAACGGTACTTATGAGTCACAAATAGTAGTGAAGAGAAAGACAAGAAACTAACCACAAGGTCAAATGTTGTCACTGAAGGCAAGTTTATAGTAATCTTGTTGGACTGGAGCAGCAATGGGAAATGACAGTGCAACATCATAAGAAGTACATTATGTTGAGCTCAAGAACAAAGCTGATGAATAGAAAATATTATATAAAGAGCAAACATCATAATAGAAGAAAGTGATTGTCATTATTTGTATTCAAGATGATTAGATTATGCATTCTGGTAAGCAACTTATGGAATTAAATTCTCTCTACCCCAATGGGGGTAATAGGAAACTAAACAATTTTTTTTTTTTTTTTTGTAGTAGAAGCAGAGGAGGAACATCTAACTGGTTAATTTGAATTCATTAACTGATTAATTAATATATTTGGCATCAGGTGCTTCCTTTAACAAACTCCTGAAATGTACAGTTCATCCATATAAAATAGGTGAATACTTAAGCGTTGGTTAAGAAAACTCAGCTCACTAAACACTGGTCTATGTATTCTAAACCTGTTGGATTGTTGCATAAAAGGAATAAGATTTGGTTTTTAGTAGCGTGAACTCCCTTCCCGCCTCCTCAAGCAGTTGAGGTTGTGATGTCTAAGCCTTGCCACTCTTCCTTAGCCATGTGGCTCATTCTTAAGCAACAAAATAATTCAATAGAAGGGATCAGGAAAACAATAAAAAAAAAAACATGACTCATCCACCCTCTTCAAATAAGTCCTCCATGTTTAATATGAATAAATAGGACAGTTTCTCACAGCAATCACATGGTTCTCGACTGTTGGGGCCTGATTTGCATTGTAAAGGCTGAAGTAGATAGAAGGGGTGTGTGCATGCAGGGAACAGAGTTCAGAGAGTCTGAGGAGAGGAAAGGATTATACTTAATAATGGATATATTTTTGAACTCCTTAGGAATGTTTTGTTGCCTTGTGACTGCAGAACACTGTGGGATTTTGCTGTCCTGTTTCCCTAGGGTCTTATCATTCGATGGCTACCTAATTAGCACACAGCACATTCTTGCCTATGTTCTATTTGCACTGCAGATGCTTTCATTTCATACATCATTCACAACCTGCAGCAATTACAAAGTGGTAAATGACCTTACGCGATAATTACACTAATAGATCTGTATTGTTTCATTTGGAGAAGACTGGAGAAATGGGCTGTCTGACATGGAGGAAGAGTGATTGTAATTTTGTTCTTTCTTTAAATCTGGAACATAAAGCAAGCAAAAAGGTAACTTTTGAAAATAAAGGCTACGTCATATACTAAATTGGATGAATTCTTAGGTAGAGATTTCTCCTTGGAATGAATATAAACTTCCAACCAATAACTCCAATGTACTTTTACTTGGACAAACAGTATTTGGATGTATCAATTAGAAGTGATAGTTTAATAAATCAATAGTATCCTGGACTGTTGAAGTCAGAAAAGAGAGAGAATGATTATATATATATATATATATATATATATATATATATATATATATTTTACCCTAAAACTATTTTAAACCCAGTTTTGTACTAATAGTTGTAAAAATCTGTAAATGAGCTATGATCCTAATCTTTAAAGTGGTTGCAGTTCAAGCCAGTGGTAATTTTCAAAGGAAATATACACTCATAAAAGATGAATGTCAATACAGAAGGAAAAAAAAAGATAAAAATAAGTGGTCTGCGTTGGCTTCTTATCCACCCTCCCTTCCTTCTATACAGTGAGGTACCTTCAGAAGTTGTCTTGAGATGATTTTTAGAAAAAAATGTGTATCATCTGAGCACAGTAATAAAATAACCTAATTTGGACAGCTAAATTTATACATAGAATTTCTAAATTGTAAATGTAGTCTACAGACATATTCATACTTTCTGGATCTATGCTTATGTATGTAAAACACTCTGAGGCTTACTCTATGATCTATTAATTAAAATGGAGTTTTATCAACTAATCAAGTGTAATAATTTTAGAGCAACTTTCTACACAAGCCTAATGTTCAGAAAATATGAAGTCTTCAATGATGAAATTCACAAAATATTGAGTCTGTCACAGTTTTACCAAAAGCTTAAATATGAGTGAAGTATTATAGTATTTTTTCCGTAACTTTATTTGTCAATGGGTGAAAACAATAATTAAAATGGTAAATGTGATCAAGTGAAAAAATCACTAGCTTTATAGTTAGAAAAGATGTCTTCTAGTCCTTGGAAAGTTTGTATTTCAGGGCACTTGAAATAATTAAACAAGAAAATCTGTATTTGTGGTATTCCCAAACTTCCATCATATCCATGATCTGCTCCTTGGAAATTCTGTTGTTGTTGGCTTTAATTTTAATCTGGAAGGTTTGTTTGTTTGTTTGTTTGTTTATTAATCTAACAGAGGTGAGACTATAAGACGGATCATAGATTTAACAACAGTTCTTGGCAGGGGTTGGTGGATAATAAAAGAGGGAACATGGGAAAGAAAAGAAGGAAAGAAGGGTGAGAAGGAAGGAAGGAGGGATGGGAGGGAGGGAGGAAGGAGGGAAGGGAGGAGAGAAAGAAGGAAAGGAAAGAGAAATAAAGAAGGAAAGAAAATTTAAAAAAGAAATGAAACATGGCCTTTTAAAATGCATGCATTAAATGTAAATGCCCTCATATTTCAGAATTGTAATAATGTGGACAAATAAATACAAGATATATAATGAAGGGATTAAAAATCATGTTCCCGGATATGGCACACACACACTCACACCCTGTGTATGTACTCACTTGAATACACTTCTCTGACTGACTACCCTAATGGGATTGGAGAGTTACTTAATCTGTTTGAACTTACACTTTCTTCACCTCAAGATGACTGAAGTGATAGATCACAATTCGCTAATATGACTTGCACCTTCCAATAAATGATCTCATTCTATACTCAAAGTATAGAGTAGATTTTCTTCTTTTTTGAAGCAAAATCTGGAACTCATATAGGTGGGATACCCACAAATCTCAGGGGCCAGCAATCAAACATTTAATTTCTATTAGCAAATGAAAACACTTAAGTGACTCCACAGAATTTCTGCTTATATTCCTTACTGCTTATATTCTGGTTTTGCTCCATGAGGTTTTCTGTAATATTTCTAATATGGTCACCATTAAGGTCAAGTTTGTTTTCAGGCTGCCTGGCAATTTCTCTCTGCCCCTCACCAGCAGCTATCCTCAAAGACATTTTCTTCGAGTCTTTCTCATTTAGTCACCCAGTGCCTTGGTGACCGTCACTCCTATAGGGTAGTTTTAAACTTTGCATCTCTTGTAATTGCAAGGTTTTTTTTTAGATTCTGTTTTGGTAACATCATGGGACTCACGTCCCCCCGTTCCCCCCACCAACTAGCTGCCATCTGACAGAATCAGGGATTCCATTATTTCACACTCTTCTCATCATCACTATTGTTATTTTATTTATTTATTTTTTAAACCACACATTGTTCTTCTCTGCTAAAAGCTTAGCATTCTGAACTCTTGAGCAATATTTCAAACAGGATGAAATGAGGTAGTGGGCCACACTGTGCCAAAGTGAAATGCTTGCCCCTTCTAATCAGTGCAGTTAAATAAGACCGACTTTGTTGAATATCTTATTATAAAGCATTCCTAAGTACACATTTCACATGTAGCTGGCTGAGTAAACAATTGGAGTACTGTAAGTTGCTTCACAGCATAAAGCTGAATAACACATTGAAACAACTTCAAGTACCACAATTCTCTTTTTGAGACCCGTGTTTTTCTTCATTAGAAAAGCCTTTTTGATATGTCACTTTTGGGGGAACTGAGAATCTTAATTTAGGCATTTTTTCCTTTGATGTTTCTTGCCCCTTTCTTTTGTGTGGTGGTCATACTAGGGAATCAGCTACGATAATGCAAACAGACTTCTGTTAGCCTATGCTAATCATGCAAATATGCTTTCTGAAGCCACCCTACATTTTTGAGGCCATTTCCCCCTCATATGTCAGTGGAAGTGTGGAGAGAGGGATGAAGGAGGAAGGCAACTTGAGAGAAAATCATTAACCAAGACAATCTTTGTGATCTGGTTGATTGGGTACCGGGGGGCTAGTTTCTGGTGCAGGAGGAAAACCACCCAGGCTTGTGTCGAAATTCATGCATGGACTGAAAAGTCAGATGAATCAATTCAGTGTCCTAACTGCCATCTCCTAGGTTTATGATTTTGAGCAAACCACTCAAGCCCAAGATTCATCTTCTCTAACATGGGATCGTACATAGTTCTTACTTCTCTGGGCTGAGAACTTGAAATGTCACTTTCTTCTATGTTAGCATCTGCACAGCCTACAAACACATAACACTGGTTAATCTTTATTATTGTTGCCACTGCTATTAGGGTGTGGAGCTTTAAACATACATGATGAAAAATGACAAAGACAGTTAAAATGCTTTAGCCAAATCCCATTATCAGGCAGATACAACTTCACTCAGAGAATTAGTTGGAGGATGTATCACTTCTCACATCTGTGTCTTTACCTAGTATCCTCCTTCTTAATTTTTATGATGAATTTTTAAAAACAAATGGTTAAGCAGTACTTTTCTAGAAAAGATAAACTTACAAAATGAAGCTTAAGCATCATCAGAAAGAGGAGTAACTCTTACAATTAAAGATGTAGAAGCCATTGATCTCGACAAAAATTTTTAATTTTTTTTTTGACGTATTTCAGTTTGTTGACTTGAGAAAATAATCCCAGTTATTTTTTGGCCTATGTTGAAATGTCATGAGTAGAATGGAACAGCGTAATTTTTCTCCCCTGGGGATCAAGAGTTTATTCCTTCTGATACAACAATAAATCAACTGACAAGACGGAATTTCTTTGCAATACATATGCAACAAGTTAGGTTGCATTGACAAGTTGAGCTTCAGCTTGGGTATAGAAACTCTGGAACATTTTGTTATAAAGGAATAGTGCTTGGAAGCTCCTTAAAGAAGTGACTACGAAAGTGACTAGGAGAAGAAGGTAATGTGATTAACACTAGAAAACCTTAAACTGTGATCTCAGCATCTTTGGAAGCATCTGCTTGCCAAGTCAAACAGCAATATATTTGGGTGAGTATAAAATTATGCTGATTTGCTATATCTTCCTAACACCGTTATTTCCTTAGAATGGACAGGCTGGTAGAAATGTTATGTGAATCAGCATAGCTTTGTCTTATGCTCAGTGAAAATGGAACTTCTGAATCTAAGAGTCCGTGCTCAGTTTCACCATACCTTTATGTCATCATCTGTATGGAAACCCCCATAACCAGATCTGTCTCTTCAAGAGACAAAAGCCCACTTTGTAGTCATAGACAAGACACACGCGAAGCCAGCTCATATTTTCCTATAGCTTCTCTTTCTAGTTAAGTCTGCAAACTAATTTGGATTAAACTAAAACAGACTTTTGCTCCAAGCATTTTGGAAGTTTAAAGAGTTTGGCTAATTTTGGTTGTCTTTTCAAAATATTTCTTATATGGCTTCATGTCTGCGTCCTGGAAGGGGACCAATATGTGCTTAAATCTTTCACGAAGTTGCTCTTTTCTTCTGCCCAGGCTTCTGAAAGGCAGCAAATACATTGAAGTTCTAAGGGTTTCTGTCTGCTTTTCTCAAATGGGATGCTGGATAAAGTTCATTGCCACGAATATTTGAACTCAATGATGAAGAAATAGAGACTATACATTTTAAATATACTATAATTATTCCTAAAACTTGGTAGGCATGCACAGCAATTTTTAAGAGAAATAAGAACAGAGCAGTAGGCTCTAAGTCCTTGCTCGTCTTTGTTTTTCTCTCTTCATATTCACTAAGACTTTATTTCTTGCCAGTTGAACCTGAAAGCAGGTTATTTTAATTTCTGCTTTAGATTCTGTGCTATCATTGGTACATGGTACTACATAAGAAATCTACTCTTCTAAAAAATCTTTGCCACTGATGCCACATACAAATACCGTATGGACTAGCTCTCAGAGCCAAGGCAGGAAAAATCGCCAAAGGGTAAAAATAGTTCTTGATATGATGATATGCTGCTAAAAGCCACATGGTGTTTGGGTGCAGCATTTCACAGTCAAACAATCATAATTTCATGCCTAAAATGTGCATGTTATTTCAGGAAAATACAAAATCTGAGCATTGCACATTTGCTACAGAATGACCAGTGAGTGTTGCTATAATGATTTGTTTTTCTTTTACAAATGAATATTTCTTGCTGAGCCTTTTCATGCCATATTGCCTGGGGCGGCAATGGGAGTCAGGACAGGCGGAGGTGAGAATAGGAGTGAGTACTGAATATATCTGGTCTTTTCTGCTAAATTCCTATAATTCTACAAACTAGATAGGGTACAAAACAACCCTCCTTGCTTTCTCCTTTGAAATGTTAAGTACTATAGTCTTCATCTCAGGAGAAGTGAGCTTTGTGAAGCCTCTGCCTAATGGTAGGGAACAACTTTTCAGTAGGAAGGTTTATATTCTGTCCCTAAGGGTCCTGGAATTCCCATAGAATTACTAATAAATGTTTATCACAGTAAAACCTCTCCCTTAAAGTTGTAAGGGACCATTGCTATGGTCATCGCAATGTAGATACAAGAACCCAGTGCCAGTTCCAGGAAAATATTCCTGGTTTGTTTTTTAAAGAATTATTTATCTATTTATTTATTTATTTATTTGAGGGAGAGAGAGATTGAGAGAGAGAAAGAGAATCCTCAAGCAGACTCCACACTGAACAGGGACCCCAATGCAGGCTTGATTCCAGAACCCTGACATCATTACCTGAGCTGAAATCAAGAGTTGGGCACTCAACCGACTGAGCCATCCAGGAACCCTGAGAAGGATAGTGAGGTACAAGGAAGAATTGACAGGCAACAGAAATTGGGGGGAAAAAAAGGAAAGAAATAATTAGGGTATATTTTTCTTCTGTTTCATTTTGTTTTGGTAACAAAAATTTGCTTACTCAGAGAGAAAAAGAAGCTCAAAGTTGTTATTAAGCAGAAGATGAAGGTTTGTGGTATCTCACAAACTAGAAAAGTATTTAAAGGCCTGGAGACAAAAATTATCTGTTGAAAGGTAATTACATTTGTGAAGATGGATGTTTAATCCAGGGGTCAAATCAGGGTAAACGGAAAAGGGTCTGATCCCTTACCATAATAACAATTAATGACATTTTATAAAGTTCAATGTGTGCCAGGCACTTTACAACAATTAACTCACTCAATTCTTTACCAAAAAAAAAAAAACCAAAAAACAAAAAACAAAACAACAACAAAAAAGACACACAACCCTTATAGGTATTAATGCTATCCCCATTTTACAGATGAGAAAGCTGAAGAAGAGAGACATGAAGGTATCACAGGCAGACCTCTAGAATACTGGCCAGTTGGTAAGATGGCTAGTTTTGAGAATAGTTGAGAAGTGAGGCTAAAGGTGCAGGACATACCCTGTCTATATGAAGACAACATAGAACTGAAACGGGGGGAAAGATTCCTGAGTGTTGGATTAATAAAAGAAGACTATATTAGTAGGGAATTATAATGTAAAAAGTGTTTAATATAATTGAATGATGTTACTCCATACACATATCATCTAATTCACTCCGTACTTTCTAACCAAGCAAAAATATATTTTAGAGCTGGGGAGAGTCTTACCAGCCATCGAATCCAGTGGAATTCAACCAGTTTCTGAAAGAAACTCACTTGGAGGACAACAGTCACATGGAGGACACACCCTGAAATGAAGAAACTAGGGCCAAAGTGCTTAGTTCAATGCTTCACAGTTAAAAGTGCAGAACGCGCTTTCCCTCAGTTGTTCTGATCCCCAGCTCAAACGATTATTTGAGTCTGTGTGGTGAGTGATAAGAAGGAGAAGACAATAGCTCCCAGATCATGTTGTTAAAATGGCTACTGGGCATATTTATGACTATCTATTATGTCTTAAGTGCTGTTATGATGCACAGAACAGATATAATTCCAATCTTCATGTTTCCATAACTAGCAAAAGAGAGAAATTGGACAGTTGCAGTGTAGTTGTAATAGAATGCAGTGTTCTTAGATCATGGAAAACAAGTATCAGATCTGGACTCACAGACTTGGGAAAGGTTTCCCAGATGGTCTCTGAAAAATGGGTAAGCACTAGGCAAATTTGGAATTAAAGGAAAAAAGATCCAGCCAGACCTGAAGTAAAATTGTATAAGGGAGCACCTATAAGAAGTGTTGTTTGACTTGAATGCAGAGTCTAATGGGACACAGCAAAGGTGAGTTTGAAGAGGTAGGCAAGGGCCAGGCATTAAGGAGTTTTCCATGGGGCGCCTGGGTGGCTCAGTGGATTGAGCATCTGCCTTTAGCTCAGGTCATGATCCTGGAGTCCTACAATTGAGTCCTGCATTGGCCTCCCTGCTCAGTGGGATATCTGCTTCTCCCTCTCCCACTGCCCCTCCCCGTAGTTGAACTGTAAGTATCTCAAAGATCTTGAAGCATTTTTAAGAAGATAGTGTTATCCATCAGATTAAAACTGGAGCAAGCTCACCCAATGTGTAGCGAGAATAGACTTAAGACAAAGAAACCAGTGAGAGAGGTTACAGTAATAATCCAAGTATGAAGGGAAGTGGCTCAGAAAACCCGTGAAGATGGAGAGGAATTAAGAGATTTGAGATGCTTAAGAGGCAGAATGATAGGTACTGTACTGACGAAGTATGAATAGAACTGTTGCCCTTATAAGAAGAAGGGACACTAAACAAAGCTATCTCCATGCTTGCACGAAAGAAAAGCCATGTTAGGATACAGAGAGAAGGTGGCTGTCTCTGAGCCAGGAAAAGAGCCCTCACCAGAACTGAATTGGTCAGCACCTTGATCTGGGACTTCTAAGCCTCCAGATCTATAAAAAAAAATAGTTTTGTTTGTTTGTTTAAGTCACCCCATTTATGGAATTTTGTTATGGCAGCCCAAATTGACTAAGCTTTACAGTTTGTCATTTACATCAAACCTGGTACATAATAGTAACACTTGCCAATTTTAGAAACATGGGACGGTGAGTTTTAATTGTGATTCTCAGAAGAAGAATCTTACAAAAAAGAGAGTTAAAGAGAAAAATTTTCAGTCTAGCATCACAGAAGTCAAGAGAAGAGAACTTCAAGGAGGGAGTGGTCAATAGTGTCAAGTGCAGTGGAAAAGACAAGAAAATTAAGGACTAAAAAGAATTCATTGGTTTTATCCATTGGAAGCTTGGATGAGAATGATTTAAATGGTGGGGTATGACTGTTGATAAATTGCAGGAGGCCGAGTGTGTTGTCAAGAAAATGTCCCACTCTAGCATTCTGCGGCAGGAACAGAACTGAAGGATGGCTCCAGGCATTGTCCTTCTAGATTGACCACCATTGCAGCAGAGGCCATAATTCCCTTTGACTGTTCAAACCAACAACTGAGCAGAGAAGGTAATAATGCAGGTCCGATTCTGAGAGACCTGGCATTCCTTAACTGGGCAACTTTGGTGTGAGGTGTTCTGATTTGCGGGGTTGACATTATGCTAGAGCTAAGCTACAATCTGAGACTCTTTGTAAGGCACCTTCACCCCTGCATGCTCTTGCTTTCAAGGGCTCATATCAGCATCACAATATGAAAGCTCTACTCATCTTCTTCTTCTTCTTCTTCTTCCTTTTTTTTCTTTTTTAAGAGGGTGGGGAGCAGACAGAGAGGAAGAGAGAGAATCCCAAGCAGATTCTGCAAAGATCGCAGGGGAGCCCAATGTGGGGCTCAATCTCACCACCCTGAGATCATGATCTGAGCTGAAATTAAGAGTCCACTGTTTAACTGACTAGACACCCAGGTGCCCCTCTCCTCACTTTCTTATATTCTCTTCCCTTCCTCCTTTGAAGACATCCCCTCAAGAAATCATTCCTTGCACGCTTGATCTTCTCTCTCTCTCTCTCTTTTTTTTTTTTTTGAAGATTTTATTATTTATTTGACAGAATGAGAGAGAGAGAGAGCACAGAAGCAGGGGCAGTGGCAGGCAGAGGGAGAGGGAGAAACAGGAAGCCCAAGGTGGGGCTCAAACCTAGGACCCTGGGATTATATCCTGAAAAGAAGGCAGATGCTTAACTGAATGAGCCACCCGGACACCCCTTGATCTTTTCTTAGTAAAAGATTTTCTCCTCTGAAAAAGCAAACTGACACTAGGAAATCAATAAGATGAAAACTGGAGACATTATCATGCAAATGACATTTTCCAGAAGTGTGGTTACAAAGAAGTGACCATTACATGGGTAGAAAGGGTTCTTTGAGAAGTCAGAAAGGATAGAATGGAGTCCAGCAAGTAAGTGGCCTGGGAAAAAGAAGAACCCTTCCATTTTTACACAGAGGAGAAGGTGAAAGTGGGAAAGATACAGCTGATTGTGTAGGTTTCCTGGTGGGATCTTAAGGCAATCTTCACTTTCTGGTTTCTTTGTATTTTGTGAGATAGGAGGAGGGTCTACCTTGAGAGCAAGGGGGCTGGTTAGGGGCCTGAGGAAAGAAATCTGAAGTAGATGTTGTGGTCCATGTAGAGTGTTAGATAGAGAACAAACTGAAGAAACACAGGAAGACTTTGGGGCAGATTCAAAGCCCAATGTGAATATGGTTGATTGCTTTTAACTTTTTAGATGAACTCACTAATATTGTCATTAAGTGAGAGAAGAGCAAAAACTGAATTTCAGTTTCAACTTCCTTGTTTTCAGATAATGTTTCTGACTACATATATCCCTGTCACTATGCTCTGTCATTTGGCCAACTTGAATTGAAAGTGTTTCTGAGATTTTGAACTAGAATGGCAGTTGTGTCACAATCCCTTGCTCTTCAAGGACCCTGAGAGAAAGTCCCTTTATCAGTACTAGAATGATTCTCTGCCTTCGGTATGAATACTGCTACCTGAGTTCTAGTTCTTGACTAACAGAAGTCAAAATGTTAAAACAAAAAGATTTCTCTCAATCTCTTCCATCCCTCCTTACATACCTCTCCTGAGGTATATCTAGTCTTTCTGATGGACCCACCATCTAATCTTACCACTCATAATAATAGACAACCCAAAGGAATCCCTGAGGGATGATATATAACCTTATGTATAGCCTGAAATACATTGTCATACTTGTAATTATAGTTTTGTAGCATCACATTTGTAATTTTGGATGGAGGAATGAAGAGAAGTGAGCATCTAAAGTATCCAGTGAAAAGGAAAAACAATTACTAACACAAACTGCTGATAGCAGGAATCATAGATAATTATGAGTTTTATTTTTTAAGATACAAATGAAAAGGTGATAGGATTAGCTGCGATATTGACATTGGATATTGCCATATTGTCCACAGAAAAAGTGAATATCAGTTTCTTCATTGCACTTGTTAAATCTCATCAACAAAATTGTTGGTAGATTGGGGTGTAAAAAGAGAATTTGAGTATAAATATATTTCTTACTGTTAATTATACCTATCATTTGCTGAAAATTCCATTACCTAAAGGCATAATCAAAAATGAAAAGCAAAGACTTTGACCTGACCATATAATGAAAAAGAGAACAGATGAGGTGTTCCAAAATAAAACAACAGAAAATGAGAGTAATTAGGAGATAAATCAATCCTAAATATGTTTATTAGACTCCAAGAGATACTAGGTAAAAACTATCTGCATTAATGGAGGGTTTTTTTTTTTTCATTAATGGAGTTTTAACAATCACAAGTAAGTATTCATTGTATATTTTCTATTTCCCCTTCCGTTGTATGACATTTATTTACTTTCTACAATGTTCATGAAAGCCCCCTATAAATTGTAAGGGATTTAAGATAACACAAATTCACACTCTCTTCTTTGGGAAAAATGTTTATTTATGAGTACACTGAGGATTTAAGAATCATTATTAAATATTATGAGTCCTCATAAAAATACTATAGAAAATATGTATCCTTATTCTTTTCATCAATGAGGTATTTTCTTCATCCTGCTTTTCTTTGAAAATGAAAAAGATGACTTTTCTATTTTCAATTTTTAATAAGAGGTACATATCTTTTTTAATGTTTAATTTTAACTAAGTTTTATCTAGTCACTGTACAAATAAACGGTACTGAAACTAAGTAGAATTTCCCAGAATTGATTGAATTACGTGTGTGTGTGTGTAATGCCAAGAAAATAAAATGAAATAAGAGACATTTTAAAAAGGATTTTCAAAGTAAAATCCAAATTTATTCTAATTATACAAACTCTCAATATATATAATACTTCATAAATTACTGCTGGAAGGTATTCATGCATTTGAGATACCATAAGGTCATTAAGATTTTCTGAATAATTTGAAAAAAAAAAAACTTCATGTGTTATAGAGTTTTTGCGGGAAGCATATGTTATTTCTTTCTTAATCAATAACCCATGTATTGTATATTAGTTAACTTCTTTTGGGTATGTGTTAACTTTTAAATCACTATGACATCATTTTTAAATTATTTCACTTAAATAGCTTATCTAATATTTTTAAAATTTTTTTATTTAAAAAAAGAAAAAATGTATTTAATATCATTGTAAAATTTTCACAAACTATGCTTTCATATAGTAATCAGACATTTCATGTTGAAGTCTTAGTATTTGTAAATATCAGATATTTTTATAATAATAAGGATGATGTCTTTTAGGTATTTACTTTAAATTCCAAAACAAAGTGTGTCCTATTACTACCAACTTTTAAATTTTATGTTTAAAGCATGTACGTTGATGGTGGTTTTGAACAGCAAACAGAAAACTTAGAAGTTCACAAGCCAGCTCTTATATTCATGACCTAAATTTATGTAACTTGCTTAACTTTTATAGGCTCCATTTTGATTCCTGTGGTCCTTGACCCATCTGGTGTTGTTTGTTATGAGTAGATTCAACATTTTTATGTCTTTTTTTACTATATGAACTAATTCATTTGCAGTCAAATTTAATACAATTACGAATAAATAAAACAGACACTCTGTCAAACACAGAACTGTGTAGTTACAATGGAAGTCTCAGGATGGAAAGCCTACAAGTTAAGGGAGTCTTTCTATCTTTAGTCTTCTTATAATGACTTTGCCCTTATGACAAAAGTAAGAAAGGGTTGACCCTGAGTCGTAGAGTAATGCTTTCCTGGATGATTTCTTGATAAATCAGGCTCTCCTTTGGTCTTGATTTCCTCTGGAGAACATTTATCGGGAGGGTTTTGTTGTTTCTTTATTTTGAAACTCAGTCAAACTTCATGAGAAAATAGCTTCCAAAATCATTCTCAAAATTCAGGTTCACACTATTTTTAAACTGGATTTGAGAGTGACAGGCAAGCAAGCCCCTAGCAGGGCCAGGCTCAGCAGAGGAGGAAGAGCCTGGGGCCCTAGCAGCTGAATGCCCCCTGGCAATCTGTAAAGACAGAGCTGCTCTCTGAACTGGGAATGCACCTCACTGGACAGATTTGCTTGCTGGAGACATTTTTTTTTTCCTGGTTTTGAATCAAAATAGAGAAATCATTTTGCCATGACATTATTTAAAAAAAAAAAAAAAAGAAGTCAGACAAGACTTAACTCCTGAGGTGTATATTCTCTTCTCAGTCTGTGCCTGTAACTCCTCCTGACAGTGATGGCAGTTATGCAGATGCACGCAGAAGAAAATAGACTCTTTTTAACATTAAACATCAGATTTGGGTCTCCCCAGAGAATGCTGGTTACTGGAGTGGCTGTGAATGATGCATTCTCGTGGAATGCTGAAGCCATAAATCAATCCTGAATCACACTTTTCCTAGAGTTCTTTCAATCTTTTGAAATCCCAGTGTTTCACGCCCGCACCGACTCTATTTCCAACGCAGCCTAAATAACGTTTACCGAAATAAGATTCAAATAATTAAATGTGACTTTTATAATTGTTTTCCTCTGAAGATCCAGAGCCTAATCTGGCTCTGGTTAATCATTTAATTTGACTTATAATACAGTGTCAGTTTATTTAGTTGGAATTAGTTTTCTATTTCTCTCCTTTTCGTAAGCGCTGCCTGTTTACTTAACAATATTTGGCTTTGCCTAATGATATGTACAGAAGACAGTGCTAAGTGGAACATCAGCTGTTTACATCAGCTCTAACAATTAATGCATGTTAATTTTTAATTACACTGATTGTACTAGAGGCAGAATGTATGTTTCTTCACAGAACAGATGTACCAGTCAGCTTGGCTGGTGAACACGCATATCGATCAGACGTGGATGATGCCAGCAATTCAGCAAAGTCTGCTGAGCATCGGCTTCTAACGTACTTACAAGTTTACGGCTCAGAGTCCTGGTGGAGGCAATACAGCTCGATGCTATATCCTCTGATGTTTACAGATAATCACAATATGTCTGTTTTGTGGTTAGCATTCTACAGTGTACGATTAGAAGATTGAATAGGTATGAGGGGATCCAAAGGTGTCTTCCCTTGTGGACTGTTTTCTCCACCCGTTGTTTTGAGGTTGGGTCTTCTAACATTTTTATTTTGCCATTAGAATTCTTCTTCTTATTTTTTAACCCATGATTCTCATTGTAATGTTAGTCGCCTATCACATGGGACAAATGCCACTACAAGGAGAAATTGAGAAGATAATAGGGTTACTATCCTGGGAAAGACAACCAAGCCAATTTAAAATTAAAAAAAAAAAAGGCAAACAATTATTGCTGGCATCTAAAATAAACTATTGCTTTGTCCAGTGTATGAAAAGATACTAAACATCATTAGTTATCATAGAAAAACAAATTATAATTAGAATGAGATACTACTATAGTCCTACCAGAAGGGCTAAAATTGAAAGGATCAGACGATACCAAAGGTTGTCCAGGCTATGGAACAATTGAAACCCTCATTTATCACTAGTGGGAGTGTATCTTGGAAAAATTATTTCAAGAAATTGACAAATGTTAATAAACCAAACATACATATATTCTATGACCGGTAAGTTCCATTTCTAAGAATACGCTAAGAACAAACAACTGTTTATGTCTCTCAGAAAAATGTCTGAAAAATTGTCATAGAAGCTTTATCTATAATAGCAGAAGACCAGTAACATTCAAGAGGATAATGACTAATTATCGTATATTCATACCATGAAATATTACATGGTAGTTTCACTTCGGGCATGCCGGTATGAGGAACTCTGCAACTCAGTAAAACTGATGAAAATTATAAATAAAAAAAAAAACATTTAAAGTTTCAAGGAATAGTCCTAAGGACATATAGCAAATGAAGAAACATTTATTCAAGAAAATCTACTATAACTCAGAATTGTGAGAATCTGTGGTATCTGAGCAAAGACTCATGCCCTTCCTCTGCCCTTCCTCTTACCTCAGGAAGACAGAAACTTGGGGCCCCTGGATGGCTCAGTCAGTTATGCATCTGCCTTCAGCTCAGGTCATGATGCCAGGGTCCTAGGATCAAGACTCACATGGGGCTCTCTGTTCAGTGGGGAACCTGCTTCTCCTTCTGCCTGCTATAACCCCACTTGTGCTCACTCTCTCTCTCTCTCAATGCCAAATAAATAAACAAAATCTTAAAAAAAAAAAAAAAAGAGAGAGAGAGAGAGAGAGAAGAAGAAGAAGACAGAAACTCTACTCCGGATTGCAATAGCCAAGAACATAGGTCTCCTTCTCCATCCAGCAAACCACTGAAGTTCTCTTTCCTAAAGGCGCAGAACATCAGCATTTCTCATCTTGCTCCCAGCTACATTTTAATGAAGTTAAGTTCCTGGTGAGTGTGGCTGAAAGGTGGGGGCTCTCTTCTTCTGTCTAGTCCCCTCTGATCCAACAGAGGCTCTATCTTGGGCACAGTGCTGCAAAAATACTGGAGGCCCCAATTGCCCCTATTCTGGCCCACTAGGTGGCGTTCCATGCTAAGAGCAAGGGAGGGAAGCGAAAGACTCCTAACGATGCTGCCCCCTTCTTATCCATTGAGTGCTCATCTTCTAAAGTGGGGTGTCACTTAAAGAGAAGTTCACCATGGTTTCTGCTACCACACCAAAGACACGGCTCAGAAATTTTGCGTGGGGATGACAAGCAAGCCATAGAACAGTGAACTCCAAATTCCTCTCCAAAGGAACTGACTTTATTTGCAAGATTAAAAAAGTTAGCCTTCTGGGCATTCTCAAAAACAATGGACATTTTGGTAAAAGTCAATTGATAAAAGATTAGTAGATTTATAGGATTTATGGGCTAAACTGTAGGACAGTTTACTGAAGATAAATGGGAAAAGAGATATCTGGAAGAGCTCTCTTGGGATCAGAACAATCTTTGACCATGGAAACTATAACTTCAAGGTCCTCAAATTTGATAGGATTAGTCTGTGATGGAATTTGTGCTCCAGGGCATTGTTGACAATAGAGCAATGAGTCTGCATTTAGTGGAGCTTATTATACGAGTGTAGGAAGTGTGGTGGAAATGGGAGGAGGAGAAACAATCAAAGAGAATCCTGCCAAATACATTGTCATCCCAGGGCCCAGAAAGAGAGACATGAAGGTATTACAGGGAGACCTCTAGAACATTCCCCAAGATAATGTGCTAGTGCCCTCCCTGTCCTCCCCCCAAACCTCAATAAATTGAAAAAAAAATAGAAATAATATAAAATATGTTCTCTGACCATAGTAAGATGAAATTAGAAATAACTAACACAAAAATTTTTAAAAACTCACATATATGTAGAAATTATACTTCTTCCTAAATATCCAAAGGATCAAAGAACAGCTCAAAAATGAAATTAGAAAATATTTTGAGATGAATGAAAATGAAGACACAATATACCAAAAAGTATGGGATACAGTTTAAGTAGTAATTAGAAGTAAATTTATAGTTGTAAATGACCTCCCCCCCAAAATCAGTATTGATCTAATCTTTCACCTTAAGACCTTAGAAAAATAAACCTAAAGCAAGCAGAAGGAAGGAAATAATAAAGATTAGTATCAAAATTAATACAATTAAAATGATAGAGAACTTAAAACAAAAAAAAAAAAAGAATCTTTGGAACGTAATGAGGTTTAGATGACATCATGAAAATGGCATCCCCATGTTGGGATTAGTGCCCTTAAAAATACAGGAAGACATACAAGGGATGATCACACATTGATGAAAAGCCCCGAGGCACGGGGCACACAGCGAGGTACCCTTCTACAAACTAGGAGGTGGGCTCTCTCCAGGAAATGTATATACTGGTTCCTTGGTCCTTGAATTTCTAGCCTCCAGACTCTTGAGAAATAAGTATCTGTTGTTCAATCTAAAAAAAAAACATCAATAAAACTAAATCTGTGTTTTTGCTCAAGATTAAAACTGGCAAAACTTCAGCTGGGTTGACCAAGAAAAGACTCAAATTACTTGAACTGGAAGTGAAAGTGGGAACGTTACTTATGACCTTAGGTAGAAAAATGATTATAAGATATACTACAAACAATTGTATACTAATAAATATGATAACTTAGATAACTTGCACAATTTCCAAAAATCCGCGAACTCCTGAAACTGACTCAAAAAGAAATAGACAACTTGAGTATATTTATGCCATGTAAAGCCATAGATGTAATAATCAAAAAATTTATCACAAAGAAAACTCCAGGCCCAGATGGCTTCACAGGTGAATTCTACTAAGCACTTAAAGAAAAATTAATTCCAATTTTTCATAAGCTCTTCCAAAAATCAGAAGAGAACACTTCCCATCTCTTTCTATGATACCAGTATAATCCTAATACCAAAACAAGACAAATATGTCACTAAGACAGAAAACTACAGACCAATATCTCTTATGAATATGGATGCCAAAATCCTCAACAAAATACTAGCAAACCAAATCAGCAATGTATAAAAACAATTATACACCATGACCAAGTGGAATTTATCTCAGGAATGCAAACTTGGCTTCACATCTGAAAATCAATTAATGTAATAATATACCATATCAACAGAATAAAAAACAAAAAACATATGTTCATCTTACTAGACACAGCATGCCAAAAAACAACAACAACAACAACAAATGCAGAGAAAACATCTGACAAAATCCAACACTCTTTCATGATAACAACATTCAGCAAACTAGGAAGAGAAAAGAGCTTCCTTAACCTGATAAAAGGTACTAAGTAAAAAAAAAAAAAAAAAAAAAAAAAAAAAAAAAACAAAAAAAAACCCTCACAACTAACATCATATGAAACAGTGAAAGAGTGGCTGCTTTCCTCCTAAGATCAATAAAAAGAGAAAGATATTCATTCTTATCACTTCTATTCAACATTGTACTATAGGTTCTAGCCAGAGTAATTAGGTAAAGAAAAGAAACAGAGAGCATGCAGTTTGAAAATAAGAAACTAACTATAACTATTTACAGATGACATGATTTTGTTTATAACCCTAAAGAATCCACTTAAAGTCTATTAGCTTTTTTTAATGATTTCAGTGTATTTGCGGGATACAAGAAGAATATATCTAAAATCAATAGTATTTCTATACACACTTGCAATTAATAACTTAAAAATGAAATTAAGAAAACATTTCAATTTATAATAGCATCAAAAAGAATATATAAAGATACATTTAACAAAAGAAATGCAATTATTGTACTCTGAAAACTGAAATGTATTATGGAAAGAAAAAATAGATTTAAATGAATGGAAAAACTTCCCATATTCATGGATTCAAAGACTTAATATTATCAAAGTGGGAATATACTCCAAATTGATCTACAGATTGAATGCAATTCCCATAGAATCCCAATTGGCTTCGTTTGAGAAAATGGCAAGCTGATCCTTAAATTCATGTGGAGTTGCAAGGAATTCAGAATAGGGAAAACAACTTTCATTAAGGAAGCACAAATATGGGGGACCCACACTTCCTAATTTCAAAAATAACTATAAAGCAATACAATAAACAAGACATTGTGATACTGCCTTAAGAACAGACAGGTAGATCAATGGAATAGATTTGAGAGTCCAGAAATAAATCCAATTTCTTGTCAACTGATTTTTTAAAAATTTCTTTTCAGCATAACAGTATTCATTGTTTTTGTACCACACCCAGTGCTCCATGCAATACGTGCCCCCTCCCTAATAACCACCACCTGGTTCCCCCAATCTCCCACCCCCTGTCCCTTCAAAACCCTCAGATTGTTTTTCAGAGTCCATAGTCTCTCATGGTTCATCTCCCCTTCCAATTTCCCTCAACTCCCTTCTCCTCTCCATCTCCCCATGTCCTCCATGTTATTTGTTATGCTCCACAAATAAATGAAACCATATGATAATTGACTCTCTCTGCTTGACTTATTTCACTCAGCATAATCTCTTCCAGTCCCATCCATGTTGCTACAAAAGTTGGGTATTCATCCTTTCTGATGGAGGCATAATACTCCGTAGTGTATATGGACCACATCTTCCTTATCCATTCGTCCGTTGAAGGGCATCTTGGTTCTTTCCACAGTTTGGTGACTGTGGCCATTGCTACTATAAACATTGGGGTACAGATGGCCCTTCTTTTCACTACATCTGTATCTTTGGGGTAAATATCCAGTAGTGCAATTGCAGGGTCAACTGATTTTTAACAAGAAGACCGAGACTGTTCAATGAGGAAACACTTGTGTTTTCAACAAATGGAATGGGAAATGGATATTTACTGGAAAAAGAATAAAATTGTACCCTTATCATACTGTAAACAAAAAGTCACTAAAAATTTTTCAAAGACCAAAATACTAGAGCCAAATCTATGAAAATCTTAGAAGAAATGTAAGGTGACTCTGAATGACATTGGATTTGGTAAAGGATCCCTGTTTATGACAACAAAATATGAATAGCAAAAGAAAAAAATTGAATTTTAACATTAAAATCTTCCATGTTTCAAATGACACCATACCTGAACTGTTTGATTCTTGTATGTAGTGTTCCTGTCTTCAAGAATCTGTCAGTCTGCATTTCAGATGCACAGTTAGACCTAACATAAAACACAATGAAGTAAGAACTTTCATAGAAAATCACAGAAGCTCATAAACAGAAGATGAATAAACACAGAATATGGAGGAAAGATCTGCTTGGGGGAATGTGGTAATGGTCATGAAACCACTCCGAAGGACAAATAATGTTTTAAAAGCATAATTTTCTTTGGCTCTTCTTATTTTCTGCCTTTCTAGTTTTTAACGATGGTAGAGAAAGTTAATTATCATAAATAGCTTAATAGACGACTTGTAGCTAGTTTTGTCATAGAATGATTTTACTCTCTTTACTGAATCTTAAAACATATAAAATATCTTTAAAAGCAGCAATAATTAGAATTGCATTGTACTGGTACAAAGATCAAGAGACAGATCAATAAATTCATGGTCCAGAAATATATTCAAGCACATAAGAGAATGGAGCATCTCTTATCAGTGGAGGACAGATAAATTTTTAATAAAAGGTTGTTAGAATGAGATCATTTGGGAAGGAAAAAAAAAAAAACCTTAAAGCTGGATCTCTGTTAGTTACAAAATAAATACTTTGTGGATAAAATTTGTAAATATAAAATATTCAACCCAAACAGTCCTTGAAAAAACATAGGCTCATGTCAGGGAAAAAAACCAGAAACCTTATTTTAGTCTTTATTTTAAAATAAATTATACATTTTATTGGTTATTTCTTTTGCTGTGCAGAAGATTTTTAGTTTAATGTAGTTCCACTTACTGATTTTTACTTTTGTTTCTTGGTTTTTGGTGTTATATCCAAAAAAAAAAAAAAAATTGCCAAGACCAATGTCAAGGAAGTCCATCCCTGTGTTTTCTTATAGGAGTTTTGTGGTATCGGTTTTATGTTTAAGTCTTTAATTCATTTTGAGTTAGTTTTTGTGAGTAGTGCAAGATAGGTTTTACTGAGTTGCAGAGTTCCTCATACCGGCATGCCCGAAGTGAAACTACCATGTAATATTTCATGGTATGAATATACGATAATTAGTCATTATCCTCTTGAATGTTACTGGTCTTCTGCTATTATAGATAAAGCTTCTATGACAATTTTTCAGACATTTTTCTGAGAGACATAAACAGTTGTTTGTTCTTAGCGTATTCTTAGAAATGGAACTTACCGGTCATAGAATATATGTATGTTTGGTTTATTAACATTTGTCAATTTCTTGAAATAATTTTTCCAAGATACACTCCCACTAGTGATAAATGAGGGTTTCAATTGTTCCATAGCCTGGACAACCTTTGGTATCGTCTGATCCTTTCAATTTTAGCCCTTCTGGTAGGACTATAGTAGTATCTCATTCTAGTTATAATTTGTTTTTCTATGATAACTAATGATGTTTAGTATCTTTTCATACACTGGACAAAGCAATAGTTTATTTTAGATGCCAGCAATAATTGTTTGCCTTTTTTTTTTTTTAATTTTAAATTGGCTTGGTTGTCTTTCCCAGGATAGTAACCCTATTATCTTCTCAATTTCTCCTTGTAGTGACATTTGTCCCATGTGATAGGTGACTAACATTACAATGAGAATCATGGGTTAAAAAATAAGAAGAAGAATTCTAATGGCAAAATAAAAATGTTAGAAGACATTTTTCAGCATATGGTTATCCAGTTTTCCTGGCACCATTTACTAAAGACACTAACCTTTCCCCATTGAGTGTTCTTGTCTCACTTGTCAGTTATCTGTTGACTCTATATGTGGAGGTTTATTTCTGGGCTATTTTTGTTTCATTGGTCTGTTTATTCCAGTACCATACCATTTTTAATTGTATCACTTGATAGTATAGTTTTAAATCAGGAAGTGCAATTCCTCTGGCTTTGTTTGTCTTTCTCAGGTCGGCTATGGCTATTTGGAGTCTTTTGTGTTTCCATACAAATTTTAAGATTACATTTTCTATTTCTGTGAAAAATGCCACTGGAATTTTGATAAGGATTGCATTGACTCTATAGATTGCTTTGTGTAGTATGGACATTTTAACAAAATTAACCATTCCTACAAGATGGAAGAAAATATTTACAAATCATATTGGATAAGGAGTTAATATTCAAAATATATAAAGAATTCATGCTTTAATTCATGCTCAAGAACTCAATAACCAACCCCAACCCCCCCCTCCAGAAAATAATCCAGTTAAAAATGGCAGAGGAATGAATGGACATTTTTCTGAAGAAGACATCCAAATGGCCAACAGGTACATGAAAAGATGTTCAACATCACTAATCATCAGGGAAATGCAAATCAAAACCATGATCAGATACCACCTCACACCTGTCAGAATGGCTATTATCAAGGAGACAAGAGATAAGTGTTGGTAAGGATGTGGAATAAGGGGAAGTCATGCTCTAGAGATTGGTGGGAATGTAAATTGGTTCAGCTACTATGAAAAATTCTGGATGTTCCTTAAAAAGTGGAAAAATAGAACAACAATATGATTCAGAGATCTCACTTCTGGGCATAAACCCAGAAGAAATGAAAACAGGATATCAAAAAGATGTCCGAAGAAGAGGTATGTGCACTCCCATGTTTATTGCAATATTATTACCATAAATATGATACGGAAACAATCCAAGTGTCTGTTAATGGATGAATGGATAAAACAAATATGTTATATATATATGTTATATATATTGTGTATACTGTTATGTAGGTATGTGTTATATATATTGTGTATAGTGTGTGTGTGTGTGTGTGTGTGTATGTATGAAATATTATTTAGCCATGAGCAAAAAAGAATTTTGCTCTTTGTGATAACATAGGTGGACTTCGGGGACCTTATGCTAAGTGAAATGAACTAGACAGAGAAAGACAAATTTTATATGATATCACTTATATGTATAATCAAAAAAGCCAGATTCATAGAAACTTATAGTAGAATGGTAGTTACCAAGGAGTAGAGGGATAAGGGGTAAGGTGGAGTAACTGGGGAGATGTTCCAGGGTATAAACTTGCAATTAGAAGAATAAGTTCTCAAGATCTAATGCATAGCAGAGTGATTATAGTCAACAATATTGTATTATATACCTCAAAGCTGCTAAGAGACTGAATGTAAATGTTTTTACCAAAAAAGGAATGGTAATTGTGTGGCTTGATAGAAGTGTTAGCTAATGCTAGGTTGGTAATCATATTGCAATACATAAATGTATCAAATCAACAGTTGTGCTACTTAAATTCACACATTGTTATATATATGTCAATTATATCTCAATACAAAAATAAAAGTAAAATAAAATAAATCTCATTTGATAAAAGATCTAATTATATGCAAAAATTTCAACCTAATTTTAAGAAGAAAATATACGCATATTTTGTCTTTATACTCTTCAAGAAAGTAAGTCAGGGGTATGTTAAAATGCCCTGAAGTTCAATCTCTTACTTGATCTCTTGCTATATCCTCATAAATGCTCTTTTTCTTTTAGCCTTTGTTTTCATCCTCTATAATCTATTCTCTGTAGTGCAGGTAGAATGATCCTTTACAATTAAGTCAGATGCAGTGTTCAAAATCTCCCAGTGGCTTTTCTGATCATTGCCCACGAGGTTCTACCTGGTTTGATAACTGCCTCCTCTCTGACCTCATTTGTTTCTCTCTCTCTCTTTGGTCATCCACAAGGCCTTTGGCCTCTGCCATTTTGCCATTCTTCATACACACTCAGCAGGATCCTGCCTCACCTGCTGTTTCTCTGATTGGAGACCCTTCCCTCACTTCTTTCTTGTAATTACATGCCACTCTCTGAGAGAGGCCTTCCTCTACTCCTTTATGCAAATGGCCAGCCCTATATCACCCAACACTGATTCTATCTCCTGCCTCTCCTTTGTACAACATAGGAATCATCTCATATTTATGCAATTTTTATCTATCTCCTTTCACTAGATTATACACATTTCTAATCCTTTTATATCTCTGGCTCCTGGAAGGGAGACTAACACAATGTAGGTACTTCATGATAAATAGATAAAGGAAAGAATTTTTAACTATATAAAACTTGAAAAAATTAATTAAAAAGCAAAATAATCAAAGTTGAAATGAAAGACCAACATTAAACTGGGTAAATTTGTTTTCAACCTTGATCATAGAAAAGAGTAATTTAATACACAATGAGCTCTTACATATCCTTTAGGAAAAGACCAATAATACATATACATAGGAGAAAAAGTGATGTTAAAACATGCAAAAAATATATAAGGTTTCAAACCCACTAGTACTCAGTGAAATGGAAGTAGAAATATGATTTCTCACCAGGAAGATTAGGGAACATTAAAAAATGTGACAATCTGCAGGGCTGGCAAGCATTAGGGAGGATAGAAACACTCAGACAGTCTTGGTGTCAGGGCATGGTAAATGAAAATTGGAAAGCAATTTGGAAATATTTATTAACATTTTAAATGTGCATCTGTTGCACTTTTAGAAGTCTTTATAAACGAAAAACTCAAAGGAATGCACAGCATTTACACGACGAAAGTCCATTCAATTTCTTGAAATAGTAGACATGGAACCAGCCTATATGTCCTAATGATAACTCCATTCCCTAGTATAGCACACAGGTAAATTTATCCAAGTCTTTCTTCAAATAGCCTCTACTGTTTTCTTTTCTTTTCTTTTTTGTCTTTTAAAAAAATTTTATTTATGGGGACGCCTGGGTGGCTCCATGGGTTAAAGCCTCTGCCTTCCGCTCGGGTCATGATCCCAGGGTCCTGGGATCGAGCCCCACATCGGGCTCCCTGCTCAGCGGGGAGCCTGCTTCCTCCTCTCTCTCTGCCTACCTCTCTGCCTACTTGTGAATTCTGTCTGTCAAATAAATAAACAAAATCTTTAAAAAAATTAAAAATTGTATTTATGTATTTGACAGAAAGAGAGCACAAGCAAGGGGAGCAGCAGGCAGAGGGAGAAGCAGTCTCCCTGCTGAGCAAGGAGCCAGATGCTGGGCTTGACCACAGGACCCTGTTATCGTGACCTGATCCAAAAGCAGACTCTTAACCTAAACCACTGAGCCACCCAAGCACTCCTTCTTAATCACCTTATCTAAGGTATGCTCCAGATTTTGTCTTGTTTCCCAGTATGTAAGGAGTACTCTAGTATTTATTAAAATAAATCTATCAATACTGTCATGAAAAGATAGTCATGAGAAGTTGTCAAGATTAAAAAAAAAACAAGTCACAGGAAACTGCAAGAACATAAACCAATCTATGAACAATGATTTCTTTAGAGAAGCAGAATGGGGACTTAGCCCTTTTGCTTTATATCACATTTCACTGCTTGATTTAATTTTTACCATGGAACATGTGTTTCCTTGACACTTTAAAATACCCAAGAACAACAGAATGCTGACATTGTCTTTAAAATATATGGCTACTTGTACTTACTGCTATCCTTCAGCAATTTTCAGTTGGGGTTGGTGTTCGGAATTATAACTTTATTGCATTATGTTTTCTCTCTACAGAATGAGTGCACAAGAGAGAACACGCATGCGGCGTCAGAAGATGTACAAGCCTGCACACAGGTTTACGCCTGTGAGAATAACCTCTCACTCTGTCTCCACTTGAGAGGCGTGGGGCATGTGGGCACCAAACACAGAGGACCTGCGATATACACAAGGAGAGGGAACACCTTACTTTTCATTTTTTACTCCTACAACCAGCCCCTCCTCCCATCACCACAAAATCAGTATTTTTAATAGAGTAAATGAAAATTGGCAACATGTGTCCAGTGAGTCTCTGTTAGTTGAGGGGACTGGCATCTCAGCCCCTGTTTTGTCCACACTGTTATTCTGTCCTTATCTAGGTGAAATTTATTTAGAACCGGGACACATTGTATTTTCAGACAGTTTTTAAATATATGAATATAAATGTGATATTTTCATCATCTTTCATAGATCCTTGTGACACAATCTCCTAACTTCTTGCTAGAACTGTACAGGACTTTTGGAATGCCCTTCTGGTGTGGTGCTGGATTTAAAATCTATAATAATACATGGAGTTAGAAAAAGTAGATGAGAACTCTACCCCATGTCTTTCTAATCCTGTGACTGTTAACTAATGTCAACAATAGCCATTATAATTGAGTGCTCAAATTATGCCAAAAACTGTTCCAGGTGGTTTATACATGTGTAGACTCAATATATATAAAGTATTTAGAAATGTTCTTGGTGCATATTAAATGCTCACAAGTATTAACTACTATTATTTTACATAACAAGGTAAGAACTTTTATAATTGTATATTGGAGAAAACCTGAAGCACTCAGTTTCAGGAAATTGCCCAAGGCCATGCAGCTGACAAGTGATATTATCAGGATTTGAATGAAGGCATTGTGACTCCAGATTCCACTCTCTTAACATTAATTCCATACTTCTTTTCAGTAAAAGAAATCTAACATGTTATACTGTGTTGTATAAATGAGTCATATGATTTGGTCCTTAAATTAGGTGGGGGCAGCAAGAATACTGAGAAAAATCAGTTCCTTCGCTGTATCTTGCCAGAAAATTCCAAAGAAGTCAGAACTAGCCACTCTAAACATTAGAAGAAATTATTTTACCCCAAACTTAAAAAGCATTCTTGTATGTGGTGTAAGAAAGTAGGCTTTAAGTATAACAGAGCTATGTTGCACAATAATCTGTGATTGAAAAGGAAAGGACTGGAGTTTTTTCAGGCTGGTGGATTGTAATTACCTAATTGGAATATTAAATCCGTTTGTCTTCCTTTGAAGGATATTTCATCTTTTGTTTTACTCCTTGGTGGTACATCCAATTACTGAAAACAGGATGTGCCTGTAAAAAAAAAAAAAAAAAAATCAAAAATCAAAAATCGAATTCCCAGCACTGAGGAGTAAAAGCACATCTACTACTAATTGTTGTCATTGAAGCTAAGTACCACACAAAGCCAAAACAACAAATGGTAATGTTAATAATTAAAAGAAGAAGAAGAGGAAAAAGAAGAACAATCTCACTAAATTGTGTAATAGGAAAAACAGGGAAAATACATTTCAAGGGTTAGGCTTCCTTCCCCAGAACTGAGACTACTAAAAGGGGAGAAACTTTGGAGAGAGTTAGTTGCTCTTGTCAGTTTCATTTCATCTTACTTTGTGAGATACACAGAGGTGGTACAAGGCTCATATATTTACTGGACACTGCTCCACTGAAAATGCTGAAGTCCACATACCCACCACCCATCTGAACTGCAGCAGCATTATTCACATCGGACAAGTTCTTCCTCTGGCCTGTTTCTCTAATGATAACAGAATCCTTGGTCTAAAACTCAATGTACTATTGTACAAAACTCAGTGTATCTATTGCAGTCAAATGTCAAAGGAGAAGAAAAGGAGGCCATTTTAGCATTTTGGAATAAAATGTTGAAAAATTCTTCAGAAAAAAGCTATCTATCTATCTATCTATCATCTATATATCTAACTATCTATCTGGTAGAATCAAAGACTAGATGAGAGCGTACCATGCTTTCAGTCAGGTCTGTGTTTATATTCTGTTGAATAGTAGAAAACATGCTTCTTTATTAAACGTATATACAAAGAGATAGAATCTCCCTCATGAACCCCAATGGCAAGATGTATAGGGAAGATATTATTTACTTAATGTAATAATTGATGTTCTACAGTTTTTTTTTAAAGATTTTTTTTTTTTATTTATTTGACAGGCAGATCACAAGTAGGCAGAGAGGCAGGCAGAGAGAGAGAGGAGGAGGAGGCAGGCTCCCTGCTGAGCAGAGAGCCCGATGCGGGACTCGATCCCAGGACCCTGAGATCATGACCTGAACCGAAGGCAGAGGCTTTAACCACTGAGCCACCCAGGCGCTCTGGTGTTCTACAGTTTTATAAACTGTAGAGATTATTTTACTTTATTGTTTGTATTGGGATGCTGCCATTTTGAAGGAACTAGAGCTGTCTCAGGTGTTTTATTTAGTGTTCAACTCCCCCTCCCCCCTCGCCAGGTAAACAAACAAAAACGTTTACTAGAGAATTCTCTTTTGAATTTGCCAGACTTTAGATTCCATTCTGTAATTCATTAGCCAAAACTTTTCTAAGCACTAGAGGTTTTGTTTCCTTGTATGTGTCTGGATTGTATATTTAACTATTTTACCTCTATTTCTTCTTTTTAATGAGTGCACATGATTATCTTAGATGTGAGATTTCCCACATATAGGGATTGTGTCTGTTATTTATTCTTTACAGAAGGCAGTACAGTTCTTAATACATGTTTTCTGAGGATGATGTTGGGGAAGAAGGGGAGGAAGATGACACCAGGCTAAACGTGGCCAAATATTTTCAGAATGAGAGATGCTGGCTTCGCCTTATGCTCTCCTTATATTAGGTGGGAGAAGCAACAGTTGAAATCATGGTATGTATGTCAAGTAGCTGTAATTGTCAAAGGTCAGAGCTGGACTTGGTAACAAAGACCCTGCTTTTAATTTCATGTGAATTAATACTTGTTAGATTTATCCTTTATAGGTATTCCAAGATCCTATTTCTGAAATCCGGTGTTTTTGATAACACTCTAAACTTTGTGACATCTTGAAATTCATGAAATATGCTTTCTTTACATCACCCAAAGGATAAAAATGTGAGATTAATACAGTAGCATATCTCCCTCCTGAATGTTGTCAGTCCATTCTTCTGGACTCATGTTGGGTTATGATTGATCAATTAATTATACACCTAATTACTCAGGCCATAAGCCCTTACTGTTTCCACCTTCCCAGTGGCCACCATGCCAGTCGAGATAGGCTAGATTTATGCCATGATGACTAACAACCCTAAAGTCTCAGTGGCTGTGTCAGTTTTCTACTGCTGCCTACAATTTTCTACCATCCAATAGCTCAAAACAACAACATACATTTATTATCTCACATTTAATAAGTCAAAAGTGTGAGCATACTTTACTGGAATTTTTTGTTTAGGATCTCACAAGGCTGCAAACAAGAGGTTGACCAGGTTGCATTCCTTTCTAGAGGTTGGGATCCTCTTCCAAGTTCATGGTTTTTAGCAGAATTCAGTTTCTAAGATTATAACACTATGGGCTCAGGCTGTTTTGTTAGGGATTGGTGAGGGCCTGTGTTAAGGATCTAGGGGGTCACACAGTTTCTCGCCACATTGTTCTTTCTTTGGGGTGTCCATACCAAAGCAATGTTCATCTTGAAGGCCAGAAAGAGTCCCCTCCCCTGCAGTCTGTAAAGTAGAGTCATTTACAAGGTACTATAGTTATGGGTATAGTATCCCCTCACCTTTGCCATTTTCTATTGGTGTGAAGCACAACAACAATTCTGCCCATACGCAAGAGATTATGCATGGTTGAGACTCATTAGGAGTCCCTTTAGGCTGTGCCTGATGCAAGTTTTAAGAAAATGGAGGGATTTTTGTTATGTATGCAAAATTTACTGTGGTTCTTAGTAAATATACAGGCGTTTCCCTCCACATGGAGATATACAGTCATCCAGGCTGCCTCAATCTTGGGACAGTTTATCTCAATTCAAGATCATGATTACACAAGAGAGCAGAGTGGTGGAGAGTCTCACACCAACAGTTAAATTGATCACCTATCTCTCCAACCCAATGGCCAAAACTAGACACAAATAGATAAGATGGGCAATCTTCCCAAATGCCTGAGCAGAGAGAGAACCGTATATGAGTGAGCAATCCTGGTTTCCACCAGTTATCCTAAGAAATCTTCCTTAAAATTTTTGATGGTATGTGTATGAATTTATTTTATTATCAGTATGCCTTTATATGGACTGACTTGTATGCCTTCAGAATTCATTGTCGAGTTCTAACCCCCACTATGACTATATAAGATAGGCTTTTAATTATGTCATTGAGATTAAATAAGGTCCTATGTGCAGAGCCCTAATCCAATGACTGATGTCCTTCTAAAAAGAGGAAGAGGAGCACCTGGGTGGCTTAGTGGGTTAAGGCCTCTGCCTTCAGGTCAGGTCATGATCCCAGGATCCTGGGATTGAGCCCCGCATTGGGCTCTCTGCTCAGTGGGGAGCCTGCTTCCTCCTCTCTCTCTGCCTGCCTCTCTGCCTACTTCTGATCTCTGTCAAGTAAATAAAATCTTTAAAAAAAAAAAAAAAGAGGAAGAGACACCAAGCATGCACAGGTATAGAGGAAAGATCATGTGAGGACACAGCAAAAAAGTCACCATCTGCAAGTTAAAGGAGTGAGACCTCAAGAGAAACAAAGTCTGCTGGCACCTTGATCTTGGACTACGAGGCTCCAGAACTGTCAGGAATATATTTCTAGTTTTTGAGTGACACAGTCTGTGATATTTTGTTAAGGCATCTTTAGCAAACTAATACCACACAAAAGAAAAAGAAATGCAATTAGCACAATATTTAAAGCTTTATCACTCATTTTTTTTGGCTTATTGTTTTGGGTGGCCATCTTGTCAATCGTATGTTTGTTTTTAAATTTCCCCTTCTACAGATCAGTAGACAGAGACTCTGAAGAGGAAATGTAACCTTTGCAAAGTTACCTAGTTAACTAGTGTATTCAACTCAGTACATTGTTTACTTTATGTTTTGGGGTAATTGAAATTCTTAGTAATAAGTCATCTCAGGCAAAAGTGGTTATTTAGGTAGCCTATAAAAACATTGGCTTTTGGGCATAAAGGGATATGTGAACTAAGCTCACTACTTAGTTTTATTGGCTGCCCCATGGAAACTTCAATTTAATTGAAAATTCCCATGTAGCATTAATTTTAGCAACCATACCTTTGAGTTTAACAATGCATTCAAATTTTCTAGTCTTAGAAAACAATATTTAAGGCAACTAATGGTAACAACAGAGTTTTCTGGTACTATTATTAGGGTACATATGTTAATAACCAGATGTCTATGAATGGAATATCCAGGGATCTCATTTTGGGTAGTTTTTGTTAGTAGTATTATAAATATGACTGGGGGAGTGAAGAGATTATTGTTTAAGTAATAGGGAAATTTCTCCCACCCCCATTAGGTGTTTGGTCTTGTTAAGTGCACTCTTCCACAATGTGGGCAATCACTAGTTTCCTTGGTACATTTAACATAATTAATATATGCATTTGTATTTGCAAGGATCTTTCTTTTTACCTCTTTGTTCATGACATGAACATTACCTTTATACCTGTCTTCTTTACTGGTTACCCTCATCTGTCTTTAAAATAAACTTTTGTTCATTAGATATTAGACCATCAAATTTGCTAAAACTCATTAATGGCTCATAAATAATGTTTTTCCCCCATCTCCTTTTCCTATGGTCCTAAATAGTTTAAACTATTTGCTTAATTTCTTTTTTTAATACACATATTTAGGGTTGCTTGGCTACAGTTTTTGTGAGAATTTTCTAATAACCCTACAGCTTAACCCTCTATTTATTTTTATTTTAAAGATTTTATTTGCTTATTTGAGAAAGAGAAGCAGAACCCTATTGAGCAGGAAGCCCAATGTAGGGCTTGATCCCAGGCCCCTGAGGTCATGACCTGGGCCGAAGGCAGATGCTAAACCAACTGAGGCACCCAGGCACCCCTAGATTAACCCTTTAATCCATCACTGCATCCCAATCTTATTTTCTTTGAGACTTGAATCTGTTTTGTTAATTATGACAAATCTCATTTTCTATTCCCCACCACCATCATCACAATTAGCCATTCCAAATCACTTTGGTGTCTGTTGGAAGATTCAGTAAACTATATCCCATCCTCAAACATCACCTGGGGCCCCAGTCCAGCATCATGTTGGAACACCCATCAACCTTCTTACTTCCGTGTGAGCTGCGGATAGTCTCAAAATTCAGATGCACCTCGGGCTGTCTCCAGAGAGCTTCAGAAAGTGGTGAGGCCCTATTTACAGCTAAATCAATGGGGGGTTTGTGTGAGAGAGGGTTTGCTTTAGGTTAACAGACTGCTGCAGTGTTAATAAAAACATATGCAAAACTGCACATGCAGTCTTTTTCTTCTTAAATAAGTGCCCATTAAAAATAACTATATGATAATTAATGAGGAAGGAAGGTAGTACAGTGTAGATGGTTTGTCAATATTGTAGTTAGGTCATTCATCTGTGGAGCAGTGATATTCACCTACTTTCTCCTTTGTTTCAGAGATGTAGAGTTAATATTTCACTTCTTGTTTTAGACACTCTCTCAAGCATTATTTTAAACAAGCAAACAGGGACCACTTCCAAGATAAAGAAAGTCGCCATTCTTTGATGATGAATTCATAATGAAGGGAATCCTCATTCTAAATGGACTTCTGTAAGGCACCGTTCCCCTGAAACTAATGTTCCTAAGTATGTGAGGAGAACCAGTTAATGAATGTTAAATTAAGTTGTACCATACTTAGAGACACGGGCAATGTTTATGTGACACTAGTTTACTTTAAAACACTCCCCATTGACCTTTACAAAAATAATACAATAGCAATTTGAGATGAATATTTACAGTAGGTGGAAATAGTTCTGACGTGCTAATTCCCAAACCGCTGTTTATGAAACATCCTGCTTCTTTGATCTACATTTTCTTAGGCTTCTTCAGGCAGAAACGGGCAAGATTGCCAAGTTCAACGAGACAATTTCTTACTTGAGAACAGGCGGCCCCCGTAGCCCCAAAAAGGTAGACACAAGTAGACCAAGTTGCTGAAATAAAATCACTGAATTTGTCACGATAGTGCCTGGATAGAAACTACTACCTACATTTGAAGAAAGCCTGGAAATATGCAAACTCTAAGATAATATATCACTTAAGTGAAAAGCCTGTAACTAGTAATACTTGGCACTTTGATATCAAAAATGCTTTTAAAAAATGTGTCCTATTTGGTGAGGAATGTCTCAGCAGCAGCGTGTATCCCCCTATTTGGGCCTTATGTATTTTAAGTTGTGAGGGAAATATTTTAAATCAAAGCCATAAAATAAGCATGGTTAGAGAGCTAACATGAGGATTTTTACTTCATTTACATTCATTACATATTATGAGTTTAATTACCTTCCTCAAATAATTCCAGTATGAAGGAAAGATGCTGAAGAAGGCGTACTTCTATGATGATTTTATTGATTGTGACTGATGGATGGCATCAACATTTCATAGTGAAGAATCATGGTTTTGTTACATCAGGAAAATTAAATTGGGAGAGTTATTTTCTTTCCCAGTGATAGTGGCAGTTAGAATATTTCACCTGTAATGAGATGTGTGCGTTATGTGCCATCGTGAACCACGGCTCAGCCATTAAATATATGTAAATGAAGAGAAACACAAGAGAGCCCGGGCATAATAACGTGCAGAACAGAGAAATGGATCCTGGAAAGTGATTAATTTATTTGATGATGCCTCAAGTGAGGAATTTTAGGTCACAAATGAAGTGACAGAATGACAAATTACCATTTTAAAGAATTTACTGGGCATCATTACTGAACAATTGTCAGGTAGTTTATGGTGGCTGAGAAGATGGTATAAATATAGATCTTTTCCTTATCTGAGATGAATTATTAATCACCTTTTTAAAAATCTTTGTGAGTGATGGTTGGCTGTCTGATTGGAAATAATGTGTTCTACAATTTTAACTAAATTCTAATATGATATGTAACAGGAATCTTTACAATTAAAGTCTCAGTGGAGAGTGGTAGGAGGTTTACAGTCAATTGCAGTTTTAATGTGATAAAAGAGGATGAATCCACTCGCATATTTCAATAGATTTCCTTAGGTATATTATCCCTGCTGTGATGTTATTCAAATGTTTACAGTTTATTTTCATTTGAAAAATGACATTCAGATACTTAAATTGTTTTCCTTGGTTTATTAGTTAATGAAAATGAAATTCTAGTAATTACTGTAGTTTTGCAGCCTGCCACATTATTTAAAGTGAAGTGACTGCCTTTGTCAGCGACATTATAAATGTCATCTTCCTGTGTTTTGTTCCATTTTTGTTTGCTTTATCTATGTTATGTCCCTTCTCTGTCTCTATGTCACTGTGTCTAATACCAGTACCAACTGGAGGGTGGAAGACAAAGTTACAATTTGAAATAAAGACATATTCTCAAGTTTTTTTTATATGTTTTGATAATTAAAGCACTCACTAACCTACTTTGTACCCAGCACCAAATATTCCAAAAATGAAAACAAAACTCTCTCTTATGAGGTAAGAAAAATTCTGAAAATTTCTGAAAAATTCAAGCACATTTTAAAATGTCTGTTTGTGTCAGGTTGCTTAAGACAGAGTTCATAAATCTGTTCATGTCCAATCAGCTTCTTAGATCAAATGTGTTTGCTATCGTAAAGTGTGTTTTTTTTAATAAGGATTAAAGACAAGGGTTGTTTTTTAAACAGTGTGTGCTAGTTATCTAACAGAGTAGAAATGTCTAGAGAACTGTCTTTGACAAGCTTGCTCTTAAAGCAAGCAAATAGCAGTTGCTGTGTTGCTTTTCAAACAGGAAGGCCCTCAAAGACTCATCTTTCACCTGGAAGAAAGCTTGAGATTTTGCTCCTTTTGCTCTATTATGTGCACCTCCTCGTTTTAATCTTGATTGATTCTGAGAGTATATGAAAAATTTAAATAAGTATTCCCTGTGTTACCCATGACATCTTACATTGCTGAACTGGCAAGAAATTTAAATTTTGAATGTACATGCTACTTTTTAAACTCATTTTGCTTTTACTTCCCCAGCCCCCCTCACCCCCACCCCCCAACGTGGGTGGTAGAATTTTACTGAATCTTTCTGTTGCTAGAAAAAGAAAACTAAAAGAATTGTTGGTTTTTAATTTCAGGTATGGTCTCTACATGGCATGCTGAGTTTAGGGAAATCTCAGAGCTGCTTTCCTTTTCCACAAAATATGCTTGGGTTTCCCTGATGTGCATAATGGCATGTTTCAGGTCAGTCCACTCCAGAATTTTCCATTAGAGATGACCCTCACCTTTGATTTTTCTTTTATTCTTGCTTGCCACAGAAAATATAAACATGCAAACAAATGAATGAGGGCATGCCCCTCTAAAGAAAATTCAAATCCTGGATGAGGTGCGAAAGAGAGACTAGGCTTGTTTAACCTAACACTGAGTGATCAAGTGTGCATCAGAGGAGAGAAAAACTGTTGTGAACTCAGCCCTTGCGCCACACTTTCAAAATCTTTGTCTCCTGCCAGCTTACATCAGCTGTCAGAGGGGGTTGCAAAAATGCAACAAAAATGCCTTTGACTCCAAAGAATTGAGAGAGCGAAAAAGAAAATTCCAAAGTAAAACAGTCAAGAATAGATTTTAAATGGAACTTACAGACACGGGAGAGGTGATGCTTTATGCAGTCAGAAGACGATGATTTTTTTTTGTCCTTTTGCATGATTCAAGACGGGGAAGAGGAACATTTGATTAATTGAAATGTCAATGATTGGTCACTGTGTGCCAAGTGTATAGAGAAAATACAAATACGTTGGCTGGGCCCTTAACAAACTTACTCACTGATGAGCAGTTGGGCCCCCAAAGATGTCCAGACACTTCTTGTAATTCTATAAGCTCAGATTTCTGAGGAGTTTTATTATACCAAAATGACTTAATTATGTTTATATCCTCTATTTCTGTCAAGGTTGGTTTATTCTAGAAGTAGCACTTCTCTGACCATCTTTTCCTTTCCAAATTGTTGCAGTGGCATTCCTCCCTTCAAAGGGAAATCCAATCACATAGCTCAGACAACTTGTCTTTATTACCTAATTCCCCAACATCTTGCTATAAAAATTCTCAAACATGAAGAAAACAAACCTCTATATAGCGGCTGCAGAGATTCTAGCATTGGGATTTTACTACACTCAGCTTATCAAATATCTAACCATCCATCAGCAATCCATCTGGTAATTTTTAAATGTATTTCCAAGTAAACTGCAGTTATCATTACATCTCCTCTAGATGTAACTAGAACTTAATGTTTACTTTTGTGTTTTTTTTCTCTTGAACTAAATTTTACACACAATGGAATATATATTCGTTGAGTCTCAATAAACGCATACACTTGTGTAACCCAGACCTCTATCAAGATATGAGACATTACTATCACCCAAAAATTTCCTCATCCTCTTCCCATCAATGCCCTACCTCCAGCCCCAGCAGAAACTGCTGTTCTGACTTTTTTATAGCAACAATTAGTTTTGCCTATTTTAGAACTTCCTATGAAATGGAATCATACAATAGGTACCACTTTGTGTCTGGCTGCTTTCACTACAGAAATTTTGTTTCAGATTCACCCATGTTGTTACATGGATCAGTAGTTTTCTTTTTATGGCTGAGTTGTGTTAGATTCTCTGAACATACTGCAGTTTGTTTTTCCACACTCCTATTAATGGACAATTGGGTTATTTTTAAAGTTTTGTGATCCTTTATTTATTTATTTATTTATTTTATTTTGGGGGGTCATTATGAGTAAAGCCACTCTTGGCATTCTTTTGGATGTGGATTTTTGCTTCTTTTGAATAATATCTATAAGTAGAATTGTTGGCTCACAAAGTATATGATTGTTATAAGAAATGGATAGGTTTTTTTGTTTTGTTTTGTGTTCTTTACAAAATCATTGTGCTAGTGTATATTCCATTCACAGTAAATACAAATTCTGTTTCTTTTACCTTCTCAACATTTGATGTTGTCAGTCTTTTCATTTGAGGTCACCTTGCATTTTTACCTTTTTTCCCTTTTATTTATTTATTTATTTATTTTTTTATAAACATATAATGTATTTTTATCCCCAGGGGCACAGGTCTGTGAATCGCCAGGTTTACACACTTCACAGGACTCACCATAGCACATACCCTCCCCAATGTCCATAACCCCGCCACCTTCTCCTGACCCCCGTCCCCCCAGCAACCAATCAGTTTGTTTTGTGAGATTAAGAGTCACTTATGGTTTGTCTCCCTCCCGATCCCATCTTGTTTCATTTGTTCTTTTTCTACCCTCCAAACCCCCCACGTTGCATCTCCACTTCCTCATATCAGGGAGATCATATGATAGTTGTCTTTCTCCGACTGACTTAAGCATTTTTACTTTTTGTTTTATTTTCCCTTCATCTTTTCTGTATCTTCAGGCATTCTCTTTCTTCAAGATGAGGATGATGATTCTTAAATTAGCCTTCAAACAAACTTTGGCATTCTCCCCCTTAAAAAACAAAGAAAACGAAAATAAATTTTTGACCAAACGTTTCTCCCCAGCTGCCAAGTTATTTTTCCAGTGTCTTGAACAACTAAGTGTCTCCATTTTATCAACTAAGTTTCGTCCACTTTATCACTTGGAATTTCTTGAATTCTAGATGTTGGGGTGGCTCTCTAGCCTTTGGTCCTAGACCTACTAATGTTCTGGTTATTCATGTTATTCTTCTCCCTAGGAATCCTGTTGATTTCTGTATTTAAACCAATCCCTATGCCAAAAATTCTCAAACTTATATTTCTGGTCTGAGCTTTCCTCTGAGTTTCATCTTCCTACCTGACATTTTCACATTTCTATGATTCTGATAGCTCAAAGTCACCATATCTGACTTTGATTGTGAGCTTCTCCAATTACGCTGTTCCTCCAGGATTCTCAGTCTTTGCTAGGATTGTACATTTCTTCTTACTGGAATAAAAAAATAAATCTAATAATTTTCAGAACCAGTTAAACAAACTAAGACATAAACCAGAGAAAAATTAAAATAATCTAAAAGAAATACCTAAAGTACCTGATGTCTAAAAATAAATTAGGTAATAGTTAGAATGAATTAAAAATCTATTTAAAAAAATCTATTTACTGATAAATAATAGATGTAGTTAAAGTCATTCACAGTGGAAAATTTGCAGCCTTAAAGTATTTGTATCATAAAAGAAGAAAGGTAAACATGAATGAGTTAAACGATTTAATTCAGATAATAGAAAATGAACAAAAAAGAAATCTCAACTAAATGAATGATACAAGGAAAGGTGACCATAAAAGAATAAAATTGAACTGTATTTAAGAAATAAAAAAAGAGGCATGATCAAAAACTGATTTTAGAAGGATCTTAATACTGTTTAAATTGCATATTCTGAGAAACTTAGAGTTTTAAAACTCATTTTAAAGGTGGAGCAATATTATAGAATACAGCTCTGATCTGTTAGAAGTGATATCTCCTTTTTAGGAAAAGGAAGAGACACCAGAGATTTTTCTCTCCACTTGTACATAGAGAAGAGGTCATGTGAGCACACAACTAGATGACAGCCACCTACAAGCCAAGAAAAGAGACCTTAGCATCTTGCCAGCACCTTGATGTTGGACTTCCTAGAATCAAGAACTGTGAGAAATAAATTGCTGTTGTGTAAACCAGCCAGCCGGTGGTATTTTGAAATGGCACCCAAGCAATGAGTGAAAAGAGGAAAGAGTGAGGTATTTTAGCTGTTCCTGAGTGAGGGAAGGTGATTTGGATATAAAACAAATTAACTGCAGAGGAGAAGGAAAATGTGAGAAAACACACTTGGATGATTTTTCTGATTTAATATCTGTAGCAAGGAAATAACTGACAAGAGCCCTCTGAAATATCTGTAAAACAGACAAGTCATAGTAAAATCATCTAAGAGTCCATATTTGATAACTGCCAACAACCACACAAGGTGGTTACAAAATCTTTAGAAAATTTTCAGACAGTGTGAATAGGAGAATCAGCTAACCATTAGCAAATGAGTTCCAGGGTATCAAGAGATTTTAAGTGGGAAAGGAAAAGAAGGAAGGAAGGAAGGAATAGAGAGCGGAAGGAAGGAAGGAAGAATTTATGTAACTAACTTAATTTCCCACATAACATCCAATAAACAAGAAGAACTAATCTAAGATGTCTAAATTCTAATCCTGAAAATCTGGTACCTCACATCGCAAAAGAGACTTTGCAGATATGAATAAAGTTGAAGACCTTGAGAAGGGGAGACCATCTGGATTATCTTGGATGAGTCTAATCTAATTAAGTGAGTCCTTAAAATAGAGAAACTTTCTTGACTGTAGTCAGAAAAGGAAATACAATGATAGAAGTTCTTTAGAGACTCGGGAACGGGACTGTAAAACAAGGAATGGGTGGCCTCTAGAAGCTAGAAGAATGAAGGAAACTCATTCTTCCCTTGATCCTCCAAAAAAAAAAAAAAAAAAAAAAAGTCAGTCCTGCTGACATCTTGATTTTAGTGCAATGTATCTCACAATTCTGAATTACAAAACTGTAAGATAATGCATTTTTGTTGTTTGAGCCAGCAAGTTTGTTGTGATCTCTTATGGTAGTAACAGAAAACACACACAAATTTTGTTCTACACATCTGGACCAGAGCATATAAATAAAGACACATGAAAGTAGTGTAAATATGCCAAAACTTGCCACAGCACAGCAAGAACATATTTGTCCAACATACTTCTAATATAAGGATTCTGGATACTAAAATACCTATACGTTTATAGAATTTCCCAGTATGTATAAGAATGTAAATGTGTGTGCTTTGTATATATGCATATTTAGACAAATATAAACCTAGTGATCAAGTTTAAAGGAGTTAATATTAGAAGATATTATCAATCCTTTCATGGTATCTCATAATAATAACAAACATGTTTAGCACTTTCTACGTGACAGGTGTGGTTTTAAGTGCTTTATGTATATTGAGAATTTTAATCCTCACAACAATCCTGTGAGGTAAGTAGTTTATTTTTATCCCATTTTGCAGGTATGCAAACTAAGACAAAAAGAAGTTCAGCAGACTGGCTAGGGTGACGCAAGTTGGCAAGTGGTGGAGCGGGGACTTCAACTTGAGTGTTGTAGTTCCCGAGAAGCTGCTCTTAACTGTACCCTGGAGAAACTGAGACGTCACTAGATGTTGGTGTACTTCTTGCATTAAATATAATGTGGTGAAATACAGATAAAACGAGATAGCCTTTAATCAACTAAAATCATCTCACACATGACTATGGTACCAGTTAACATGTAAACAATATATTATTTAAATATTTTATATCATGTTAGTAATAAGGTAATAGAGGCATTCCCATTAAAATCATAAACTAAGTGAGGAGAACTACTCTCCTGTTAACTTAACCTTCTTACACTCTGTTTGTTTATTGCTCTAAGGCATAGTGAATTTAAAATAGAAGGTGAAAATATGATTTTATACCTCTACAATTTTAGATTTCTAAAAGGAAATGCAGCAGGTTAATGAGAATATTAAAAAAGTGGTTGAATAAAAATGAGTTTAAAATGTCAATATATTAGTTTCTATGCTACTTGTACTGAGGGTAGAAAACCACCCCCCCAAAAAAATCTCAAATTTATTTTATTAGAATGGTATGACTGTTTTATTAAATGTAGAAATGAAGAAAACGCATGATAATTTTGCTTATGAAATACGTATGAAATCTTAAGGAGAACACTAGCTGATTTACTGTAACATGTTATTTTAAATAATCTGAAATGACCAAAAATGTTCCTTTTAGGAACATGAGGAATATTATATTATAAAATCTATTAATGTGACACAACAATTAATTTCTTAGAGGAGATAAACCATATTATCCTCCCTAGAAATGCCAAAGTGGCATTTTGGATTTATTTAGCATACACTCTTAAATTTTTCAAAATACCATTTTATCTGATATAAAATTATTATCTTATATTATATATAAATATTGATATATGATAAGGAGTATTTAAGATCAGTGAGAAAGAGAGTTTTTTTCTAGTAAATATTATTGGAACAGTTGACTTAGCAATTTGCAAAATGCTAGAGTTACTGTCTTATCAAACATTTTATCCAAGTAAGTCTTAGGTATGTTAAAGTTATATTAATAAAACAAAATTTGAATCATAACATCAGTAGGAAGAAACCTTAAGCATCGTTAGGAGGATAAAATACTTTATACAGAAGGATAAACAAACTTTTTAAATATACAAGTTGTTCAAACCTAAGTAAAAAACACTAGTAGCTTTGATGACATGAACATAAAAAAGAGAGTGTATGTCCATAGCAAATTTAGAAGAACAATGATAATGCTGGGAGACATTGCAGAATATCTGACACATTAAAAAAAAGAATATTTGACACATAAATCATTAATACTCTTAATATTGGAAAAACTTCTACACCATCACCAATAGGAGTAAAAGGTTTTCTGCCTGTAGGTAATTCATAAAAGATGGAATACAGAGATACAAGTGCTCTATAAATGTGCAAACAGTATTTAAAAGAATGTAACCCCAATCCGCATTGGGATATGTTTTTTTTCACCTCAAATTAACTAAGTTTAAGAAAAGAAAGAGAAAAGCTTCTCCTACCTAGTAAAGTTTGAGTAAGTGCAGAGGCAAACTTATGCACCCTAGATGGAGTATAAAATAATATAGCATTACTATCCAGAGGAAAATTTGAAAGTGTAAACTAAAGAATCTTTAAAATATCCCTTATCTCATTGACCAATTTTAATTAAGGAAAAGATTGCAATAATTTTTTAGAAATGGTCAAGATACATGACAATGTCCAGCTATGACAATGCTCACTAAAGCATAAATTATAATAGTTAAAATTGTATTTCTATGGTCAAACAATATCCTATTGGTTAAATACATTGTGGAAAGTCTACAAAGGGATATTATGAAACAATTAAATGCAGTCTTTTACAAGAAGTTTTAAAGTCTTGGGAAATTTTAACAATAAGTTTTTACAAAAAAAAAGCATTTAATTTATGCCACAGTTATTAAAAATCAGGAGGATATGCAGATATTGTACATATAGCTACATAAAGCCCAGCATAGAACAGTACCTCTTCCATTGCCACTAGGTGAGATTTTTACCTGATTTGCTTCTCCTAATTACATGGCTCAGCATTCCCTTTCTTTTTCTTCTCTTGCAGGTGAAAATCCCTCCATCTATGTCCTCACTTTCTACTTAGCATCTCTCTCTCCCTGTTTCTCTCTCTCCTCTCTCTCCCTCTCTCAAACTTTTGGGTTCAAACTACAAATTCCTCTAATTCTTCAATGCAGAAAAATTCAGTTCTGCTTTATTTTCTACCCCCTCCTTCAAGAATTTTGACTTTTTAAAAAAAAATTATATTTATTTATTTGACAGAGAGAGAGAGAGAGAGAGATCACAAGTAGGCAGAGAGGCAGGCAGAGAGAGAGGGGGAAGCAGGCTCCCAGCTGAGCAGAGAGCCAGATGCGGGGCTCCCAGGACTCTGGGATCATGACCTGATCTGAAGGCAGAGGCTTAACCCACTGAGCCACCCAGGCGCCCCAAGAATTTTGACTTTTATACATATACCTTACTCCAGCAAATCTTCTCCCACAAAGCGACAACTTTTTGGTATAAATTATGAACTTTCCTAAATTTGAAAGACAGATGCAGTGTGGGGGTGTTTTGGGAAAACATTTAATAGCATATTTTTCTTACTGGTTCTACATAGAAAATTATGCTGGCAAAGACAGATTTATCTATAAAGATGTTCATCCGTGTTTTTTTTTATAGTGGTGTTTGTAATATATTTCTAAAAGATGAAGTAATCTAAATGCTTAGATTTAAATTAGATTAAATTAAATTAATTTAAATTAGATTTAAATTTAGATTTAAATATATAAGTAATCTAAATTAAGTATTTCATTTAATTAATGGGTGCGTAATATACCTTGCCTTGATTATATTATATAGTATTATATTATGTTATATACAATTATATATAATAATATATCAGCATAGTGTAAATAAATTCATATTACTAGTAGTATATATAACACACAATAGCATATTAGTAGTATAGATAACATAACAGTAATATATATATCTGTAGTATATGTATATGTTATATATACATATACATATACACATGACATGTTAATTCAAAGGGATCAATCAATTGTTCTGGAATGGGCCTGGGAGTTTCTAAAACTGCTAATACTTACTATGATATTTATTATCAGTTAAGTTTGAAAAATATGAAGTTAGTTTAATAAGATTAACTTACATCTGGTATAGAAATAGAGATGAGCTGTTCTGAGAGAAGAAGCTTCCAAATTTGGAAGAAAGGTGAAGTAGGTAATTTTAAATCACATGAGATAGGACTGAGAAGTTGGGAAGTGATAATAAGGCAATGTGATCACCTTAGGTTTTTGAGAACAAAAAGAAAACAATTCTTTGAAATGGAAGTGGTGTAAAATAGATAAACGAAAAAAAGTTTTCACATTTTAATTTTTTCTCTTATCCTCTCCTGTCTATAATATCCAGATCTCAAATTAGTACTACAAGATTTATAAATTAGTCCCCTTTTAGTAGGACATCCTGGTCTTATCTACAGTTATAAATTTATTCTGTGTAAAGTACATTCTAAAGTTTGAAGAATTCTCTTATCAACACTTGAAACATGGTCCAATTTAAGTTAATACTGCTTACCACTTTATTTTACTACTATATTTCAACTATCCTTCCCTCTTCTAAAACTTAGGGAATACGTGCACATGACCAGCTCTTCAGCACTCAAACAGTATTTATTATCTTAATCACGAGTGTCATCAAATAACATGCTGTATAATAGTATTTCCCTGTCGTTTCTCTGACAGGCAGTGACGTTATCTGACTTTAATGTCTTTTTAAATTTTACATTTCCCCAAGGGATGAAATAGTCAATTGTAAGGTGTTGAAGGCGAAATGACTAAATTAGTAAGAGGGTAACAGAATGTCCTAAAACTGAGTTTTCAAATTTTCAAATTTGGACTTCCTATATAAAAGCAGAATAAGTTCAAAACCTGAGTGTCTTAGGACCTGCCAACAATTTGTTAAATGAGCTTAATCCTTCTCTGGAAGAAATGTAAAGCTATGTTTTATTTAGATTTCTCTATGTTCCTATGCTGAGCAAGACAACAATTGTGTTTTGAACTATTCTTTTTTATCAGCGTTTATTCTAGTTTACATTGCATAAGTGTCCCTACAACTTTAAGTAAGCAGTATAATTCCTTGTATTTAATCCTAAGGCTCTAGGCAAATGGCAAATGTCATTTTATAAACGTTCTTTGAAACAATAGTTATAATAAAAACAAAAATATCACATATATAGTAGTTTTACCTTCTCCACCAGTTTACTAGGAACTGCATGTGTAATTAATTTAATTTAGTTTAATTCACTTTAATTTAAAGCATTAAATAATTCTGCACACATATTTATTGGTTCCCTTACTATTTGGGTTCCCCCAAATAGTAGGCAATTAATTATAACACAGTGATGATTCCAGCTCTAGGTCTTGGCTAATTTTTTAGCTGCAACATTATATCCCACTTTAACGCTTAGTAACCTCCTGTGTGCTAATTGCTTTTTTACTATTAACCTACAAATAAAACTATATCAACTCTTTTTTACTATTAACCTACGAATAAAACTAGTATCAACTTTAATGTTTGCTTAACATGATGCCATTTAAATAATTTTAAAAGGAGAGTCATGAGTCATGGTGAGTTTGATCAAAAACTTTTTATGACTTCTACCTAGAAAATTTTCTTCTGAAATCTGTATTTGTAGTGAATGATTGACTTTTTTCGCTAGTTATCAGCACAAAGCTCCTGCTTTTTATATAGTTCAGGGTTTTTTAAACAAGAATTCTGTAAAAGAGATATATTTTCTTTGGGGGTCATTCATGAGAATGGTAAGAATGGTCTTGACTGTCTTTTAATTTTCTATATATTTATGTATATGTATGTGTAATATATATTAAATGTCCTTTGTATTGTTTACTTCTGTTTCTCATTTGTCTTGTTCAATTCACCTGTATCTTTTATGTTATTGAAAACCGTATCAATTAGTTTGGAATCATTAGACCACTAAGCTAGTTTCAAAAGCTTAATGGTCTTCATTTATGAGATAATAATTGCTTTTGGATCATGTTTTTTACTTCCCAAATTAGGCTTCTTGTTTTTACTCTATGTTACTTGCCCTTTTAGTTCTTTTTTTCTTCAATTTCTTCTCCCTGAAATTATTCAGTTTATTTGAATTTTCTCAATTTAGTCTTCTTACATTGTTTATTCTCATTTCTTGACCTACCAACTCTTTCCGTTTGTTTTTTTTTTTTTTTAGAATTTTTTTTTTTTAATTTGACAGAGAGAGACAGATCACAAGTAGGCAGAGAGGCAGGTAGAGAGAGAGGGAAGCAGGCTCCCTGCTGAGAAGAGAACCCGATGCGGGGCTCAATCCCAGGACCCTGAGATTACAAACTGAGCCGAAGGCAGAGGCGTAACCCACTGAGCCACCCAGGCGCCCCTGTTTTTTGTTTTTTAATAATCAAAGTTATCAGTAAATATTGCTTGCTTTTGTGGTGAAATAACTTTTTTTCTCATCATAAAGTTCTTTTATCTCCTTTTTAATCATCACAAATTTCAGTCTCTTTCTATCTCTCTCTCTCAAACACACACACACGCACACACGCACACACACACACACCCATGCTTTTAGTTAGGAGTTACGTACTTTAATCTGTAAAGTCAACTGATTTAAACATTTTTCATCATCTGTCCTCTTGAAAGAGAGACACTGCCTGTCTATTGTGAAATGTTTCTATTTTTGCTCCATCACGCTGACACAGACAAGGCTGTATTATTACTTCAGATTGCCATATTAAGAATATGGTGATCAGCAATTCATTTCTGGTGGCTAACTTGCTTATAACAGAGTTGAAGTGAGAACCTAATTTTAACCATCCTTAACTCAGTGACCACTGCCCTCTGCATTTTTTTTCCCTAGTACAATAATTTGGAATTTACTGTGGGATATTGAACAAACCCTGTAACTTCTCTGGTTTAGTTTCTCTACCCGTAAAATAGTTAGAATTACATTCCTTTAAATGTATCCACAATAAATAGAGTTCCATTTTACATACTTTATTTGCATTTTCACCGGTATATGACGGGTTGGTTAATTGAAAGGACTCAAAAGACTCCACAGGGTATACTCATGAAAGACTGTAGAGAAAGGGAAAGTAGCACACTAGGGGAAAGAAAGAGCAGGCAATCAGAGAGAGGTCCTGAAACTTCTGGTCACAGCCCTTTGGGATCCTTCTCAGCCACACAGAGCAGGGTTCCCATCTGGATCAGGAAACACCAAGATCTGTGCAAAGTAGCTCAGTTTTAAGGGAGCCCAAGCACACAATTGCAGAGGGGACTTTTTGTCCTCCTGATCTTGTATCTAAAACCAGTCTGGATAACCTTTTAAACCAAGTACAAAACATCCATTTACGTCTCCAAACTATAGGTTTGGTTCCCAGCCCCACCCATTATGTAACTCCATCCTCTGGCTCCTGGAAATGCCCTGCTACCTCCTTCCCAGGGCTGCCGTGAGGATGCAGTGCGATGAGGTATGTTCATGCTTTTGAAAACCCTAACTTAAGGTCTTATTTTCTCTTTGGAGGTGAGAGGGATCACACTGAATTTAGGCAATTAAGCAGTAGAGAAGAGAAGAACAATAGTATCTATTGGGCTGGGTTTGCATTTTGTCTTTGAATGTGTTGTTTCAAATGAATGAAAATGAATCCTAAGGTGTGAGAAAGTATAGCTGCAAATGGAAAAAATGTTTTTTAGGAGCTGTATTTTTTAGCTTTTAGATGTGCAGGCTTGTAATCCTGCAAAGGGAAATTTTCCAGGGGGTGTAAAGAGACAGTTTCCCACTTAGGGCTTTGAGTAAAAGTATAAAGGGAAGCTTAGATACCATAAGTCCAAATATTTAAAAAGTTATATATCAAAGTGTCAAGTTGTGAAATAAAATATGACTTAAATTCCTCCCTGAAAAAGGTACCTACAAAATGACTTGGATTTCTAGGTCATTTAGAACACCAACTCAAGTAAATAATGTGTCCCTTGCCAGGGTTCCATATTTCTCTTTGTACCAGAGGCTCCATCAACTTGCACGATATAAGGCTGGCATGCATGTGTGTGGATGCTCCAGGGCTGGAAATCTCAGTTTCAGCTACTTACCCTAAGCTTGCAAGCAGCCACCTTTTATGCATATAGCAGACCTGGTGTCCCACACTAGGAAATTCACCCTCCGGAAGTAAGACATGAGGAGGGGCTCACACTGTTCCTGTTCTGTATACCTTAGATGAGGTGGTAGGAGAAGTTTTCAACATTCACATTTTTTTTTTAAGATTTTATTTATTTATTTGACAGAGATCACAAGTAGGCAGAGAGGCAGGCAGAGAGAGAGGAGGAAGCAGGCTCCCAGCTGAGCAGAGAGCCCGATGCGGGGCTCGATCCCAGGACCCTGAGATCATGACCCGACCTGAAGGCAGAGGCTTTAACCCACTGAGCCACCCAGGCGCCCCAACATTCACATTTATTATAGTCATTGATTGGTTTTGTCTCCTCTCTGACATTATACTTGGTCACTGACACATTTATTTTATGCCTGTTCTTACAGTCAATGCTTTCGCTTTATATTTTTTCACTGTTCAATTTTTATTTTACTATTTTCTCCTGCCCTTTTCCTCTTATGTTTTAAAACTGTTGCTCTTTTCCTCTAGTGGTTTAGAGAATACATAGAATGTTTAAGGCCATATTATAATCAGCAAATAAAACTTTCCTGCAAATAAGACAGGAATTTCTTCTCCAACCTGCCTGTCATCCATACCATCTTTGAATTTTTTGACTTTTTAAATAAATACTTTCCATTTTATGCCTTTTCCATTTTAGAAATTTCCATTTGAAAGAAAAATTGCACAATCATGAAAGTAACAAGTATTTTATCTTAATTATAAATTTTATTAGTACACATTCATCAATTTTACTTGTATTCTATGGCTTCAATGTTTGATATTCTTTTTTATTTTGTTGACATCCCTGGTATGAGTACTCCATTTAGGAATAGTTTTTAGGTCTATGTGGGTTTCTGGGTTTGCATATCTGAAAAGGTTACACCCATCTTTAAAGATAGTCTTGTTGAGTATAAAAATAGTTTTAAATTATTTTCCTCAGAATTTCATAGTTATTATTGTCTTGATATTTGAGAAGAAAATTTTGAGGTTTTTTTTTTTTTTAAAGACTTTATTTATTTATTGGTCAGAGAGAGAGGGAGAGAGAGAGCGATCACAGGCAGACAGAGTGGCAGGCAGAGCCGGAGGGAGAAGCGGGCACCCTGCCCAGCAAGGAGCCCGATGTGGACCCGTCCTCAGGACGCTGGGATCATGACCTGAGCCGAAGGCAGCCGCCCAACCAACTGAGCCACCCAGGCGTCCCCAAAATTTTGAGTTTTAAAGGATAAGACAACCAGAGAGAAAAGAATGAATACAAACTAATGTATAGAAATCGTGCAAGGGCTAGGAGGTTCCTGTTAATGAGAATAATGAGGGGTCAACTGAACAGGTATAGGGGATATCCATGAAAGGCACAGAGTAGCATCTTCTGAGAGAAGGAAGACAAAGAGAATAAATAAAGCCAAAGAGACATTTAAAAAGAAAAACAAAAAAAATAAAAGGAGATCACACTGGAAAATGTATCATCTTTTGAGCTCTGGGCTGGTGATACAGATTTGGCAATAATGGTATTTAGAATCTAAATTTCAGATGCTAACTGAAGCTATGGATATGAAGGAAGGCTGGACAAACCATATGTAGAGTGAGATGAAAAGTTACAAAAGTAAAGTTTCACTTACATAAGGATGCAGAGTGTTTAAGAGAAGTATGAGAGTACACAGAGGAGGGTGTGTGTGTGTGTGTGTGTGTGTGTGTGTGTGTGTGTGTTAACCCACTGGAATAGGAAAACCGTAGTGGATGGTGTTATAAGGTAGACGATACACTCCTCCAACTTTTCTTCTTGTATAAATACTTCTGAAATAAAAAAATGTAAAAACAATACTTACATTTTGCCATTTCATTGGCCTAATCTGCCAAGTAGACTAATGAGAAGAGAAGGCAAATATGAGAAGAGAGCACAATAAAAGTATGCTTAATTACATACAAATGTTTTTTGGACATTTAACAGATAACCATTGCATGTGTCAGAGTTTACATAATTTCTGAATGTCCCAATAGTTAAGATGTATTGTTGCCAAAAGCAAGTTGCTCTGCCTTTGAAAATTCATTAAAATTGTCTAAATTTTAGTGCAGTTTGGGAGAAGCTATACCGTCTTGACTTCCCTAAACTGATTGCTCTATGAGTTACTTTGTGGGGTGTTCATTTTCTGAAAGCAGACAGGAGAGAACTGGGAAAATCTGACACCAGTTTTCTCCCTTTTCAAAGTTTGTAAGGTGCTTAGGGACTTCAGAACTTGATTTTTTTGCTTAGGTCAATTTATCCCAGAGAGGATGAACAGATGAGCAGAGCTTGCAAACAGACTATCAAGAACCACTTTATATTAAGTCATGTCCCTGAAGACACTCAGGAGCAGAAGCTGTCTATGTGACTATGGTCGTGCAATATCATGTAGGCTGTAGAAATGTTTAGGAAAGGTCTAGAGTCAAATTTTTCTGTTGATGTGACTCAAACTAAGTTATGTAAACTCTGTGAGATTCAGTTGCCTCATCTGTACCAAGAACATAGTAACACTCTCTTAAATTAATATGAATTGTAATAGGTCCCCAGCTCAGACCTTTGCACATAGTTTGTGCACACAGCAAGAACTAGCCTTCCTCTCTGACTTAGGCACCAGTTGTGAACACAAAACAGCTGTAAACTCAGGTGTCTGAGATCATGTCTTTGATATGATCAAAGTTACAGAGTGAGAAGGAGGAAAAAATAAAATGAAATAAACAACTGGAATAAACATACATATCTTCTTCATCAGGAGTTACTAATTTAATTAACTTAAAATAAGAAATAATTAAATAATTAATAGTTCCATATATTTAAGGAGGAGGTTAAATTCAATATTCATATCAACAATGAACAAGTGGAATTAGAAATTAAAACAAACACTATTTCAATCAAGAAATTGTTAAATGAAATACTTAGGTATGTCAAAAAATATACACAAAATATGTATAAGCTCTGGATCAACAAATTATGAAGCTCTAATGTAGATCAAAGAATTAAATAAATGAAGAGATAATTCATGTTCATAATGGGAGGATTTAATATTGTCAAAATTTCAGTTCTTCTCCACATGATTTATGGATTCCTCACAATCTCAATCGAAATCCCAGCAAGTTATTTTATGGACAGCAATAAACTGATTCTAAAGTTTATATGGAGAGGCAACACAACATTGGAGGAAGAGAACAAAGAGCACTGACACTGCCTGGTTTCAAGTCATACTATAAAGCTACAGAAATCAAGACAGTGTGATATTGGTGAAAGAACACACAAACAGATCTATAAAAAAGAATAAAGAGTTCATAGAGAAGAGAAAAAATACAGCAAGAAAAAATAAATGTGTCTGTTAGAAAAGTAAGAAATTGAATGTTTATACTCTTTTTACTACCAGTTATCTAGCTATAAAATTCTGTCAAAAAACAATTGTGAAATTTTGATGTAATTAGTAGAAAATATGTTGTATGTGAGTGTTCTTCAACTTAGATCCTACAAACTGTAAGCAGGATGTTTCATCTTGATTTTTCAAAGAATTATTGTCTATCAATGAGGAAGATAGCTTTTAGTTACCATCAACTTTTTTGCATAATATTCTTGACATAAAACAAATTTAAAAAATAGTTATTGTGAGTAAACTTGCAATATTTTTGTTCTCATGTAGAGATAGAAGATAGCCAGTCATGGAAAGCAGCAATGCCAAGCCTTAGTGGGAACAAAGCAAGAAACTGGAAAATTTGTGTTGCTTTATATACGACTATAGGAATTTCTGGTATGTAAAGGAAATAAGTAATATTAAAAAAAAGGAAATAAGTAATATAAAAAAAATACTAGAGAAATGGGTTCAAACAGTTTCTCTGAAGTTGTTTTTTTTCCTGCTGAGTTGAGTTTTCAGGGTTAAGCATCACCTGACAGAGAGTATGTCAACCTTGAAGTATCTGTCATCCTGATTCACTTGATCCTTTCTACCTTATGTATCACTTGCCCAGTGAAGATTCCTTGGTGATAGCCAATGCCTTATCTCCTAACATTTTTCACTGGGTGGGCCTGACCTTGAATAAATGTAAATCTCCAACAGAGCTTAAACTGTGCCTGTCACAGAGGAAGAAGCAGCGGTTCTGTCGTATAGATTCAATGCAACAAGATCCAGAAGATTCTGGAAACTCCCACCACTGTTGGATTCTGCTGAAGCATTCCCCTGTGGTACATGGCTTTCATCGGTGCTACTTGGAGGGGACAGGTAACCAACATTAAAAAAATAAATAAATAAAAAGACATGGACTATTGGCTAGAAAGATACAAGAGGCAAGATGGCACCAGCCATGGCTATTTTGAAGCATTATAGTTCATAGGGCCAGCATGGTAATGTTCATTGCTGAACATTTGGCTAAGTTTTCTTGTAAAGCTCTGACTGGCTTGGTCAAGTACCACCTTGGATTAGCTTTTCCTCTATGTTTTATTCTCCTTTCCCTCTTGTTCTTGTTGCCTTGGGATTACAAATCTCCCTCCTCCTATTTGCCAAAAATTTAAGCATTTAAACTTTGCCTTTAGAGGAGCCTGGCCAAGACAAGCTGTCATATTTTTTCAGTGGGTAAGAAAAAAATAAATTAGATTACCATAAATTACCAGTCCTGTTATATATTAGTATGTGTTACCCAATAAAATGCTCTGTAGTGAGTGGTGTTTGGAAAACATTGCATAAAACAAGTACAGTCAAGTTTCTTTACTTAATAGACTTGATTTATGTTGTTCTTTTTTTTCTTCCATGGAGCATCCATTGGGGCTAATATACCCTGAAATACCTATGAAAACAACATTTAGAGAGGAAAAATAGTAGAAACTTAAAGTTCCATAGAATCCAGGGAGGTAATAGAAAGAAGCAAAACAAGCCAGCAGTATGCTATGTGAAAAGGGAGAGAGCTTGCTCCAGCTGAACTGGAGCATCCTCAGAGGATGGGTAACGTATGTGATATGGGTTCTCAGCTGCTGCACCAACCAATTTTTCAGGATATGCCAAAAAAATCTAGATTTGACAAAAATCATGAAATCTTCTAATATTAAAAGTATTGACAACGGATTCTAATTTTTAAAAGTCACTTCATGGTCCAAGGATAATAAGTTTATGGGCAGGGCAAGAGCCAATATTTTAAACAATGGTGAGACTATTCTTAGAGCACTCTGGTCAGTTTGCTGCCTTCTAGGCACTGCAGAGTGAAGGAACAAAATAATTCGAAGTACATTTCCTACTTTCAAGGGGCTCAGGAAGATCAAGAATTTTTTTTATCATTTTATATTTACTTTATGGAGGTATATATGATAAACTTTCTCAGATCTTCCCAGAGTGGAAATTTATCTTAGAGGAGAATTTGGTGTCCCTGTTCAGTCTGGAGCACAATTCTACAATGCATTAATTCCACGTCATGGTGCATTAAACCTATGGTAAGTTGTTTACTCTTTTTTTATCCTTCCATTTTGAAATTAGTGTGAGGATCAGACAAACTTTTCTACCTGTATTTTACACCTAGGTATGTGTTTTTGATACAACTGAAATAAACTCTGGGTAAATGCAGAAAATTTGGTTTTTTTTTGTTTTGTTTTTTAATTTGAGCTGAGCTGAAAAAATCATTTTCACCAACTATTGCAACCTAGGGAGCTATACGAAAGACGATACTGATTATTGATAATACCTATCTCAATATCCACCCACTTGTGATATGATGGTATCTGGGCAACAAAAGAGTTAAGTTATAGGGTTATTGTGAGGTGCCTGGGTAGCTCAGCCTGCTAAGACTTCAGCTCAGGTCATGCCTCTGGGGTCCTGGGCTGGGAATACCTGCTCAGTAGGGAATCTGGTTCTCCCTCTCCCTCTGCCCCTCACCTGGGCTTGTGCACTGTGTCTCTCAAATAAATAAATAAAATATTTTTTAAAAGTTACAAGGTTATTGTGACTATGTTGTCAGTTTATTCATGAATTCATTATTGCTACAACTAAAATATTTTAGTGAATAATAATGGGCATTATTCTTTCACTAAATATCAGTCTAATTGCAATTATCACTGGCATGAGTACCACAGTTGGCAGAATTCTCAGATAGCGCCCCAAGTTCTCCACTCCCCGGTGTTAGGGTCATGCTTATGTTATATAGCAAAAGGGATTTTGCAGATGTAATTGAGATTATTAATCTATTGAGATTGAGATAATGAGATTATCCCAGTAGGCCTGACTGGATCACATGAGCTCTTTAAAAGATGGTTATTTTCTCAAGCTGTCAGCAGATGACAAAGTAAGAGAAATTCAAAGCTTGAGAGAGGTCAGCAGGAGGGAGGTTTTGTTTTGCTGGGATGGAGGGTACCTCAAAGTGGCCATTTGGACCTAAGATCTATTCCTAGTTGACAGCCACCAAAAAAAATGAAGACATTTTCTTAGAACCATAAAGGAAGTGAATTCTAGCAATAACAATAAGAAATGAAAAAATTAGGTATCTGCCTTATATTTATTTTTCTTCTCTTATTACCTAAATAGGAGCACTGGTAAAACACTGATTATAATTGGTGGTATGTGGTATCATTGTCTTATTTTGGACTATAATAGAAATGTTTTTAAGTTTCACCATGCTTTCTATAAGCTTCTGTTAAATAAACTTTATTAGGTTAAAAAAAGCTCCTTTCTTTTCCTAGGTCCTTAATAAGGAACTTTTCTTCTTTATTTTGTGGGAAACATATTTTATAATGAAAGATTCTTTATTTCTTAAAGGGCTTTTAATTTTAATGTAAGATGCTTTGTGCCTACTGTCTGTAAGATAGTTTAAATCACTAACTCAGTTTATTGGTATAATCCTGTTTATATTCCCTCTTTCATTATAAGTTAACTTTTGGCAATTTTTATTTTTCTAGAAAAAAAAATCTATTACAAGGAAGTTTTCAAATATTTACATTGAATTGTTCATAGCACTTTCTTATTTAAACAACAACAACAATAACAAAAATTGAAAACAAAACAAAACAGAAAACAGAAAAATTAGTTCTAGGCACTTCTGATTTTTAGCTCCTAAATGTAAAGAGCTTGGAAATTGGCAATTCTATTATTACAATAAGAAAAAATGCTGAGCAAACTGAAAATCAATGACTTTTCTGGGGCCCGTGAAAGAATTGAGAGCACAGGAAAAATCACCATCTTGAGACCTGGAAAGAGAGGTGAATACAAAAATGCACCACTGAGATCACCTTTGTGGAGTGGAAGCTGCTGGAGTCATAACCTAGTAGGAAGGCTAAATAGTAGTTTTGATGAGTTGCTGGAGACTTGAGTGAGTTATCCAGAGAGTGAAAAAGTTCTGGAAGATCCAGTCTTAGAAAGTTCCCATACTTTGGTGGGTTTTACTTTCAGGAACCCCACTGAGTACTCATTCTGAAAAACCAAGGAAAAACACTCTCTATCATTGGCAGAGGAGAGGGAAAGTAAACATTTGAAATACATCCAGTGAGTTTTGCATAACAAAAGCCTTTTCTCTAGTGAAGAAAGTCTTTCAGAATCTTCTCTCACCCAGTCTGCAGAAGGGTAAATGACCAGCAACAGCCAAATCTAGCCTTTCTGCCTCACCTCGGGCAATGGAAAGAAAAAAATAAAAAGTGAAGGCCACAGCCTTCACTAGCCTAAAAGACTAGAAGACCCACTAAAAAATTGAGATTTAATCATAATATTAGGTAATCTCCTTCTTTACATCTTACTACCACATTAGAGGACTCCTGTGTGGTAACAGCTGATCACTATTGAAGAATCTGCAGTGCATAAATTCTATTTAAGAAGGAGTTCTTAGGGAAACCCAAATAACAGGTGACCTAAAAACCAAGAACATTAGAGGAATTTGAAACTCTTGGAACCTACAGCTTTAGCAATCATTAATCACAGTCCACCAGATTAACATACAACCTCACAGTAAAGGCATCTATGTGTTTTCTGCTTTCTTGGAACAGATTGGGAATGAGTTAACCAAGTTGTTCAAATCTTGTGTAGGCTATAATTCAATTTTGTCTGCTTAATCCAGAAAGTCCTGAGAAACGTGTATATAAGCAATTTATATGTCAGTGCTATGGCAGATACTCTATAAAATAGTCTGAAGAAAGGACTAAGGGAGAAAGGGTAAAGGAAAGGAAACTGAGGTAGCAAATGTGAACTGAAGCTAACTGATGTGCTACCAAGACGGGTGCTGCTTCATGACAAGCTTCAAAGAGAACAGCTCTATAGATAATGTCCACTCAGTATATGGAATTCTTCTGGAATAATGTTTTTTGTTTATTTATTTTAAAGAAGCCCATGAAAGCAAGTAAATGTTATGGATTGAGTCCTGTTCCCTCACAATTCTTAGGTTCTCCTCATACCCAGTGTGACTGTACTTGGAGAAAGGCCTTATAGAAGTAATTAAGGTCAAATAAGGTCAAAAGTGTGGGGCTCTAAATCTTACAGGATTAGTATCCTTATGAGAAGTAGAAGAGGCACCAGGGGTGCATGTACACAGAGGAAAGGCCATGTAAAGACTCAGAGAGAAGGTAGATGTCTACACACAGAAGCCAAACCTGATGACACCTTGGTCTTGGACTCCGAGCCTCTGGGTCTGTGAGAAACAAACTGTTGCTGTTTAAGCCAATTATCTGTGGTGTTCTGTTATGACAGCCCTAGTAAACCAATATAGTAAAGAAGGGTAACCTTCCAGACTCTCTTTTATCTCTTTAATTTATGGGGCCCCAATACTAAAAGATTGCATCACCCCTTGGACAGCAACCCAAGATGTCCTAGCCCTTCTTCTTGGTACAGAGTTTCAACCAATTCCAGAAATGTCACTAACGCTGGGAAACTCCAGTTGTATAGATGGTTGGTTGAGATATGCAGTGGCCAAAGATAGGTAATTGGCATTTCCCTGGGCAAGTGAATATTTGGCACTGTATACATGGCAGTGTATTGTAGGAAGTGAGTCACATTGTAAATTTGAGGATATCCTTAAGTTATATGTCATATATAATAGAGGAAGTAGAGAAGTTAATATTAGAACTTAGAATACCATATTAACTAGAAGTCTTCAAAATAATTTATTCTCATTTCTCTTCTTAATTTTTATTTTGCTTGAATGACTGTATCTTACACTTCGGTATACAGTATCTTGGGATTCTCTGGTTTAACACTCTCATTTTAAAAATGAGAGAACTCAGGCTCACAAAAGTAGTATTACTTGCATACTTTGTTGATACTAGGGAGTTTGCTTTGCCTAATTTGTTTAGGCTTAGACTTTGGTTCTTAACCCATAGTAAAATCCAAAGGACTTTTCATTATTTTATACTTGTGATCTATGAGGATATATCAATAAAAAATAGCATGAGATGAGGCATGAGAAGCTGTAAGATTTCAAAGGACACCCAAGTTGAACTATCTGCTCTTGTTTTCCAAATATGGTATCGAATAAAACAGAACTTGAACTGAATAAGGTGTTCAGCATTAAAAGGTAAAGCTATGATGTTGACTTCAAAGTTAGCAGATGAAACCAATCACTTCCTTACCTTGAACTGTAAAAGGTCAGTTAGCAGAGAGAAAAATATTAGTGGAGGCTTCCATTTAGTGTAGCACTACTTTAGCTAGCATTGGATAACCAGGTAAATAAATTTACCTTAGTGGCTGTCTTTTGTCGTTTATTTATCTTGAAAAAACATATTAAATTGTAATATTTTTAATTAAGAGAAAAGAATATGATTATTTGAAAAATATGGGCATCAGGAAGAATGGAAAAAGATTAAAAAAATCATTACAAACTGAAACAGGAAAAATATACCACATTTTTTAAGCACCTAAGTTAATAATATTGTGTCTATAATACATTTTTGGGGACCTGATTTTAAAAGCAAAAGTAATCAACAGCATTTAATCTATATTCAGTGTTTGAAAATATATCAAAAGCAAAATGAGAAAATCCACCCAGATTTTGTTCTTTACTTCTGTTGTACATAGAAGCAAACATTACTGTTTCCTGGTTTAATGCTGAGTGAATAGGTGATAGCTGGCAGTTCATCCAGAATCGTTCATATGTAATCAGTAGACACGATGCCTTATGTGACAGCTCTTCATTTAGCTTAATTTACTGTAACTCACATGTATTAATATCCTAGTAAGCTCCCTGGTGTCCCATTTCTGGCAGTATGTGTGTCTCATTTTCTCTGTATGGGATTCCCTTGTGAAATATTTGGGAACTCTATCATGGAAAGCATCAGGAAAGGAAGGATGCTGCTTGGAGGAGTGTTTTTTTTTATATATGATCAGCTAAGTAATCTGTTACTCAAAAGGTGATAAAAACATGTAGTTTGGATAAATTGCTTCAACATTTATTGCAAAATTTATAATTATATAAATTGCGGAAAACAATACCATTAAATAAATGTAATAGTACTTGTTTTTCATGCTGTATTTCATTCTTAGATTTCACAAAGATTTATTAAATTTATACTGTGGGTAAGCCACAGTCGTATATGTTTACAGATCCAAAACAGTTTGTTAGAAATTCCATTTTCACTAGTATGAATAAATAGATACCTCCCACTAAAAACAAATATGAATGCCTTATAAACATTTATGGTTTATTTATTTGTTGTCTACTTATTTATTTACCCTAGGATGACTCATGTATCCTTATTGTATGCAATGGATTGTATTCTATTAATATAGTTATTTATGTTTGATCCTCAATTTGTGTCAGGTTTGTTCAGTGGGGGCCTCTTAAATCTAATTTTTGTGTCTTTTTTGATATGAACTAGTAAAAAAGTCCCAGACTCTTTTCCAATTAGATATGCACAAGATCAAACCAAAGCAACACAATGAGCTGAGAACTAAATCGGAAAATTAACTACAGACTAAATCCCAGACTCTAACCCTTGAGAAACATATGGGCAAGATAGAACTGAGACATTGGGAGAGCCTTGGAAAACTGAACTGACATTAGAACCATTAGGCACAGAAGAAAACAGATTTGAGATCTGTACCTAACCAAGTTGATTGTCTACTAAAACAACAACAAAAAAAAATCAACACTCTCCACAAGAGAAGCAATAAACTCAAACATAATTTTTAGATTTTCAAGATAAATCCAAAATTATCTGGCATGCAAATAACTAGGAAACTATGACAAATTCCAAAGGGAAAAGACAATTGATGTTAATTTCAAGATGGCCCAAATGTTGAAACTATCATTAAATGACTTTAAAGCACCTCTTACAACCTGCTCCCTGACATAAAGATAAATGCTTTGAAATAGAAAGGTAGAAGTACTCAGATAGATAAAATCTATATTAAAAATGAAAAATTTAGTACTAAAAAATACAAAATGTGCCAATCAAGGATATTCGCTTGATAGGATCAGGGTGACAGAGGACAGAGTTCATTCACTTAAAGATAGATCAATAAAAGCTATGGAATCTCAAGAACAAAAATAATTGAAAAATCAAACAACAAAGACTTAGAAACTTGGGAGACAATATCAAAAGATTAAGCATTTGTCTCAGAAGGAAAGAGATTTGTGCAGAAAACATATTTGAAATGGTGACCAAAAATGATTAAATGTGGCAAAAAGCATACATTTACAAATGTACCAAACTCAGCAAACTTAAATAGAATAAACTTAAGGACAATGTCGTTCAGGTATATCCTTGTCAAAATACTGAAAACCAAAGATAAAAAAATAAACAGCAACCAGGAAAAATGTCATGTTCGAGGTTTGCACTGTTTTAAATGACTATGGATTTCTCATCAGAAACCAAACTGGTCAGAAGCCAATGGAATGATATATTTAAAGTATTGAAAAAAATTGTTAGTCCAATATTTTTCATCCATAAAAATGTTATTCAGAAATGATGGTGAAATGAAGTCACCCTAAAATGAAGGATAATTAAGAGAATTTTTTTCCAAAAGAGCTTCTGTAAAGCAAATGATACATTTCCTCAGGTTTAAGGAAAATGATACTAGAAGGAAACATAGAATTTCAAGAATGAAAGAAAAATAAGAGAAATGGTAAAATCTGGGTACATTTAACAATATTTTTCTTCTAGGTTATTTAAAATACATATGACTGTAATGACTGCTGAAGGAAAACATAACATTATCTCATGGGATTTTCAATACATGTGGATAAGATACACATGGCAACAATAACATAAAAGGGGAAAGTGATCTGTATAATTATAAGGTTTCCTACATTTTATGTAAAGGAGCAAAACATTAATTCCAAACCAGTGATGAAATGTAAGGTATGTATATTATAATAACTAGAGAAATGATTGAAAATGTGTAGAGAGATATAGCCAAATAATCAATGGATACATTAAAAAATAATTCTGTGAAGTGTTAAAATAGTCCAAAATAAACAGAAAAGAGATAATGGAAAAATTTTTAAAAATGGGGAAAACAAACATATAATGTGTATCAAAATACAAAATAATGATAATTACATTTATGCATATAAAATTAAACATCAATTAAAAGGCAGAAATGGCCATAAAGTCATAACAGTACAGATTGTATATGGAGTTAACCAGAGAGCTTCAAAACATGCAGACCAAAACCTAATATTACTGATAGGAGAAATACATAAATCCATAATTATTCATGGATATTTTGTCAATAATACTGAATAGGTAGAAAGAAAATCAGCAAAGATATGGAAGATCTGAGAAACACAGTAAACAACCTTGACTTTATCAACATTTATCACACTCCATCAGAGACCATCAGAATGTAGGCCTTTAAGTGCAGGATAACATGTGCATAAAACAGTAATTATTTAATCATGGAAACAGAAATTATATAAATAGTGAGAAATTCCATATCATCAGTTATAGTGGATACAATTTTGAAGATTGACAACATCAAATGTAAACAAGAATGTGGGGCAACTGGAATGCTCATATGGTGAATCTGAGAAGATAATTTGGAACAATAATGTTTGGCAGTTTCTTACAAGATAGAATATGTACCTACTGTATAATTCAAATAATTCCACTCCTAGGTTGTTTATCCAAGAGAAATGAAAATGGATCTTTATAAAAAGTTTTGCACAAGAATAGTTGTAGAAGCCTTCTTCAAAGATAACAACAACAACAACAAAAATGAAAATAATTCAAATGCCCACCAATAGGAGAATGTATAAACAGAGTGTGGTACATTTAGAACAAAAATTCAGGAAAGCAAGTGGGCACAAGAGGAGAAATAGGAAGGGTCCTGAGAAAAATATTCTAAACGTGATAGGGGTGAGGATTATGTGAATGTCTGTTTTTGAGAAAATGAATTGAATGCTATAGGTAACTACTAGGATGTAATGTGTACAGGATGACTGAAGTTAGCTAACACTGCTGGATGATAGATAGGACTGTTGTTAAGAGAGTAGATCCTAAGAGTTCTCACCACAAAGAGAAAAATTTTACCCCTTTTTTCTTTTTTTTTTTTTTCTTTCTTTTCCTGTTACTGTATCCATGTGAGGAACTGGATATTAGCTGAATCTATTGTGGTCATCATTTCACAATATATGTACATCAAACCATCATGCTGTATGCCTTAAACTTATAGAGTGGTGGATGTCAGTTGTTTCTTGATAAAACTGGGGGGAAAATAGTTTATGTATTCCATAAAGAGAGAACAATAAACAAATATGAATTCCTTTTTGTAGTAATAGAAGTTAGCAACTGTGAAACTATTTTCTGCGTATTCTAGACTCAATCAAATGAATAAACATATTGATACTAACGAGAGTAAAATTTTTCATTTTGGGGAACTTGAAATATCAGTATGAATTATGCTTCTCAAGGGTTGGAGTCTGGGATTTAGGCTGTAGTTAATTTTCTGATTTAGTTCTCAGCTCATTGTGTTGCTTTGGTTTGATCTTGTGCATATCTAATTGGAAAAGAGTCTAGGACTTTTACTAGTTCATACACAGAATTAGCCTATCCTTTTTTCCAGATCATATGTCTGGAATTTTTCTCATACTATCCAGTTGTCAGGAAACCGTTCTCTTGGATCTTTAGCTAGAAAAATAAGATTTCTCTCCAAAACTTAGTTTCCCACTGCAAATCAATTCCACACTCCTGGTCACTCTCATGGCAAAGCAGAAAGACAAAAGAAAGAGCAAAATTAATAGGGATTCCTCCTAAGTATTTGGGCCACAAGTTCTGCTTTTCCTAGTTTCTCTGGCCAGAAAAGTGAATTTTCTCTCAAGATGCTCCATCACTGGTATATGCTATACAATTCCTTGTCCAGTGCTACCCTCAAAGCAGAGAGTTGGGGAAAAACCCCCCATGATCTTCAGTTCTTTATTTTCTTTGATTACCTTTGCTAAGACTCATACACACATACACACACACACACACACACACACACGTGTGTGTGTGTGTGTGTATATATATATGAATAATATATAAATAGAAATAAATGTATTACAAATATTTTCAAAACAATAACTTTTGTCTATTTTTTGTTAGCTTTTAAAAATTTACTTGGAGTTTTTTCTTCAAAATGTTCTGTACTCACTTTTGTTACTGTATAACCAATGTTTCATGCATCCTTAAAATGTTGATGTGGTCTATTTCATTATTTATTTTAAAATATTCAATTTTCTTTATCATTTTTCTGTAATTCATGGTTTATTCAGTTGTATGCTGTTTAATTTCCACATTTGAAGTATTTCCAATATATTATATTGATGGTTTTTTAATTTAACTGTTTTTATCATGAAAATATTATCATATTTGTATTTTTTATGATTATATATTTATGTTCATGAACAGACTTATAATTGCTTTAAACCCATTGTTAAATTTCACATTTGAGTCAGCTCTATTTTGGTTTCTATTGGCTTCTTTTTCTATTGAAATTCTCATGTATATTTGCATGCCTAGTCATTTTTGAGAAATTATTGGGAATTTAAAATAATATATTGTAGAATCTCTGTATTTTATCTTCTTTTGAAGTGTATTATTTTTGATCTGCTATGCAGTTAACTTGGCTGAACTCAAACTCAATACTCACTTGAAAGAAGGTGAAACCTCTGCTTTTTTTTAGCCTTCCAGGTATGTCACCTCACCTTGAAATCTTCCTTAAGCATGAACAGATTAGAGGTCAGATGAGGATTTTGGTGCCATTTATATGCAACTTTTATGACTTTTCCTTCTGTGGCTATCTTCCTGGGATTTCTTCCTTCATCTTCCATGCATTTAAGGAATCCTACATTGTACCCTCCGTTTCCTTAAGACTGTTTCCTTAAGGACTGTGCCTTTCTACTTGAGTTTTAGCTGTCCTGTACTGCAGGAATAGAGAATACACTTACAAAAAAAAAATGTATAAATCCAAGTCCCATCCACTATGGTGCCATTCTTTCAAGGATAGGCTCCCTTATTTCTGTCTGAATTTGGTTATTCTTCAGTGTCTCAAAAGAATTATTTTTTATATTTTGTGCAGAATTTATAATTGTTATTTGCAAAAGACTCAGTTTCAGGGTAGAAACTGTCATTACTGAAATCTACACTATTCCACAAATATATGGAAGTGTTCTATATAATGTTTGAGGTATATTTGGCTTATGTACATAAGTATATTTATATTAATTTTATTAATTAAATCTTTACCATAATTTTTATTTTTGTTCTTTTGGATGAAGAGATTCTTAAATTTCCTAATTTGATTGTTTTTTCCCTGTAGTTCGCTTTGCATTGTACTTTTTCTTTCTTTTTTTTCATTACATAATTTATTGCTATGTTTTTCAGCTCATAAAGATTCATAATTGTTACATTTGTTCTAATGTAATATGGCGTTCTTTTCCCTGCTCATTTTATTCTTCTTGAATTATACCTTTGCATCATTTAATTTATTACATGATTTACTATTGCTCATCATCATTATTATTATTATTTTTTTTTATTTATTTGACAGACAGAGATCACAAGTAGGTAGAGAGGCAGGCAGAGAGAGAGAGAGGAAGAGAAGCAGGCTTCCCACTGAGCAGAGAGCCTGATGCGGGGCTCGATCCCAGGACCCTGAGATCATGACCTGAGCCAAAGACAGAGGCTTTAACCCACTGAGCCACCCAGGCGCCCACTGCTCATTATTTCTACTTAACTTTTTTAGAATGTAATTCTTGAGGACAAATATTTTTAATATGTTGATAGATAGGATCCCATTTTCTAAACTTATATGAGATGTATGATGGTGGTGATCTATTGCTTAAGTACTGGCTAAAAGCATACTAATAGAAGTGAATTTTATATAAAAGCAAGTAATATAAGGTATTTGCTTGAAAAAATTTTAGTCAAAATATTGTCTTTAATTTTCAAATGTGTTGGGGTCAAGTCAATGTATAATATTTTCTTCACACTTAGACTAGTAACTTTATACTATAAGGATTCCATTATTATACCGCACATTGTAATAACATCCTTTATTTGTTTAATGTGTATGTGTCTAACTTTACATGAGTCATTTTCTTTAATGTCATTTTTAAACAAATGGGCAGCAATAGAGATGCCTTGTAGCCATCTGTAGTTCAACAATTTTGTAATCAAAGTGGCAATAGACATTTGCTTCACTCTTGAATATTCAGCATATTTTAATCTAAACAAGTTATCAGAAACTAAATCATATACCAATTTGAATTCTAAAACTGAAAAGAAGCTCTAAATATGATTTACTTAAATTTTTCTTAAGTATATTATAATTTAGAATTCATTAACACATTTTTACTGAATTAATTTTTAATATCCAGTGACAAATTAGATTTTAAAACTATAGTTGATACTAAATTGATTAAATATCAAAATAGAAAACACCCAATTAATAGTCTTAATATATTTTTTTCTGTATAAGAAGTGATGAAATATCCTGAAATAGATATTTTAGTTAGAATATGATATCTTTCAGAGTATTTGTATGTGTTTATATAAATTAACATTAAATTTTTTAAAACAAATGAAGCCTTTTTCATTTTGTGCATTTATTTTGAATTAGCAATCAAGTAAGGATATAGTATTTTTTTAATTTGCAAAATACAGATCTCGAACAATAAACGGATGACATAAGTAATTTTAGATTAATTAAAATAGATTAATTTGTCCATAGACCTCTGGGATTCAACATTATCACAATTGTTAGACAGTTATGTCCATCACAGGGAGCACACCACTATGTTTGAGACTAATAGTTAATTAAACAAAAATCAAACTTTATCCTCATAACAGAGAATTAGTAAAAAAGCATGGCCATAAACAGTAAGTACAAAAAAAGTCCAGAAAGTGTTCTAAAGTATTCACATTCTAAGTGACTTTTCATTAGATGAATGAGATAAACTTTGTTTAGTATTGAAACACAATGGATTAATTTTTAAAGTTAGAACACCCAAATTCTAGCTCTGTCTCTGCCACCTACTCAGAATGTGTTTTCAGAACAATCACTTAAATACTTGAGTTTAATTTGTAAAATAGGAATAATAATACCTTTTCTCTCTTTCTCATAGACTTATCAATAGATAACTTTGATTCCTCATAGAGAATCAAATCAAATAGTTTTATACCTAAAAGCACTTTCTAAACCTACCAAAAATATGTAAAAATTCTTTTTATTTGTAGATATAGTCATTTTTACATATTCGTTTAAATTCTGTTCTTTTATTAAGTGATTTGGTACTTTGTACTCTATTTTCCTTGAATTCTATACAAATATGAAAGAATATTCAAAGTCTTGCCATATTGCAGAGTTTTGTCATGAGAAAACAAATATGAAGTAAGAATGGAATAATCAGAGGAAGCAAGCAAAACCAGCAGTCCTCTTAGACTACAAGGTTCTGATCTTGACCAATCAGCAAAGGCTTTATTATCTACTGTGTACTTATGAAAAACCTTGTAAATTGAAAACATAGTCACAATATTTTGTTATTTCTCATTTTAAAATGTGGTTTATTCTTTAATCCTTTCAATCTGGTCTAGTCTTTGACCAACACAATGTGGAAATCACATTGTGTGAATCACCCAGCATACTTCTCAAGAGATCTTGCAGCTTCCATTTTCATCCTTTTAAATAAATGTTGCCTAATAGCTTCCACATAAAACATTGCATTCTAGCCTAGAGAGTGGGAGACCATGTGGAGGAAAATGGAGCCAAATCCAAATTCCAAATTAGTTGGTGACGTTATCTTGAACATTCCATCCTGGCTGTCCCTAGAGTTACAGCAAATCCAACAGAGGAATTATACAGCCAGCCCTCAGATTTGTGAGTAATAATAAATTATTAATGTTTTAAGCCACTAAATTTTAAGGTGTTCTTTTATACTATAGATAACCAATAAAATTTTCAAGGAGGAGGTAATATCTTGGCAAAATCTTATTATTTTCTTCTATCTGTAGTTTTGACCACAGTCTGACTAATGCCAAACCTCTTTGTATAGTAAAATAAAACTTTGACAGTGCTCAGTTCATTTTTGATTTTCAGTTAAGTGAGACAAATTAGTAATGACTGAATAATAATGAGTGGTAGTTGTCCAATTCTGGGTATCTATTTTCAGCTTAAGTCCTGCTGATAAAATAACTATTTCTATTTCCCTCTTCAGGAGGAATAAGGGTCATTGTAGGCATATAGATTTTGCTCCCAGGAAAGGATTTATGCTTTGTATTCCCTCCTATGTGGTACTCTTGTCTCAATCCTGTTAGAGATTATATCCCACCTCTTCTTTACTAAATTTTTCAGTGCAACCAAAGCATGCCTTACACTAGTGTTTAATCATTATGTTGGTTTTATATCACCACAGATATTTAGGGTAAGAGGAATCTGCTTTGAATAAGAAATAATACTTTATATTGGGGGAATTTAAAAAAATCTGCACTTACAGTTTTATTGGTGTTAGATTTACATATAATATATTGTTATATTTAGATTTGATATTTCATTATAGTAATCACTATTATTTTATAACAATGATATAAGACCATAGGAAAATGTATGTTGTTTTTTGAACAGAAATATCTTAGAATTATATTAGTAGGTAAAATTCTCAAGGAATAACTCCCTAGTCAGTTTTGATAGTAAGTGCTAAGAAGAAGTAAACAGAATTGGAATATCCTCCTAATAAGTAGGTTTATTTCTTTTTTGTCAAATATTTATTTCTTAAGGATTAAGTAATCACCTGTATATTCTAATATAAGGTTCCAAATTTGTCCATTTGCTAAGATTTAAATTTGTAACTTTTCTAAGATACTTGGGGATGAATGATGTCTCTTGAGAGAAGTTGTCATGCTACTCTGAGAATTAAGAACAAATTTGGAGAAGAGAAAATGGTACATGCTGAAATAAGAATGTTATGCTTTGCTTGCCTCAGCATTTTTTCTTCTTCCATTTTAATATCAATAATTACAATTTATCAGCTAGGGCATCACAATCAGTTGATGTCTGTCATTCAGGTCATATGTATGAGGTATAGTAAGAGAAAAATCTTAGCTTCCTCATCTTTGAAAATTAATATATTCTTTAAGAAAAACCTTTTTTCTCAGATTTTAATTTTAAGTTATCTCTACACACAGTGTGGGGCTTGAACTCACAACCCAGATATCAGGAGTTCCATGCTCTACTGACTGAGACAGCCAAGAAGGATTTTTTTTAGCTACTTTTACAATAACAAACTCTTGAGTTTCTGGATCCAATTCTAACATGTGTGTGTTGGGGGGGGTGGTAGGAGGGGTGTCTCCTCCATACTGCAAAGTAATTCTTCAGACATGAGTTGGGTGTTCTATAATTTAACTCAATTCTGACACTGTCTGCCCAGAGATCACATCAGATTCCACAAGTTAAGAATTTGGTCTTCCACTATTGGCCCCTCCCCACAACACACACACTTCAGATACATTGGGTGCATTGCAAGCTGTGGTTCTTACCTGTGTTTCTGGTCAACTGACTACAAATCATAGGTTCCCAAACCCATTCCTCAGGTTTGATTTATTTGTTAGATCAGTTCTAACTCTGTAACTTAGAGAAACATTTTACTTACTATATTACTGGTTTATTATAAAAGTAAATAACTGAGGAGTAGCCAGATGGAAGAGATGCATAGGGCAAGGTATGGGGAAAGGAGACTGAACTTCCCAGTATAGTCCATGTACATCACTCTCGCAGCACCTCTATTTGTTCACCAACCAGAAGCTCTCTGAACACTCTCCTTTTGAGTTTTTATGAAGCTTTATTATATAGACATGATTAATTAAATAAAAGACCATTGGTAATTGATTTAATCCCCAGGCCCCCTTTCCCACCCCAGAGGTTGAAGTTGAGACTGAAAGTTCCAGCCCTTTAATAAGCACAGTTGGTTCTTCTGGCAACCAGCCTCCATCCACAGGCCATTAACCTAACAGAAAGACACCATCACTGTATTTATCACTAGGAAATTCAAAGAGTTTTAGGAGCTCTGTGCCAGAAATGGGTACAAAGACTAAATGTATATTTTTTATTATAAATCATGATATCATACAAACATGTCTTTCCAGTGCTTCTTTTTTTTTTTCTTTAAGATTTTATTTATTTGACAAGCAGAGATCACAAGTGGGCAGAGAGGCAAGCAGAGAGAGAGGAGGAAGCAGGCTCCCCGCTAAGCAGAGAGCCCAATGTGAGGGTCAATCCCAGGACCCTGAGATCATGGCCTGAGCCGAAGGTAGAGGCTTAACCCACTGAGCCACCCAGGCGCCCCATCCAGTGCTTCTTTTAAATGGTTATATTAAGATAGATCAGCTTGGCTGGTAATTAATTAATTCTTGATGCAATGTGACCAAATTTAAAGAAGTTTCAAAGTGCCTCAATTTTAATTTTATAACATTCACGCTCTAATTTTTTAACAATGATTTAAAAGAATAATGCCTCTTGTTTGGGAAAATAAAAAATACATTATGCAGGAGGGAGGAGTCAAGATGGCGGAGAAGTAGCAGGCTGAGCCTACTTCAGGTAGTGGGAGATCAGCTAGATAGCTTATCTAAAGATTGCAAACACCTACAAATCCAACAGGAGATCGAAGAGAAGAACAGCAATTCTAGAAACAGAAAATCAACCACTTTCTGAAAGGTAGGACTGGCGGAGAAGTGAATCCAAAGCGACAGGAAGATAGACCGCGGGGGGAGGGGCCGGTTCCCGGCAAGCGGCAGAGCAATGGAGCACAAAATCAGGACTTTTAAAAGTCTGTTCTGCTGAGGGACATCGCTCCAGAGGCTTAACCGGGGTGAAGCCCACGTGGGGTCAGTGTGGCCTCAGGTCCCGCAGGGTCACAGAAGGATCGGGGGTGTCTGAGTGTCACAGAGCTTACTGGTATTAGAACAGGGAAGCCGGCTACAGAGACAGAGCCGAGGAGTGAGCTCTAAGCTCGGGTTTACCTTGAACCGCTCGCAGGCTAGGTCAGCTCGGAGAGCGGCCGGAGGCCAGGGTGACGGGAGTAATTGGGCGCTGTTCTCTGAAGGCGCACTGAGGAGTGGGGCCCCGGGCTCTCGGCTCCTCCGGGCCGGAGACTGGGAGGCCGCCATCTTCATTCCCGTCCTCCGGAACTCTACGGAGTGCGCTCAGGGAACAAAAGCTCCTGAAAGCAAACCCAAGCTGATTACTCAGCCCGGCCCCTGGTAAGGGTGGTGCAACTCCGCCTGGGGCAAAAACACTTGAGAATCACTACAACAGGCCCCTCCCCCAGAAGATCAACAAGAAACCCAGCCAGGACCAAGTTCACCTACCAAGGAGTGCAGTTTCAATACCAAGGAGAGCAGCGGAATTCCAGAGGAGGAGAAAGCAAAGCACGGAACTCATGGCTTTCTCCCCATGATTCTTTAGCCTTGCAGTTAATTTAATATTTTTTTTCTTTTTCAATATTTTTTTTTCTCTTCTTCTGCTAAATTTTTTTTAACTTTTACCCTTTTCTTTTTTAACGTTTTTTAACTAGTTTATCTAATATATATATATATTTCCTTTTTATATTTTTTCATTATTGGTTTTCTTTTTTTATTTGTTTCTTTTTTCTTTTTTCTTTTTTCTTTTTTTTTTTCTTTCTGAACCTCTTTATATCCCCTTTCCCCCACCCCCCTCACGATTTGGGATCTCTTCTGATTTGGCTAAAGCATATGTTCCTGGGGTTGTTGCCACCCTTTTAGTATTTTACTTGTTCCTTCATATACTCTTACCTGGACAAAATGACAAAGCGGAAAAATTCACCACAAAAAAAAAAAAGGACAAGAGGCAGTACCAAAGGCTAGGGACCTAATCAATACAGACATTGGTAATATGTCAGATCTAGAGTTCAGAATGACGATTCTCAAGGTTCTAGCCGGGCTCGAAAAAGGCATGGAAGATATTAGAGAAACCCTCTCAGGAGATATAAAAGCCCTTTCTGGAGAAATAAAAGAACTAAAATCTAACCAAGTTGAAATCAAAAAAGCTATTAATGAGGTGCAATAAAAAATGGAGGCTCTCACTGCTAGGATAAATGAGGCAGAAGAAAGAATTAGTGATATAGAAGACCAAATGACAGAGAATAAAGAAGCTGAGCAAAAGAGGGACAAACAGCTACTGGACCACGAGGGCAGAATTCGAGAGATAAGTGACACCCTAAGACGAAACAACATTAGAATAATTGGGATTCCAGAAGAAGAAGAAAGAGAGAGGGGAGCAGAAGGTATATTGGAGAGAATTCTTGGAGAGAATTTCCCCAATATGGCAAAGGGAACAAGCATCAAAATCCAGGAGGTTCAGAGAACCCCCCTCAAAATCAATAAGAATAGGTCCACACCCCGTCACCTAATAGTCAAATTTACAAGTCTTAGTGACAAAGAGAAAATCCTGAAAGCAGCCTGGGAAAAGAAGTCTGTAACATACAATGGTAAAAATATTAGATTGGCAGCAAACTTATCCACAGAGACCTGGCAGGCCAGAAAGAGCTGGCATGATATATTCAGAGTACTAAACGAGAAAAACATGCAGCCAAGAATTCTATATCCAGCTAGGCTATCATTGAAAATAGAAGGAGAGATTAAAAGCTTCCAGGACAAACAAAAACTGAAAGAATTTGCAAACACCAAACCAGCTCTACAGGAAATATTGAAAGGGGTCCTCTAAGCAAAGAGAGACCCTAAAACTAGTAGATCAGAAAGGAACAGAAACAATATACAGTAACAGTCACCTTACAGGCAATACAATGGCACTAAATTCATATCTCTCAATAGTTACCCTGAATGTTAATGGGCTAAATGCCCCAATCAAAAGACACGGGATATCAGAATGGATAAAAAAACAAAAGCCATCTATATGTTGCCTACAAGAAACTCATTTTAAACCCGAAGACACCTTCAGATTTAAAGTGAAGGGGTGGAAAAGAATTTACCATGCTAATGGACATCAGAAGAAAGCAGGAGTGGCAACCCTTATATCAGATCAATTAGATTTTAAGCCAAAGACTATAATAAGAGATGAGGAAGGACATTATATCATACTCAAAGGATCTGTCCAACAAGAAGATCTAACAATTTTAAATATCTATGCCCCTAACGTGGGAGCAGCCAACTATATAAACCAATTAATAACAAAATCAAAGAAACACATCAACAATAATACAATAATCGTAGGGGACTTTAACACTCCCCTCACTGAAATGGACAGATCATCCAAGCAAAAGATCAACAAGGAAATAAAGGCCTTAAAGGACACACTGGACCAGATGGATATCACAGATATATTCAGAACATTTCATCCCAAAGCAACAGAATACACATTCTTCTCTAGTGCCCATGGAACATTCTCCAGAATAGATCACATCCTCGGTCCTAAATCAGGTCTCAACCGATATCAAAAGATTGGAATCATTCCCTGCATATTTTCAGACCACAATGGTCTGAAGCTAGAACTCAATCACAAGAGGAAATTTGGAAAGAACCCAAATACATGGAGACTAAACAGCATCCTTCTAAAGAATGAATGGGTCAACCAGGAAATTAAAGAAGAATTGAAAAAATTCATGGAAACAAATGATAATGAAAACACAACGGTTCAAAATCTGTGGGACACAACAAAGTCAGTCCTGAGAGGAAAATATATAGCGGTACAAGCCTTTCTCAAGAAACAAGAAAGGTCTCAGGTACACAACCTAACCCTACACCTAAAGGAGCTGGAGAAAGAACAAGAAAGAAACCCTAAACCCAGCAGGAAAAGAGAAATCATAAAGATCAGAGCAGAAATCAATGAAATAGAAACTAAAAAAACAATAGAACAAATCAACGAAACTAGGAGCTTGTTCTTTGAAAGAATTAATAAGATTGATAAACCCCTGGCCAGACTTATCAAAAAGAAAAGAGAAAGGACCCAAATCAATAAAATCATGAATGAAAGAGGAGAGATCACAACTAACACCAAAGAAATACAATCATAAGAACATATTATGAGCAACTCTATGCCAACAAATTTGACAATCTGGAAGAAATGGATGCATTCCTAGAGACATATAAACTACCACAACTGAACCAGGAAGAAATAGAAAGCCTGAACAGACCCATAACCAGTAAGGAGATTGAAACAGTCATCAAAAATCTCCAAACAAACAAAAGCCCAGGGCCAGACGGCTTCCCGGGGGAATTCTACCAAACATTTAAGGAAGAACTAATTCCTATTCTCCTGAAACTGTTCCAAAAAATAGAAATGGAAGGAAAACTTCCAAACTCATTTTATGAGGCCAGCATCACCTTGATCCCAAAACCAGACAAGGATCCCGCCAAAAAAGAGAACTACAGACCAATATCCTTGATGAACACAGATGCGAAAATTCTCACCAAAATACTAGCCAATAGGATTCAACAGTACATTAAAAGGATTATTCACCACGACCAAGTGGGATTTATTCCAGGGCTGCAAGGTTGGTTCAACATCCGCAAATCAATCAATGTGATACAACACATTAATAAAAGAAAGAACAGGAACCATATGATACTCTCAATAGATGCTGAAAAAGCATTTGACAAAGTACAGCATCCCTTCCTAATCAAAACTCTTCAAAGTGTAGGGATAGAGGGCACATACCTCAATATTATCAAAGCCATCTACGAAAAACCCATCGCAAATATCATTCTCAATGGAGAAAAACTGAAAGCTTTTCCTCTAAGGTCAGGAACACGGCAGGGATGTCCGTTATCACCACTGCTATTCAACATAGTACTAGAAGTCCTAGCCTCAGCAATCAGACAACAAAAAGAAATTAAAGGCATCCAAATCGGCAAAGAAGAAGTCAAACTATCACTCTTCGCAAATGATATGATACTATATGTGGAAAACCCAAAAGAATCCACTCCAAAACTGCTAGAACTTGTACAGGAATTCAGTAAAGTGTCAGAATATAAAATCAATGCACAGAAATCAGTCGCATTTCTCTACACCAACAACAAGACAGAAGAAAGAGAAATTAAGGAGTCAATCCCATTTACAATTGCACCCAAAACTATAAGATACCTAGGAATAAACCTAACCAAAGAGACTAAGAATCTATACACAGAAAACTATAAAGTACTCATGAAAGAAATTGAGGAAGACACAAAGAAATGGAAAAATGTTCCATGCTCCTGGATTGGAAGAATAAATATTGTGAAAATGTCTATGCTACCTAAAGCAATCTACACATTTAATGCAATTCCTATCAAAGTACCATCCATTTGTTTCAAAGAAATGGAACAAATAATCCTAAAATTTATATGGAACCAGAAAAGACCGCGAATAGCCAAAGGAATATTGAAAAAGAAAGCCAAAGTTGGTGGCATCACAATTCCGGACTTCAAGCTCTATTACAAAGCTGTCATCATCAAGACAGCATGGTACTGGCACAAAAACAGACACATAGATCAATGGAACAGAATAGAGAGCCCAGAAATAGACCCTCAACTTTATGGTCAACTAATCTTTGACAAAGCAGGAAAGAATGTCCAATGGAAAAAAGACAGCCTCTTCAATAAATGGTGTTGGGAAAATTGGACAGCCACATGCAGAAAAATGAAATTGGATCATTTCCTTATACCACACACGAAAATAGACTCAAAATGGATGAAGGACCTCAATGTGAGAAAGGAATCCATCAACATCCTTGAAGAGAACACAGGCAGCAACCTCTTTGACCTCAGCCACAGCAACATCTTCCTAGGAACATCGCCAAAGGCAAGGGAAGCAAGGGCAAAAATGAACTATTGGGATTTCATCAAGATCAAAAGCTTTTGCACAGCAAAGGAAACAGTTAACAAAACCAAAAGACAACTGACAGAATGGGAGAAGATATTTGCAAACGACATATCAGATAAAGGGCTAGTGTCCAGAATCTCTAAAGAACTTAGCAAACTCAACACCCAAAGAACAAATAATCCAATCAAGAAATGGGCAGAAGACATGAACAGACATTTCTGCAAAGAAGACATCCAGATGGCCAACAGACACAGGAAAAAGTGCTCCATATCACTCGGCATCAGGGAAATACAAATCAAAACCACAATGAGATATCACCTCACACCAGTCAGATGGCTAAAATTAGCAAGTCAGGAAATGACAGATGCTGGAGAGGATGCGGAGAAAGGGGAACCCTCCTACACTGTTGGTGGGAATGCAAGCTGGTGCAACCACTCTGGAAAACAGCATGGAGGTTCCTCAAAATGTTGAAAATAGAACTACCCTATGACCCAGCAATTGCACTGCTGGGTATTTACCCTAAAGATACAAACGTAGTGATCCGAAGGGGCACGTGCACACGAATGTTTATAGCAGCAATGTCTACAATAGCCAAACTATGGAAAGAACCTAGATGTCCATCAACAGACGAATGGATAAAGAGGATGTGGTATATATACACAATGGAATACTATGCAGCCATCAAAAGAAATGAAATCTTGCCATTTGCGACGACGTGGATGGAACTAGAGGGTATCATGCTTAGTGAAATAAGTCAATCGGAGAAAGACAACTATCATATGATCTCCCTGATATGAGGGAGAGGAGATGCAACATGGGGGGTTAAGGGGGTAGGAGAAGAGTAAATGAAACAAGATGAGATTGGGAGGGAGACAAACCATAAGTGACTCTTAATCTCACAAAACAAACTGAGGGTTGATGGGGGGAGGGGGTTGGGAAAGCTGGGGTGGGGTAATGGACATTGGGGAGGGTATGTGCTATGGTGAGTGCGGTGAAGTGTGTAAACCTGGCGATTCACAGACCTGTACCCCTGGGGATAAAATATATGTTTATAAAAAATAAAAAATTAAAAATTAAAAAATTAAAAAAAAATACATTATGCAAATATAAATTTAAATAGATGTAAACATTATTAAATATCAGTGTAAATACGGATAAAACAGTCCACTTGACCAGAAGAATTAATAGAAACTCAGCTGTCTAGTGTTGAGTGGATAATGAAATAAGGAAGAATGTGCAGATGGGTTAATTGTGCTAAAATCTTAATGAAATAATTTCTTTATTTAGAATTTTTTTAAAGATTTACTTACTTATTTTTTAGAAAGAGGGAGCACACATGAGTGGGGGAGTGGCAATGAAAGGGGGAAGGAAGCAGACTCCCACTGAGCATGGAGTCAGACGCAAGGTTGGATCTCAGGAATCCAAGATGATGATCTGAGACAAAACCAAGAATCAGTTGTTTAACTGACTGAGAGACCCAGGATCCCCTAAGTAGCTTAATTTCTAACAAAAGTTAGAAGTGGATACCTTGGCTTTAATGTCATTTCAAAGCCAAATATTTTGGGACATTTCTGTGCCATATTACTGAATACACTGCTGATAGGTTCCCCTACACTGATTTTTTACTATTTCCATAGCCTTGCCTTCTCTGCAGTGTCATATAGTTGAAATCATACAGTATGCAGTCTTTGGCTTCTTTCACTTAGTAATATGCATTTAAGTTTCCTTCATGTCTTTTCATGGTTAGATGACAGCATTCTCTCTCTCTCTCTCTTTGCATTGAATATTCCATTGTCTAGAGGTACCACAATTTATTTATCCATTCACTTTCTGAAGGACATCTTGGTTGCTTCCAAGTTTTAACAATTACAAACAAAACTGCTATAAACATCAGTGTGCAGGGTTTTGTGTGGACATAAGTTTTCAAGGCTTTGGGTAAATACCAAGGAGCATAATTGCTGGATTATATGGTAAGAGTATGTTTAGTTTTGTAAGATACTGCCAAACGTCTTCCAAAGTGACTGTAACATTTTGCATTCTTAACAGCAATGAATGAGAATTTCTGTTGTATCACACCCCTGTCAGTGTTTGATGTTGTCAGTGTTTTGGATTTTGGCTATTCTAATAAACCTGTACTGGTATCTAGTTGTTACTTGAATTTGCATTTCCCTGATGACATATGATTTGGGACATCTTTTCATATGCTTATTTTCCATCTGCATGTCTTCTTTGGTGAGATATCTGTTAAGGTCTTTGGCCTACTTTTTAATTGGTTTGTTTGTTTTATTTTTGAGTTTTAAGAATTCTTTGTACATTTTGGATAACAGTCCTTTAATTGATGCAGCTTTTACAAATATTTCTCCCAATCTGTGGCTTGTCTTCTCATTCTCTTGATGGGGTCTTACAAAGAGCAGAAGTTTTTAATGTCAGTGAAGCCCAGCTTACTAATGATTTCTAAACTGTTGTTACTATATCCAGGGTCACCTAGGTTTTCCCTTATGTTGTCTTCTAGGAGTGTTATAGTTTTGTGTTTTACATTTAAGCCTATGATCTATTTTTAGTTCATTTTTGAAGGGTATAAGGTTCCGGTCTAGATTTATTTTATCTTATTTTTTTCATGGTAATGTCCAGTTGTTTCAGAACCAATGGTTGGAAAGACTATCTTGACTCCATTGTACTGCCTTTGCTCATTTTTCAAAGATCAGTTAATTGTATTTATGTGGGTCTATTTCTGGTCTCTATATTTTATTTCATTAATCTGTCTATTCTTTAGCCAAAGCCACACTGTCCTGATTACTGTATCTTTATAAGTCATGAAGACATGTACCTTCAGTCTTCCAACTCTGTTCTTCCTTTTCTAATATTGTGTTGGCTCTTCTTGGTGTTTTCTGCCTCCATATAAACATATTATATCCATTCATGTTTGTCTTAGGATAGATTCTCTTTTGTTAACTACTCAAAAAAGAATCTGACTTTAATATATCAAAAATTTCCCTTACCTATAGTACACATTCTGAATACTTCACAGTACTCTTTTTAAACCTCGAGTTTTTGTGCAGTTTTTCACTATTTCTTCATTTGTTTCAATCTAATTCAGGAGACTCCACTTCCATGTGAATACAGTTTTAAAGAAGGACTTGACATCTTTTCTGACTCTCTTTCCCTTTTCTTTCTTTCCCTCACAGTCCCTTATCTCTTATGCTTTGAGAGTGAGGCCCTAATGAACAAATCATTTGTACTTTTTAAATGAAATCAAAGTGTTGTAAAGATCATAAACACATGGAGAGAGGCAGGAAGAAAAAAAAAATAGCTGCAGTTATCAAACATTGAAGAATAAAAGGAAGTATCTACTTTTATTTCAAAATTTCAAGTAACTGTTTTGTATTTCCCTGGAATTCTAGTCACTGTATTGAAATGTGGAAAATGCAACAGTTGAAAAAATCAGAATCTATTATAGCTTTCAGAACAGTTGTTGTTAGGCTAATTCTGTCAATATGAAGACCTTTATTAAAATGAAACTATATTTCTTGAAGTAAACTTATTTTTAGAATAGAAATTCTAAATTATCAAATTGTATTTGTGGTATAAATTGACTTAAAAGAAAAATGAATTAAATGAATAAATTAGTTTCCATAAGATTACTGTAGTGTATTTTGCTTCTATATTTTCATAATTAAAAATTTCCTTTTAACTACCACAGACAACAGTCAGTGAATCTCAGCCTCATCATACTAGAGGTTGGCAGTTCTTCATGTGAGGGATTATATTTAGAAATTTATTTGCCTTATGAACTGACAGAGTAAAGTTGATTGGCCTCCAGGCCTGGGATCTTGGGTCAGGCCATTGATAAAGTTCAGTGGCTAAGAAAGAGGTCAGTGATTACTATTTATAATTTGTTTTCTGATAATTTTATCATGCACATGTACTCAGAGGCCATAGGTTGCAGTTCATAAATTGAAACAAATGAATAAAAATATGTAAAACTAATTCTGTCAGTTTTCAAAGACTAAGATATTTGTTACAGTTATTTAAATTAGTATGACTTTATGCATTAACTAGAAAGTACAGGTGTACAATAACAAAATATCATCCTGGTTGTTCTCCTTTATGAATTTTCAGATATGAATATTTACAAAAATGTTATTGATGAAGAATTACAAGTCAACGCAAAATATAAAGGGTAAGTCTTTTCATGTAAATTTGTTTCATAGTTCTTCACTCTTATATCTTTTTGTTCCTTAATGATCAAGAGTTTGAACATCATTTTATCTCTTTTATATGTATAAAAAATGTTCTATCTAAAATACATTTTATGTATTAGTTTCTAGATTTGTCATTGGCCAAGTATTCTCTTACTATTTATCAAATCTCTTTATTGGTAAATTCTGCCAAGATTTTTTTTGGAGTTAAATGTTTTATTCTGTTTGACTGACATGCACAAAATCTATATTGAATTTCCTGTAGTATTCCTGGAAATTTTGTTTTAGGAACATTCTTAATACCTTGAAAAACATAGTATACAGATATAGCTTAAAACAGTATTTTTACCAAAAAATAACCAAGGTTTTTGTCTGCAAACATAGTCATTAATTAAATCAAACTCTTATAAATGTTATGAGATTAAATTATTCTGAAAATGCTTTTCCTTCATTTGTTTTTGCTTGGTTTTCATGGAACTCTGTATTGATAGGGAAAATGGGGTCATTTCAAACGATGATAACTGTGTAACCTCTATCTAATTAAAATGGGAGCCCAAGGAGGCTGGAGAGTAGAAGTATACCTGTTTCTTACGTGACTCTACAATGTGGAGGATGTAGGAAGGAATGCTTTCCTCAGAATTTTGTTCTTGAAAAGCTGAAGGTAGGTAGCAACACACAGCAAATAACATAAAAGCTTCAGAGTATATATGTGGCAACATAGGTCAATATTTGATTTTGAGTCTGGGACAGCTAGGACATCCATTACTGGGGATCACTCATTGCCATGTTCCTTATATTTTTATAAAGATAGGGCTTTAACTGGCCTAAATAAGTGTGAAGTATTTAAATGGCTAATTTTTTTTTAAAGGCAACTTTTTTTTTTTTTTTTTAAGATTTATTTACTTATATGAGAGAAAGAGAGAGAGAGAGTGCATGAGCAGGAGAGGCAGAGGGAGAGGAAGAGAGAATCTCAAGCAGACTGCGTGCTGAGCTCAGGGCCCAATAGGAGGCTCAATCTCAGGACCCTGAGATCAGGACTCTGAGATCACAACCCAAGCCAAAACCAAAAGTAGGTTGCTTAAACAACTGTACCACCCAGGGGCCCAGCCAAAAGGGCAACTTTAAAAAAATGCCTGTTAAAAAGTTTAGTTATCATGTAGAAGATGATCATGTTGTTTGGGGATGGGGTGTTAATGCCTCTCTTAGATTAATACATAAACTAAACATAGAGAATACTTACTGGTTAAGTGACTTTTACTAGAGAAAGTGATATTCTGAGGAAATTAGGGGATTACATTTGATCACATAAAGTGATCAGTTTTACTTGGTGTAAATATCCACAGTAAGATAGATTACTATGTACACAAATCAAACTTGGTGTGATCACTGTTAGTGGGGAGGTTGAATTACCTTGTATTAAAAATAAGGGCATTGGAATTGGACTATGTCTACTTCAACTTTGGTTATGGTTCATTCTAACTCTGTACTAACTATGGGGAAGTTCCTTAAATTCTCTAAACCTCAATTTCTTCATGTATAGATTTGAATTAATGGGGTTGGTGTGAGGATTAAAATAGATTATGTGTATAAAACTGTTAGAACAGTGGCTGACATATGTAAGTGTCCAATAGATGTTGGTATGGTAAGTGAGCTTTAACATGCTATAAGATAGAATGTTTCTATCTTCATTATATAGAGATATTTTACAGGTACTGGTTGGAAATTAATGTTAGTTATCTCTCTAAACATAAGTTCTCCCTCAAGGGGAAGCAACATTTCCCAGGGACCTCAGGAGTAACTAAATCTATTAAGTGATCAAGCAACCCATAAGCTAGGCTGCAGTGGCAGCTGCTAGATTTACTTGCCACATTTTCATAAATGTGTGAGACAATGAGCCCAAATGAAAATACAAAGCTTATTACTTATGTGGCAGTTTTACAGACTCACACAGAAACCTGTGGTTGTACCCCAAAATGAGGGCAAGGGAGTACTGCATACAGTTGAAACTATGAATTGGGATGAGAAATGGTTTTGTGAAAATCTCCCATAAGATATAGATGAGAAACTGTAGACAACAGTGGTTTATTAGGATGTCTGCCCTTGAAGACATCCTGAAGGCCATTCCACCAAAACTGAGGCCGGGCATTGCCTACGTGGTCTATGTGGTGACATGCAAAGTGTCCTGGATGCCATAGTAGAACTATAGCCTTACAGTGCCAATTAGATTAAGAAGAGGATCAAAAGCTGAGGGATACTCTTGGCCTGTTCCACCCTCTCTAAGAGTTTCCCAAGTTAGATGTCCACAGTTATAAACACAATATTCTGGTGACAGTGCTAAGAGATGGTGTTTCCAGAGTGCTAAGTGATTGGTGAGGGTTTTTACAGACTTTGTCAATTCATGTGCATCACGGTCTCTCCTTCTCAGGGTCTGATATGGACAAAATCCAGGCAAGAACCAAGGTGTGGTAGACCGGAAAAATCATGGAGTGGATAGGTACATAAGCTGTTGTTCAGAGTCTTAGGGAAGCACACACTTAGGTTTCCTCCAGATGTTGTGTGATTCTTTACACTGTTTTTTTTTTTTTAATCGGAAAAAGTTTATAATTGAAGATTAGGATTGTATCAGGACTCCTTTTATAATAGGTGTTAAGTTAGGACATTTGATGCAACAAAATTTATCAGAGAATCTTAACTATGAATAATGCAATTTTACTTAGCATTGTCTCTCTGCATCTTTTTCTCTAGGACCTGAGATTACAGGAGTACATTGGGATTTAGAGGAAATTTTCAATGGGAGCATGAATACAGCAGAAGGAGATACCTCAAAAATGGAAAAAAGTCTCCATAGGATTGAGTGTCTTTCCTTCTCAAAACACACATTCCATAAATATTAAACACTTCAGTTTTCTGATGTGCAAACTTTCATGTGCTTTTGTGCACACTACTCTTTCTGCTCAGAATGAACCTCTCTCCAAACCCTATAAATCTGAAGAATGCTTACTTATCATTTAGAATTATCTTAAATTCCTAAATACCTTGTTCTTCCCTACTTTGTCATCAGATAACCCTCACTCTCCTGTGCCTTGTATATACTTCTGTTATTATGTTTACCACAGTAAACCATTTTATTTCTTTCTACATATTTATTTGTGCTTATTAACTATAACATCTTTGAGTTCCAGTTCATGGTTCCTGATTTTGCATCCTTGGTGTAGGATTCTTTAAGTTTTTGTTCCATTGAATTGAATTGAATTGAATTGAATTGAATTGATTGGTTGTGTATTTTTCTATGAAACCATCCACACTCTTTCCTCATTTCCTTCTGACCTATGGCAGGTATTTGAGAGATGGACAAGTTTAAGGGCACAGTCTTTTTGAAATGGAGCAGAATAAAGTTAAATGAGCCACAAAGAGATCAATTCCTACCATTAGACCACAGAAGCCTAATACTCAAACCAACGAGCACACCTTTGAGGGCTGTAATGAAGCTAGAAATAGATATTCTCTTTCTTTGCTGTGGTTTGGCCTGTAAGAGATCTGTATTTCCAGACTTCCAGAAAACAGAAACTATTAAAATAAAGTAAATTCTTACTGGTAAAGTTATTCACACACTTAGTGGAGAAGGTAAAACTAATATGAATGAAATGTATTTTAAAGTCATAAAACAATTCAAAAATTTAAGGAACTAGAATAAGATTGAAAATAATTAAAAATGTGAACTACTTCAAAGGAATTTCATAATACCTATATTTTCTCAATTTCATAGTAGAATCATATAGTTTAAACTATTTGTAAGTTTATACTATCCTTTAATTTGAATTAGTAATAAATTGTCCCCAAAGGTCAGATGAATAGTTTATGGACTTCCTTTGTTCTATGAGGTGCTTTCAAGGAAATATAATTATTTACTTATCAAGAAAGTAAACATTTATCTCATAATAGGGGCTTGGTGGAATTAAGATTTTGTGTTATATATTCTACTTAATAATATCTATTTATTATATTTTACTTTGCCACTGTAGAAATAAATACAAAGATGGAATTTTTCATTTGGGCTGGATAGTTTTTTCTTTGGTGGATCAAATTTTGACTCAAGATAAATGGCCTAACAGAAATTGTAACCTTCTACAGATGTTTTCTGAACTTGTCAGATAGTAATGATCACCAAGGATACTTGTTAGTGCATGTAGATTACCAGTTAAATTTGATGCATTTGTGCTGGACTTTGTGAACCTGCTTCTTTTAATGTGGAACCAGGTGATTCTCAGTTTTCAGTACATGTGGACAACTGCATCTCTATACTATCACAATGAATGAAAAAATTTGGAACTTTTGCAGGTGTTTTTGGTCATTAATCATCATCTTTCCCGTTGAAATATTTATTTTCCTCTCCAGATTCATCTTTCACCACTAATCTGTTTTCTAAGGATAAGTCCTATTGTACAGCTCGCATGCTCCTTTTTTCTTTTGTCCATGATGTCTTCTGTGCTTTAAATCCTGGGGTCTATGCATTCCCTCACTTGGCTGACCACATTTGCCATCTGAGACTTAAATCTAGGTCCTTGAGGCATATTTCCTTAATATCCTGTGCCTTACATCTACCGTGATGTGCAGCATTCATCATAACACCCTTTTATTTTAAATCTCCCCGACTAGACCATGAGATTCTTATGGTCAGGCAAATTACTCTTCATCTTCCCAGATGACCATAAATCTGATATCTTCAATAAATTTAAAAAAAATAAAAGGTTAACAAAGAAATGAAGAGTACAAATTCTTTAGGTTCTATCTTTAGGCAAGTTTTATATTAATTAAGAGATCATTAACACAAAGACATTTAATTAACTAGTTTAAAAAGTATGGGGTGCCTGGGTGGCTCAGTGGGTTAAAGCCTCTGCCTTCGGCTCAGGTCATGATCCCAAGGTCCTGGGATCGAGCCCCACATCAGGCTCTCTGCTGAGTGGGGAGCCTGCTTCCCCCTCTCTGTCTCTGCCTGCCTCTCTGCCTGTTTGTGATCTCAGTCTGTCAAATAATAAAATAAAATATAAAATAAAAATAAAAAATAAAATAAAATCTTTACCAAAAAAAAAAGTAATACACATGCATGTAAATAGTGTAAGGTAATGCAAATTAAAAGTAAATTTTACCATCTCCAACTCATGATAGATAACCATTATTACTAGTTTCTTGTTTATATTTCTAGAAATGTTAATATAAATAAAACATGCATATGTAGATATAGATGTCATACATATTCATATATGCACAGATATACAAATATCCCTACATATATGTTTGTTTTGTGTACACTTTCATACAAAGAAAATACTATATTTATACCTAAAAATACCGTATTTATATCTAAATACTATATTTATATCTAAAAATACTATATTTATATCTTGGAGAAAATTTCACATCAGCTTATATAAATCCACTTCATTTCTTTTATTGGCTATCCTATTTTATGCATGCATCATGATATAGGTACTTAGTCCCCTCCTACCAGATATTCAGGTTATTTTCATTTTTTCTCATTACAAATAATACTGCAATGAATGTCCTTGCATATAAATCTTTGAGCAATTTTTCTTCACAATGGATTTAGGAGAGATATTTCCAAATTAACCTCGAGAAAGACTATCACAATTTGTACTCCCCTAAAGAAGACAAGAATGTCTATGTCTCTATACTCTCATTAACTTTGTATTATTCAGTTTATATATTCGGATGATCTCAGGTGTTTTAATTAGCATTTATTTACATATGAGTGAACAGGAGTGTTTGTGTGTGTATATTAAAGATTAGTATCTGAAGTAGGTTTGTTCTATGTTTTCTTTTATCTTAGATTCTATTATATCTCAATTTTTCTCTGCTCTACAGCTCTCCCAAAGTTTATTTTTTATGCTTTTGGTCACTACTTTTCTGTTCATTTCTGAAGTCCTATCTTTAATACTTTATTTTATTTTTTAAATATACGAAACTGTTCTTCAACATTTGCCTGTTTGAAATAGTTGACAATTTAGGTTTATGATTCATATAATGTCAGTTTGCCAATTTTGCCATTATACCCACTCTAGAGCTCTGGGTTTTGACTACCTGCCCACCTAGAGTTAATAATGCTTATTACTTAGTCAATAAGTACAGAAAAAACTTTTAAAGCTAAGAAAAGTTCTAAATGTGAGGTACATAAAGATTATTTAGAGTGGAAGGCACAGGCTTCTAGTTATGGAATGAATAATTCATGGGGATGAAAGGCACAGCATTGGGAAAATAGCCAGTCTTGTAGTAGTGCTGTATGGTAACAGACGGTAGCTACACTTGTAGTGACCATAGCATAATGTATGGACTTATCGAGTCACTGTGTTGTACACCTGAAACTAATGGAGCATTGTGTGTCAGGTATACTTCAATAAAAAAGAATATTTATTTAAAAACGTGGCATGCTTCTTGATTTTGTGGATCATCCCTGCACAGGGGCCAGGCAGATCTCTGTATCGTTTTAATTTTATCATATGGGCTCCTGAAGCAAGCACTAGACTTAATTTTTCTGATCATAGAGTTGTCTATTCTGGTATAATTTGTGTATGTATGCGATCACCTGAATGTGTGTTCCAGTATTTAATTTAACTTGTCCTCCTACTTAAAGGCTTTATCTGTTGGAGCTGCACTTGAGGAAAAGCCCTGAAATGATCTGCATTCTAAGTTTTGTGTATGTTCTAAGTTTTAGCATATTTCATCCATCTTTATCCGATTCCAAAATAATAAGGGTAAACGGGAGATAACTTTTAGTTATTCTCAGATTTTGGAAGTTTTTGAACACCGAGTGTCACACGTATCTTAAAGTATGAGATCTGTTGCCATTTGATATCTCTTATCTCCATTATAAAGTTTAACATCTTGCTTTACCACCCTCGTTTTAAATATGTATTTTAAAATTTTGTGTCTTAGAATACTGATGCTCACACATAAAGAAATGTTTATGTCTGTTAACCTTTCGCAGGGGTATCTCTCTCTCTCTCTTTCCATCTCTTTCTCTCTGTCTTCTTTTCCCATTCTCTCTCTCTCTCTCTCTCTCTCACGAAGTCAGGAATAGAAAGCAAGAAGAGACAGGAAATTGACCTCTTGACCAAGTTGTTCTGTTTGGTGAGGTTGTACCACATTGCCCTTACGAGATTTACAGTAAAAGCCGAGCAGAGGTCTGGAGTAGAGGGACTAACAGTGTTAGGATCAAAGGCCTAATTGTTTGTTTTCTTGAAGTTAGGGTTATTGGCAGCTGCCATTACACCATCCGTGCTGCTGTCACCCAGCACAGCCAACCAGCATGCGCTAATTGCAGTGGCCTTTTCATCAAGTAAGATCATCCCACTAAACACAAAGACCTGTCTCTCCATTAGCACAGACAGTAGCCAGCTAGATCAGCTGGGCTCCTTGAGTATGATTGGACTGTCATATTGTTATGATTTGTTCAAGTTTAGAGCATTTAGCAGATACCCTTTGCACCTCTCTTTGTACCTGAATACTATAACCTGACTGCCCCTATCATTTAAGAGGGTACTATAGCTTTTCAAAGTTCAGCAACGCACAATTGCAGGCAGGCAACTGGTTTCTGACAAGAGATCAATACTGTCCTTCCAAACGCTGGAGTCAAGCTGCTGGGTCTGTCAGAGGGATGTGTGCTGTAATTGGATCATGGATGCTGCGAGTCATCTGAGTTTCCCTTCAGCACTGTCACAGCTGTCAGATGTCATCCCTTTGTACAGCTGTCACTGCGGGAGGGTTGGGGCTCTCTTTCCGTTCTAACCCAATGCAAATGTCCACTTAGCAGATGAATATTGAAGATATTAGACACTTCTTTATGCCTTTATGCAAAATAAAGATCTGTGTCATCTGTGAATTTCATGGAAATAAGTTGCAATTTATTCACTGTGAGAAAAGTGAAGTGAAGCCTGTAAAAATGAGAAATTATTTGGTTCAGGCTATTAAAAAAAGGAATATTTTACAGAATAAACAACAATATGCAGATCTTTTCCTTGAGATGGAAAAACTAATAGTGTGAAGTATTTAAATGGTCACCTTATATTTGGAAGATATTTAAAATTATGTATGTACCTTTTACTTCATCCATATTCTTAGAAAAGAGATAAATCTTGGATAGATTTAGGTTCATTTAGATCATTAAAATTTCTTGGAAAATATAAGCCCAATATCTCTTAATACATCAATATGATAAGATTAAAGGAATGTAGTTATATTCAGAATCAGGTCAAAGAGTCTCAAGAAAGTTGTTAAGACAGACAGGAGAATCTCAATAAAATGAGTCTGAGGTTTTGGCCCCCAATAATTTTTTCTCTAAATTATTACAAGTGAAATAGAGGGACACGTCCATAGTGGGCAAATAATTATGTAATTAATGAGTGGCTTTATCAATTTCAGTTACTTTTGCTTCTGTTTAAATTAAAAAGAATGTCCAAATAGAAATCCATTTTATTTCACTGTACTGTACTTATAACACTATGTTTTAAGGAAATGATGAATGGTTAGCTTTGGAATTGTGTAACTTGAGTCCGGTACATCTTCAACATATAGTAAAAATAAAGAGATGTCACTGATGTGGCTTTGGCAATTATGGGTCCATGAATTTCCCTAGACTACCCCAGAACAGAGTACAATTTTCATTTTTTTTCACCATTTTTTTTTTTTCTGCCTCTCTAAGCTGATGTCAGAATCATTTTTGGCTGGCCAACAGAGTAATTTTTGATCTGGGTGGCTGACTTCCTTTTTCTTGAGGTCCAGACCACACACCACCTTCTCTGTCAAACAGGCAGCTTGCACTCGCCCCACTGACAGAGTAGCATGAACCCTATTTTCCAATATCTAACCTTAACGTCCTGTCATCTACCAGGGGAATTACACTGGGTCAGCCTCTCAAAATATCTGAATTTTTTGCCTCCATCTTGCACGATGGAGTGACCTCCCCTCATGTGACGTGGCTCAAGGTTTTTAGAGCCTAAAATTAGTGACTGCCAGAATCGAAACATATACATTTGGTCCACGTTGGGGGGTATGGCAGTGGGAAGAAAGGGAGCCCACAACAAGCAAACACACCCACTGTTTTCATTTAAAAGATGAGGTGTTTGAAATGATAACATTCCCTAAGGAGGAAAAGAAGTCACATTTTTCCTGCCTCAGTTAGCATTTTTCTTTCAATGGGATTTTACTTTTATAAGAAACAGGCTAGAATCCTATGAAAATTAAAATGTTTTACTCCAATGAAATGAATTATTTAGCAATCAACTCCTAGTTGACTATTGCTGGTACAGTAAAATGATCTCTAACAGTTACTTGGGCAGAAAATATAAGAACGAATGAAGTAAAAATTTTAAACTTAGTTTCTTAAGGTTTTTCTTCTGTGATGATAACTGTGAACTTTACATGCAACTCTGGTGACTCAAGTAGGCACTCCTTTTTTTTTTTTTTTTTAAACATGGTTTATGGCTAATTACATCAGAGATCCAAAACACTCTTTTTTACATTTGCATTAATAAGGGTGTCACATGACCACATTGAAGTAGAAGTATACATCAAAGGTAGATTAAAGGTTGGTTAAGCATCAAACCATGTTCCATATGTAAATTTATAGCAATGATGTGCTGTAGAAAGATAGCTTACCCTCTATTTCTCTGCTACTAAATAAAATTAAAAATTCACAACTCTGGTTTATGGGATTTTAAATGAATTTGATCTCTCTTTTGGGCAGGGCAAATAAGTGTTTTGTGATGTATTATTTTATAAAAAAAAAAAAAAGACCATCGTTCTGGCTCATTTAATTTTGCGAGTGAATGATCTAAGATTAACTACAGACTAGTCAGTGCAGTTTAAAAGCTGAAAGCAATTTTCAGCCATAGATGGTAATGCCACATTCAGTCCACAACCGAATGACTCTAAATGACTAAGCTTCGAGGTCTTTGTATATGACCACAGGGCCTGATAAAGCCATAGGAACACAGTAAAAGCACAAAAATAGTTCCAATTTATTTGGTGCCATCACCTTAATGAGATTAATACAGACGTGTTCATGTGCCTAATTGGTGATTTTGTTTTAACTAGTAATGAAGGATTAAAACTTCAGGCAACAGGCTGCTTACTGGAGAAGGGGATTTGAGGGGAAAAAGTTTTTAATTATAAAAGGAAGTCGGTAAAGGATACCACAGCAGAGTTAATAATAATCCTTAAAAAAAAATAAACTGATTAAAATCTGTACCCTGGATTGCTCCTGCCATTTGAGGAGAAAGCAGGATTTTTTGAGCAGTACCACATACTGCTTTTATTTACCGATAGACCATTTGGCATACAAAAACCTATAGAACTGTTACTTCTGGTGAAAAAGCCCAAGAATTGAAAAAGCATTGGCCCCCAGGCCACTGTGGGATTTTGGTTATGCAGTATTGTGTTCTAATTTATTCTTTTAACAGTGACTACAACGGGATGACCTGTAGCTAGCTGTCCTAGGTCCCACAGCATCCTTGTAAACCAGAACCCCTTTGGAGGAACGTCACCTATGACTTGCATCGGGATTGCCGTCAAAGTCCAGTTGTAACCATTTAAATGCTAACAGTCTTGAGCACGCTGCCAAAACACAAACACTCAGCCTATGTCATTAAAATTTAATTATAAGGGGGCAGCTGAGCCCCGTTTGAGTTTTGAATCTGAAAAATCTTGTTTAAAAAGAAATAAAAAATGAAAGTACCAACCAAATCTATTAACATCTGTCTCTACCAGCCCAGTGAACTCTATTTAAATAGAATTGCAGGTTTTATCAGAGTTCAACAGCACGCTCACAATCCTCACATTAAAACCTATTTTGATTATGGCTCCTCTGTCATAACCATGAGGTGGACCATTGTTTTATCTCGCTGGTGGCGGTGAGTGATCTAACTTGGGCCATGTGTATCTGCCCTCATGCTCTTTTTTTTTCTTTTTTCCTTTCAGCACAAAGAGTAAAATAAAGGAACTCTATCCCCACACTGCGAAATGAATAAAACAATATTATCTCAGCAATTATTCACAACCCCCTCCCCCAAAACTTGGCCCCAACACTGACGGTCATTTTGATGAGGGAAAAAACCCTGAAATGCACGAATTTTGTCTTTGATGTTCTATTATGAACCCCTTTAAAAGGACTCTGGGTAGTGATATGGTGCAGTGTAAGATGCTACCTTCCCAGAGAATGAAGACAGAAATATATTTTACATTTCTTGTCAGATTGAACTTTAAGACATCCTGACTGCTTTCTCTATAATTTAAACATCACAGCCAAAATGGCAACATGCTTTGTTCAGTTCCAGTGGTGTGGAGTTTTAGTGCTTCATTGATTCAGAGGAAGTCTGAGGCTGGCACCCTGAGCCGGGCGTCAGAATCGCTCTCTCACTGCAGCATGTCAAGCCATTATATCTGGGACCAGAATGTCACCGTGGTCTCAATGGTTCGTCAGCTGAAGGATATGGTTAACAAATGTAAAACCAAACTTCAGAGGAGTTGGTTTTCTGTGCTAAGTGATCTGTATTCCCTCTGAATTTACTTTCCCCTAACCCCGTGAAATTAACAGTACTTTCTGACATTCGACCCCCTGACCTCACACATAATAAGAATTTAAAAAGCACCATGCATGAGTGTGTCTCTGTAATGCAAAACTGGAAAAAATGACCATGTCACAGTTTTATTATACAAAACCTTCTCAATCTCCATTGCATGCTTCATATATGAGCGCTCGGTTTAAAGTTATTATAAAGAAAAACACAATTTTAAGAGTAATAATTCACCGCTCATGACTTTTATAGACAATAAATTGTAGCAAATACGTATTGCTACCAAAAAGCTTTGTACTCCATTAATGCAGATATTTACCAAGATAAGTGTTAAAAAGAGTCCGCTGGAAGACTCTGGTGGTTCAAAGGCAGGGGCGACCGGAGAGCCGGTTGCCAAGGGTGCAAGTGCAGGCACAATGTGTAGGTCTCGAGGTTTAAGAGGCAGAAGCCGGAAAGTGTTATGTGGAAATGATTTTGTGTTATCAGGCTCAGGGGATGACAGCATACAAGAGTAAGAACAAGGTGCTATGTGGCTTTTTCTTCACTGTGAAGTAAAGATTGGCAGCTGGAAGTAAGGCTTACAGACAGACCTGCACACAGGACCTCTTCACCTAGGACTCGTAATCACTACTCAAAGGAAAACGCATTTACCAGGGAAAAGCGGCTGTAGCCATCAGAAGTGTGCTTAAAACACCACTTAAATATCACTTTATACGCTATTACTTGCAAACTGTGGCTTCGTATTAAATTATACTTGCATAGGCTTTTGCTTAGGTGCTGATAATGCTTTTGAGGTTGCATTGGTGAAGAAGAATTTAGGCTGCTTTACAAGAGACGTGACCAGAATATTCCACGCAGCTGACAGTGACAGGGTGAAAAATTGCAGAACTGTACTTTCTTTCCCCATATAGATTGTAATTTTAATTGTCATTGTGGCCCTTCTGTTTTAATTATGGGACTTCTTTGATATATACCAGGACATCGTATTGAATGAAAATATGGTGCTATAATAGTCTCTTTATAATTAATGACCACATGTAGATCTTGGTGCATAAAAGGGAAGGAATAAATGAACAATTTATTTAACTAGGTTTTGGATTTCTTTCTGTCTTCCAGTGAATATAAAATGATCGTAGGGCTTCTGAGAATGTTTGATGTAAGAACTGCACAGAATATCTAATAAAATTACTTTAGGCTAGATTACAAAACATATTGTGTTTTAAAATGTTCTGCCCACAGATGGTAAAATTGTTCTATTTACCATATTATTCTTTTAACATTTTATCTCAAACAAAGGATCTTCTAAATTTATCTGCAAGTGTATTTTAAATGTGGCTTCTTAAACAGATTTTACTTGGGATATAATTAATTTTTACAGGTAAAATGAGGGTTCAGGAAAGAGACTTTCGGAGCTTGATTTATTAAATTGCAAAAAAAAAAAAAAAAAAAAATCTCCCTGAACTTTTGCTTTCAAAATATAATAGATCTGTGCTGCATTCCCCCACCCCCCACTCTGGAAGGAAGAATACATTTTTCTCAGTTCCCACCACTAAACAGAAACTGTTTTTCTACAAATCAAAAATAAGTAGTCTATTCCTAGGCAATTTAAAACCCTTAAAATCTGTGAAGAGGACATGGGAAATTCAAAAAAGGCTTAACATTGTTCTCAAACTCTCACATAACAAGCTTACCACATAGGATACTGCGACATAAATATGCTGGGCTCATATACATTTCAAGAGAGCCAGACCTCTGTGGATTTCTGGAAAGCAGACCTATTTGTCCAGAGTCTGTCACTGTAGAACAGGAAAATACCCCCTGACAAGCTTCTGCTAATTTTCTTGTGGCATGGAGTTCTGTGCATACATTCTCTACAGTATGACTGCAGTTCAATTGCAGAGCACAATGAAATTGGATCGGCAGGGACAGGGACTACCCTGGGGTCAGCTGTGACCATGCCACTTCCATGTGATGTCTAGTTGGGGTGATGGTGTGTAAATAAACGTAGAGAATTGCAAATCTTGTCATGGCCACGCGGAGCAGCTCAAGCATTTAAAGATGGTTGCCCGCAAACCTAACTGGAAGGTGGTTGCTCGGTGTGGTGGCTGAGGAAATACTCAATCCTCCGCCCAAGTTGTCGTCGTCTTGACATATCAGAAAGTACTGACCCAGCATTATGTTGCTGAAGGGATTAATCACTAAATTGTTTTTCACTGTGGTGGAAAGTAAAGAAACAAACTAAGCATGTTTGAATTTGGTGCTTTTAAAGCTATTATACGGATAAAAAGACACTTTTTATTTATATTATCCTACTTTGATTTATTTGTTTTTTTTAAACGAGGTGAAGCATCTTAATGTCCTACTGCTTACTGAATTTAGCGCATTAAAGTTCCATGAGTTCTTGTCATTATTGTGAACTTTCCTAATGTTAGAAAATAAAATATTATAGAATTCACATTTTCTGCTTATGAATCTAATTTTATTTAAATACTACTTACAGAACTCATTAAAATATACTTAGGTTTTCCTACCTTCAACCAATAAGATGTATTTTTTACCAGTTTTGCATTTATACATATCTGTTTTTCTGTTACTTTTCCCACATGACAATTACCTTTCATTACAAATTTATAAAATCATTTACATTTTAGCAGTTTAAATGTTTCTGCTGACATTTTGTAACTATTACCCTCTTCTAGAATGGCATATGTTCAGGCAGTTAATAAAAAATTAAATGGAATAGCACTAGACAAGGTGAAGCTTTGTATCAGGGTGTTCTTCACATTTCTGAAAATACCATCTTTGTGTTGCAAACTGTGAAGTGAGGTTAGGGCTGTGCCAATATGTGTATTTGTCACAACTGTCACAGGGACTGCGAACTAGCCAATCACGCAGCCCTTAATTAGACAGTTATATTTTGCTTTTTAGAAATTGTCCTTGTGTAAAATGGTGTCTAGGATTCAAGAAAGGTGCTGAGAGTTAAGAGGGCAAAGAATGCCAGCAGAAAAACACTTTAATTTTTTAAAGAAGACTTATTAACTGCTGCATGGTTTCCTAAATATAGAAATGAAAGATGCAATGCAAAAGAAATCGTATAAATTTAGCAGGGAAGAAGGGTATTAGAAGGGTTTTTGAAATAGCAAGAGGCTGAATTTAACAGCACCGTGGTGTAGTTTGTTGTCATATGGATTTTGAAATTACAAATTTAAAAATGCAGAAAATAAGCATTCAAATAGTAAAGAGATCATAGATGTTTTAAAAAATCTTTATATCTGTTCACAATTAGGACATCGACTTCACTGGAAAATTTCATTTAAATAGTTTGTTACAGAAGGTAAATTATGTATCTTTGTCAGAGATTATTTATGCTTTTGTATTTTTTTGAATTCTAGAAACATCTATATAACATAATTTTATATTTAAAAAATGAAATCAGGTTTCTTCCTTCTCAAAGTAAAAGGTATTTAACACCTTGCCATATTTGAAAACACGCTTTTAACTTTTATAATATATGTATACACAATTATAAAGTTTCATAGAGAATGAAGCAGACAAAAATATATCCGTAAAATTGTGCCTGTGTCATAAATGTATCTTTATATGTATTTTCCTTGTCTCTAAAAATACACACTAATATACCTTTTTAATGTTCTTATCTCCATCCATTTTTACATTTTGAAGATTGGAAACTGAAATTACATTTAACTTTTAAGTAATAAATCACCAAGATACTTGGTAATATTTGCCAGCAATATTGCCTTTGGATAAAAATATGATGAATTTTATAATCTTGCATATAAGTAAAAGTAAATCAGGATGATTTCAAAAATATTGTAAAACTTATTATAACCTTTTTCTTTTATATGATTTCTGAGTTCTTAAAGTTTTTAAGCTAATTCCAAGCAGAGCAGAAACATTTTGAATTCCTGGAACCTGAGGGTGCGAGTTTCTAAAAAATTCCAATAAATGAAAGTGACAGTACATCACAAAGAGCCCTCTTTAAGATATTAATTATAAAGCCCAATTTAGATAAGAGAAATATGGCTTACTGGTTGTTGTTTTTTTTTTTTTAATAGTGAAAATTTCATGTATTTTATGAGCAGAAAAAAAGTCTAATTTGGGGTAACTTGCATGGTTCATCCCATTTTAAATCTTTATTCAATAGGCATATCATAGAAGTTTTAACAGTCATAGCAGATTAACCTTGCCTGTGCTTTTGGAGGCTAGTCATCTGATGAATTTACATGCAGCTGGATGAAAATGCTATTTGGAGAGAGATTGAGAGTTTATTTGATTAAATCCCTTTCTCTACTACCTTGACCTCTTTCTTGTGAAATAATCAGAACTGTTTAGCAAGAATATTCAGGCATTAATAATGAATTGCTTTTGAGCTGGTTTCTTCTGCATGCAACAAACCCATTGATGTCTCTGCTTTTTTTTTTCTTTTTTTCTTTTTTTAATAGTGCTTTATTTAATGAGCACTATGCTTCAAAACAGAAACATATCTTTGAGGAGTTTTGTTTTGTAATATATAGGCCATTTGGCTGTTTGTAGTACTAATTGCTGTGGTTTTACCTTCTTCTTCTTCCAAAGATGGTCTCCCCACAATCTGTATAAAGATGGGATGTGTTAGGCCAGGCCAAATGCTTCAATGTGATTGGATTGCAGTTACACGGTTTATCCTCACCAATTATAAGGATGATCTGGAGAGTTCACAGAATACTATAAGCTTAAAGAGTAACATAGTTCATGATTCCATGGTTAGTATATTTATATACTTTGCCTCCATAGATCCACAGTTTCTAACAGTTTTGTTAGTCGTTTGAATCAGTTCACAGTTGTTTCCCTGAGCAATTATTGGATCATATTTCATAGAATCTTTTATCTTTAAGGGACTTTAGAGATTGTTTGGTACAAGCTATTTTTTTAGAGAAAGAAAATTACCTGCAACCTTAAATTAATTTCCCATCCTGTACAGCAAGGTACAGACAGATCTGGGTTGATTCCAAATCCACTCCAGGCCAGGAAAAAGCAGGGCAAGATATGGCTATTGTCCTCATCTACTTAAAATACAGTTGAAAGACAAAATACATCTAAAAACTAGTCAGCAATTAATACTAGTTACAGATGAATGAAATAGGGGCTTCTTTCCCTGAAAGCTGAAAGGCAGAATTTACCTCCTTCACATCTCCTTGGAGTATTACTGGATGAATCCCAGGCTTTATTTGGCAAAAATAGCATTGGTCAGCGTTTGGAAGCTAAGATAACTTTCAAAAGTGTCACTCTGCCATGAAGTACTGGGAGCAAGTGGAAATCTTCAAAAGTACACTGCTTATCACTCCTGGTATATTTAGCGCTCTCGACAGTTAAATTTTTCGGCAGGTAGCATATTTGCTGCATACATACACTATTGCACTGTCATCCATTATAAAGCTACAGTATCTTGTCTTCATACTAAATTAAGCTTCATTATAATTTGTTTCTTAATAACATGCACTTCACTGTAATATGTAAAATGCTTGGCTTTCATGAACAACTCTATGGAAAAGCTGTACAGTATCTCATTTGCATTTAGAAATTACATTACAATATACTAAGCTGCAGAAAATCTAATCTAACAATTTAAAATAATAATTTCTAGGGCTTTACAAGGAGGATACAAGTCAGATTACAATAACACATTGTACTATTTCTCTGTTGAGTAAAACAGAATTGGTTCATTATTTTTTTAACCTCAAAAGTACCCAAGAAGGATTTAATTCTTTAATAATGAGAATAGCATTATATTGAGAGGGGAAGACCATTTAGATTGCTCATAGATGGGCAAAATTTGTCTTATTTAATCATAAATTAGTCATTTAACAAAATATAATATCACTAATATGCTAAGTTTAGAGAACAGGTTTTATGAGACTCAAAAGACATGATAGCAATCCTATTATACAGACTATATGGCTTATTTTCAAAAAGTTTGTATTCTTAATTATGAAGTAACACATAATTCAAAAATTAATCTTCAAAAGTAATAGAAAACATATAAAATAAAGTTAATTTTTATAGTGAGATCTAAATATACCTACTCTAAAACTTTTGTTATATTTTTGATGTTTAAAATCCTATAAAGAGCATACAATGTCACAAACTGGATGGATTTGAGTGTAGGGTTTTTAATGTTGATACATATATGTTAGATTCCTGAAAAATATGAAATTTTTTAAAATAAATACTTGAGCACCAAGTATATAACTTACTCTCAAGTATGTTGGAAAATACAGTCTTCTTGCCACCAAGTACTTCATGATGTATATTAGAAGTAGTATTTTTATGTATTAATTTTAATCCAAGAATAAAATTAGTGGCATAAAAGAATAAAAACCTCAGCACTTAAGGAAAGAAGCCATATTTAAGAGAGAATCAGAAAATGCTTGATAGAGAAAGTTTTATTTTAGATGAGGATGAAGTTAAATTCAACGAAACCCAACAAGTATTTATTATCATCCACTATAGTATGACCTCTGCTCTGAAGGAACTTGCAATCTCGTTGAAGAAGACATTGGAAGTATCAACCAATTCTACTGAGCAATTCGGGAAAGCCTCATGAAAGAAATCACATTTGACCACGTTTTTAATTAAGAGGTAAGTGGGTGGAGGAGGAACCATTCTGGAATAATGAAGAGTATAAGAAAAGAAAAAGTTTTAGGGTGTGAAAGGGCAAATATCTTCTGGTTAATCACGAGAAGGGGGAGCCTTGTGACAAGTGATGGGACAAAATAGGAACAGAGCGTGAGGCCCCTTACCAGGAGAGTGACAACAAATGTTCCAACTTCTCTTCTTTTTCATTCACTTTTTTTTCCTTTGCTTCTCATTTTTTTCTTTATCTTTTTGAAAGATAACCTTAGCAGTTCTGTAAAAGTGGGAGAGTAAAGAGAAATCATCAAATTTTGTTGCAGATCAAGGCAAAGTCAGCTTCTCCAGATAAGCTGAGAATTATCTTAACTTCTGAAATAATGTGTTGTTGATTATATTTGTGTTTAAGAATTTCTAGTGCATTTCTGACTCAATTTCCATTTTAGAAGACTATAATATGAAGAGAGATTGTAAGTAAGATATTTAAATGACAATCCTTGCAGCTAAGAAAATCAACTTTTCCGTTTTCAAATTATGCAAATTTATTATAAACAAATTAAATTCCTGGGTTATTGCTCAGCCTTCTCTCTGCTTTATTCCATAAACAAAACTTTATTGAGTTATTGAGTAAGAAGTGAGTAGATTCCTTTTATAAGGCTTGAGTCTTGGGCTCCTCCTGCATAATACTAAATGAACCAGAAGACAAGTATCAATTGTTATCAGTTTTCTTTATATCAATAAGAAAAACCATAGCAAATGAAATTAATTTTATCCAAATTTATGTCTTAAAAGAACTTTTTGTTTGTTTGTTTTGTCTGCTTTTTCTTTTGTAAATAAGCTTTATTTAGATTCTAAAATCAGTAAAATGTGCCAATTTTAAAAAATATTTAAAAGAATGATATTTATTCTAAATATACTTCATATTTGTGCCAGAGATAAATATTTACAATTTAAAGCAGTGTCTTTTTATCACTCAGAAAATCTGAGATATACCTTAATTATGGAACTAGATAAAGCTCTAGAGTGACTCTAGAACAATCATATTGGGAGATATTATGCTTTTGCTACTTATTATTTTGTATTACTCAGTTCAATATTCCTTCTCTGGGTAGTCCGCAAGACTACCAGTAATCAGAGGATGTAACCAAGGAACTAATGTAAAAGAAAAAGAGATAAAAGAAAAATAGATACATTACCAACAATGTCAATTTATTTCTTAATTCTAAATACTATAATGCCAAGTGAACTTTGACTTTAAGCCTAAATTCTAATGAAGGCTGAAACTGAATAAATAATTACATCAGCAAACAAAGTAGAAGATCAATTAAAAATGGGATAAAGTCTCTAATACTCAACATATTTAGAGGTTTAGAAGAATGTTTTCTCTCTATTTTGTGCAACTAAGATGAGGTTGGCATGGTATTTTAGGACATTGCTTTATCTAAAAACTGGACTCTGACTATATCCTAGAAATTTAACTATTTTTCTAAAAATCCAAAATGGAATTAAAAAAAAACACACACACAAAAAACTCCATTGTCTAAACCAAACAGCCTTTCTGGTATCATACAACCTGGTTGATCAGCATAGTCTTCATATCATCAACTTTCAATAAAGTTATTAGAAGTTCACATTCAGTTCCACATATTTTGCTTTATGACAAAAGGTATGCAACATAGACAGTAACCCTCCTATAGGAAGGGGTTTGGAGGTTAGAATCAACAACAAAGATAAGGGCCGTGTTTTTAAAACTGAGTTTGCCCTGAGAAAGCTGCTACGTAAGAAGAATTTAAGTTCATTGCTTTAGTGTTCACTCCCCATTTTTCCTAAAAATCTTTCATTGTGCGGAGCAAAACATGTCAGGCTTCAGATGATCAACATATCCTCTCAGTTGGAAGAATCCTATCCTTAGTTTGTGGCTCCTTCTTATTTCCGTTAAGTCTCATTGTCTCTCAGAAGTTTTAGGTTTCATTCCTTGGCTACCTCAGCGAAAGTCTTGAAGTTTCTTTCCCAGGTTTTCTGTGCTTTCCTTAGGACAAAAACCACATTCCACAATGAAAAGGGGTGGAATCTCCTAGGGTGATCTCAGTCATAGGTTGGTCATGGGACCTGGTCAAGGAAGAAGTAGTAGGGAAAAATGATGCATCCAAGACAATTCCGAGATATTAGGAGGATAGTGGGGCTACCACAGAATTAGGAAATCAAGAAGAGAGCATGTTTGAGAAAAACAGTAAATTCGATTTTACTTTGAAACTTACACTTAAATAATTCACTAAATTCATGACAACAATTTTGGCACAGTGGTGAGAAGAATCCCACATTTCAGGAGCGTAAAAGTCGGTAGATAGTGAGATACTAGCAATCATAAATATTTGATAATAAAGATAAACCAAAGATAAGATTACCTCTAGAGAAGGAAAAAGGAAGGCATTTTCCAGGGAGGAGAAATCATGCCTAGGATTAAAGGCTGTAGGGAAATGAAGGATGATGAAATTCAAATGAAAGAAGTATCACTTTCTTGAATAAAGAAAGAGAGTAAAGGCAAAGAAAAAAAGTTGGCGTGCTGAAATGAAAGTGGGTGCTGAAAATAGATAAACTCCATCTTCTCATGAAATAATAGTCAACCAATCTGCACAAAGTCCGTCAGTTATTCTCTTGATCAAGGTGCAGATTGTTTCACAGAGCTACAATTAGGAAACATAATGAAATTCCCACCCCTCTCCACCACACACACACACACACACACACACACACACACACACCCAAAAAAAAGAGGAAAGAAAAAAAGTGAAAAGAATCCTGAGACATAGTAAGAGCCTGATTATGGTTTTGTAGAATTATTTTACATTTATACTTGCAAAATACCCTATTAGAGTGGGCTTACATTTTCTAATTGGTTCCTCCATTTATGGATGTTTTTCTTTATAATAAAATTTTAAACACTGTGTCAGGATAAATGTTTTAGAAGCTATCCTGGGCCAACTTTGTGAAAATTTTCCTTACCATAAACAAACTTTCTCTGTATCTTTGGTGCTAATTTATCAGAAGAAAACCTACTCCCTCCTTAGGACTGCTTATCAAAACTAGCACATCCTTCTTTGGTTTAAAGACTGCAGACTATACATTTTTTAAAAAATAATAATTCCTAATATTATTGAATTTTTTCATCAACGAAGAAAAAAATACACATTATTTTGACTCAGAGAACTGTGCATATATGTAGAAATAACTTATAGCACAAATAATGATATGAACAATTACAAATAAAGATCTATTGCATGACTTATTTTTTGTTTTGTACATATTTATATGAAAACTATTTTGTTTTGATTGAACTCTATACTATCAATTTAGATGAATCTATACTAACATTTCTGAAGATAGAGTATCATGAGGATAACATGAAGGCAAAGATTCAGAATAGAAATCAAAAAGACTTTGAGAGAAATATTGAAATATTTTTATTTTTTGGAATTTTTATCCTTGATATTGTGATAAAATAGATTGCATATTAATCTCCATGAGTAAATTGCTCTCTGAGGGTGGTTGGAATACTTTAGATTACAAGTGGGTATTTCTTTCCTCATTGCATTTTTTCCAGAACATAAAAAAATGATTGGAATATTACTTTCTATGGTTGATAACCTGGCTTTATCAGCTTCTTTTCAATGTTATAGAGTAAATCCCTATGTTTATGACTCTTCCCTTTATTGTGAGTACCTATATTAATTAAAAAGAAAATATTCTTCATTAAGTTATACTCCTCACACCATGTCTAGAAAAGGTTAATTTACTTAAATAATATAATAACGTTATTCTCCATAGATTGCTTTCTTTATTGACCATCATGTAGATCCATTAGTTATTGATATACATGATCAAATGTGGGAACATTCTAATGTTATAGAACTGCTTTTCTTTGAGATTAAATGTAACTCAGAAAATAACCCTCAGAGAATGTAAGAGTATGTATAATGTCAATTATACTTCAATATCAAAAATTAAGAAAAAGAAGTTGTATATAAAAATTCTCGTGTAATATTAGCTTTGAAATCATTGTAACTGGCTTAGAAATGTTGACAAAACTACAAAGCTACCTACTGGTTGAGTCAATAAAACAGTTCGTACCCAGTATTCAGTCCATTTTCTATATTAAATTTAGTCTAATATTAATGAAAATTGCAACAGAGAGAATTGCATTAGTTTCTGACAAGATTATAGACTGCAAAAGGAAATTTACAATCCCTTGTCATAGCCAGGGCCAATTCAGAATCCAGATACCCTCTGTCTTGTCAAAGGTTTTACCGTAGGCCATATATACCCTTCCCACCTGCCACATTTGAAGTAGGAATTTTCAGAACAGATTTATTAATACTTCAACAGCTCCCACACTGGTATAGTCTACACTGATTATTTAAAACACTGATTATCTAAAGCATTATCAGAACTCTTTGAAGAAATTAACCATTACTGGAGTGAATTTTCCCTCCTTTCCTTCTTTCTCCTCCCTTTACTGGGAGAGGGAGTAAATAGAGCACTCAATCTCTTATGCTTTCCTCTTCAAAAAAAAAAAAGAAACCACTGTACCCAGAAAATTTAGGGTGATTCTAGAAAAATAATATTAGGATGGTGATTCATTTTGTGTTTCAGAAATACAAACTTAATCTGAAGTTTTCTCTTCTGTAGAGTACTGGGAATTTAATGCATCTTCAAACATCTGATTAGTTCTAACTATCATGTTATAGAAATTTGAACCATTCATTTGATTTAAATTCTCTCACATTTTCTTCTCTTTCTCTGTATTTCTTCTTCATTTATCAATGGTCTTTTTGAATATATCTAGTCCAAAATTAAAATTCTTAAATTCCATATAACAATTGCAACTTTAGTTCCTCTTATATTTTTGAGATGTAAAATGAAATTTTCATTAATTCTTCTAATTGTGGGTTGATATGGCTTAAAATGACCTAAAATATACTTACTGTGTGCTAAGGATTGCTCTAGATTCTTTGTATAAATAATCGCTCTAATTGTAAGAACAACCCTATGCAGTATTCTTTGTATCATTATTCCATTTTTACAGATGGGATATTGTGACACAGAGAGTTTATGTGACTTGCTCTAGACCAAAGATCTAGTTGATGGTAAAGACACAAATTTTAAATTGTGTAGCTTCCAGTTTCCACACTTAGCCATGGGCATTGGTGGCTTATCATAAAGTAGGAGTTTCTAGGGCCAGAGTCAAAACTTTATTCCCAAATCAGAACAACTATTTTGTCTTTTTGTAAAATTCATCCTTATGCATAGTGGTTATGGAATACAATTTTAATAAGGCTTTTTAGAAAAAGACCATCAACTTTGAAGTCAGGTAAAATTAACTTAAAGTCTTATTTTTATGGTTAGCTTGTTGTGTGGCTGATTTGGATTATTTTACTTAATTTCTCTAATTTCATTTCTTCAGGAGTACTAGGATTAAAATAGTTACTATATAAAGCAACTAGCTCAGAGCCTAGTTTACTGTTGACTTCCTTTCCTTTTCTTACAAGAAGAAAATAATCTATTTTCTTTTATCTTCTGCTATTCCATGTGGGTGAAACCTGAAGGAGTAGACAATTTGTACCCTTCATCTAGGTTACAGAGGAACTGGGCATTTTATATACCCATTTGCAATATTTAAGCATTTAAGCATGCTAGTTTTCTGTCTATTAATTAATTAGGTTGTGCCGTAATAGAAACCTTCAACCCTCCACTCCTCCACAGTATTTTACTCTGCTGTTCACAAATGAGCATCTTGTTTTATTGATTTCACTACAGCCACACAAGGAAGAGGGAGAAACACTCTCCACCATTTCACAATCACTGCTTGCCAAACCATATTTTGTGTTAAATTTGCTCTTCTTTTATGGGGAATATAAGTAGCAGGGGATCAAGTTCCACGTGCTTTGTGAAATGCCTAAATAAACTCATTTAAAACTGGAGATTATGTCTATTGATAAAACACTCTTGTGAATATTTCATGGAAAGCTGGGCAACATTTTTTTTTTTTTTCTTAAGTCATTTGCCTTTTCCGATAGATCGTAATGAAACCTATGGAACTTTTGAGATGAAGAAAAGTCCTATTGCACACCGGGAGGACATTTCGAATAGTAATATATGTGATCATTTGAAAGGAGTATAACATCTGCTATTTATCGGGACTTTGTTTCGTGTGTCACTTTGAGGTACTAAGGCTACATATAATACAATATGCTGAATGTTATTAACAATGAGCCTCAATATAAGAAAGGTACTTGCTATCTTGTTAATAGGACAGAAGATTCAGGTAAAGCTGAACTTACTGACAGTAAAAATAGATGAATGGAAAGAGTAAGCCAGTTATAAAGTTGATTTTTATTTAATACTTTCTGAAGTATTTCTAAAAAATGAAATGTATTTGGAATGGAAATGCTGCTTTGCTAACCATTTGTATACTGACCCAAAGTTATTCAACCATCTGCGTGCATTTTGAAAGTAGTTGAATTGCATTTAAATTCAGGCTAGTTATGTGTTAATAACATAAATGATTATCAGCAAGAGCTCTTAGGGAGACCCAGCAAAAGGGCAGATGTTACATTTGCCTCATGCAATATTTTTGTTGTTTCTCTTTGTATCACATGTAACTTTCAAAACAAGTCCAAAATCACTGAAATGATTCAAACAACATATACAATTACCAAGAGAAAACTGAGCATGTACAAATTAAAATAGACCTAAAGAACCTTTCCTTTTCTGATAAATTTTCATACTAATTCAATACTTAGGGCAGATGTTGGGATAAATTTTAAGAGTTTAATGGCATAATCAGTTATTTACTCTAACCATGTTTGGGTTTGCTTTGAATAAAACAAATTCCCCAAATAGCTCCTCTGAAATTTAAAGTTCACTACCATTTATGAAATATGAAAACGAGTTGTTTTTAGCCAGTATCTTTTCCCCCCGTATTTTATTTTACATTTCATTCACTCGGTTTCACTGTCTGGGTGATGATCATCTATGGAATATATGTTAGGAATTTTCACTTGAAGGACCATGTATCTTTAAATGTCTTCTTTTTATTCGTCCTAGTTCTAACACATGTAATTTCCCCTTTAATTTGACATCATTTAACGGCACATTACACGTCAATGATGTGATCTGTGAATATTTACAATGTTCGTGTCATTTTTATTTTCTAAGCCAATTTAAGTAGCTCTGCTTTTTATGACATCATGAATTCTTCAGTCTTCTTGGTCTTTTTGGGACTAATTATTCCATTAGTTCCTTTGAACTAGCTTTGTGTTGTCAGTCATTTCTTCCCTTTTGATCATAAGACCTTTGCTGCCCTCCTTTGCATGTACAATCAGTCTTAGGTTTTTGCAACCAAGCTAAGAAGCGAGTGCAGTCCTCATTCTGGCAAACCGCTAGTCACGATCCTTTCTGTTCTCAAGGCAGTCTGCAGGTAAATCTTTCCAGTGTACAACCATAGCTTCTAAAGTTCCTACCTACTGAAAACAAATTTGGATATGTTTAATAATGATAAGTATAGTAACAATAAATGTTTTATGTAAAGAGCTTTCATGTGCTGAGATGGGGATTTAAGGACAACAATAACAGAGAGTAAGAAAAATAACCAGATAAAAAACAGACCACATTTCACTTGTCGCAATACTCCACAGCATATAGTCTATGTTTATTGTTTAAGGCTGGTTTTGACATAATTACAAAATGTCTTAGATTCAACTTTTGACAAAATCTAGGCTTCCCTGGTATTTTCTATATCCATTTGCCTCCTAATTTATATGAAAGTTTATAAATGTGATTAATTTTAAGCAGCATAAAGGCGAAAGAAAATTTGGCATGATTAAAGCATGACTTTGTCTTTAACCCTCTTGTTTACTGGGAACTTGTAACATTTCCTCTGTGATGCTAAGGAGCTCTGCTGTCTGTTGCTGCCCTCTGTAGTGATGAAGAAGAGAGCACAAGATCAGCTTTGTTAAATGCAATAGAACTTGACTCTAAAAATTTTCTCCAGAATGCAAATGCAGCCTATTTGAGATTCACATACTCTCTGAAAATAAGAAGCCAATGGGAGTATTTTTGCATTTGACGTGCTCTTCTGCAAGCAATAGACATAAGAAACATAAGCAGACTGCCTTTTTAGGTATCATTTTTATAAATTGCAATACAACTAATTTAGTTAGATAGAAAGTTCCCCCAAGAATATGTAGATCTAAACTAAAATTAAAATATCTATTTAAAAAGTAGACTTATGATTTAAGGTTTCAGATAGAATAGTAAGGGCTAAGAATGGTTCAGAATTTCTGCCTTTATAAGCCAAACAATCTTAAACCATTTAAGCCTCCATGAGGCTGTTTTGTTTTTGTTTTTTGTTTCTGGTTTTTTTTTTTGTTTGTTTTTTTGTTTTTTGTCGTCATCGTTTTTCAGATGGGGATAATTATTGTAAAGCTAAACTCTCATAAAGAATGTAGTATAAACTATCAAGTCCTACCCAAATAGCAAGCATTTTTATTTCCTTATCTCAATTTTGTCTGATTTAACTATGAAATAGTTAAAACCTCTTCCTCCCTTCTCATTCTACTCTTTTTTTTTTTTTAAAGATTTTATTTATTTATTTGACAGACAGAGATCACAAGTAGGCAGAGAGGCAGGCAGAGAGAGAGAGAAGAGGAAGCAGGCTCCCTGTGGAGCAGAGAGCCCAATGTGGGGCTCGATCCCAGGACCCTGGGATCATGACCTGAACCAAAGGCAGACGCTTTAGCCCACTGAGCCACCCAGGCGCCCCCTCATTCTATCTTGAACATTGATCCCACTGCCCTTTCTTTTGGGAATAAGGTTCAAGAGGATTAGTCCAAATGACAGGCTGTTGTTGAACTCGGGAGGAACTTACTAGGACGTGGATAATGTCTAGGGAGGGAGACAAAAGAAATAAGCCTTCTTGAAAAGAAGGCTGGCAGAGGATAGACAGGGTGTAGAGCCCCAGCTAAGTGGGCTGAGGCTCAAAGCAAGGAATTCTTGGTAGAAAAACTGAAATCTAAGCCCTTCTATAACAATAAGGCTATCTTTGCTCAAGTTAGGGTCAGACCAGAGACTATGGCGGCCCTCTGGAGCCACAGCTCATTTCAGACATCATCTGAAATTGTACTCTTTTTAAACCCCTCATTTATATTGATACTCAGCAGATGTGAGTTTGAGTAGCAGTTCTGCCATTAACAGATGGGCTGGGCACGCCGTAGCCAAGTTCTTCAATTTCTCTGAGCCTCAGTTTCCTCATTTGTAAAGTTGGGGATAATTGTGAAATACTATTGATGAAGGTCTGGATCTAATGTCCAATATTCAAAATAGTAGGTATTTAATAAAACTTAACTGATTCTAAATCTGGTCACGATGAGAGCAGGAGTTAGATAAGTTAACCTGTAGGTAGCACCAATGACTTTATTTAAAAAGGGCTATGAAACAGTTTTCTGAAGTTCAGAAATTATATGACACAGGTGATTGCCTATTCTATATATTTCCATTATCTCACTGTAGGAAGTTGGTCTGTGGTCAGGGATCAGCTCATGTACTAAGTGTTCTATGAGCCCATTGTCATGTTCATTCTTATGTTGACTGAGACTTTGACTTTTCAAAGACCCCATTCCTGAAGTGTAAGTTCTGCTGAACTCTGAGTGAGACTCCAGGACATATGTCTACAGTTTGTGAAGGTAGTTCAAATGATTAAGTCTTCAATATTAAGAACCAGTTTGCCTAAAGTATACATGTTATAATTAATCTTGTCTTTTTTTTTTTTTTTTTTTTTTTTTTTTTTTTTTTTTGTCTAGTGACATTGCCATTAGGAATTTTTATAGAGATCATATTTAACCCTTTCAATGTATGTTGGGGGAACATTTGCAAACAAGTAAATGTTCATATAATGGATCATGCATCCTTTTTCTTTCTTTTAGCTTAAAAAAGAAGTGGCCAGTTCTATTTAACTTTAACATTGTCAAGACTTCAGGTGTTGAACGAAGAAAGGTTGAGGTTTAGGAGTTGAGTGATAGAGCCTCTATCTACTAGTTTTTTTTAACATTGTTTCCTTTTTCTTTTGAGAATACGAGAAAACAGTAAACATTTAAATATGTAAACTTTGGTAAGTAGAAATAAGAAGTGATAATTTTTTTCTTAACACTGTTAAAAGTGAACTTTGGTTCTGAGGAAAGTAAATATATAGGTCTTAGAGAATATCTGGATTTGAATCCCAAATTTAATTCACCATCTTAGCTGGGTGAACTTAGGCAAATTCTTATGCATGTTTGTGCTTCAGTTTTCTCTACTTTAAATGGGACTAATTATAGTACTCACAACATTTCTTTCATGAGGAGTATACAAATTAACACTTGTGAAGCATCCACCTATATTTCTAGGTTTGCATGGAATCATATAACATGATGTAAATACAAGGTTTAGAGATAGTTACAGTTTAAACAAAATGATGTATAGGCTTTAAAAATAGTTGCCCAGTTATATAGAATTATTGAATCACTATATTATATACTTGAAATTAATATAACACTATAAATTAATTATATTGGAATAAAAATTATAATAAAATAGTTATATTATTATTTTATGTTTGTATAAATATGTATCATATAATATTATCTAGATATATATGTATTATATAATATATAATGTAATAATATATGATTATTATATTACATATTATATATGTATTTATATTTTATTAGATATGTTTTCCTTGCAATGATTATAAGGCTATACGTTATGCAAATTCCATAGCATGGTAATGTTAATTAGAAATCTCTGAAGTTTCTCAAGAATTGAGTCATGGGGCACCTGGGTGGCTCAGTTGGTTAGGTATCTGCCTTCAGCTCAAGGGATTAAACCCCATGCCGGGCTCCCTGCTCAGTAGGGAGTCTGCTTCTCTCTTTCCCTCTGCTGCTCCTCCTGCTTGTGCTCTGTCACATAAATAAATAAATAAAATCTTTTAAAAAAAGAGTACATTGAGTCACAGAATATGGACAACATTCTCCATCACTATGATTTCAGAGTTGCTCCTTAACTGTCAGATTATTCTTCAAACATTCAGCAGTTTGATGAAGAGCATCTCTCTTTTTTTTTTTTTAGGTGCATTTTGTAAAATATGTTTCAAAGTCTTTTGCATGTTACATTATTGGTGACTGGTTGCTTGTAAAAAGTTAAGATGGTTGTTGGTACGCAGCCTATTTGGTGATGCTTATTTTTTAGTACCCTCTTTTGTAGTGTGCAATTTAATCAATGTTTTAACTGTGAGTCAAAAGTACATATTTTATGAATTCTCCTTAAAGGTTTACGATTTTTTCTTTTACTACTAATATACAAAATGACCATTTTATGTCTTTAATGATTGTGTCTCAATAGCCCAATACAATTACTAATAGAGAACTACATGGTCTGAAATGAGCTCTAATATAATTATTTCTGTCCCTGGGTTGTGGGTAATTCAATCTTCAGCACTGATGTACTTAAACATGGCGGATTTACATACTTACAGTCATAGGTATGTATCTAAAGAGGCCAACTAGTATCATGAATAATAATCATTTCATTTTGCTATTTATCTAGTGAAAATCTGGATCCTGAAAACCTTATATGATTTTTCTCAGGTGCTCCATATTAATGAAGGAGAAGAAATTTATATGAATTACTAACGCTTATAGGTAATTGAAACAGAGTCTGTCAAAAGTAGAAATGGAACTTAGAAGTTTGTGTTTTAAATTTTATTTTTTTAAATGAATTTATGAAAAACTGTTTCTCAAAACTTTTTTACAGACAGCTGATGTTTGTTCTTTATTTAAACTAAATTTGTAGTTTATTACATGTTCTTGATAAGGTAAGTACTAAAATACTACCTAAATGACTGAAAAAGAATAATGATGATAGCTTTGACCGTATTAAAGTAGTTATTCTGTAGTTTCAATTTAAGTAGCCTTCTACTCATTTTTGTACTACTCTATAATTTCAAGAATCTAGCATATTTAATTGGCTCTGCCGCTAAGGAAAATTTTGGATTGACTGCTATGTTTATACATTTGTTCAACACCAAGGTTGCCAAACTACAAGGGCTACAGCAAACAGAATGAATCATGAAGACTATTAATTGAGCTTTTGCTACCAAAAAGCATCTATTCAGTAAGTATAGCCCAAAGTACTTTACAGATCCAACTGGCTTAGTATATTTTTTCCACTTTCTGCTATGGTGCCTGAAATGTCTATAATTAGAGATATTCCTCTGAGTTCAGGCATTATCACAATTGTTATCTGGAAGTTTAAACTGTTATTGCACATTGGCCCAGGGACACACATGATCTTGCCCAATATGTAGCTTAAACACCATATTTTTTTAAAAAAGATCTTATTTATTTATTTGAGAGAGAGACTGTGAGTGCATGAGCAGGGAAGAGGGGGGAGGAAGAAGCAGGTTCCCCACTGAGCAGGGAACCTGATATAGGGTTTAATCTCAAGACCTTGAAATCATGACCTGAGCCAAAGGCAAATGATTAACCCACTAAACCATACAGGCACCCCCTTAAACACTACTTTATTTTTTTTTATTTTTTTTTTTTTTAAGATTATTTACTTATTTATTTGACAGAGAGAGAGAGAGAGAGAGAGAGAGAGACAGTGAGAGAGGGAACACAAGCAGGGGGAGTGGGAAAGGGAGAAGCAGGTTCCCCAGTTAGCAGGCTGCCCGATGTGCTGGGCTCGGGCTTGATCCCAGGACCCTGGGATCATGACCTGAGCAGAAGGCAGATGCTTAAGGACTGGGCCACCCAAGCACCCCTAAACACTATGTTAAAAGAAAAAAAAGATAGTAAGTTGGATGGAAAAATCTCTGCTCATGGATTATTCTGAAAAGAGTAATTTCGAGTGGCATAAACAATGTAAGGTTTAGCTCTGACATAAAAAGTTATTATGACTCTAATATGCTTGCTGTTGAGCCCATGTAGTCATCCTTTATTAAAAAAAAAAAAGATATTTCTTAAAGTAAAATTAGAAGTATGTGAGTTCTTTGGACTTGAAGAGATTCCCTCATTCTTTTATTTATTTATTTTTAGATTTTATTTATGTATTTGAGAGAGAGAGAGAAAGAAAGAGATAGAGAGCAGAAGCAGTGGGGAGGTGCAGAGGGAGCAGTAACAGCAGGGGAAACAGTCTCCCCACTGAGCAGGGAGCAAGCCTGAGGCAGGGCTTGATCCCAAGACACTGGGATCCTGACCTGAACCAAAGGCAAACACATAACATGAGACTCCCTCATTCTTACACAACATTTTTCATTTCAATTTTATTCTTATATTCTCACAATATAATTTCTTGTCTAATCTTTGAAAGCTTTGTATTTAAGAAAATGACTATTTTCAAATCCCAAAATAATAATTTGTGACCAGAAACAGAATGAACCATAAATAATTTAGTTTATAAGTTTTTAATTTTTTCCCAATAGACACTGATGTGGGAAACAAAGGCAGAAGAAAAATTGTTAAATTTGTTACTACCTGCAGCCCATTGATAAGTGCCTGAAATATGCACAGTGACATTACTCTAGGGACACAACTGCCTCAATGTTAACACTTTACTAAGGGCAAAAGTCAATCCTAGCCTGCCACTTGCCCTCCTCAGTCCTATAGGCCTTCTTTAACATATAAAAATTCCTTTGGAAACTTCCTTGATCTCTAAACCCACATGCATGTTGGCAATCATCCCCCAAGCATATGGCTCAGGAATGAACATCTGACGGGTCTCATGACTACTGTTTTATTAGATGGCAGTAAATGATCTTTTCCCAAGAACAGTTAGCCCCCTCAAGATTCTGGAAACTTTGCTTCCAAATTTCTTAGAGACTTACACTATCCCTAACCCCCACCCAACTTGAAAGTATATAATGGGACATTCCTCAAGACCCCATTGCAACTCTTTCTGCCTATGGGTCTTGTCCCCTGTGCTTTAATAAAATCACCTTTCTGCACCAAAGACACCTCAAGAATTCTTTCTTGGCCATTGGCTTTGAACCCTAACATCACCTTTCCTACATCAGACATGATTAATGTACTCTAGCGTTTTCCCTGTGATTAATGACTCATATTTAGGAAATGGTATGGCCAATAGAAACAGAGTTCATTATGATATTAGGCTGCTCATTTTTTTTAAATTTTAAATTCATCTTCAAAAAGGATGCTTAACTTATATACTGAGTAGTACAGCATTCTTAGTTTTGTGGCACTCATTCTTTTAATTAAATGCTTTACCAAATATTTATTACAGTTCTTGGCTACTGGCTATGTACAAGTCCATTATTAGGGTTGGTGTAGGGATAGGATGTCTCAGAATGAAATAAAATATGGCTTCCGATTTTTAAAACATTTTCAGTTTAAAAGAAGAGATAGTTTGCACACAATTAGCAGTGGAGGATAATTGAAATACAAAAATGGAGTTCCTCAGTAAGAAGGTTAAGACCACATTTCAAATGTTGTAGTTCAAAGGAATCCAGAGTAGGTAAAGAAAATTATACTTTTCTGTCCCTATATGATTTTGATCATCTAAAACAGGAAAGCATAAAAGGAATGCAGGTAGAACTCACAGCTATACTATTTCTTACTAAAGTTACATGTTTTCATTCTACAACAGTCAGTACAATTTTTATAAGCATCTGTTTGTTATCCATCCATCCATCCATCCATCCATCCATTCATCCATCTCCATCCGTTCATTGTAGGGGTCCAAGGCAGGCTGGCCCAAGATGCGCCAAGTTGGCCTAAAGATTATCTCAAAATAAAAGTAATCAAAACCCAGCAGGTGCAAGAAAAGCTCTTGGGCTCCCCTGAATGGCCACCATTTACATTAGAAAGGAGAACCTAAACCAAGAAGAATGCTATTTTCACCTAAGAACTTCATCTGCATATTAAGGCAACCTTGTTTTTCCAAACACCTTTCATCTTCTTGCTAATGGCCTTTCTTGCCTTTGTATCTTCCCAAACTCTACTCCTCTTCTTAGCTCAGACAAGTTTCATGTTACCTCACTGCCTTTGGAATTTCATGTCTGTGTGGATTCCCCATGCACATGCCTAGTAAATTTGATTTTCTCCTGTTAATCTGTCTCATGTCAATTTGATTCTAAATCTAGCTAGAAGGACCATTGGCCAGAGGAGGATCTTCCTCCTTAACGCACCCATCCAACTGTCTGTCTGTCTATCTACCTATTTAATCAACATTACAATATTTTTCCTAGATATAGGGATGTGGACTTAGACTACATTGCAGAGAGAAAGAAACAGAGAGAGGAAATGTAATATTATTTTCATAAATATAAGAGAAATATGTATTTAAAATATGTGTCTGTATACATTTATGTGTGTACCACGTCCCAAATTTTTTCCAAATATTTTCCTGAGTAGTTATTGTTGACTTGTTTGTAACTTTTTTTTTTTTTTGACCTAACCAAATATTAATGTACCAGAAAGCTCCTTAAGTGAGAGAATGTATGCTCGCCAGTTGGGTGGGACTGGTCCATATGTATCAAGGAACTAAAAGGAAATAGAGAGCTCTCCATTCAAAATTAGTGTTCAAAACAGAGAGTAATTAGGTTTCAAAGAAAATTCAGCTAAAGTTGTTCCATGACTACACTATTAGAATTAAGAGGTAACTTAGATTTCCCAAGTGATAATAGATAAATTGCCATTTAGACTATAATGAGGTTTGAAAAAAGATGCTCACCAAGATATCAGCTGTAACCAGAAAGGCATTTCTTAGAAGGTCCACCCAGTGTGTATTTATTCTTTTATTCTTATAGAAGAGACAAATTGTCTAAGCATTGTACTCTCAATAGTCGTCATTGATGCCCCCCAAAATATTCCTATTGACCTTAACTATCTCTACTGACTATTTCCTCCTTACCAGCTTTTCATAGTTCTCTGCTGAACTATTCTGTCATAAGCCATCAGAGCCAGATGTGGTGGGATCGTATAGAGAAATAGAAATCATAACTTTCAATGTCGTAGTAATTACATTTTCCTTGGAATATCCAGAGAAATATGATGCAATCTTTAAATGCATATGCAAATTACGTGCAAATTATATGCTAATACATGTGTGGCCCGACTAACTATTACATATAACTGAATGCAGCCCTTGGGAAAATCTTATTGGAGATCATTGGTCTAATGAAAATTGCTGCTGCATGCTAATTATAGTGACATGTGTGCTGCTGTATTGCCCCTTAGTGGTGAGGGGAATGACAGAGGTTAGTCGAAGTTGGATGACTGACAGAATTATGTCTGTGATCATAGAAGTAAATAGCAAAATATCTCTATTCTCTAAAATCCAATTTTTATGGCTTTACATCTAAATTAAAATGTAATATCAGATAACTACTGACAATGTGTTCAGAAGGATAGGCGTCTAGAACACAAGACACAAATTACTGCTTGACTCAGTTTAATCTTTCTTTGCTATCGTATTTTCATGAACTTTTCATTTTTTTACCAGTTGACTCATTGGAAACATGCAGATTATAAAAAATGTACATTAGAGAAACAATTCTAACCAAGTGCTAAAAGGATTTAATAATTTCTTGGAAACAGGTAAATACATGCTCTGCTATGTTCTGGCTGTATGACCTTGAGCAAGTCTCTCAACATCTCTGAGTCTTCAGTTACCTAAATATGAAAATATAATAATAAAGTACATACTTCCTAGTTAAAGAATCACATGAAATACTATTTTGCAGAGCCTAGACTATGAAAAATAAGTGCTCATGAGCCTATAATTGTATTTAAAATAGGTGATTATTAAAATTATTTTTTAGACCTAAATATCTTCCTAGTCTAGCCTAATTTTTAATTTATGATATTTGCATTTCCTAATTAGAGATATTCAATAGTTGAGAGATAGCCCATTCTTATTTAAGCTATAAACCAAGAGAAAAACAAAAAAAAATTATTTTCAATTATGATGTAGAATATTAAATAGGAGTCTAATGTGTGATTGTATGTAGGAGTTCTCATACCACCATTTGAGGCTTATGACTAAGAGATGAAGAGGTTGAATTGTGGGGGGAGAATGAAAGAATTACCTTAATTATTCATTAACCTAATTAGCTTAATTAATTTAAGCAGTTTCCCTGCTTGAAAGAAGTACTTTCCTGAACTTGTTCAGAAATTACATCTACCTTCATTAAAGCCAAAATAGACATAAAGTGTTTAGTGGTAGCTTATGAGAAAGTTCAGGAATCAAAGGATTTGCTGATCTTGTTCCTCAGGAAATCGCTCCTAGAAAGGATCCCTTGATTTCTAAGTTTTATTGATTCTTCCCAGGCCTCCTCATGTGTCTCATTAGAAGATAGTACTTTACCATTTCTAGAACTATTCCAAGTTGCAGAACTAAGCACATTCAAGAACTTCTTGGTTAAAAACAAGGATATTAAGATTGTGGGGGAAAATTCATTGGCTTTCTAGCTGTAGAATATGTAGCTATTTTTCAGTTTCAAAGAGGGAGCAAAGCAGGTCTTGTTGTATTAAATAACTATGCATTTAAATAACTGTATGTCTGTCTTACACTAGGCATAAGTTTGGGTAGTTGAATATCTTCCTGCCTGTTCTCATTTAGACACATAGTGGTTAAGGAAATATGAAGGCTATCTAGCTCTTTGTAAGTGTTAACAAAGAAAGATTTTGGAACTAAACATATGTTAGGTCTTGATCCATAAGAAGAGTTATTTTATAGATAGTGTGTGTTTGTTTACTTTCAGCAGTTAATGCTTTCAGGTTTATCTTCAACAGCGAACAATTTTCTTACCATACAAGCAGCTTTAAGAACAGTCCTTACTAAGTGCTTTTCTATTATGAGGATAATGACAGCAAATACTTTTTTTTTTTTTTGATGTGACCCTTTGAATGTGTTCTATTTGACACCTTAAAAATTAAATATAGGGTTGTGTCATGATGGACACCAAGTTGTGTCTTAAATCTAATGTCACATTTTCCCTCACACAGATGACTTAATTACTAAAAATGAAGTCATTGTCCAGTTCTTAATGACTTAATTGTTTGGAAGCATATTGATTTATCCTTTTTTGTCTCAATAAACTCTTTACTTCCTGTGTTCAGCAGAAGGAGGAAGTATGTTATGAAATAAAATTGAAGGTTTAAATATGTTTGATCACAGTTTTCTCCTACTATAAAATGTGTGAAGCCAACAAATTCAGCACTTTTAGTTTCAGGAAATGCTTGACTCTCTGCAAGGCATGTAATTGAGTGTACCTGTGGTACAGGACTATGTCTAATCAGTCGACTGTGTAGCTGGGTAGAGTCAAGTGCCATTCATCTGCCTCCCCTGAGATTTGTGGAAACAAGAAGGAGGAGCAGGCCCAAGACAAAGATATATAACCATGTTGACCAGTGAAGTTCATGGTTAACAACTTAATTATCTAAGTTCAGCTATCACTCAGAAGCAAACCTGTACAATTTATGCACATTTTATAATTTACAATAGAAATAGCATAGTGCTAAGGACAGGGCTGCCAGAATTAGAATCTACATTAAGTGTGTTTAATTTAATTTTTCTAATTATATTTCTAATAGCTTAAATATCTGCACTGATAAAACGGTTAACCACCTGCATTTAAATGCCACCTGATGCGTTTATTTTGGAACAGTAACAGATTGGTATAATTTGAGCTCAAGTTCCTCTGAAAATTCTTCTATTAATGGGTCCTAAATTAATCTTTGTGCCTGATCTGCAAATGATGTTATAAGGCAACAATCATTGTGAGAATTGCCATTACATGATAATATCCTGAGGTTTTATTTATTTATTTTTTTTTTATCTTCAGTTCAAACTTGGATCAGTGGATAGTTAAATTAAAAATAGAAATTTGCACTGGCATTTCCTTTCCTATAGAACTTCAATGTTGGAATAGTGCCTGGTTTAAAAAAAAATCAATTCAGTGAAATGTTTGCATAGCACCATGTGAGGAAGGTTAGCTGAATATGCTGTACACCTACTGTACTGAGTGAGCAAATGTATAGAGGATGCATCTATTTACATGTAGTTTCTATATGTTGCATATATTTTGGATTGATGATATAATATATAATGGAACTTAAGCTAATTCAATGCCCAAGCAGTACAAAGTCTAACATTTTGAAAATCTGATCAATGATAGAGATCCTTTCCTCTTCTTTCAAAACAAAATTTAAAAAATTGCACAAAGAATGCATCAGCATTTCATCAAGGCAGTCGAATGAAAGTATTCTATTTCCTCTTGTTTAGAAATGAACCTAGTCCTAGCCAAGCTTGGAGAAGTGAATAGATCAAATGGGCCATCTTGTCCATCCTTAGACACAATTATATTTGAAAACGTTAAGTCTTAATATACTGAAAGTAAAGACTTCCAAAGCTCTGAATCGAATGGTACCCATTCTCATTGTACCGGTGCATAGTCTAGACTGAAAATGCTGTTTTTCAAGGAAGCATGTGGTAATGCAACCATGGGAAATAATGTGGTCGTCCACAGAAGTACTGATGCTAACTCAAAGTTTCAGTTATCAGTGATGTTAATAATACTGATGATTGTTACTATAAAATTGATATAATCTTTTTAGTTGAACATGATACAAAATAAAGTTGAGCTGGAAATCATGAACATAGGTGTGGGTGCTAGCTAGCCCTAATGCAAATATGTGATCTTGATTAAGATGTAATCTTAATACATCTGTAATGTATTTAATCAATACATTATACTTTTTGCATCTGCAAAGTGTATGGAAGTTAAACATGGTGACCTTGCAGGATAAAATTTCCATATTGGACATAATGTTGTAAACGGTACAGGGCATGAGCTTTGGCGATAACAAGACCTGGGCAAATACTTAGACTGTAATTGCTTTTTATCTATGTGACTTTGTTCCAGACCAACCTTTCCCATCCTCACTTTTTTTTCTGAATGTATTTGATAGAAGTAAACTGATCCAACAGAGCCAAAGTCAAGATTAAGGGTTAGTCTTTGGTTCATAGTAAGTAGTTAAATGTTTGTTCATTTGGTTTTCATGATGACTATCACTTTACATGACCATGAATGTGCAGAAGGGCAGAAGCTGCGTCTGTAGCCAGCGATGATGTGATCAGAAAAATATGTACGGGTTTATAGCAGCAACTCCTAACAGGACGGTCACAGCAGCCTTTGTCCTACATGTCACAGAGTGAATTGACTATGTTCTTCTGAAACTGAAATCCTTAATTTGAAAGCTTGTCCTATATGTCAGGCTTGGGAGTTCATGAAGAAACTGCAGGAGGCTAAAGCAAGGTTCATCCCTGAGAAACTCATAGAGAATTTTGTTGTTCTGCCCACAACTATACTCTCAAAATGGACTGTATGGCAAGGTTGCAGATTGTCCATGGTTAAGGGTCTTTCCTGTAACACTCTCCAGAATTATAAGCTGGAACAAACACCATGTCTTAATCTCTCAGCAAATGTAAAATGGCTGAAGGTTCACTTTTCCTAGATAGTTTGAGTTCTTTTTTCTCTTGGGCAGAAAGAATTGAGCTCATTATGACTTCTGGAAATACATAATTATGGGAAACCATGTTTTGGATTGACAGTGGGGACAGAAATGGCATGCAGGACTCCTGTTTGGACAGGGGTGACTATTGGAGAGGAAGTCAACCTTGAATGGCACTGAGGAGCAGGATAATGAAGCATGAATTGACAGGTGATGGGAGATATCTAAAACATTTGAAGGGCCTATATAATAAAATGAGTGAAATAGGTTGACTCGATCAAAGGACATTATGGGAAATTATGCCTTTACTATACTATTTGTTTCTGTGATAAATGAAGAACGCTATTTCCTTGACTCAGGTTTAAGATGTTTTATATGTATAATTTCTTCCAAATCTACTTTGGGGGAAGAAAAGAGATTCATTTGTAAAGTATTATTATATTTGTCTCCTGGTCCAAACTCTGTATGTCATTTTGTGCTACCCAAGATGAATATTGTGGTAATGATGGTCTTATTTTCTTTCCCCAGTAGGAAAGAAAAAAACAATTCCAAGTAATGGTCAGTTTTGAGACCATCAGAAATAGCCAGTATATGTCAAAAACATATTTGTAAAAAATTACTTAGAAATTTCTTCAGTGATAAATGGATAGGGTAAAAAGGTATGGCAATTTGGATTCAAGTCATTCTTGACATTAAGGAGAATGATGCTTCTTTACTCTTTCCAATTTTTTTTTCACTTTCAACCAGTGGCATATTTTGGCTCAGGACTTGCCAATGGAGTAGTGTTTGCATCCTATCCATACAAGGGTTACTAGTCTTCTGAAAAGAAAAGTTACTTTTAACTGCTTTGAAACCTTGATATCACTGAGTAGAGAACAGCAGCAGAAAAGCAGAGAGATTTCAGAAGAGCTGAACTCTGACACAGGACTACCTGAGTGGACTGGGGATAAGGGTTACACTGCCAATTACTCTCCTTTCCCAGCTGGAATAAAGCCAGACCTCCAAAAGACATGTGTCAGGAATCAGTTAAGAGGTCTACTTGTTGAGATTTGAAGATCATCTGATAACAACTTGTTTGCCGGTACTTTGTCTATGTGAGAAGTGACCTATCTGCTCTATTTAATTGTGTGAAAATAAAGATGACCACTCAAATACAATTGATATTTTAACACACTTCTAAAGCACTTTGAAGATGAATGCTCCTGGCATTGAGAAGAGCTTAATCAAGCAAATAATGAAATTTATTGAAAATGTTGAAATCACTATGTCCTTCAAACTTGTCCATTGCTCTCATGATAATATTTGAATCTTCATTGACTTTTCTCATTTGTATTAGTCATTACCCAACTGGTTCACAGTGGGCTGTAGCTTCTCCTTCACCAGTGTCTCCCAAACCTGGCTGCTCCTTGCTATTCCCACCACTGCTGTCTTAGTTCAGAATCTTAGCAACTTCTTCAGGAATGACCTCTTAGTATGTCTTACTGCTTTGATTTCTGTATGAAGGTCATCCTTCACTTTGCTTCTCATTTCTTGTCTAAAGACCCTTATTGCCTGGACACAGTTCTCTTGGATCCAGATCTGGGGGAAGAAGAAGGAATTGAGGCCCAGTAACAAAGATTATCATGGAGGAGTCAACATGGAGATGAAGTAAGATGGTTAATGCTTCCCTTTGGTCTCCTTGAAACACATCATCTCTTTTAGCTAAGAAGATATGAAATTGCTTTTCTGAAAGTATACATTTTTGAAGTCATTGAAAGGAGAAATTTTCTAAGAATCATTCTTTTTTAATAAAATAAAGACTTTTTTTTTCCCCAAATAAAGTAACTTATTTATCTTTTCTTCGTGCAGAGGATCAGCATGTATAATGGAGACTTTGGAATCAGAAATTAGGTTTATAGCTTGTCCACTTAAGCACTTAACTAGCTATAGCACCTCAGTTTCTGAGCTATAAATTTTACTGAGGTCTACTCCATGAGAGTAGATGTTAATTTAATGCTACACTCCAGTTCCACCGAATTTTTTTCTGATTCTGGATCAAGTCATGTGTTTTCCCTCCAACCTTCACACATGTTGTTTCCTCTGTCTGGAACATTCTTCCATAATTTAACCTCAACCAGCTACTTCTCACATCCACCTACATACATACGTGGATACCTAATTTCTTACCATCCTTCTGACCTTAGCTTAAATGACACCTCCTACAGGAAGCCTTCTTTGACACCTGATTGAAGTTAAACTTTCCATTCATTGACTCCCATGTGACCCTCCACTTCTTCCATAATAAGAGGTCTTACTGAATGATGTATTTATGTCTTCCCCAAAAGACTGTCAGCTCTGAGAACGAGTCTGTCCCTCTAGCCCCCACTCTATCCTTAGTCCCCAACCAAGCCCCTGGTTACCCGAAGTCACTCAGTGAATATTTATGGAATGACATCCCCAAATGTGTTTCGCTATTTAAGAGTCACATATCCAAAATCTCACCAGTTGAGCTGTAGAACAAGACAGTCTGGCACACATTAGCTATTCATCAACATCTGTTCAAAGAACAATGATAAAATGAATGACAACGTGGATGAGTGAGGGAGGTAGTAAGAACACGAAAGTCCCTCCGTCTAAAATATCCCTTCATAAAACTTGATGTCCTGAATAATGTTGTTTGTTGAATAGCTATCAACCAGAGCCTGGGACAATGAAAGATGTAGAGTGACAGGAAGACTGAGCAGGTTCCAGTTTGAGCACAGGTCATTGGAACCCTGGAAAAGAGACAATGAAGAACCCAGGAAACTGATGAGGGAGGAGAAAGAAGGAAGAGAAGGAAAAAGAATGAAACCACCTGCTTCTATTCATTATTTGACTCCCAGTTGTGGCAAGTGAGATGTTCTTTTTCTTTACTCCCCAGGGAAACATTTTGGAAGGCTTCTGTATCGAAGGCTGCAAAGACAAAGGAGACACATGCAAGCTCAAGAAAATGAAATCAGTGTTTAATTACAAAATATTCTACCTCTAAAATTAAAGAAAAAAAGCTTAAATAATTCAGTTTGATTTGGTCTCATTAGTCTGATTTCCTAGTATTTAGCCTTAATTATGTGATACATAAGCCCTAATTATGTGGTACATATACAGTGCGCTCTCTAAAGTTAAAGATCAGAACGGATACTGACTTAAATGATAAAATATGTTAAATTATTAATGATAATTAATCTTACAAAATAGGCATAATTAGTTTAAGTACTTTAGATATTATTCTTAATAGCATTACAAATAATATGACACAGTTTGATCATTTTTAAAATAATTTATCGGGAAGCAAGGCTATGCACGCAGTGTTTTTTACTCAAGAGGGCCAGGGGATTGCTTGGTGCTGTCAAAATATCTAGCTGTCTTTCTTTGAAAATGTGAGTTAGATTTAACCCATTAAGGGCTGTGTCCTCAGCAAAATGGGAATATTGCTTCCAAAGGACATTTTTTTTTTCATTGCTACAACTATCTGTACAAATACAAGTAACTATGCCATTAACGGTTTGGGGGATATTCTTTGTTCAGTGCATCCTGGGTACCGTGCCATGACTTGTCAGCACTGTTCAGTTTGTTTTAGTGTTTGACCTTTTAACTGCTAATTTTTTTTTGCCTTCTACTGAGATCAAATTAAAGTTTTGTTATTCAGTTTTGATGCCATAGATCAAAGGCTTCTGTATTAACTCTTTTCCCTGTCCTGGAATAAATTTGCTGTTGTCATTTGATAGCTAACATGGAGTTAAATCTGAAAAGTTCTAGAGGACTATAAAAGTAATACAGTTTGCTTTTATTTATTTATTTTATTTTTTAAAAGATTTTATTTATTTATTTGACAGACAGAGATCACAAGTAGACAGAGAGGCAGGCAGAGAGAGAGAGGGAAGCAGGCTTCCTGATGAGCAGAGAGCCCGATGCGGGACTCGATCCCAGGACCCTGAGATCATGACCTGAGCCGAAGGCAGCGGCTTAACCCACTGAGCCACCCAGGCGCCCTAGAGTTTGCCTTTAAAGCAAAATTTTGATATGGTTGTTTCTTTATTGAATGGGGCAATTCATGGAATCAGATCATTGCTCATCTCTGCTAAGTGGAATTTAAAGATGAAGCATAAGATGATACATCACACATCAGGAATCATATTTCTTGCTCTCTAGTTCTTACTACAGTGTTCCAAGCCCAGGCTTAAGAATAATCTTGTTGAATAGTATTGAGGAAAGTTCGTATAATCCAACTGCTGAATATAGCCCAGGAGAATCACCAGAAACATGATTTCATCCAATAAAATCCTGATGTGATTATATTAACCCAATATATATAAATCTGTCTTGAACTTTGACATTATAAGATACCATGATAGTTAAAAGTAGGTAAAGAATGTTTAGGAATATCTGTTCTATAGTCGTACAGGACAAGTTTTTAATATTAGAGCTTTGTTCTGATGGCATCCTTCCACAATGTTCAAATCCAAACTCTATTCTTCCCAGGCATCCCACTCACCATTTAATGTGTTCTTCAAAGCTTCCAACACCAACATTTTGAACATACTTATTCACAATATTCAGTCTCCCCAATTAGATGCAAAGCAGTGTTGATCTAATATTCATTCAAAGTTGGCTGTGTTGAATAAACACTTGTGAAGGACAGAGATGAAGGTTGGCTTCTGAGTGGGAAGTCTGGCTAATATGGGATCAGTCAAGGAAAGGAAATTGCAACACTGTCCTAATGATTTACTGAGAAGACTCCAAGGATTGAAGCAGTCACTCCCATACATTTTACTTTTTAAATTAACAATAGCAAGCTTTCTCCATGTGAGATCTTGCATAGCATCTCAGTATATATAACAGATAATACTGATATGTTAGGAGTCAATGAGAACAATAAGGGTACTTCACTAAAAAAAAAGAAATGCAACATTTGGATATTGCAAATGGCCATACCACTGAAGCTCAGCATTTAATTGATTTCTCAATTTGTGTTAGTTACACAATTTCAAGAAATCCACCTAGGTACCTTGCAATAGAGTATAACAGATTTTATAGTCATTTTATACCATGGCCTTGAATATTAGACTGCGATTCAAGTGATTATTCCAGTATCAACAAAAGAAATTGTCATTTGAGGTATTAGAGAACCAATTGTCGGAACTGCTGGTTCCTGTGGTTTTGTTTAATCACAGTTTATTGTGGTCCATATACTGATATGTGTGAATAATTTTATACATGATATCCTTATGAAACTCTTTATTTCATATTTCATATTGCTTAGGACATACATTAGATCATATAATGCACTCTTTATGAGATCTCTGATGAGAAATTCCTGTTTGAACTTTGTATCAAAAAGAATGGAGGTTTTGAACCTAAAAAAAAAAAAAAAAAAAAGTCTTCTGAACACTGTGAACTGTGTAACTGCCAAATCTTTTTTTTTTATTTTGGCTGCAAAAAACCTTAGAACCATCAATTATGGCCAAGTACTAGGGGTATATGTGTCTTTATACCATAAACTTTTAGCATCATTTCCAGTCTCTATTTTTATTTGCTTGAGCTTCTTTGTATATTTTTTCCAAATTTCTAAAATTGCTACTATATAATTTTATAAGTCACCTTAAATTTTATCTAAAAACAAAAAGCAGATCAAGAGACATAAATAATGGAAAATTTAAAACAATCTTTCTTCCATTGATTTTCCCACTCAAGAAGAATGAGACCATGCCTAATTCATTCGTTCATCTTCAGAACTAGAAGAGTGTTTGAATTTAAAAATTCTATATCTCCATTTATAAAATTCCTATAATCACCTATTGAACACTAATAAAAGTATATGACAAAGGTTTTTAATGTGCAGTTCCTTTTTAATTCTAAACTTATTTACCATCTCAAAAATTTGCAGGTACCTAGTAATACCCTATACTATTTAATAATTACCTTATTGCATATAGTCATCTTTGCATTGCTCTTTGTCCTGGAATGCTTTTCCCCACCTTGTTAGTTTTAAACCAAATATCACTTCCTCTCTGAGAGCTTTTCTAACTCTGTCAGAAGTGTTAACCACTCTCCTCTTGAATTTTTAATATAATTAGCTTTAAAACTGTATATAAGTTCTTACCAAACTGTATCTTAATCATCCATTAATACTGTTTATTCTGAAATTCTGTGATCTACTTATGGATAAATAAACAGTCCTTACCATCTTTGTGTCAGATGCATCATGAATGTTCAATATTCTTAACTAAATCTATACTGTTAAACAAATTAAAAATGATTGACTATCAGTCCAATTTAGTCCAATTTTCATTCAGTAGCTTAAATTGTAAAAAAATAGCCCATATGACTGATGTGATTTTCAGTAACTTGGGCTAATTTCTAGTTTTATTTTTACTGCTAGAGATGAATTTTTAAAAGTTTCTGTGGTTTTTTTCCTAAATTTAAAGATAACTGGTCTGATTAAAGTCTTCTATGTTTCTGAAACTTGTAAGAATGCTAAATACATTTTTAAGATTGAAATATTTGTCAACATGAAACTAAATATACACATATATACGTTATTGTGTTTCAATGAATAATTAAGCAAGAAAGCAATACGTTAAGCTGTATAATATTTGCAATTCTACAAATAAAGCTAAAAATTCGACATTACACGGGTGCTATACAAAGCACGAGATTGAAATATTTAGTAACTTTGTGTTTGTTACCTCTGTTCAAGCTTTTTAAATGGCAATGGAAATAAGTTGGCAGTCTTAAATCTTAAGAAATCTAAAGAGGCTAGCTTGAGTTTAGCGTCATAAAACTCAGGTATAATTTTGTGTGTACTTTAAAACCTAGCAACTGTTTTCTACCAAGAATAAATTGCGAAAGGGATAATAAATATTTGGAAGGTCTGTTTTGTAAGTGCCAAGTCATTGTAACATTTATTTTTGACCAAATAGGACACTACTAGTGCTTTGACATAGAAGACTTATTTTTCAATTTTTATTTCTATTCGTCCCATCAGTCCCTTGACATGCATTTACTGATTTGTATTTTCCTTGCCTGGTTTGCTTGGAATTAAATTAATGGAAGTTTCAAAACCAAATTCGTCAAAAGAAACTCCTGCATTTTTTTTTTTTTGCCTCTTGAAAAGCTACAGAAGAACCACAGTTAGCTAATTACATAGTGTTAAAATTATAGCAGTACATAGTTTCAAATTGGAATACTTATGAGAGGTTTTCGCACTTAATGAGAGAATTTGTGATAAACGGACATTAAAACTGATTAGCTGCATATCACCTTTATATTTATAATCATTTTTAACAGTATTTAATTGTTATGATACATGATAATAATCTCAATATGATAATATAGTCATGGAAAGTAATGATCCTAATTTGATACCAGGCTGCTGCCTGCATTGTCCAGTTTAATAATTATAACATCAAAATGTTAGTGTAAAGTAGATTCATTTTTCATAGGTATTTTTATCCTGGGTTTCTCTTCCCTGAGCCTTCCACTTGCTTATCAAATAGTTAATAAGATATCGAAGTCAAGATGTCCAAAGAAAACATTAAGGTCAATTGTTAATTCTATTTTTCCTAATTTCTCATTTGTTAGGTATCAGATGCAGAGGCATTTAATACAGTTTTGATGCTGAGGAAATATTTACTAGTTTCAATATTTTAATATTTTTTCCTATTCTTGCCCAATTTTAGTTTTTAAATTATTCATTTGATGAATTTCAGTGCCATGTTTATTTTTTAGTCCTTAGGAAACAAATACATAGGTACTTCCTATATTTTTTCCATTCCTCATTTTTCTACAATTCATAATTCAAGGGAGGGGAGAGAATAAGTGAAAAAGGAGGAGACAGACTCACTTTCCAGATCCAGAGCTCAGGAAGGTAGACCGAAGGTTGAAGCTGTCCCAGAAAGATGGGAGAGGCCAGTAATGGTTAGAACTCTATAGAAAAGACAGAGCAAAGCATCAATCTACCACAGGCTACTTATAAACTAATTCAAGACATTCGGGAAAATTTAGTGTGAATGTACAACTGGCCAAATTTCAATCAGTCTTTAATCAGCTTTCACTCTGCTAAGCAGGATAGATCATACCAACATACCTATTATACCTTGCATTAGGTGATGAATTTCTTTTGAATCTTAAGCACTAAGTCCCATCAGTTTGGAAGGGAAGAAACCCTGCTTTCTGACTGTAATAATCAGGTAAGTCTTCAATGGAAAAGGTGGCATTTGAGTTAGACCTGACACACTTGTCACAAAGGACAGAATAGCAAGCTTTTTCTCCATGTCTTGAATATTCCATGTCAAGGGAGCAGAATGCATTGCTTAAGGAGAGATACTAGGTAATTAGGTAGGGCTGGCTGACCAAGATTGAAAGCTGTAATAAGGGTTTCAAAAGTTAGGAAATAATACTCATTTTACAGACAGAGATTTATGTGATTGGAATTTAGTCATATTAAATTTAGTGGTGATATTTTAGTTGGTTTATACTGAGGGGAATCTGAGAGGCTAAAATAAACCTAGTAGTTAAGCTGAGACAATAGTATATAGAAGTAAAAGTGAGACCGACTGAAATGAAGTCATAAAATGTTCTTGAAGATGCTTAAATTTTTTTAAATTTTTATTTATCAATAATTTCTTATATTCTGTTAGATACTGTTTTGAGTACTTATAAATATTAATTCATTTATTTTATAAAATTTATTCCTAAATATTTGGATAGAATGAGAAGGAATTTTAAAATAACCAAATGTGTGTCAGAAGAATTAGCACAACACAAATCTAGTGGAAGTATAATTTAAAACAATTTGTGTCATTGGATGGCCTATAGTTATATGTTTAATGAGATAATCTATGTGTAAGAATTTAATAAACAGCAAAGACTTGAACAAATCCCAAGGTGTTATTCTAACCATTCAAAATTGACCAGAAACATTAAAAAAAAAATAAATCATATTTGGATAGGGTTGGAATGAGTCATTAGATTATCAGAATTACCAGAGAACTAGTTAGTATATGGCACTTGCATCTAGGGAATGGTGGGGAAAAAAATGTTTGCATGGTAACAGAGCTATATAGCCATTATCTGGAAGCTGTTATGTGATTATTTTTCATGTACTTCTTAGCATTTTTTTGAGTTGGAAAATCCATGGAATGCTCCATTTTCCTTTTTGCATTAAGAAGGCTTTCATAAGAAACTCATTGTGCCAGAGTGATAATTTTGCATAGTTTAATAGTTCCCATGAATCATGAAACTACTTTCAACCCACACATCCTTTGACCCTTGTCAGCTTTTATACACAGTCCCAAAAGACAGAATTGCCAAGCATGAAAAATTATTCTGGATTAAAGACAAAGATGAGGGAATTATTTTGATTGCTGTATCAATGTGCTTTATGATATGCAAAGCAAAATGATGCACCATATTTGTGTGCATTAAACAGAAGTGATAGGATTAAATCAGAAAATGAAATTCTGTGGATCCCACAATGGAAAGAATTGGCTTGACTTTATTATTTTTAAAAATGATAACCATGCTAATTTTTATTTGAGCTACTGTGTAAGTCAGTTTCAATTCTGTTAGTTACATAATCCAGAAAAAATATGTTGTGGACTTCTTGGAGAAAAATCTACTTTGTCCTTTGAAAATTTCATCTACTCTCATTTCAAATAGTATTTGTAGGCTTCATGTTATCAAATGTTTATCTGTAGGACTAGCCATTCCCAGATTTCTAGATTCATACAGTTAACCTGCTTGAACTTTCTTACTGGTTGCCCCTTAGATACCTCAAACTTCACATGTTCAGAACTGAACTGATGGTCTCATCAGTGCACTCACTGCCACATATGTCAGTCCCCAGATTTCTTCCTCTTTTTCTTGTTTGCTAGAGTGTGAAAGCCTGAAATCTAAGCACTTTCTTTTATTCCAACTCATACCTACATCATTAATGAAACGTTGTTGAATTTTGTCTCCTAAAAATCACAAATATGCTTCTTTCCTTCCTGCCCAACTGTCACCCACATCAGTATCTCTCTTGGCTATTGAAATTAATCTCTGAGTTGATCACCTGACACCACTCTGCATTGCACAGTCAGTGCTTCACATGGTTATCCAAGTGATGATGCCAAGATGCAAATCTAGTTGTATGCCACTTCAGATTTTGCACTTGTTTCCTAATGCCTAGATCATCAATCTGAACTCCATTTTGCTGCTATACTACACAAAGTTCATGCCCCAGGTTTAATAAACTCTCTGAAATGTGTTTGATAATGTCAAGACAGGACACGGTAGGTCTTATCCAAAACAGAGGGTGGGGTGAGGTCGCCTGAGGAGTGAAGTGAAAACTTGAGTAGAGAGACACGCATGCATGCGTTCATTGTTTCATTCATCAGCATGTGTTTAGTAGGCATATACTAGGTATGTGGTGTTGTGTACCCAAAGACTGGTACGACACAGTCTTTACCTTCGAGTTGTTTTTGTCTCCCATGAAAGACATCTAAACTGCCATTCAAAGCTATACATGTATTTGTGAATAGGTTAAGAGGGGACACCTGAGCAAAATCTTGAAAGACAATGGAGTGTTATTCAAGAAGAGAAAGGAAATTGAGTTCTTTGCAATAGTGTAAACAGAGCTGTTCTAGGTAAATTGCAGAAATGAAGGGCAAACACCAACCATATGTTTATATACTCTCATTAAATGTTTACTTGGGTGGGGGTGGATCAGATTCATTTAAAGTGGCTAGGATGCAATGAAATAATTATTCCAGTCATGGTCTTACAAAAAAACAACAAAACCAAAATAGATATATATCATTCAGTTTTTTAGGAATTACAATGTAAATGACACATGTATTTTCTGATTTGAGGCACAAGGGGTTACACAATATATATAATTCTTTATTTTTCAGTTTATGACAACGATACCCCTTTGAAGTAGGGAAGCTGGGTACTAAGTTGAGGATATTGGCTCTGAACACTCCCTGGTTGTCAATAATCACCACTACTCCTATTTCTGTCTATTATTTATGGACATAAGGGTAAAATGATTACAAAAGGGTGTGAGGGGAAAAAAAGACAGTGACATTAAGATCTACTAGGATATTGCCAAAACTGCTGAGCTTGATTTAAGATTTAAACACTCAAACTAATTTAAAAAGGAGGCATTCTTCAACAGTCTAACCTTGAGTCCTGAATATAATTAAATCTTTATGATTAAGCTTTGATGGAATAATTTCCAGGTTTTCCTTCTTTACTTTTGTAAGTTTTTTTTTAACTTTAATTTTTCTTCTATTTAGAAGTATAATTGCTTAAATTTACCACTTGAGCAATTTTAGTGAACCAAAAGAGCTAGGGGATAGCCAAATTTTCTGTTCCATTTTTCTTTTATCTTTTATTACCAATATGTTTACTGTTAACTAGGGACTTAAATGTTCAGCTCCTTTTTGCTCTGTGTCAAAAACAAACTGGAGGCAAGTTAGAGTTGTAGCTACTTTGATGAGAAGTTAAGATCCCTAATGAATTCTAGAAACTAGAAAAGTTGGTTTGTGAGGGACATGGATATGCGTGAGAGATGTACAGAATTAATCCAATGAGGAAATTTGAATCATGCCCCAAGGCCCACGATGCCTGTGAACCAATCATTACATAAAGACTTTTTTGTTGCCCCATGCTTTTGGCCTCTTAGTGAGGTTATTCTTTTGGCAAATGATCTATCTTAATATTACACAAGGGAAGCTTTGTATGGGCAGTGCATCATCAGAGTTCTCTTGTTCTATAATAATGTAAGGAAAAGAATGTGTGCAATATCAAACACAAGGGTCCAGAATAAAAATAGTATTCCTTTGTTACATAAATGTAAAAGTAATAGTGAAAAGCAACAACTAAAAAAGAACTCTGGAATTATAGAAACTCAGAATCTTTGAAAGATTATCTTTAAATTACATGTTCAGATCACCAGTGAGAACATTAATAGTAGTAAACATGTAGTAAGAGTCTTCTATATGTGTCAGTATTTACATTATGAAATTGTTGGGGATTATTTCACCTACTCCATATACCTACCAAAGCAATCAGTCGGGTTATTAACCACATAATCCAGAGGAGAAAACAGAGGCTCCCGTATGTTGAAAGCTTACTCACAGTCATGCTTTCTGACCCAGAATTTCAACCAAGTGACTTTAGATGTGGTATCTACAGCCACCATCTGGATATTTCCTTCCAATAATGATGTAAATTTTAATTTCTCAAAAAATGCTTAATGTTATGTAAGAAAATGTTTTGTGTACAGTTACACTGAAGGAGATCTTTGGTATTAAAATGTGCATGTGAAGCGGAAGAAAATTCTGAAACTCTGTCTGCCTGTCTTCCATATTCTTAATCTTTCTAAATTGTATTAGAATCATGGGCTATTATTTTAGGATTCCTGTATTCCTAGGAGGCATACTGATGTGCTTTGGAGGACTGATGGCTTTCCAGAATTGTACCTTAAACTTCATGTACATGCAATGTGTTATATGTTTCAGCAATGTCCATATCACGATCCTTCCCTACCAGTTTAGCAAGGTGGAACCTCTACTCCAGGAGGATGCTAAGATGAAGCTCTCTCTCCCTTACAATAAAGTCCAGGACTTAGGTTTCTCCCACAGTGCCAGGCTTTTAGCATTTATAATCACCCTTCAATCTTGATGTTGCAGAGCCTCTATTCTAGGCAAAAGCAGCAGTGAGGTTGGGAGCAACCTTTGTCCATTCAGCTCCCACTTGAAGGGCACGAGCTCTACTCCAGGTGTGAGAGGCTCAGAAATCTGAGTCCGAGTCCTCACCACAGCTCACTCATAGGCTAATGGGTTTCGCAACTGAGAAGGGTAAACTCAAATCAGAGGCTATCACCCCCATTCAGTGCCTTACCTGTAGAGGAGGGTTGTCACTCTGAGAGAAGCAGGCTGCTGTTCCCACCCCAGCTCTGGAGCAATGATGCAGAGGAACTGTCCAGGGGGAGGAGCCATGTAGGAAGAGAGAGCTCCATGACTTTGCCAGAGGGGATTGACTCTGGAATAGAGTGAGGAAGTTCAAGCCTAAAGACACTGTGTCAAAAGCAATGGAGATTTTGATGGAAAGTATTTAAGAGGAGGCTGGTGGAAGGGTGTCTGGGTGTTAGGTTAGCTGATCATTTAACTCTTGACTTCAGCTCAGATCATGATCATAGGAACAAAACCCAGGGTCAGGCTCTGTGCTCAGCATGGAGCCTGCTTGTCCCTCTCCCTCTGCTCCTCCCCCTGCCCTCTCTCTCAAAATTAAATAAATAAATAAATAAATAAATAAATAAATATCTTTAAAAAAAGAGGAGGTTGGTAGATTTATGAGAGCAACAAGAACAGTAGACTAGTTAGAAGTTTAGAAGTCAAAATACATGCAGGACATTTATTTGGACTTTAACAGTTTTCAATCTGACTACCTCTGCCAAGGTTTAAGTCTGTGGACTGGGGTGCCTGGGTGGCTTAGTGGGTTAAAGCCTCTGCTTCAGCACAGGTCATGGATCGAGCCCCACATCGGGCTCTCTGCTAGGCAGGGAGCCTGCTTCCCCCTCTTTCTTTCTGCTTGCCTCTCTGCTTACTTATGATCTCTGTCAAATAAATAAAATCTTAGAAAAAAAAAGAAAGAAACAAACAAACAAAAGTCTGAGGACCAATGATTCTAAACTCCATTTGATCTTTCAGTGGTCCTACCCACCATCCTTCCTCCAACACTTTTCAGCACTGTCATTTCTGCACACATTTTTTGGTGTCTCCAGCTATTGTCCCCAGATTGGGTACATTCCTCATCAATTATTTCTATTTACATGCGAAAATGGAATTTTAAACAGCCAAAACATGACAGAAAATACTGTCTCTTCTTCAGCATGTACATCAGTGATTTTGAACTCCTATAATTAGACCTACCAGTACTTCCTCCTGAAATTCTTAATGCCTAATTCAGTTACTTCCCAAATCAACTGTTGGGCCACTTCTTTCCATAACACCGAAGTTGGCAAATAGCCTTTAACTTCAGCTTGAGAAACATCTCAAGTGTATGTAAATCCATGTTCATTAATTAAGAGCAGTAAGTTAAATGTTTTTTGTTTGTTTGTTTGTTTTCACAACTATGCTTTTCATTAACAAATAAATTGTGGAAGGCAATAGAATTTGTTTCCATTCAGTATCTCTTTTTTTGAAGACATTACATAAGAGTTTATAATTATTCTGACATAGAAGTTTACGGAATTTAAATTTCTTTAGTAAATAAATAATGCTAAAAGTTCTAACAATAGCTAAAAAATTCAGAATGGAGAAAAAGTTGATTACTATATAAGGAAGGTGTCAATGTAATACTACTAAGTTATGGGTTTTTTTTGTTTGTTTGTTTACTACTCATCTTAGTATATTCTAAATGTATTACTAGTTTGGCTTCAGTTAATATACACACCTGTGCCCCGTATAGGATCCTGTATTAAAATAAGAAAGCAGTTTTATAAGAATGGCACACTAAATCTTCAATATGATCTTTGAAAACACTTTTATATCTAAAATTCTGAGGCTTTTTCAGCTGTTCCTGCCAATAGAAATATGATCTATGGTTTAGAAGAAATGTACCTTTGTGAGCTTCTCTGTAAATTTTCTTTAACAGAATTCTCTATTCTTACTAGTAAAATAGAAGATTATATTTTTAGAATAAAAATTCCCTCCAAAGAATAGGTAAAATTTGTATTTAAGTGTCCAATAGCCTACTGTCTGAACACTTAATATTAAAATAACTGATAATATATGAATACTCCAGTCTGCAAACTATAAATAATTTTCTAAGTCTAAAATCTTTTCGAGGAACATTTTGTCTTTAGAGGCCAGAATCATATAAGAAAATAGATCCTTCTGATCCCTTGTACCCACCCACACTCTTCCTTTCTTTTTAATACTGAAAATTTTTCTTAAATATTTTGTAGGGAGATTTTAGCTTCCATTTCACAGTAATATTATGCCAGAAAATAGCATTTGTAAGATTTAGGGCTGGAAAAGACAATAGAAATTTTATAGTGCTATTACAACCGTGCTGTTTTATAGCTAAGGAAACTGAGTTCCAAAAATTATGACAAAGTTCTAAAGCATTCACTGAAGTAGTACAAGAATCTGGATTTCTTTGGTACACTGGAGTCTTCTCATAATTGCAAGAAGTCAAAACAATTGTATTACAACTCTGGTTGGAGAATTTTTGAGGGAAAGTGAAACGATTTAGTTTTTATTATTCTCTCTTCTCTATTTTTCTCTTTTTCTAAATTTCATAATCAATCTTTCTTCTGCCTGTCTCCCATAAACAAATTATCTATTTTCGGTAAAGGCAAATTTGATGTCAGGACTTCCTCAACAGCCAGTCACAAATGCTTTTGTAGTAGTTGGTAATTTAATTTGCTGTTTTATCAGTCAAATCCAACAACCACTGTTTGACAGGCAAGGGTTACCAACCTGGGTAGCTTTTGACATAGACTGTTTACTAACCAGAATCACAAATCAATGACTCTGGAGCTGGATCCTGCTGCAGGTGTATATTTCCTTGGTTGCATAGGGTTTTTAAAAATTGAATCTGAATGTCTTTATTGAGGACAGACTCACCAGTGTGTCACAGTTCCTACCTGCCTAGTACTTTTGTGTGTGACACCTGATGTTCAGTTAACGTTATGATTATGGAGCTGAAACCAATGTGAATATTGCTTTGTGTTTGCTTCCTTTTGTTATTGGAGAAGAGGAGGCATGGATGTTTTCTTCTCATAGAAATAACGTTTGGAGAGGATGACAACTGTCATCAGAATAATAGTGCTATGGATGCTTCAAAGTCAAAACCTTAAGAACACTAAAAATGTTTCTGACTATGCATTATATTCAAACACATTTCATTCCCTCATTTGCTAAATAGAAAGTGGCCATAATCTCTAGTAATGTGATTAAATGGGTCAGTTTCTAAGCATTGTCTTACTTAATGTTGCTATCGTTTAAATCTTTTTAAACAGCTGATTATAGAACTTTAAAAAAAGACATTTTATTTTATTTTTTTAAAAGATTTTATTTATTTATTTGACAGACAGAGATCACAAGTAGGCAGAGAGGCAGGCGGAGAGAGAGGAAGGGAAGCAGGCTCCCCGCTGAGCAGAGAGCCCAATGTAGGGCTCGATGCCAGGACTCTAGGATCATGACCTGAGCAGAAGGCAGAGGCTTTAACCCACTGAGCCACCCAGGTGCCCCCCAAAATGACATTTTAACATATATCTTTGAGTACTATGGTATTAATTCTTTTGTACTCATGATTTTAAATAGAAACACAGTAGTAGTATTTTACTTAGTCTTTCATAATATTATTACAATATTATTAAAATTAAATACTAATATTAAAAATATTGCCTTTTACCATAAATGCAAAAGGAAACAGCTAATTGTAATGATTTTATAAGCTAATTAAGTGACATTAATGAAAGCCTTAAAATAGGTATAAATTGTAATTTCCTTTAGTAAATTGGAGAATGATCATATTTGACTATAGTGGTTAAAAGAACTAGACTTAGTAATGCTAAAAATGATTTTTTTCTATAAGAAATTTGTCATGAAAATTAAATATTGCCTGCATAAGACAATAAGAAACATTATGTTGCAAATTTTGTTTCAAATACGCCTCCTCTATAAATGTATTATAAATTAATATCAAAGAAATTATAATTTTTCTTTTCAACAGATATTAACAAATAATGATTAATCTGAATCTGAATGAGCACATCAAAACATCGGATAATAGAAGGGATTGAAATCTTGTTTACAAACAACCAAAATTATGAAAATTAATGTTGCATGATCTAAACATCTTTTAGTTCTTCATTGACTAAGAAAATGTAATCTATGCTTTGGGTATACGTAAAATATATTGTAATTGTTCATACAGTTTTATGAAGAAAAATTTCTCATCTTAAAGTTTTTAGCAATAATATTGACAAATGATGTTTATCACTTTTTCATTATAATATTCTCAATATTTCTCATAAGCATCTATTCAATTTCATGTAATTATTTTAGTATTTGATACTTTGTTTACCCTTTCAAAGTATGAAATATATAAATATGCCATTTTGTTTTTTCAATGGAATAGAGCTTTAGTTTTTTTTGGTATTTTTCTTAAAAAAGCCCACTTCTGTTGTGCATTGGATCTAAACCAATGGTTTGATTAATATTAATACAGCCATGGATTTGTGTGTGTGTGTGTGTGTATTTCAAAATTTGTATTCTATATCACAACACTAGGAAAAAAAAATCTGTCCCTCGGCCGGACTAGTGTTAGTTTGATGATTATACTAATATTAACTGCTTCACTTGAGTAAGCAAAGAAGAAGTAAAATACCAGTCAGACCAGCTGTTAATTCACAGAGTGTTGTACTATGCTTATTAAAAATACCCAAAAGATGTACCTTTGTGGTTCAGTCTTTTGAATTAGAATCAGAATATTAATCATGCCTCAGGCCTAAATTAAACATTGGAAGGCCCCATAAGAATTTTCACCAAATTTTCTTGGATTTTTCTTTATTGGGTCTTCCTGGACTCTGTTTAGCTCTGTAATTGCTTTGCTCCTTTGTTGATAGGTTAAAGCACAATGTGATTTTCTCCATGTCATAATATTTAAGAGGACGGCTCAATGGTCTACTCCAAGTTGCAACGTGCAGCTGAGACACTGATTTATAACAGAAATAGTGTTTACAATGTCAAATAAAGTGTGAAGTAAGAACAATTATGTATCTCAAAGTCCATAGTTATAAAAGGATCTGAATCATTACTGTTTTCATATCATTTATATCTAAAGGGGTTATCCTAAGTGATCCTGCCAAATTTGGTTGAGTATGCCAATGGAAGAAAACATAAGGAAAACCTATCAAAAATGTTTTAAGACATATTATTGTCTGATTTTTAAAAAATCATCCTTGTTACTAATGAATTACTGATTGCTTATATACGAACACAGTTTTACGAGTAGAAGTGTGTGATTAACAGTTTCATTTGTACATAGAGTTATTAAAGAACTCTGTCTAGAGTATATTATTTATACTGGAGTGTCATATGAATTCCCAAAAAAATGGCATGATCTTGAAATATTTTTTTAATGTTTAACACATCTCTACCATTTCACTCTCAAAGTAAAGGGATAAAATGAAAGCATATGTTAATTTGAGAGAGACTGCATTATTTAAAAAAAATAATGATAATAAAACGCCAGTGTTATTCATATATCATAGAATTTCTCTTCCCATTTCTCAATTGAATTTATGATAAATTACTAATATTTAAATAAGAACTCCATTAATTATGAACCCCCCACAATTATTTGTGGAGAAGAGAAAAAGAAAAAAAAAAAACATGTCTGCCAAATTGATATTTCAATTTATGAACCCATTGGTTTAAAGCAACATGTTCCGATTTTTAAAGGTTTACTTAACAGTATTTTGGCCGAACTGATACTACATGTGCTTTACCTTAATGATATCTATATATTATCTAACACAACAGAATAATAAATATAGCTGTGGGTGACAAAAAGAAAGGAAAAAAAACCCTTATCAATTCCCAGTATTGTTAAAACAAAAGCAAAAATAATTATACATTTTGGGAAAATGATAACAGCTGACTCACTGGTATGTTCATTAGTCCCCATTAAAAGAGTTAACAAAGGAAATATAAATTCATTTGAATTGATAGGTATCTAAAAAAAATAGTGCTGTGCCCTGTTACAAGTACTCTTGGTGGTTATGAATAACCTGGAAAAACAAGAACAGTAACCAAAAAACAAAATTTTATATATATATAGAGAGAGAAAGAGCAAGAGTGAGAGAAAGAGAGAGAGTGCTTTCATTCATTTCAGAATGAGCTGGTGAGTACCAGGGGACTCTAACTTTTTACAGCACCAGTAATGCTGTGTTGTAAAACAGAATTTCATTGATATTCTGAACTAGACTTCAGTTTTCTTCTTCCCTTCTCTGTGAAGTGTTTGTAGCTAGTTGGGCAATAGACAAATGAATTACAATTTATACATAGAAATTTATGGATTATGAAATAATCTAGTTTTCAAAAAATTCAAATGCAATTTTGTCAAATATTTCTATCAGATATCAAATTGTGCAATAAAGTATTGGCAGCAGAAAAAAATTTTCCAAGAACCCTTTTTGCTAGCATTGGTAATGCAAATTAAAACAAATTCAATATAATGTCAAATATTTTGTAAGCAGAAGACATAGATCTATGAGTTGAGGTTATGAACCTTATTGTCCCCAAACTTAAATAATTTGTTTTTGTTATAATTATCCTTTATAACCCAACTCTAACTATTAAAACTATTTTGCCAATTTAGTTTTACATGTCCTTCATTTTTTGTTGGAATACTTTATAACATATCTTATATAACATATCAATTCAACCACAAATACTTCAGGATGTATATTAGCAAATAATGTTCCAATATTTTTATTGCAGTATTTTAAATCTAATTCCAGAAGTTTGTATTGAAGCACAAATCCTTCAATATATACCCCTAACAATTACAACTTATTTAAAGCAGATAAATTTAAAAAAATAAAATTTCTTAATATCACCTAATTTCTCCACTTTTTAAATGACTTCTATTTTTTTTTTCAGTTTTTGAATAAGGATATAAATAAAGTTTATATGTTGCACTTGGTCAATTAAGCCACTAATATCATTTAAAATATGTAATGACTCATCCTTTTTTGTTGTTTTTTTTCTATTTATCTATTTAAAATCCTGAATATTGCCTGAAGAATTTCCCACATTCTGGATTTGGTTAATTCTCCTGTATTTACAATAAAGTTAGAGTCACATTTAGAAATTTGATGAGGTTCAAGTTCAACGTATATCTAGCTGTTATACTTTTAATGACAAACTAACAGAATTTGAAAATATGTTTCACTATTTTTAACAGCAAAAGATCAGAAAGAACACATATGTCTATCAGCAAGGGATTGATTAAATAAACAAGAGACTATTATGTAGCTGAATACAGAAATATAATATGATTTCCAGAATATGATATTCAATGAAAAAAAAACAATGGGGGCATGCCTGGATGGCTCAGTCAGTTAAGTATCTTACTCTTGATTTTGGTTCAGGTCATGATTTCAAGGTCTTGAGATTAAGCCCTGCATTGGGCTCCACACTCAGTGGGGAACCTGCTTGAGATTCTCTCTCCCTCTCCCTCTGCAGTGCCCCCCCATCCCCACTCTCTCTCTCTCTCAAATAAATAAATAGGTCACCTGGGTAGCTCTGCAAGTTAAGTGTTTGCCTTTGGCTCAGGTCATGATCCCAAGGTCCTGGGATCAAGCCCCACATCGGGCTCCTTGCTCAGCTGGGAGCCTGCATCTCTCTTTTCCTCTGCGGCTTCCCCTGCTTGTGCTCTCTTGCTCTCTCTGTCTGATAAATAAATAAAATCTTTAAAGTCAATCAATCTTTTTTAAAAAAGCATTTGGTAGAAATAGAGTATGCTATATGTATAACATATATGTGCATGCTATAGGCATTATCTGTGTATAGTATGCCACCACTTGAAAAATGAAGAAATATGCATATATATATTATATTTAGTTATATGAAAATAAGCATATAAATTATGAAATTTTAGAATTGCAGATATTGTCTAGAGTGGGAGGGAAGGAACAGAATGGCTAGGACAGTGTTAGAGGCTGGCACTTGCTGCTTCGCCTTGCAGTTGTCTGTTAAGAAGAGGACTTCTTTTCTTAAGCCTCAAGAACCAACCTCTGCCAGCTTCCAGCTTTTCTTCTGCAGCTTCCTCACTTCTTTCTGGCTTCACAGAATTGAAGAGAGTTATGGTTTGTTTCTGGATTAGTCTTTGGTTTAAGGGCATGTGGTGGCCAGATTGGTCTTCTATCCAAACTACTCAAACTTTCTCCATGAGAGCAATAAGCCTGTTTCACTTCCTAATCATTCATGTGATCACTGGAGTAACACTTTAAATTTCCTTCCAGAACCTTCCTTTGCATTCACCACTTGATTAACTGATTGGACCAAATGGCCTAGCTTTCTGCCTATCTTGGTTTTCAAAATGCCTTCCTCACTAGGCTTAATCATTTCTAGGGTTTGAATTATTTTTTAAAATTTTTTATTTTTCTTAAATATTTTATTTATTTATTTGAGAGAGAGAGATAGAGAGAGAGAGAGAGAGTGAGCACAAGTTGGGGGCAGAGGGAGAGGAAGAAGCAGACTTCCTACTGAGCAGGGAGTCCCTGCGGGGCTCAATACTGGGACACTGGGATAATGACCTGAGCCAAAGGCAGAGCTTAACTGACTGAGCCACTAGGCACCCCTCTATGTTTTGATTTAAAGTGAGAGACCTGTGAGTGTTCCTTTGAACTTGAATACTTGAATACTTAATGGCCATTGTAGAGTTATTAAGTGGTCTAGCTTCAATACTGTTGTGTCTTAGAAATAGGGAAATCCAAGGAAAGGGAAAGATACAGGGGAACAGCTAATTGGTGGAGAAATCAGAACACACACAATGTTTATCGATGGAGTTCATCATGATATTAGGGCTTGTTTTGTGCTGCACAAAACAGTTAAAATACTAATACCAAATATCACTGATCATAGCTCACTATAACAGATGTAATAGCAATCAACAAGTTTAGGAGGATTACCAAAATATGACACAGAGACATGAAGTGAGCAGATGCTGTTGGAAACATGATGGCAATAGATTTACTTGGTGCAGGGTTGCCACAAACCCTCAATTTGTAAAAAAATTTCAATCTCAGAGAAACACAATAAAGTGACTTAGACCTGTACAAATATTTTTGTTTAAAAGTTGTTTAAAAAAATTTTTCCCTGTGAACACTGTGCAGCCAATTTATGTATAAACATTTTTTGTTTGTAAAATTTAGGAATAGTTTCCTATTTTTTATTTTTATAAATTATGTGAAATACATCATATTTCTGGTTTTAAAACAAGGAACTTTCAAAAAAGGCTTGTGTCTAGAACTACCTCCCATTCCTAACCCTCCCTCCTTTTTTAGGTATCCGTGCTTATTTGTTTTCCATGCATAGGTATTAATAGAAAAATTGTGGTGAACTTAAAATATATTGGCCAAGAATTCTGCTAGAGTAACTACATAAGAAATGTTAATAATAAAGAAGTAGAGTTAGATATCATCAGTCCAAAAACTGTACCAGCAATATGACAAATTATATTTCCAAAGGTAGTAGGAAAATTAAATAAGCAGTAAACAAGAATATACCCCCAAAGCATATCTAGTATCTCAACAAGGCATATCACAATACTGAATCCGAATGTAAATAGAGACCAGGTAAAATAAAACAAATAAGAGAATTGAAGGTATTATAAAGCTACAGATTTTAACAGTACACTTAAAGTCTCATAAAAACAATAATTCAATATATTAAATATTAGTTAATGTAAGAGAAAGTGAAAAACAACTTAATACTAAAGTACAAGAGGAACGCCTGGGTGGCTCAGGTGGTTAAGCCGCTGCCTTCGGCTCAGGTCATGATCCCAGGATCCTGGGATCAAGTCCTGCATCGGGCTCCTTGTCCAGCAGGGAGCCTGCTTTTCTCTCTGCCTCTGCCTGCCACTCTGCCTGCTTGTGCTCTCTCTCTGACAAATAAGTAAATAAAATCTTTAAAAAAATATATACTAAAGTACAAGGTATCTAACTCAAGACCTTTAACTTTGGAAATCTTTGGAAAATTCTGTGTTTTAGTCCATCAGGTAGACAATTATCAAAAATGACAAGTTAGTAAAGAGTTGGCTGATGTTTGCCTTGCCAAATATTGCTGCATGTTAAACGGACAAAATGCTTCTTGATCATAATCAGGGAGATAATTTCAGTATTATTGTTAAGGCTGTTTAACAGGTCAAGAATTTTACAGAAGAATTAAATAGATTACTACAGAAGAGTCCTCTAAGCTTTTGAATATTACAACTCTAGTCTCCACTAATTGAAGTATTTAATTGGAAAACATTTTGGTTTGCAACCAGTTCTTCACTAGTTAAATGAATTAAAGAATTATGTCAACTATCTACTTACTTTGAAAAAGAATATGTTTTCTTGAAAATTTTAATAATTGAAACTTTTTTGATTGTTTTGTTTTCTCAGATTACCTACACAATTACCTAAAATCTTTCATTCCTTTGACTGAAGAAGTATAATACTTTCTAGTCTTGTTTATGCTGTATGCAACAGGAGAGAAATATTTTTAATATTTTATATTTAGTGAAATTGCAGAAAAACTTTGTAATTTTGATCAATGAAGGTACATCAACAAACACAACATTTGTATGAAAAATCATGTATAGTCTGGTCAGATTTTTCTATTTTTATCGCTGATTTGGGATCATGAAGACAACATTTCCATATCATTTATGGCCATTGGGCAATTTGTTCCTTTAGCATTTCTTTCTCTATACCACAAAAAGGTTACATAAGTTATTATTACAATTGCTACTATTATTACTATTATTGTTATTCATAATTAGGCTTTCTAACTTTGAAATGCATGACTGTTAACCAAAACAACTATTCAAGTTGTTTCTAAATTTTACTGAATGCTGGTTGTATGTATTCTTTATATTCATTCACCTTTTGGCCCTCCCTAAAGTACCCAGATTATGGTTAATAAGTATGGTAGGCTGAGTAATGGCCCCCAAAGTTATCCAGATACCTAGTTAATTAGATGTCTAATGCATGGAATCTGAGAGTGTTACGTTATATAGCAAAAATAACATTACAGATGAAATTAAATTAAGGATTTTGACATGAGGAAATTGTCTATGTGGGTCCTAAATGTTGTCACAAATGTCCTTACAAGAAGGAGGCAGAGGAAGACTTGAGTATAGGCAGGAGAAAGGAAGGTAATAAAGCAAGGTGTTCTGCTCCTGGCTTTGAAGATGGATGAAGGCATCAAGAGCCAATACAAGGAATGCAACTCCAGAAGTTGAAAAGGCAGGGAACAGATTCTCCCAGAACCTCTGGAGGGAGCCCAGGGCTCCTAACACCTTCATTTTGGTCTAATGAAACCAATTTCAGACTTCTCGCCTTGAGAACTGTTAGGATGGATAAATGTATATTGTTTTATGTCACCAACTTTGTTGTAATTTATTATAGCACCCATTAAAATAGCATACAATGAAATTACTGGTAAGTCCCATGAGTGACTGAGAATGTGTACTTGATTGAGTTTGAGCTAATGAGAGGTAAGAAGACTTTAGCTAAAGCTTCTGGTGCAGGAAAATATATTCTTTTCCCTGTAGTTTTTTCTTTCCCATTGGCCAAGAATATCTTCTGTCTTTTGCATATATTATCCTTTATCCTTCAACCTTGCTATAATCACTTATTAGTTCCAGGAGATTTTAAAGTCAACTCTTTCATATTTTCTACATGTATAATCATGTCATCTTGAACAAAGACATTTTTTACTTCTTTCTTCCCAATATGTATACTTTTATTTCTTTTCTTGCTTTATTGCATTAGCCAGCACTTCCAGTATGATGTTTAAGGCAAGAATTTGAATTCCTAAATTCTCTTTTTGATGGAAGAAGTCCTCTTTCCCCAATCCTGGGAACTTTATCTTTATCTGTATATAAATCTATAACATTTTCATGTGGGAGAGTTGTTTCATAAGTGAATGTTGTTTCTTTATGAAAATTCTAACACCACACTTTCATGATCATAATGGAAATTAGATCCAAACATAACCCAGATAGAGAGAAAAGAAGCCTGATCCACAATGAGGTAGCCTTTATATTAATACATTCCAAGATCTTGAAATAAGAATCAGCGTAAGTCTGGAGTACCTGAAGAAAAGTTAATTTTAAATATGTAAGAAAAAGAGATAAACATTAGCTTAGAGTAAGAAGAATTCATTGATGTAGGTACACTGTCCTGGGATTTGGAATTTATTATGTTGATTTCAACTGGGCATCTGGCATTGGCATTAACAGTCTTTTACGTAACTTAATTAAAGCCTGCACTTAACAGTAGTTGAAAATCAATGAGGTTGAAATTCTGGTATATTTCTGGCATGCTGTAGGTTCAGAAAGAAGGGATACTGGAGTGAATCTGGAGTGTAACCCACTCAGATCTCTCTTCGAGCATTTTACAGATGAGGCTCAGGGAATTCTCCCATTCTTGCAAAGATAATTGGTGGCTGTCTTCTGTAGGCAGGGGATAACAGCAGAAGGCATCACCATAGTATGGGGTTCTGTGGCTTCTGTGGAAATAGTGGAATCACTGAGAGAGAGAGGCCAGATTATGGCTTTCAACCATTAAACAAAATGTGCCTACAAGACCATATAAACCACAGAGATATAGACTAAGAGATAGGCATCTTGACATTGTCTAATTAAGAGTGTTGTAGGCAAAATAAATAGGGGGCTACTAAATTATAGTTTGATAAAAACAAAGAGAAAAATTATCTTTGACCAACACAAACCTGATATAAGATGGTATTTGGGGATTGGTAGTTTTTTATTTGGTTCATTGTCCTAGCTTTGTCTTGCATAAATTTACTGATTGAAAATCTCCATGAAGTGGTCCTTTCCCTTTTTATAATATAGTAAAAATCTTTACCTACTGGTTCTTGCTTTTCTCTCCAGAGCCACACAGATGGAATTCCTATTCTACCATGTAATTCTTCAAAAAACTGAAGACAATTTTATCATCAAAGTGTTTTTTTTTTTTTGAAAGATTTATTTATTTATTTGAGAAAGAGAGAAAAAGAGAGAGAGAGAGCGAGAGAATGCATGCAAATAGGGGGAGGGACAGAAGGAGAGAGCGAAAATCTCTGACAGACTCCCTGTTGAGAGCAATGCCCAACTCAGGGCTTGATCCACCACCTGGTGATTATGATCTGAGCCAAAATCAAGACTCAGATGCCTAACCAACTGAGCCACCAGGAGACCCTCCTCAAAGTTTTAAGGTTCTATCATTATTCCGGTTGTCAATTGTATTCATTTGTTGATGACAATGTCTTGAAAGTTTCAGTTGAAGCCTAGAAATTGTCAGAATTATCACTGCCATGGTTTTTGTCATAGTGCTTCTAATAATGAACCTAAGATTGAAATAGCTCTGTTGCCAGTTTCATTGCAAAGTTGATGTAACAAAACTAGTCTTTAAAGTTCTGGGAAAATGGAATAAATATTTGTTTAAAAATGTATTTTTTTATTACAAATACTTTATAGAGTGCCCTTCTCAAACCCATATTATTTGTCCATTCATTAAAACTTATCAGAAACTCCTTCCTGAAATGGGTTTCATGCATTTTGTCTTGGATTTAATGAATTTAGTGGTGTAAATTGTCTTATATTCATGATTCATTTCAAGCTAAGGTACAGCCAGAGGAAACATGGGGAAAATTTAAGCCAGAGTGGACTTTGTACTATAAGTGATTCATTTTACCCACCAAAGATTGCGGTTTCATGTGACATGCTCAGTTTTCATGACACTCAAAATTCTGCATTTTCGAAGGACTCTTGTATGTGCTAACACAAATAAAATCAATGTTACTTTAAACATGGATCTAGAACAACATGCTCATAAGAGAGGTTGCCATAAATTCAGTCTGCCTCATTCCCCCACCACCTTGGTAGTAATCAACCCATGAACAGAATGCTTTGATTAACCTCTTAGGAAAACCAGTCCAGTATACTCTTATGTTGTTGGGGTTTTTCCCCTCTCTTATGCTGCTATTAATAGACTTATTTTATTTGGTTACTATTTATATAAAGATATCAAAAATTTTACAGTTAATATCCTCACCCTGAAATCTGAGAAAACAAAGGAAAGTAGCTCATATGTTTCTAATTAATATTTGGGAGGAAAGTTCTAATGAAATAATCTATAATCCCTCCTGGGATGTTTAACTTCCAAGCCTAAACTATTCCTAACATTAAAGTATATATTCTCTGAAAAGCCTAACCATACCAAACCAAACTAAACTAAACCAAACCAAACCAAAACAAAACAAAACACCAGAGCCACTCTGGAGATAAGCATACTTAGTAAAGGAGAAACAGACATATAGGTCTGCTAGAAGTATTTTGCAAGTTAAGTATCTATTTCAGTGCATATTAGGGCTTTGCACAGAATTGCATGAGCCATAACCAAGTTAGGGTTCTTTACTTGGGTCTTTGGAGTAGACATTTGGAGGCCAGTGAAATCTTAGAAACTGTATAGACAGTTTTCAGGATAAATGTTCAATGTGCATTTATCCAAAAAAAATTCTCAGATTTGTCAGATTTCCAAAGTAGTGGCAAAATGCACTCCCTAAAAGATTAAATAGCTTTGACAGATAAATAGGATGTGTGATCTATTCATAAACTGATAGTCTGTGCTTTTAAAATTAGGGTTTTTGAAGGAGATACTGGAGCTTTCAAATGGGATATTCATGGGTAACAGGAAAGCAAACTCTAGATGGGAGATACAGTTTAGATTCGACTCTGATCTGGCTAGAACACTATAGATATTTGTTCTTTTAAAATATCTCTGGAAAGGCTAACACAGTAGGTATATTTATAGCTCTTCAAAAGAACCAGATTGGGAGACCTGGAGATTAATGATCTTTGTTTCATGAGGCCAGGTATAAACTCAGGGAGCCCCCTAGGCAGTCCTCAACATTATCATGGCAGTGGATTTATGACCTGACCTAGAGAGGTAACTTCTGTTGAAGACAGGTAGATCCTTCACATCTATGGGCCGTAGTTATTTAAGAAATGAAATAAAATATTTTATTGTAGAATTGAGTTTTGTTTTTTTTTTTTTAATGCAGCTATGTTTAATGTATAAAGAAACCAAACTAGAAGAAAAACACAACTGTTAGATAAACTGATGAAACTAAATATCACCAGAGAGGAAATCTACAAATTTTCTAGTCAGTGGGACTTACCAAGAACCCAATTATTTGTGTCTGATTTTAATTTACATAGTTGTTAAGGCAAAATTCACCTTTCTTGAAAATACACAAGTTTATATTTTAGAAGAAGGATTCAGTCCTGTGGGATATCATTTAAAAAGCATTTTGGCCATTGCCCTGCAAAATAATTCTCAATAATATGAACCTTTTTCCTTTGTGGTTAGAAATTAAAGTGCTCCAGTGTGATCAGCTGGGGTCAAAGTATAGTTCTGATTTTTGCTAAGAAAATATTGGTATTTTTTATATATTGCTAATCTGGCTATTGTTTTATATCTATGTCTCTCAAACTTTAGTATCCACAAGAATCACAGAGGAACCATGTTAAAATGTAAATTCTGATTCTGTGGTTCTGGATAGGGTCTTGAAATTCTATATTTTTAACAAGCTCACAGGAGGAGCCAATATTGCTGGTCTCTGGACCACACATTGAGTACCAGAGCTCTCCATGGTATGCCTATTATGTTTCCTCAATATGTTATGCAATTAAAACATGTCTAATTTCATATAAGAGGCTTATTTTTATAGAGACAGAGCATTCCCTAAATGACATTGAACTAAAAATAAATTTATGACATAGCTCTATGCTGAAAGAAATAGCAGTTGGTAACTGAAGTAATATTAAAATACCATGCTAAAAGTCAAAGTTTTAGGTTAGAACCTTTCAAAAATTGCCTTCAACTGGTGATTCAAGAACTGTATAAAGTATCTGTGCCTAGTACCATTGCCATAAATGCTCTACTCCATTTTAGGGGATATTTTTACATCGCTTATGAGATAAGAAACTGGGGCAGTCTTATTGACAATTTCTCTATCATTTATTCAAATGATGAGATAACTTCTGGTAATAGTCTTTTTGGAGAGTGACTTAAACATACACACACACACACACACACACACACACACACACACACCCTGCCTTCAAAATTCAATGTTCATATGTAAAACTGGGTAGGATGTACGTAGTCAAATCTGCAATCAGCACGTATTTAACCTGCTGAGAACTGGCAGTGTTTGGGACCACTGTGTGGTTTGCTTCCTAATGTACAGTAAATTTCTTTTAAAACGGAGGTGCATGTGTTTTTTTGACTTTGGCAGAAAGGACAAAACAGGAGCATAATGAACTATAAATTTTAGTGTATTTATGAGTATTTATAGCTCACCGTAAGGTTTTGCTTTCTGTGTTTTTCATATTTCCTCTGAACTTGGCTCCAGCAGCCAGTTCAGTATGTTTGACCTTCTGACTGGAACAGCTACATTGGGTCCACATTAGCTGGCAAAAGTTTTATTTTGTGGAGAGACTTGCAGCATGAGGGAAGGCTAGAATGTGTCCTAATGACGCATGTGGATGGGATTACTTTCAGACAGAAACTTGCGTTTACTTTCATTTCAGTTGCATTTTTAAAGACAGAATTAGTGACTGACTTTATAAGTCATAATACTAATTTTTTAAAAGAAATGCAGCTGCCATCATCCTTCCAATATGCATTATCATTTGTCCATGGGGGAGTTTTTGAATGTGACAGTCCTTTTGAATATGAAGGTACAGGTAACTATGCAAGCCTTCTGCCAATCCTTGGGACCCTTTACAAATTTAAATCTCTGGACCTAATTGACTTGCATCAGTGTGGAGAAGATTACCCAAGTTAACTCTTGTTAGGCTTGCTACAAGAAGAGAATAAGGTATTGATTGACAATGATGTCTCTGCCACTTCCATTGTGGTCTAGGACTTTACGTGAGATGTTTCTCTGCCATTCTAGCTTATTTTCCTGCACGCCAGCGCAGCATGGCTGCAGTGAGATAAGGGAGGGAAACTGTGTGTGTGGCCTCCCCAGCAGGAGCAAGTCCTGCAGACCCACTGGTGGGCGGAGGCCTGCTGGGAAAGGTGGCAGAGAAAGGTCCACTCTAGGGACAGAGACTGTCACTCAAAGAGCCCCTACTAGGTGGCAGGGCTCAGGGGGAGGAGTGTCCATTGGAACAAAATACTCTTATTTTCATTCAATAGAGTAAAAAAAAAAAAAAGTTTACAACTGTGTTCATCCAGATTAAGTATTTAAAGCCTCTCTTTTCTCTTTTTGCCTTTTTTTTTCCCTTAATCACCTCATTAATTTCCAGTTTGGCTTAAAATATTCAGCAGGCTGGAACTATACAGCTCATTTATTCTATGTTACTTTATTTACTTTTTCAAAGTAAAATGGATAAAATCAATTCATAAATATAAGCCCATTGAGTATGATTTCAAGAGCTGCTAAATAATACATCTTTCTTCACTAAAATGCTATGAAGTAATTCATCTGTGAAAATAAGGCATACTCTTTCTCAAGATTTTAAAGAAAATGGCAGATCGTTGTCATTCTGAGGTTTAAGTCCCATTAGGCCCAGACCCAAGATATGGACTAACTTGCCCAGACAGAGATTCTAGCGTATGCTATCAAAGCAATACTTCATCATGGGCTTGGGTTACTTGTAGGCAAAGCATAAAAAATTAATAGATTGATATTCTGATTCCCTTCCACCTGGGTGTAGTAATGGCTCTCATTCTAAAAACCATGTGTTTGGGTTTTAAGCTAAACATGTAGAAGGAAGGACAAAACCACTCTTAAGCACAATTTAGGAAGCATATGATTAATAATAGTACACATACACACAATCTCTGAAATGTCATCAACTACGTTGGAATGAGTAAAGGTATGTCCAGTGGAAAGATAGAGAAGATATGGCTTAAAATGGGAGAAGGCAAAGGAAAAATTTAATATCGCCCAGAAAAGAGAGGGGAAAAAAAGAAATTGCAAAAAGTCTAGAGAAGAATATTCAGGTAAACTTCTGCCTATAATAATCTCCTGATTTAGGCACAAGTTGTTTTCCTAGCTATAAGGAAGGAAGGAAGGAAGAAAGAAAGAAAGGAAGGAAAGAAGAGGGAGAGGAAAAAAAAAAAGAGAGAAGAGAAAAAAAGAGAGAAGAGAAAAGAAAAAGACAAAAACCACCAGAAAAGAAGCTTTCAGGAACACAGGTCCATCAGTATGTGATAGTAAGGGGAAAGTGCACATGGCTGTCGGGGTACTGAGGGGCATATGAAAGGTGCTTGGACCAACTCATAGGGTACAGTCAATACTCCATAAACATTAGGTGTAATGGAGATACGCACACACACACACACATGCAAGCACAACACAAACATGCCATGAGATGTGTGTGTGTGTGTGTGTGTGTGTGTGTATCCCTACCACTTTCTCTCAATCTTTATCTGTCTCTATCTCTATCTATATATACACCGAGAATTTATGGAAGGGATGGAAAAAGAAACAGAGGGCTATGAAGCAAATGTGCACAACTTTCATAAGGCTGGAAATATTTATCTTTTCCTTTTTAGTTTTTAATTAAGTACCCATATGCTTATTGTGGTAAAGTTGATAGCTATTTTTGTCACACACAGCTGTATTACAACTCTTATTTCATACGATATGAGCTGACAAGGTTGACATTTTTTAGATACATATCTTCAGACAAATATCTTTATCTATATCTTCACTGATAAATTTAACAACATAAATGTGGCTGCTATAACAAACATCCAGTGAAAGATATTTTTAAAAAATGTTTCTCTTAACCATCTGTGTTAATGGCCTGATAACATTTTGTTACGGCCTTCTGAAAATGTGTGAAGTGTTCTGACAGTGTGTCAACAAAGCATCAAATATGGTGAGAGAGAAGCCAGGAATTGGAATCATAGTGTTACCAAGTGTTAAAGCTTGAAGGGACCTTAGACCTTCTTCATGTTGGAAGTGATGGGGCTGCACCCCAGGAGGATTAAGTGATTTGTTCAAGGTCACACTTGGACCAAGGAGGAGAACCTGGGTCCCCTGGCTCTCAGTTCTCTTCCCTGTTAGGTTTGCAATTTTGCCTCTAACCATATTAATTGTTTTGTTTTGTATAGAACAAAACATAGATTATAGAAATGAAAGAGTCAGTGCTTTTTTGGAGTCTCAGTCATTTTAAAGGTCATCCATCTCTCATTAGTCCAAGTTTGTAGCTAGCTACCCCCAGTCATTTATTTAAGCATTTAGTCCACATGTAACTCTTGGAGATATTAGCTTCTCTGATAATGAGGAACAGTAGTTGTGGTTTTAATAAATATAGTCATTTCTCACTTTACATTTACTTTTCATTGAGGAAGCATATTTTCTTCTTTTTTTTTTCTTTCTTGCATTCTTACTTTTTTAATAGATACATATTATCTCTTAGTACCACTAAATCCTGAGAGTCAAGTAAATAGAAATTTTTATCGCATATACAGACACAAAAACATCATTCATGGAATACCTGACAGATTACAAAGCACTCACATATATGAATTCTTACCATAATTGCAAATTAGTTGAATGTTCTTAAAACCCTTTTTTACAGATGGGAAAACGGAGTCAAAGAGTTGTGATTTTCCAAAGTAAAGGTCAAAGCTAGGTCTTTTATCTTTGAAATATGTACTCTTTTAATATGTATACACATACAACAGATTATAGATCTTTAATAGATAATTAAGGTAAATGAGACTATTGCAGATTGTACTCTATTATTTTAGAGTTGATATAAAGGAAGATTAAATAAACTTTTCTACATAGTTCTCAGTGATAAAGGCCGATATAGTATTTAAAAAGCTAAACTGAGACTACTTTTTTTGTGCTTCAAAATCTAATATTTAAAATGCTAAACATATGTTGCAAAATAAGATTGATTTACCATATTTTAAAATTAATTTTATAGCTATATATGTTCGTATATTCAGACAATGTACTTTACTTATAATCTCAAAGATATCTACATTTAATTTGTATAACCTTCAATTGGTTCCCATTACTTTCATTCTGTTTTGCTATTTTGCCTTTCCTCCTTTAGCCATTTAAGGAGTTAACAGCTTATACCATAGTTTGGGAAAATTGAAATGACCAGTCCTGGGACTTATAAAGAAAGTCTTTGACCAAGAGTCACAAGACCTGCATTCTATTCCTGTCTTGTCCAATTGGTTGCAATGTACCTTGAGTCCAATCACCGAAATTTTTGGATCTTAGTCTAATCTCTTATAAAAGGAAGGTGTTAGATCAGATGGTCAACAAGGCCCTCTGATTGTTTTAAACGACTATGATTTATAATGTGTCCTTTCCACATATTGACTTTATTAAATTAAGATTTTATATTATTATTTGTATTCTTAAAGAAGACGCATAAGAGAAAAATCTAAATATAAAAGCAGAACAATTCTATAATTATTACACACAAATACCTGCATGAAAGCACAATCATAATTTCTGGGGCTTCATTAACATGCCAGCAAGGTAACTACCTCTCTTGGTAGAAAACAATAAAAATTAGTGGTATATCTTTAGGATAAATTGGTGTTAAATGTAATTACTCAGTAGTAGATCTATTTAGTTAAGTAGTTCAACCAGCTCAACTACATTAGTTCAAAGGGTATCCTGATTTGGTTGAGAGGTGGACACAAACTCAAAGATATAAGACAAACCTTGGGGTGCCTCGATGGTTCAATTGGTTAAGCCTCTGACTCTTGTTTTCAGCTCAGGTCCTGAGATCAAGCCCCACATCAGGCTCTATGCTCAGCATGGAGTCTGCTTAGGACTCTCTCTTTCTCTCCCGCTACGCCTCTCTCCACTTGTGTGCGAGGCTCTCTCTCTCTCTCTCTCAAATAAATAAAAAAATCTTTTAAAAAATAAAAATAAAAGAAGTAGGACAAAACCTTGAGGACATAAGCTATCTTTCACTCTTCAGAATATGTGAACCTATTTTTGGTTATATTTTTGAACATGGTAACATGTTTAATAATACCATGATTAATCAGCAACTTTCTATGTACATATAATCTTATGTACATGTGTGATACTATGGACCCATCCCAAGAAATAATTATACTGCCCCTACATGTTTCTAAGATCCTGCATAATATACACTTTAATATGATTTGAAATGTGTTCCACGTTTAAATTTTTAAGGTCGGTAGGGGTAGTATGCTTCTGACATCAATAATAGGGAATAATTTCTGATATTTTTCTTTACTTGAACATTTAAAATTTTCCAGCATTGGGTAAACATGAAGATATGTTTTGTTTGCCATGAATATTTCTGGAGTAAAATGCCTAATAAGTCCAAATCAAAATATTCAAAATGTCAGGGGCCTTTTATGTGCACACATACTTCCAGAACCTGTTGGCACCACAGAGAGCCTGGCAGGGGTTTAGGCGGTCAGCACTATCCAGGCTACACGTTATTTTCTTCTGCTTTGGAGAAAGCCTCCAGCCGGTAGATGCTGATAAAACCACATTTCTACTTTTGTTTAAGATATAGAAATCCATTGTTTCCTGTGGCTGCTGGAGCAAATTACAAACAAATTTGGTATCTAATGTTCTCTCACAGCTCTGGAGACCTGATGTCTGATATCAGTTTCACTGGGTCAAAATCAAGGTGTTGGCAAGGCCACACACCCTCTTCAGTCTCTAGGAGAGATTCTGTTCCTTGACTACCAGTTTTGGGTAGTCTGCTAACATTTCTTGACTTGTGACCACATCATTCCTATCTGTGACTCCACGGTCACAGTGTCTCTTCCTCTCATGCGTGTTATGTCCTTCTGTATGTCTTTCTTATGGATGGCTGTGATGGAATGTAGGACTCAACCAGGTAATCCTGGAGTGTCTCCTCATCTCAATATCCTTAACTTGATTCCTTGTGCAAGAAGGTACCACCTAACGTAAGAGTCAAAGTTCCAGGGACTAGAATAACGATGTATTTTGGAGAGCTGCTATCAGCCTACAACATTTATCCTGCATTCACTCAACCATGTGTAGTTAGTGTCCAATGAATGCTTAAACTGTGCACCCAATAAAAAGATCTCCTGTCACTTATGAGGTACAGAAAATTCGTGCATACATGCGACATTTCAAGAATACTAGAAAGAAGATGGGATACAAGAGATAAGGCACGGATGATTTAAGACCAGGAAAATGCACTTAAACTAAATGAAATGCGTTATTTAAGGTTTAAGTTTAATGTAAAGAGAGTGTGATGATTTGACTTGATCAAATGTTTCTCACAACCAAATTTTAAATATATATATTTCTTTTATAATGCTCTGGCAAAAATGGCTTTTGCTCTTGCTGTCTTCTATGCTTAGAAATACTTTCCTTTTCAGCTCCTTATTACTTTCTTCTTGTCTTTTGTGTCTCAGCACAAATAGAACAGCAGCAAAGAAGAGGCTGTATCACATAATCCTGATACACTTTTAAACAACTCTAATTGCTACTGGACATTTTAATTATTTGTTGGTTGACTATTTTACCAATCTCTCACAGGACATCAGCTTTATAAAAGTTGAGATATTTTCTATCAAATCACAACGCCTGGAACTTCATCTACATGGCATAGCAGGTGTCAATGAGTATTGCTCAATAAAGTAGAGAATCCTTAAAGATTTTATTCTTTAATGTCAGTCTCTCCAGAAAGCCATCCCCTCTCAGGAGAAATTCCCCCCTCCTCTATGCTCTCATCTTACAGATCTTGTGCATAAGCCTATAATTCATTAAATTGCATTATATTAATTTATTCATATATCTGTCTTCTAAGAATACAGAAGGCAAGGATTTTATCTTAGCCTTCTTCATATTTATAAATTAATACCCATATTAGTTTCTTATGCATAAAGTCACCCATGAATATTTTTCCAATGAATTACTCTTTGAGAATGCCCAAATTGCCATAAAAGCAGTTTGTTTTATCTGTTCTTGACAGTTTTGTGTGTCAAGATGACTAAGGGTTCTATGGCTTTTTTTTTTTTTTTTTTTTTTTTTTTTTTTTGATAGAGATCACAAGTAGGCAGAGAGGCAGGCAGAGAGAGAGATGGGGAAGCCAGCTCCCTGCCGAGCAGAGAGCCCGAATGCGGGTCTAGATCCCAGGACACTGGGATCATGACCTGAACCGAAGGCAGAGGCTTTAACCCACTGAGCCACCCAGGCGCCCCAGAACCCTGCTTTTTAATCAAACACTAGTCTCCATGCAGTTGTGAAGCTGTTCTGTTCATGGGGTTAACATCTACAATCAGTTGACTTTGGGGAAAGGAGACTGTCTTCTATCATGTGGGCAGCCCTCATCGTAATAGCTAGATGTCTTTGAAAGCAAAATCTGAGATTTTTCAGATAAGAAATTCTGCCTCAGGTTTGCAGCGTTAACCCCTTTTGGAGTTTTCTGCCTGTTGGCCTGCCGCTGCCCATTGGGACCCCCACTTCCCAGGAACTCTAACAGACATCATCCATCTTTTTATGTAAGCTTGATTTAGGGCAGTGGTGAGAATGTAACCATGTCTCACCAGAGTGGCCTTGAAGCAAGTTGGTAGGCTTTAGAAGTAATGGCAGTAGAAAATTTAAATAGACAATGCTATGGCCATAAAGGAAACAAAAATAAATTAACCCTGAAAAATTAAACAAAGAGCTTAATAACAATTCAGAAGAGTAAAAGAGATTATATTTTAATACTACTATATTCAGTTATGTTCACTAATGTTTGCTTTAGAAATTAGGATACTATAAATTAGGATTTTAGGGGAAAATTTATACCTTATAGAGGCTTGAAAAAGAACATCAACTTGTTTGTGATGTACTATGAGAAAAGAGGGATATCTTTAGAGTTATTTGAAATATTTCACAATAGTTTGCAACTTCCCCTTAAGTGGGGATAGAAAAAAAAATTTTTCCCTTAGACTGCCACTTCTGCCCAGGAGAGTAGGTAGTACCCATTAGAAATGGAGTATCCGTTAGAAATTGAGGAGTAAAACTCTGTGGTGAGGATGCAGTTTAAAACCCTTGCCATTGGCCTCCTCCTGAGGACAGCAGTGAAGACGGAAGCTGATTATTCTCATCTCCTCACCTTTCTCATCCCACTCCCTCCTAAAAGATCTCTTCCTAACCTAAAGCAAATGCAAAATTCTACCTACACTGGGTACAACTATGTAAAAATTCTGCAATCTTAACAGATTTTATTTAACAGATTTTAAAAAGAGATACAAAGAAGCACATTTTGTGTGTTCTGGTATTGGCACTGTGACATATATTTTCTTACTTTATTTCCTGTGTTGTTTTCTACATTTTGCGCAATAAAATAAGAGCACAAATAGAAAATTATGACTATTGACATCTCTCCTGAGGTTTTGATATGCTAACTAAAAAACGACTCTAGTAGGCTAGGTTTCATCAAAGTTGACTTTCTGGATGAAGAAAGTATCGGAAGAACCTATCCTGTTTATCAGGGACTCAGAACTTCAAGGTGGCCTAGGAGAAACCAGGTGGAGGTGACATCAGGGAGTAAAGGTAAAGAATGCAGGCTGCTGACTGACCTGATCTTTTCAGTTTCTAGCATTTCTAAAACCCAACATCTTCTGTTAATGGCCACACTCCTGACCTTCTAATTTTTTTTAAGGAGCTCCACATTTTTCCAGTTTTACATTCAAGCTCTCTTTTACTTTACTTCTTCTGTTTCTCCTTCACCCCAAATCCTTTCTGTTGACCAGTTTCTTCTAGTTTTGTTATTTATCATTTTTCTGCATTGTTTTATTCCACTGCAATCACGCTAATTCATTTTCACGCTCTTACAATGTTTTTTCACTAGACACCTGGACATATCATCTCTTGCTCCTATAGCCTTTCCTGCATTCACAGTAACCAGATTAATCTTTGTATAATACAACTACCAGGCTTTTCCCTGGTTTGAAAAATTCTGTGTGTCCATGGATGGCAGGCAAGATAGACAAGATTCTTTCATTAGTCACACAGGTTTTACCAATGAGGACTCTACCTGCCTTCTTTTATCCTTCAACTTTCCATTGTAACCATGTTAATCTCCTGTTTCCCAAAAATTATACTCAATGTGAATTTTATCTAAATGCTTTGCCTTCTTCAAAAATCAAGCCAGAGATTTCTTATTTAAGAAATTATGGTCAAATTCCAACATAAAGCTGTATCTCTCCCTGCACTTTTCCTGTGGTGGGTCCTTTCTGAGACACAACATAATGTAGTAAAAAAAAATCTTACACATATAGGTTGGATGCCCACTCTGCCATATACTAGCTGTAGGAGTGTGGGCAAGTGACTTCACCACTCTGCCTCTGTTTTCTCATCCACAGAATGGGAATTAAAATATTTATCTTAGTTGAGTTATTTACTTCATTGTTATTTATTTTTATGTATGACTTCTCTCCTTGTGTTTTAATGTAAGTTTAAGAAGGTAGAAATGCTGTCTGCTTGGTTAGTTAATTTTTCCCCCCAGTACCCAGACTGATGTCTGGCACAGAGTGGGAAATACAACTATTTATTAGAGAAATAGATGCTGAACATCTCGTAAGAGCTTCATAAATCATGGCCATCATTATCATCATCATCACCATCATCTGTCATTCAGCATCTTTTTTAATGTTGCCTGGCATTGCTTTTTATCTTTATAAATGAAGTCAGGAATTTGTTTTTTCTCCTTTATTGGTACTTAGTGACTACTTGGTGATTGGCCCTGGTCAAAAATGTACCATATTTAATACTATACCGGATTACATGAGGTTGACTATTTGAGGAAATGAGAGTCTGAGAATAGAATCAAAGCTGATTCAGAGGTATTTTTCCCCCTAGAGACAACACATTTACTTCTCATGCAAGTAATCCAACCAGAGATTATCATCTGCCTCTAGGCTTTTCATGCCACACATGCTTACTTTTTTAGCAGCCATTTTTAATTATTTTCTATTCCCCTTCAAAGCCCATAAAATAATAATATGTCACATTTTAATAGGGCCTTAGAGAAAATGATTTCTGACTAACACATCAGACTTTTAAAAATTCAGATTTGCAGGCATCTATGTGAAAAGGGATGATGTTATTAGTAGGATTCTATAGTGAGATTTCAGGGGTGCTATGAGAACATTAATTCCAACAACTAAGGACCCTCTCAACCCAAGGCACATCCACAGGATAATTCAGCCATCTCATTGGTCACTTAGTCTTACCTTATACAAAAATCTGTCTCTTGGGAAGGTATGATCTCATCTTCCTCAGTCAGTTATACCACAGCTTGAGGCTTTTGTTTTGTTTTGCCTTGTTTTTTTAAGTAGGCTCCATGCCTAGCATGGAGCCCAACATGGGGCCTGAACTCACAACCCAGAGGCCAAGACCTGAGCTGAGATTAAGAGTCTAACACTCAACCCACTTAGCCACCCAGATGCCCCTTAAAAGAGTTTATTCTATTCAATCTTTCTTATGCAAGATTTGGTAAACAAGAAATCAGAGAGAGCAAAGCCAACACTGTCTCATGGAAGTTACCACTTTTGCTTTAAGAAGATCTGTAATCCACCAGAAATTTACCAAACTTTCCTAATTTCCTTGTTAAAACAGGCTACTCCTCCACTCAGAACTACAAAATAGATGTCATTATCCCCAATGTACAGACTGAACTACTAAGGTTCAGCAAGGTTAAACAACTTGTTTAAAGTCCTGCTTTATAATCTGAAGGCCTTTACTTACTTATGAAAAATCAGCACGTGAACAAGGATAATCAATTATTGGCTCTAAATAATTTCTTTTTTGTATATTTTCTTACCATTACTGTAAAATCATCTGAGTTGTTATGAATTAAAGACCAACCTTTCAAATTCCTCTACTGATTGCCTCTCTCTAAGTGCAGACAGCCATAGAGTAAAGGAAGAAAGAAAAGAAAAAAATATATTTGATTGGTAATCACAGTGATTCTGTCCTACCTATGTACTTACTTGGTAAGTTTGGCTGAATAAATTTTGAATAGTTCATGGAAAAGAAAGGCATGTTATAATAGCAGGAATTTTACATATACATCTCTAGAAAGATAGTCTTGAATTTTGAATAATATCTTTTTGTTCTTTTTTATAAAAAGGGAAAATTAAAAGTATTTTTTTCTTAAATCCCAAAATTATGGTTCTGAAATTTATGCACCTATATTTTTATGTGCTCTCTCTCTTATTTTTTGTAACCATTACATAAACATAGATTCAGAATATTGTGATTGAAATTCCTAGGGGGCATTTTTGTGAAACTTAACAGCAAAATATAGTTGACACTCGTTCTGTGTTACCCTAGGGCTATAGTTTTGATCAGAGTCTGAGTGGGTTCATTCCTGTCAGCACAATAAATTTTATACTCTTGTCATAAGTAAATTTTACAATCTCTTGCTTTTTCAAGTACAAATGAAGTAAGAATGAATTCAGTTATAGTATTTCAACTAAGATCTAAGAAAAATAATAGTATCAAACAGATTTAACATCAGTCTCCTTTCAATTCTGATGGCCTGATTAAATTTGCTGTAAAGCTAATATAAATGTAAATACACTCACATTTATACACTTACAATCATTTTTAACATCAAACTCATCACAGTAAGCAGAAGATAGGAACTAATGAGGTAGGCATTTATCAATGACTGTAAAAATGCAGTGGCTACTTTGTTACTAAATCATGTTAGCAGTGCAGTCCATTATATATCATTCTTCACTTTTAAAACATTTTAAAGTGCCTATTCCCCTTTGTATAGGTATTAGACACCAGTGACAGTCGCTTTGAATTTTTTAAAAAAGTACATCCTGATCATAGGTTCCCAAGAAGGTTAGATATAAATTAGTCATAAAGCCAATGAAACAGACCGGAAATGATTAGGCTGTCTGATTATTTTTAAATTTATAATGTTTTTAACACTACTAGTGTTTAATTAAGGAGAAAAAGGAGACCGTTTTATTTTACATGATTATTTAAGACCTCAAAAATTAATGTTCTTCTTACTCTGTGGTGCTGCAGTTCTAAAGCAATGTTGAAGACAACAAAGTCCCATTTGATAGTCTAGCCTTTCAGCGAATAGCTCCTCTTCCTGTCTTTGATGTAGGAATGGTTTATTTAATCAATTATTAATCAAAGTTATGGCATTCTTCTTATATATTTAGGTAAAACTAAAAGATGACTTTCCTGAGCCTTATTGCTTAAATAAAAGTTTAAATAGACTGAAAACACTTGACTTTGACATGATGCAGACATTGCAGTGATGTCAGTCTCAGAAAGTCCCTGGTCTCAACTGGGTGCTTAGATGAAAAGAGGGGCGTGTGTGCATGCATGTGTGCATGTGCTTGCTGGTGCTCACTGCAATTTTATAGAAGTAGATGATGAGCACAGGCCAAAGTATCCAGAACACTTTTGATAACCTTCCTTCTGATAACAAAAGCCAATACAGATAATTTGATTAGTGTTTTCTTTGCACAGGTGTTAAAGTTGACAGGAAACAGCTGAAAGACACAGCATTGTGGTGCAAGCCGGGCAGCTGGACACTTTGTGCATGGAGAATCTTGAGCAGTTGGTAACATTTGGCAGCTTAACATAGAAAAAAAATGACTGCTAGCAAAATCTCAACTGCTGCTAATTAGCAGCAATGAACTGTGGGTAGGACGGTGCATTTTAATGTGAGAAGATTTTTACAGTAACCACCACACTAAGGGGGGGGCCGATAGAAAGAAATGCTCCCTAGCTGACCCTCGTGGCAATCCAAGCTGCATATTGCAATAATCCTGTAAATTACTATGCTTTCTTATACAGTAACTTGGAGTTAATTAGTAATTTAACATTCTTCTACACTATTAAATGTCTTTTTTGCATTATATTATGTTGTTTCATGGGCTTACCTTAACACTAATGGGGTTTTGTTATATTTTCTCAAAACAGTAACAGTAAAATAAAACTGAGCTAGAAAATTAATTAGTTATCTTTTACCTTTGATTTACCTGTTATTAACAATTAAGTGGTGGTACACATTTTTAAAAGTAGTTTTGGAGGTTACGTTGAGATGAATATACTTCCAGGATCTATTACAGAGGAAAAGTGAATAAAAATGAGTAGTGTACATGCTTCCAGAGACCATGCTGTAGAGGCAGAATGCAATGCAGGCTCATTTCATATTTCTCTTCCAGTCAGGAGGGGAGAGAACTTGTGGCTGGAGGAAGGCAAGGGAGGAGAGAAGTAGAGGAGAAAAGCTTATTTAACCACATTCACTAATTTTTAAGAGAATCTTTGCAAAGAAAAAAGTCCATAAATTCATGTGTTTGTCATAAGGTGTTAATGTGCTAGGGCAAAGGTAGTGGATTTTACCATAGAGACTTATAGAGAAGGAAAAAAATGCACATTTTTCATAGCTTTGTGGTGTGTAAATGCCATAGGATTTTGTAGGATTTTGTAATTGGGGAAACTGAGACTCAAAAATTTAAATAATGTAAATTAATGCATGCCAGGTTCACTGTCAAGTGGAAAACTCTGAGATGAAGAATTGGGGTAATGAAATTATTCTGATTACTTGCACAGAAGAAAAAAATTTAAATTATTAGTACTTCTAAAAATTCCTTAAGCGGCCATCTCCTTCTTCCCCTGTAAACCCGATTTCCCTATTGAATGAAATGGACAAATAAAGCAGTATTACACACATGCACTTTAAAACTCTTATTGTACACCTGCAACAAATTCTACTGCATTCTGTATATTAAAGACAAAGGAAATGCTTTTATTTGGCATCTCAATGATCAATGTGAACTGGAAGGAGGAACAATTTAGTAAAAGCAGGGCTTCAGAAGGAAAAAAAAAAAGGTACGGATGTGTACGGGGAAAGGAATGAATTCAGTACAAAACATTTCCAAAAGATTTCGTCTCTTGGGGCTCCCTCTAAAAGAGTGTCTGCTACCATTTAAAACCCCATCCTTTGCAGCTGGATTTGAACATTCCATAAAAAATTCATCCGCGCTTTAAGAGATTTCTGCTTTTCTGTCCTCTCTATTGTTAGACAAATTGAAGTGTGCACTCGGAAGGAGAGTGGCAGTGAACTGCGAATTTATTTACTCATTCGATTCTAATATTGAGAGAATCTACTCGCTCCGTTCAAAGGGTAGAGCAACAATGCAAGTGACATCAGGTCACCCAGCACTTCATAGCTACCTGTGAGATAGAATTGTTCTCCTTGCAGATAGGAAGTGACTGAAACCTCTTTTTCTCATCAATGTCTATTATGATTGATGGCTCTATGGTCACATTGAATATGCCCTTTTTAAATAATTCACAATGTCATCACCATAGTACTAGTTTATAACTAGCCTGTTATTTTTACCTTTGTTCATTCACTATCAGAAGGTTAGATAAATTAAGTACTGTGGATTTTTGGTAGCATTATAACCAACCAAAGTAGAGTGTTTATAGCCCAACAACAACAAAGCATTGGTTTTATTTATTTATTTATTTATTTATTTTTACGACACTCTGAATGTCTCCCTCTCAATAAATCTTAAAAGGAAATTCTGATGAAGCAGAAGCACTTGTAGCATACCTTAACCTGAAACCACACTTTGGTATTAAGTCATCATAGGACTTTCATTATAAAAAGAGTCACACTGCATTGACACAGATGAAATTTTACCTAAATTCTTGCACTTACTTTAAAATAAAATATTTATCTAATGATTCCATAACAATAAAATTTACAACTCACTTTCAAATACCTAATGCATGAATTGTTAAACCAGCATTTGTACAAGAACAGTAAGAGCTTCTATTTTAAAATATAATGCTTAATATTGGAGTGTGCTATATGAGAAATAATATTTCAGTTTGTTTTCTAGCTTGATTAGAAATGTGTTTAATTCTTGAAATGCTGATGATGACCGTCAGAAGTCCTTGATCTTAGAAGATACATTTAAAATTATTATTTAGCATCTTTGTTGGATAGATCAGCACTAGTCACTGAAATGAATAATCATGTCTCTTTTGTAAATTAAATTTTAAAAATTGTTTTACACACTAATCACTAACATATCAATTATACAGATTCAAAATATCCATAAAAGGTTTATATATCATGTTAAAAAACCAGAGTTTCCTTAGATTTTTATTTCAACATTGGGATCAATAGCAATTTAAATAAAATGTATAACTTTTAGAGATATATTGTGTGCTAATGCTTAACACCAAAAATTAACCTTGTTTTTTTTTTTATTTTCAGTGTCCTAATTTGGGATTCTTATGATCTGTTGATTTTACTGTCAATTTTTATTTCTCTAGCTATCAATAATAGGTAGAATGAAAGAATGTAAAACTTGTCTGGACTTAAAGTATGTGATCAAAGTCTCAATATGCTATCATAATTAAAAGACCAAAATGATAGCTGAGAATTGCCATGTGATCAAGAACACTATAATTAAAAGTACAGAGCTTCTATGCATTTGTTCACCCAATAAATATGTATTGGTCACTAGGAAATGGAAAGACCTGGTTCTGGTTCATATGAAGCTTACTATTTTTTTTTTCCTTTAAATAAATAAGGCAATTTCAGTGATAAGTGCTTTGGAGAAAATAAAGTAAGATAACGTGCTAGAGAAAGAGACTGGGGAAAACAGATCTTAAAGGCTCATTTAGAGTGGGTAGTCAAGAAAACCTTTCCTGTGTGAGTGATATGGGACAGTGATATGCAAAGATATGGGACCAGAGTATTCTAGATCATCAATTCCCAGCTCCTGCTATGGGAAAAAAAAAAGAAAATACCTGGGATTCCAAAATTACTGGAGTGATGAGGGGAAGGCAAAATATAAGATGAGGGCAGGGAGATAGGTAAAAGCTGGTGCAAATGGGCATTTAGACCTTAAGATATTTGGATGATATTTTATATGCAGTGGGAAGTGTTGGAATCTATGAAGCTGGAAAGTGACATCCTTTGGTTTATATCTTACAAAAAATGCCTGGCTGTAGAGTTGGGCAAATATTAGAAGCCTGGCTATCATTTGCGTCTCTATGCTGCTTAACTTCTGGAAGCTTCAGTTGCTTTGACTTTAGTAGAGAAATAGGTTCAATGAGAAAGATCAGTAAGAAACTGCCTAACATAGTGCTTGGTGACTTTCAAGGCTCAAATAATGTGACATCTTTTCTTTGCCCTTCCTTATGAATGTAAAGTTTCAAAATTACTAAGCTTATCATCACCGATGTTTATTAATTCTCATTTTTATATTAATTCAATTTGTCTTTGTGAACAAAATGAAGTAAAAAAAAAAATAAAAAATAGGTAGCTGTTACAGGAGAGGCCACATAAGTAACTAGAAGTATTAGTAAAATAATTATATTTATTGAGACTTTAGGATGTACCAGACACTATTTTAAGCTTTTCACATATATTAGCTGATGTAATTTTATAACCAAGCTATGAATTCATACTGTTATGCTTCAGCATTACAATTGAGAAAGAGAGGAACAGAAAGATTGCAAGATACCAAAAGGATCTAATACGGTTAACATATATTTCTCAATTTATAGGTTAATTGATACATACATAAAATGAAAATTCACTTGACTATTGGCATCACCATTTTATAAACTAAGTGGCTTAAGTTCTTAAAAATATATATTAAAGATAATAAAAGTTTGCTTATTTGAAAAAAGAATACTTTTTTTTGTTAATTTCAGACTCAGATCTTCCACTTTTTAATTTTTTTATTCTTTAAAGATTGTATTTATTTATTTATTTACTTGAGAGAGAGGGGGCACTGGGGAGCTGAGCAGAGGGAGAAAGCTAAGCAGACTCAGGACTGACAGACCAACATGGGCCTTGATCCCATGACCCTGAGATCACAATGTGAGCTGAAACCCAGAGTCAGACGCTTAACCAATTGATCCTCCCTGACACCCCAGACCTTCCCTTTAATAAAAATAAAAAACAATTTTATTTAAAAATGATTTAATATAAATAAAAAATACCTCATAGATTTTTTTTCCATTTCAGTTTCTTCCCTACCTTTGACCTAAAGATAGCCTCAAAGAACATATGAAAAATAAAAAATATAAACTCTATTAAAAATTTGGCAAGTATTTAATTAGAGAAAAATCTCCTTGCATTGAAAGATGAGATTTAGAGTTATGAAATGAAAATGGGCACTTTAAATATACTTCAGAACCTATTATCACAAACAAATATACAAATAAGCAAACAAACAAAAAAACCCTTCTAGTCCAGAGTGGTAGTGGAAAAGTTCAACAGTGATTTTGTTTCATAACTTTAAAGAAGGACTTGCTTCATGTGTATAGCAATTTAATGAATGGAAAAGGACATGAGGCAACTCAAGAGGAAGCTAAGAAATCAGATTGAACAAAGAAGGGATAAGCTTTGAAACTGTAGAAGCTTAAAACTCACCTATGGTTTTACTTAGGATGGAAGAAACTGTGCAAGGGAAAGATTTAGGTGATAGTGGAGGCATGATTTCACTTAGCTAATAAATTATGTATTGTGAAAATAACTCTTTAAAATGGGATTATTATCTCTAGCTATCCTATTTACAATTTCAAAGGCTTTCTATAGAAGTAACTACCCTTTGGTATGCTATTTTTTGCAAGTTTTGCCTCACTCTAAGACACTCATTCATTAAAATAATGATAATAATAACTTTATTGTATGTCAACTGTATTCAATGTAATCTACTACACAGCCTGAAATATAAAAGGCAACAGTAAACAATGCTCTGTCACAAGGTGATCGATTGAGTGATGTAGAGGAAATAATACAATTGGATCAGAACCCCCACCATTATGAACTGGACTTGAACATGTTGAGCTTGGCAGTTCACATGATGATGTCATTAATTATTTCACTTCAGTGAGATTGAAGTTATATTTGCTATTTTTCAGGAAAGATACAGGAATGACTTTTTATTAGTTAATGCAAACATTCAATCTTCTCAATAATGTCTCCCATGAGTGAATATTGTCTCCTAAATCCACAAAGACCTCAAATTCCAAGATGACCTATATCAATCTTAATTACTGAGAAGTATCAGCAGTCTCCACTCAGCATGAGCAAGGTAATACCAACTGCCTCTACCCTGGGAAAAAAGCTCTTCGATAGATCCCATAGGGTCAAACTTGATAAATGATAAAAGAAAAAATAAATAAATACATCCAGTCATGCATACATGTGAAGAATCCAAAGAAAGAAACTACAAATATCTCAGTACAAAGGAATTTAAATCAGGAAACTTAGGGTAAACATACGGAGTAATAGCAATCTGGTCAATGGCCATCATAAATTTGAAGGCATGAAGGCAGAAGTTGTCACAATAAGAACAGATGATTCTTCAAAGGAAAATCTTATGAAGGTGAATGACAAAGTTCAAAGACTAGAGCTTGTGGAATGAAAAGTGGAATGAGAAATGGAATGAAGAATGACAACAAAAAAAGTGGTGGGGAATAGAGGGTATTAGGAGTCCTGGGAATGCAGTATCATTAAAAGGAAGGGGGGGATATTTTTCATCTCTCTCTATTTTCCTTTTTAAAAAGTATGCATACTGGCTAAGAATGGTGAGAGCAGCTTCAGAAGAATTATTTCTTTTGGAAAGGGACATGGAAACCTGGTTATGGGGAGATAGAATATGAAGTATCACTTACTTTCAAAGTTTGAGAACTATATTTATGATCATGATGGCAAAAATGAAAACAAAGTCATTTGTTAAATTTTTAAAGATATGAAGAATTTATAAAATTATAATCCAATCAGTCTACCTGATATTTTGAAATAGGCTTCTTATGTGCTTATTAACACATTGTATTACTCTTTCCTTACATAATTATTCTCTATCACATAATATAGAATTAATGTGACCAAAAAAATTCAGGAAAATTTGAGAGGAATTTTCAGAGATGAATGTCACCCGTCTTGACACATGAGAATGTGTCACTTCTGAGGAGGTTTATAGCCAGTTCCAAATGGTTACCAAAACAAGCAACAACTGCAGATTTGAAGAATCATTTGATATATATAATGACTAAAATGTTGGCAATTTGAGTAATACTCTGCTATCTACTTTACAACAAATCTATGTATAACCCAGTTTATGGTTTGGATCCCAATTAGCCTGGGAGCAAAATATCAAAGCCATGAGCAAATGGGTTCACTGCATTAAGCAAAAAAATTGTTTAAAACGAAAGACAACTGTCATTCTGTCGTTTGGAACACTCTCTTAAGTACAGCATAGCATAGTGCAGTGTAATGTATTATTATATACTATCACATTTTTATAAGGGGACATTGCAGTTAACAAAGAAGGAAGCAATCATCTTTTCAAATCCTCATTTATCACGTACTTTTCTAGGAATATAATAGATAAATAAAATCCCTACCCACAGGAAGCTTTTAATATAGTTTTAAAAAGTAAAGAAACCCAAAGAGTTTAAATGACATTTCTAGCCTTTTTTTAATCTCTTAAATTCCCTTGGCTAGAAATGGAAAATTAGAATAAGAATTCAAGTCATCTGATCCCCAATTTACTAATATTTCTAATACACTGGTCCTAGGAGTCAGAAGAATTATTCCAGTTTGCTATTCATTCACAAATACTTTAGAAATGGCATTTGAATATGACATGTTCATAATTGTATATCTTTAAAAAATGTTCAAGCCAATAGTATTTGTGGGTTTTTTACTTTTTTTATTAGGATTGTAGTTCTCAGATATTAACAATGCCTTTTTATTTTTTATATGAAGAAGGTAAGAAACATGGACTTAAAAGATAGCTTCCTAGTGTAATGATGTCCCACAGAACAATGAAACAAATGTGTTATTCATATTGTGAAGTTATGTGCTGAGTGATTGAACTAAGCTGGTCTGTGACAACTTTCCACATAAAACATCTAATTTAAATTAAAAAAAAATCCTGATCACTATAATACAAATTTCACCAATCTTATCATGTTTGTGGAGCAAATGAGATAATGTTAAAGGTAGTATTCAAATTTTGTAAGTTATTGGTTCATATGACCTGAGGTTGGGTATTTAGGCCCATACAAAATATTTCTCTTTCCAAAATATTTCCAAGTTTTTCCAGTGTTTCTCTCACATACTCTGCTATAATTCTGCTATGACTAACTCATGCCTAAATTGTTTTACAGCATCTTATCTGATGCCCGAGCATGTCAGTTTCCTGTGAGTAGTTGCCTCCTTTCTATCAGGCATTTCAGTTATCACCAGTTCACCACCAGCATGACCATCTCTACAAGATCATGATGTTATCTAGCTTTCCCAATGAGTGCCACATTCATTTCTAATGATCCTCTAGGAATGGTAATTTACATTTGGTGGCTGTATTGTTCTTCCACAAAGCCAAAAATGATTTGGCAATGGTGGCCAAGAGGTATGTATACTCTCTTATTTGTTGTATTCTCTGAGGGGTGTCTGAAGTGGTTACCAATAAGATTCCAGTATTACAGAGATACAACTGTTAATATTCTTACAACACTCTATCATGTATTTGGCCATGTCTTAATGAAGTAGTATAAATATTATTTCATTATAGAAGTAGTATAAATATTACTTCTTTATAGTTCATTATAGAACTGTTATTCCCTTTTCAAGATCTAGATAAATAGGACAAACATATTTAGCTCCTGTTAAATGGTCAGTAGACTCAAACAAAACTCAAATTAAGGTTTTAAAGAATAATAAAAATTCAATGTGAATAAAGGAGTAATACTTTTAAAATAGAAAATGAAAGGCTGAGTATTATTGACAACTCTTCAAGATGTATATTTAAATGCCAAGACAAAGAGTAAAGGTCAGTACCTCGGTATCTATCTTATAAATACTTCACCCTGCATAAGTAATTCTCTAGTATCTAATAAATGGTCAACCCACTGATGAGATATTTAGCATCAGAAAATGCTGATTCTGCCAAAAGTTCAGACTTTCTAATGCAGAATACTGTACTTACATGAATTACTTCTATATTCCAAAGGTGTACAGAGAAAGAACACTCACTGCATTGTTCACCTTTTTGTTTTTAATGGATAATACATTAGTGTTTTGCATTCTATTTGCAATAGAAAACATCTGAAGCCCAAATGTTGTCTTGTTATTTTTATTATTAATATAAACAGACAAAACAACAAAAAGTATGAACAACTAAAAAGAGGACCAACTTTATCATTATTGTTGGCTGATGACCTTGTCTGATCAAAACACAGGAATAAACTGTGATCTAAGAACAGACTAGGATTACATAAGAGCTTTCTGGATGTGGCTGGAATGTGAGAATTCCACATTGATTGTGCATGTGCTTTGAAGGACTGATCTTCTACAAAAACAAAATAGAAATAAATTACCCTTATCCATATGAAGCATATTATGAACAAGATTGGTTTTCCAAAATCCATGTTAGATGGGATTGTAGTGTCTGAATGGAAGTCTACTTTATGAAAATTATAATTATTTTGATTTTTATCCACAATCAGCTTGAAATGTTGCAAAACTCTGCAGGTGCTCGCTGTTATAACAAAACCATGGGAACAGATGGTGCAAGGTACCAGGCCAGCTCAAGGGATTAAATGTGAGGCTTTTGAAATTTAAAATTAAAGCTGGGTGATCTTGGGAAAACGTGCCTGCCAAATATGGCTGCTTAAAAAAATAAAAATAAAAAAAATTATCCAAATTCTCTTGACAAGCTTATTTACATTCAAATGACTGGGAAATATTAAGTAGTTATAAAGTACTCTTGGCAGGGAATGCCCTACCTGACCAAATTAAAATATGAAATGCTCACTTCCATTATGGTGCTAAGGCTTTGCATGCAGAGAACCTCCTATTAGGTTTAGTTACTAACAGGAGCCAAGTTATTTGGGCAAGGTGGTACATTTTAGGTGCTAAAATGAAGATAACCTAAACACTATCTCTTTTAAATGGGCAGAGTGAAGGGTCTTGGTTGAGTCACTGATAATGAAATTTGGGATTTATATCAATTGCTGTTGAGTAAAGTTTCAAAAGTTAAAATGGTCAATTAGATTTACTTATTTTAGGAAGTAAACCCATGCTAAAACATACATGAATAGACGTATTTTTAAAATATTAATGTTGTTATACTTATTTGGTTATTCCCATTATATTCTTTATAACAAAATAATGAATAATGCCTTATGATACATATTAGCACATTTGAGCAACTACACGTAACATGAAATTTATGTATATTAACATTAATACTCCAAATTTTTTTTCAAGGCAAATATTATTATCTGTATTTGTAAATGTATAAGCATTCTGTATTACCTGCCAATAAGTTTTGAAAAATTGAGTGTAAGAATAGTTAAGTTTGGCTTCAAATATCATTTCCTTTTTATAGCTTCCCAAATATACTTGTAACTGTCATCTCATTAGGCCCTGTTAACAGTTCTTTAGGTCAGTGCATATGTGATAATATCCATTTTAAAGATGAAAACAACAGAATTTGGGGGAGGAATTGGGAATTACAGTATATCAAAATCGTCAAATGCCAAAGCCAACCATAATGTATGGGTTTCTTGTGCTCTAGTTTAGTATTTTCTTGTGCTCTAGTTTAGTATTATTTCCAAAGACTGACTGATATGGTTATATCATATTTATATATATATATATATATGTGTATATATATATGTATATACACATATATATAGTATAGATAAATAGTATAGAGTGAAACATCTGAGGATGTGGGTACATGCAGTTTAGTTTTTGTCTTTTTCTGTGGAATATCTATCTTGGGGCTCAACAATATCGTGGTTCTTCCTTTTTGGGTTATGGTGTTATTCTTGATCATGGGCTAAAATCCTTTTTATATTCTCTGAGAGATTTTGAAGTTTCTAAGAAATTGAATGACACACATATATATATGCAAGATATTGATTTAGACATTTGAGATATAAGGGTAAATAAAACAGATCCTGACATAAGGCTAGACATAATTTGGTGAAATTGTATTCTATCTCAGATAATACTGATGACTTCATATATTCGATCTCATCTAATCTCTTCAAAAATGCATTGAGTTAGTATTCTTATTCCTGTTTTAAATATGAAGAAATTAAAGGCATTGAAAGATTAATTCATTTGCCTGAAGCCAAAATATGGGGATGCTGGAATTTATATACAGGTCTGATTGACGAAAGCCATAGAAAGGGAGAGAGAATATACACAATTAAAGTAAGGGAGAAAGTAAGATAAGGTGTTATAATTGTAATATAAATAGCATCATAAATAAAAACATTCTGTTTGGGGAAAGTTCTCATTATAGGTGGTAACATTTGGGCTGAATTCTTGAAGAAAGACTTTGCACCTTGATCTAGAGAATGGATGGATTTCAGGTGGGGGAATACTAGTGTCAATAAAGCCATGAAGTCATGAAAGTACATGCCGCACTGAGAGAAAAGTGGGATATGAGTTCTCAAGTCTTCTTCATGGAAAGAAATAATTGATACTATATATATATATATATATATATGGCAAATTTGAGGGAGGAGAGGTTCAAGCTCATCTATTTATCTTGGATTTCAGAAAGCTCTTACAAATGTTTAGGCAAAAGATCATGGTGGATCACTGTAAAAATTAACCATTCATTTTTTATATATCTCTCTCAAGTACCTAATAAAATATTTCTACACCTTAGATTACACAAGAAGACTTAGATATATTCAGGAAAAAAATTCTTACTTTATTATGATAATGAGTTGTTCCTTTTTAAGGTGCTACCACGTTTTTCTTTGCTACTATCTTCTTGGACTCATGAACAATGAAAGCTCCAGTGCTTGTTCATGAAGCGCACAATTTTTATTTTGAGTTTAAAATTCTTATGCATTATACCTGTATTTTGATCAAACAGAGAATTGACTACAAATGAAATCAATTGTGTTTTGTAGATCTTTGATGAAAGTCTATTCAGAGTAAAAGTGTGAATTTTATTCATTTACTGCTTAGTGGATGAATTTTTCCAGTGTCCTAGATATTCAGACACCATTTTGTACCTGTCAATGGTGTTAAAATAGGGACACGTGTAGTACGGATTTGGCATTCTCAACAGACCCAGAAATGGAACACTTGCACATCTTTATGTCTCTTTACTTAGTCTCTGTTTGCCTGTAGGAATATTTCAATATTTCTAAAAGTTGTGGTATATTTGGAATACCAAGTATAGTTTTACTAAATTTGTTGGTTATCATTCAGTTCAATATGAGAATAGCAGCAGACAAAGCCATTACCAAAACAAAACACACACACATATATAGAACAAAATTAAAAACTATAGAATAAAATTAATGGCAATGCATTGTTATTTTTACTTACCTTCCCATGGAAATATTTTTGTCCTTTACTGGGTCACCCATAAAATATCCTGGTCATACATCAGCATTTTAGCAAGCATAATTCCATGAACTTTATAAGGAGAAAAGCATCTACAGCTCTTTATTCACTGAAATGCTAAAAAGCATCAGATCACAAACACTTAGAGAATAATAGACTCGGTGTGAAATGAGGCAAAGATCGTGTTTAATTTGTGTTTCAAGAATTTCACTGGCATCCACTGTAACTATTATGTCATGCACAGGTGTGGGGCATACAAGTTTTCTGTATATTTAGAAAAGACTAAAGTTAATGACAGCTTTTTAGGAAGGATCTGTACAAGGAGAAAGCACATACTTTCACCCAGCCATAAACTTGGTGACCAGAGTTGTGCAAGGCCAAGGAGACCACAACAGTTTCTTCAAAATTAAAGCATCTTGTGAAAATCCAATCTTACTGGACAATGTTTGCTTGTACCTTTGTTAATGTGCTAGATAACCTATTAATTATAACCTTATTATTTATATGAAAAATATGCCCAGAGAACAATTTAATCATTTATTAAGGCACTTTATGCACTTTCCCCTCACGTTCTTTCCCAAGAGTTTGTGTTCATTAACTAAATATGTTACAGTGGAAATATTCTGGAAGGCACACTAAACTCATTGTACAGTTGGATCTCATGACCTTGGGAAAGGAGTGTTCAGGCTCCAGTAAACCAGAACTTGGTCTGATGGTACTGGGTGCCAAAGACATGGGAGGACCTGATTGTGGCAGAAAAGCAGATTGATGAGGTTTTGTGCCATTGGCAGCCAAGTTTTGGTAACAATAATTGACTGACTCTCTTATCTTCTTCCTTTCATACACCTAACCTATCTTGTGTTAGTAAAGATTTTAAGACTTTAACTATTACAGTTATAGAGACAGGATGGAACAAAAATCTGAGAGGATCAGAGAAAATCTTTCTGATTTGCACACTGAACATTTGATTGGGATGTTTTATTTGGCAGTTACAGACTGGCAAGTTTAAATTAACTAGAAAAGGGAAAAAGGCATATTCAGGAAGCAATCTAAATTAAAAAAGAAAAAAAAAAATCAGAGCGAAGGCCTTTGTCTGTCTTCTTGTGCTGTGTCATTGGAGCACATATGGCTCTTTATATCAGCCTGCTCTATAACAAAGCCAGTGTTTATTCTGGCTGATACTTGGAAAAAATGTAAGCTGCAGAGTAAAACTTCAGGGACCATGTTAAGACATTAATTATAAATGTATAGTTCTTTGAATATTTTTCTTCAAAACTTTACTTTCTAGGAAGATTTTCTACTTATATAAAAAATAATTTATCATCCAAGATTCTTTTATTTTCCAAATAGAAAGACAATGCCTCCACTAAAATATATGCAGAGGCAAAAATCCCATCAATGCTATAACCAGGTAAAATGTTATCCAGTGCGGAAATACTACAGCACATCAGAATTATAGTTTCTAGCATTTTGATACATAGTAATGATTTTGGCGTGAAAGAATATATTACTCTAAGAAAGAAAAAATATATTACTTTGGTTGCATCCAAACTTTAAAGTGTTTCTTATTTTAAATTATCCATCTTTTTTCAATTTAGAAAGAGTTTGGTTTAGTTGAGTCCTATTTTTGTAATATCTTAGGATTTTAAAATATCACTCTGTTTTGAAATGTAAATTAGCACACATTGGTAGGAGAGGAATGGATTATGAGTTTTTATGGGCCAAAACTCTAATATCCAACCATATGGTTCTAATCCAAATTGGAGTATTTCTTTTTCAGTGGAAATAATTGGATTTACTCTGAGTCATTGAGACATTATCAATTTAGAGTTTTCAGGGAACTTAGCAAATATCTCCATTAAGATGAGGAAATAGAGAGTTAAATAATTTCCCTCTTATCAAGCAGCTAATGAAAAGCATAGCTATAAGGTAGTCTATATAACACCTTTCTTCCACACATGCCCCCCAAATGCAGGAGATACATGCCTCAACTACAGAGATGATTTGTAGAATCAATAGTTAGAGAAGAATAAAAGTTGTTCATCAAAGATGAGCTACATCCACCTGCAAATTAACTCAACAAATAAACACTGATTTTTCTTATCATGGGGTAAAAAGAATCTTCTGTAGATTCTCTTCACTACACCATCCTGACAAATAAATCAGATTACTTTTCCTTTAAGCATCTAAATATTCACTGTGAAATAAATTAGGGTTTAAAAACTCAAAGAGACTTGCAAATACTTATGTTTTGACATATGTGATACACTATAGAATTTACAGTCTTCATAATACATTAAGTTTCAATTTCTATGGAAGTAGAATGACCTTAAAATTATTTAAGATATATGTTAACAATAAATGTGACAACATTTTTATCTTGCTAACAATATGTGACAATATTCACATAACAATATGGGACAATACATCTAAATACCATGTATTTTAATGTAAAAGTCCTAAGGTTTAAAAAAAAAACTCCACACATTTATTTTATCTTGATAACAATTGCCCACCTAATAGATTATTGTGGTCATTTTGATGCAGGCCAGCCATGCAGTGCACTGTTCTGGCCATCATCCATTACTCTCAGGACATAAAATCTTAGGAAAAATTTTTGATAATAAAGTTAAATATGAGAAAATCAGAACAAAATCCAACAGTGAATTTCAAAATCAAATTGAGGGGAGTTCCTCTTTCAAAAAAGAAGACAAAATCTCCTTCTCTTCTCAGAACTTCAAAACAATAAAGAAAACAAGAAACAAAAGCATGTATTCTTCCTTGACAAAACTAAGAGGTGATTATAACTTCAAACAAGAATTTGTGAAGAAGCACAGCTAGATAGATGGAAAACAAAATAAGATATGTAAAGATGATGACAGCAGAGGTTTATGGTTTCAAATCCAAAGTGGCAGAGCAGAGTTCACTAAAAAGAGAGGTTCATAATAAAGAGCCAAACAAATTGCAGCTTAGAATAACAGAATGGGTATGTGTGAAAAGGACGCACAGATATCAGGAATGAATTCTATGAATAGTAAGAAAGAGAAACCCTACCTCAGGAAGAAAGGTTAAACTGCCAACATGGCAGCTAAGAAAAAGTTAAAGATGCTTGTGTCACAAGAAAACTTCCTACTATCCTGGAATATGTCCTTGGCTCCTTCTCTACATGAACCACCTGTAAACAACCTGTTCAGAAAAGATTCATTCAAAAATAAATAAATAAAAATAATAAAATAATAAAGAAATGGATACAGTCTCTGTAAAATAACAATCAATAGGAAACTAGTGTCATATTTATAAAAAGACACTGCAAAGGAAAATATGAGAAAGAACTAGAGCCAATGGTAGACGAAAGATGCAAGTTAGGGAAAACATTGTTACAGAGCAGATAAAAATTGAAACAAAAACTTTGCTCTCAGTTAAATTAAGAAAACAAAACAAAACAAAACGAAACAAAAACCTTGGTGAACTATTTGTCTTTATAAACTAAGAGCCCAAAGCAGATGTACAAAAGCTTGGAAAAGATATGATTTGAAACTAAAGCTCACCATGAGCTGGTAGTAATCAGGAGAGTAGAGAAAGAGGAAAAAAAAATGTTTGAAGAAATAAAGTTCATAGCAAGAGCAGTGCAAAGGAAGTTTTCATTTTTGAAAATAAAACAAAACAAAAAAAAACAATAAAAAACAGTAAAGGCACAGTAGACAGGAGTTAAAAGAATTTTGAAGTAAAATACAAATGAACAAGATTTTAATAGATTAGAGAAAGTGTATATATAGTCAGAAAAAATGGTTAACATATTTGATGTTCATGAGGATGAGAAATAGAGAAAAAATAAAATGTTACCATAAATTCCAGAAAATCTGAATCTATAAATTAAAATGACATGTCTTATCCTAAGAAATGTAAAACAATCAATACCCAGACACAGTCTAGTAATATTAATTAGTCTAAACAACAGCATTATCGATCTCTGGCTTGCCACATGGAAATAAAAAAACAACCATCCTAAGCATCTTTTGAGACAATGAAGAAATCAATCCAATATTTTAAATATATCTAAAAAAATGATAACATAAACTTACACATCAGAACTCTATAGTCAATTAAAGCAACATGCGAAGGAAAATTAATGTTTTAAATATTTATATTAATATACAAGTAAAAACTAAAAGTAAAGTAAGGCTCAATGAAGAAATTGAAGAATGAAACCAAAATAAGCTTTAAGAATCATAGGAAGAAATCAATAAAGAGGAAAGCAGAGACTAATATTATATATAGATAACTTTAATATAATGAATCTAATAACTTTTTGTCTCCAAAAGAACCAATGATACATAAACATTTAGCTTACCTAATCAAAAGTAAACTGACAAAAATACATTCATAGGGCTCCTGAGTGGTTTAATTGGTTAAGCGACTGTCTTCAGCTCCGGTCATGATCCTGGAGTCTGGGGATCGAGTCCCACATCAGGCTCCCTGCTCTGCAGGGAGTCTGCTTCTCCTTCTAACCCTCCCCCTTCTCATGCTTTCTCTCTCTCTCTCATTCTCTCCCTCTCTCTCAAATAAATTAAAAAAAAATCTAAAAAACTACATTTGTTTAAAATTAGAGATGGCACTCAAGGAAAAAGGAGGAAATTAATATAAATAAACAATTTTAAAGTGTGAACTCAGAAAAAATGAAGTAAATCTAAGTAGAAAACCATAATAAAAATAGAGGTTGTAGTCAAAGAGCTACCCTCAAATAAGTACCAGGCCAAGTTACTTCACAGAGAAATTATACCAAACCATTAAAAGTCAAAACTTAAGTGAATCAGCTGTTTAAGGATATGGAAAAAAAATTCATATCCTCACATTGCATTGATATAACTGACATAAATTACAAAATAATCATATAAAAATATTGGCATTATAAAAATCTTAAATAAAGTATAGCAAATAGAATTTAATAGCACAGTTATGTCACTACCTCAGTATATACCACAAGATGGGTCACAATTTTTAAACAAACAAAAATTTATAAAAGGACTATGAGAAGACATGCTAGATTTTAAAAATAATCTCATAGTGTTTCTATTTTTGAAACAAAACTCTGAAGACAAAAAAATTGATAATACAAATACATAAACTATTGAAATATTTTGCATGCCAAGATACATAATAAATAAAAGCAAACAAAAATATTTTAACTTAAATAATATGTGCATATTGATTTCCTTAATATAAAAAGAAAGTATATAAATAAAAAGATCAACAGCAAAATAAAATATCTTTTATCTAGTTAATAAGAAAATATAAATGGTGATACAAAAAGTTGTTTAAAAATCACTTACAATGAAATAAATCCAAAATAAAAATTTTGAGAACCATTCTTCATCTACAGTCTGGCCAAGCTCAAAAGGTCTGTTGTGAAAGATTACAATCTTCTTTGGGGTGCCTGGGTGGCTCAGTGGGTTAAAGCCTCTGCCTTCAGCTCAGGTCATGATCCCAGGGTCCTGGGATCGAGCCCCACATCAGGCTCTCTGCTCAGCAGGGAGTCTGCTTCCTCCTCTCTCTGACTGCTTCTCTGCCTACTTGTAATCTCTGTCTGTCAAATAAATAAATAAAATCTTTTAAAAAAATGAAAGATTACAATCTTCTTTAAAAAATACTACATTTTAAATTTTAAATGGACATACTCTTTGACCCAGTAATTCTACTCATGGGAATTTATCCTAATATTATAGTCACATATTTCTAGAACAGTCTTTCTCCTTTGAGATGCATGCAATATTGTTTGTATCAGTTCAGGAAAGATTAAAGAAAGTTTTTCTCATTTGTTTGTTTGTTTCATATTATTCTGAACACTCACTAATGATGGTTATTTCTGAAAGGAAAGTGTGATACTGGGTATCTTTAATTGAGTTGTCTTAGAAACAGATGCTGAGACAACAAAGAGCAAAAAGTGTTCTTGGGTGTCAGTATCTGCAAGGAAGCAAAGACGAGAGGCAAAAATTTTAGTCTAGTCACAGAAATGACAGAGGCTTTCCCTGATCCCACAGGAAACTCTGGAGCTCAGATGGCCCCTCAGATTGTCCCCGCTCGATGCAAGGGGATGGAGTTGGCTCTCTACACCTTTGGCCTCAACTAGTCATTAGATGCAGGCTGCTCTCAGGATGAGCTGTGCCATGGAGCTATCTTCAGCTGAGGGCAAGTCCATGAAAAAAACTCAACTTTACAAGTCCTTTTGAATCTTTTCAATTTTGTATTGGCATTACAATGTATTTGTAAGCATAATACATTTCAGTAAAATAAACAATTGAAAACATCAGAAAAACAAAACAAATGAAGTGAATGACAAAGATGATTGAGAGATAATTGTCACAGAAATATATTTAAAAAATCACCTGCACATTTAAAATTTTTTTTTTGGTATTGAGTTGTATATGTTCTTTATATGTTTTGTCTATTTATCCCTTATCTGGTATATAATTTGCAAATATCTTCTCCCATTTGGAGGGTTGCTTTTGTTTTTTTGGTGGTTTCCTTTACTGTAAAAAAACTTTCTATTTTGGTGTAGTCCTAGCAGTTTAATTTTGCTTCTGTTTCCCTTGTAAAAAACACAAAAATCAACAGGTATTGGCAAGGATGTGGAGAAATATGAACACTTGTGCATTATTGGTGGGGAATGCAAAATAGTACAAGCATTGTGGAAAAGAATATGAAGATTCCTCAAAAATTCTCTCTACTATTGTATTTACTCAATGAAGACAAGAACATCAATTCAGAAAGATACATACACTCCTATGTTCCTTGCAGCATTCTTTATAATAGCCAAATTACAGAAGCAACGCAAGTGTCCATCAAAAGATGAATGGGTAAAGAAGATGCTGTGTATATATTACTCAAACATTAAAAAAAAAAAAAAAAGGAAAGAAAGAAAAAAGAAATCATTCCACAAGCAGCAACGTGGTTGGATCTAGAGGGTATAATGTTATATGAAATGAGTTAGTCAGAGAAAGATAAATATTGTATGATTTCACTTGTATGTGGAATTTAAGAAACAAAGCAAAACAAAGGAAAACAAGTTATAAGCAAAACAAACTCTTAAATACAGAGCGCAAACATGGCTGCAGAGGCATAGTGGGTGGGTGGTGGGTGAAACAGGCAAAGGGGATTAAAAGTACACTTATCATGGTGAGCCCTAAGCAATGTATGGACAGCTGAATCATTATTCTGTACACCTGAAACTACTATAGCACTGTATGTTAATTATTTTTGAATTAAAAAATAAATAAATAAAACATTTTAAAGAATCATCTGCAAAAGACCATTTTCCCCAAGCTGTTCCACAATTTTCTAGTCTATGCAAAATCATTGTGGGGAAGAAGACGGGGAGTTCTATTTAATAAAAAGCAGAACGTCATCTGAATGAAACACTATTTTAATAGTGAACAGTCTGCTTACTTCATCAACTGACAATTGCAGAGTCTCAGCCTACAAAGGACCCCATAATAGCAAGGACAATCAATTCAATCATGCCTTATAGCCCTGTCTTCTGTGGGCCACTGGCCAAAATCCTGCCCCCCTTATAAGTAATAATCTTTCCCATAATTCTTTGTGTTGCTTCTTCCTGATTTTTCCAACCACTACCTATGTTTCTCCCAAACCTTTCATCTCCAATTCCTCAATCTCCTGTTTCAGTCTATCTATACAAAAACTCCCATACATCTTCAATCTTCTCAAGAAACATTCCTTCTGGGGTGCCTAGGTGGCTGAGTTGGTTAAGCATCTGCCTTTGGTCCTGGGGAAAAGCCCCACAATGGGCACCTGCTCAGCAGGGAGTCTACTTCTCCTTCTCCCTGTGACCCTCCCCCCCTGACCATACACTCACTTGCTCTCACTGTCTCTCTCAAATAAATAAATAAAAAATCTTAAAAAAAAAAATTTCTTCTACCTCCTTAAACTTAGTAAGAATGCTTCAGATTGTAAACATTATACTGCCCTCGCAGACTTTGTGTATAGATGCAGCTTTTTTTCTTTCTTTCTCCTTCCTTCCTTTTTTATTTTATTTATTTATTTATTTATTTATTTATTTATTTTGCGTATGTAACACATGGAGGTGAATACAATTGTCCAACTAGGTAGCCATCTGAAACAAAATACATATTTCATTCTCCACATTGTCTCTTTTGTGGTTGGGAACATCTAAAGCATTGCTTTTTCACCTGTGTAAAACGCTTCCTCCTATTTTAAGCTTCAAGTAATCTAGCTATAGCATCTCCTTCCTCATTTGTACTCTTTCTCCAATATCCTAGATGATTTGATCATTAATATGTGGGATTTTAGGTACACTAAGACAAAAACACCTGTTTTCAGAAAAGAGAGAAGGCAGAGAGGACAGTCTCTATTCCTGACTTTATAGTTCTTGAGTTGAATTCCTTGAGAGGTCTAGTTAACTTGGCAGCCCTTAGATTCTGTTAAAAAATGTTGGATTTCTTCCAGTTAATTATTTTTAGTTCTTAGAAGAAAGATATTTGTCATAGTGAAAAACACACTGGCTGCTTGGGAGTCAAAACAACTGAGTGTGTTCAACTTTTTACTTGAATCATGTTGAGCAAATTTCTCCATATTTAGGTCTCAGTTTTTCATCATAAGCCCCTTTAAGGACAGTGTGATACAGTGGATAGAGCCCTGAATTTATGGTCAATGTTATTTGATTAATCCATTTCACCTTAAGAAAGTCATTTAACCTCCAAATGCCTTAATTTCTTCTTATTGGTGATGACTCAAGGGAGTCATCAAAGCAAGTAGTCAAAGGAATTCAAGTAGTCAAAGAATGAAAAGAAAGAAAGAAAGAAAAAAAGAAAGAAAGAAAGAAGAGCAATACCCAATCAGAATTTTGACATGTGATTCTGGACAATTATTTAGCCTTGTTAGGTCTTATCTATTGGATAAGCTGTTTTCACACTTTCTTTTTTTTTTTTTTTTCAAATCAGAGAACACTTTAAATGAAACTTGCATGGGACCCCATTTTTAAAAGTAACATTTATCATTATAAGATAGTGTCATAACCATTAAGTATTATTAAATGATGCCAGAAATGATGTCACCTACTTTATTCATTAACAAATTAGCAATGACAACCATTATTCCATAAGACCATATAGTTCAAATAGTACAATGGCGTAGTTTTTCCAGTTCTTTGCACAATAAATTCCACTAGGCATAAACTGAATTTTTCTCTAAATTAAAGCTATAACATATTAATACCTTATGATTTATTAAAGTATGCTTCCTATGAAATAAAGTTTGTTCGTTATTCTCTTAGCGAAAATATTATTCTTCGGACTTCCTTTAGAGTTGTTAGGATAAAGAAACTATAAATATATGTATATATTTTCTAATCTCTGAAATAATATTAAATACATAGATATATAAGTAGATATAGATTTGTGCTACTGTTATAAACATGGAAAGGTTAGTTTTTGTCTTTCTTCTGGAACCAGGCACAATTTTTTTATTCATGTTCTTTCAAGCTCCATTCAAAAATCTGTGTTGGTTATACAAATATGTATTTTAAAATATTAGCAACCTGTATATGAATCTGTTGGAACTATTAATTGATCCACCAAAGCTTCCTTATTCACCAAACATATAAACATTTAAGTCTTTTAACAGTAGTTTCTAGGCTGCTTGGAGATGTTTTATTCAATAATAAGGATTATATTATGTTTAATCCTATGAAAAGATACTGTAATTAATTGGCAAATTGCTATGGCATTGTTAAGTATTTGAAACTTTAATTACTTCTTCCTTTTGCTTTCTGCTTCAGATCTTCAGTTAGGGAAGTCTGGCGCACACACGCTTAAATAAAAAAGTGAAAGAGCATTTAGTTGAAGAACCAAAATGTTAATACTGAAGTTCCTTTATTTTATGGATATTCAAAGTCTAAATTGTCTGGTTCTTTCTAAAGTTTTAAATTAATGGCTAGGACAAAGAGAGGCTTAATTTGTGGGAAAGAAATCTCAGATGCAAAGAACTTACTTATTCTTTTAAGCTCAGAAGAAATGTAGTGCATTTATCAGCTTTGAGTGGATATCATTGTGTTTATAACAGAGTGAAAGCACCATGCAATTTTGCTCCTGAAATTGGTTTATATAGATGACTGGTTGCTGTGAAGTGTGTGTCAGAGTTCCATGCAGCTGTTATGAAGTAGTACAATTGTCATCGCTTCTTACATGGTTGTTGAGAAGAGCTTGAGAGCCCAGCTCAGTCAGCTGTTGAATAGATAACCCAACACAGTTAACGTGGCATACATTGTAAAGAATTACATGCCTGCTACAATGAGCTTTGGGCCTTTGGTCTAGATAATAATCCTGGTGGGTGTACCACGTGTAGTGGCTGTCTGATCACTCAGATATAACTGACGAAACATAAAGAAAAATGTCAGTCGACTGAAAGAAAAATGCCACTGCAAGTTTGTTTAAGGTTCATATAAACGGCTATGTGTGTTTTTTAACCCCAAGTCTGCCAAGAACTTGACTGCCATGTTCAATGTCTCTTGCAGAAATGCAGGCTCTGGAGATGATAACCTGTTTAAGACTGCATTTAAATATGTTGGTGTGCATGAGAGCCCTAACACTTTTGGTTACAGAGATGAGCATTTCTGCTTTACAGGAAATTAAACCTTTTTGAAAAACAACTTACATATATAATGTATAATAAAGCAATACTAGAAATGATAATTATTGGTAACTTTTGAGTAATGATGGCAATTCATTTTGTTTTCCAAAAACAATCAGAATGGCAATGTGGATATTTTGAGTGATTATTAATTATAATGAAATTAAAAAGTGGGAAGAAATACCACTGTTTGCCATTTAAGCATAGACACAAACACTGGGATAATTAACATGTTAAAATAATGTTCTTGAAACCCAGAGGGGATGAAAACAACTGAAGTTATAGGATTTCCAACTTAATGCTTCTATTTTTTTCCATTCCCTAACTTGTGTTTCTGGACTCTGTTGTTGCGGCCCATATGGCATGTCTCAAGCATAGCTGGAATTAGGACTGCTTTGATTCCTATGCTCATTGGGAGGATTTATGGATATAACATCTGCTTAAACTTGGAGATTTTTTTCATATCTGGTAATTTATATCTTCAAAATTCATCATTTTATCTCTTTAACATCCATAAATTTAACTCATTTACCAGCAGGTAATTGCAAATAAAAAAAAAATGTGGTTTTCTATAAATGACCCACATAATAGGAAATGGTTTTTAAAACATAAGCTAGTTTCAGGTTCTTATTATTTGTAACTAAATTCCACAAATATGTTTTTATAGTTTACCTTCAAACAGGACTTAGGGATACTTAAATGTTAGTAGTATATTCTGAGAACAAGAAAATTCATTTATTTGTTTCTCCAAATCTCATATTCAAGCTGGAAAGAACTTTTTCTATCTTTCAGCTCAATCTCTTACAAGAAGCATGAAACACATTCAAATTTGTATGACTGAGTTTTTATAATGACAATAATAGATTCATATGAGAAATATTTTAGACAATATACCATCTACCATTCAAAATGTGTTTGTTTTCACTTCTATTTTTATTACTTACCTTTCTGGGGGTTGTCTTCTGTTGAGCACATTACTTAAACCGGTGTTTCCCAAAAAACTGTTTGGGTACAAAGTGCATCAGTCTCTTGATACAAAATTGCAAAGTTTTAGGGTTAATAACCTGCATCACTCTTCGAGATCCTTCATATACACATTAAAATCAGAGGATTTTTTTTATATAATATTAAAGTATATTATGAACTTGTAAGGAATATTTATAGATCCATTAAAATCCAGTTTTCTGTGATGATCATTTTTACAAAGTTATATTTTGTGATTGAGGCCACCCCAAAAATGATCAATGCACACCCCATTAATTATGTCTTTTAATTATGAATTTGTCCCATATATTCACCTCTCAATAAATAAACTCTTCAAATGCTATCTTTGTTTACTCCTGAAAAACCTTAAACTATGAGAGTACCTGAACAATAAACAAATGATATTATTCTCTGTCCCACTTTTTATGGTGTGGATTTACTATTTCCAAAATTAAAAACATTTAAATACTTTGTATTTTAAAAAAAGAATGGAAATAAGGAAGATTTAACATGGCCACAATTGTTTTCCATTCCTTCCATCGAAAGTGACTCCATTTCCCAAGCCCTTAAATCTAGATTAGTTTTTGAAATAGCTTTAATCAGGGAATGATCACCTTTATGGGAATTTTGAGTATAATCTTCTAAAGATCTTAAAGTTCCATACTTTTTCTTTTGGCACACCAGTGACACTTTAGATGAAGCCTTGTCTATCCTGGCAGAGAGGCTACATGGTAAAGATTCTAGGCATTGTACCTGACAAACCAAGTTACCACTAGACTCATGAGTGAGACCATCTTGTAATGTCCATCTCTGGTCAGACCTCCATGTGACTGCTTCCACATGAGTTATAACAGGCAAGGGCAAAAAAATCACCCAGAAGATCCAGCCCAAACTATAGTCATGAGTAAGTAAATGATTATTATTTTTAAGCCACTAAGGTTTGATGTGGTTTGTTATAGGACAAGATAACTAAAACAAATGATGATTATTTAGATGATTTCTTTTTTTTAAAATTATTTGTTTATTTATTTTAGAGAAAAAGAGAGAGAGCATGATTGAGTTCAACTCAGGGGAGGGGCAGAGAAGAAGGGAGAGAGAGGGGGATAGAGAATCTCAAGCAGACTCCATGCCTGGTGTAGAACCCTATGATGCAGGGTTCAGTTCCATGACCCTGAGGTCATGACCTGAACCAAAACCAAGAGTTGGTCACTTAACTGACTGAGCTACCGAGACACCCCAACTGATGATTTATTTCTTTGAGAAACATTTTTGTATAAATGACAGTATTATATTAATAATAGTAATTTCAATCTCAAGATACTAGTTCTAGTTCAGCAACTCTCATTCTCAATGCAGGAATTTAAGCACAGTGTATACTATTTGTGGTTGGAGAAGCAGACTCACAAATACTTGTCTCTGTTATCAAATAAACCATCTGAATAATGAAAAATTTATTCATGCTTGAAAAATACTTATTTTTGTTGTTTCTAAATGAGAACAAATATGCTTCTGCCCCCTATCTGTATTGATTAACTTTTTAATACTGGACTATCTTTGGTTACTTGGAGGGAAAAAAAAATCATCCTCCTCTTGATATAATGGGATTGCTGAGTCTCAAATTGATAATTGTTCATACAGAAGAAGACATATCTCTTGGATACATTAGAGCTAGCCAGCACCACCCAGTAAGGAAAAGATGGCATGTTAAATATTTATTCTAATTTTTAAAAATATATTAAATTGGCATGGTTTGGCTGACCCTGAAGCTAGTTAACAAATTGTTTATGAAAATATGCCACTTGGTGGTAAATATACAGATTGACAGTGATTTTTATAGCGATATTTCATCAATTCAAGCCTGGCTGCAATTCCGAGCTGTAGGAGTAAGTTATAGTCTAAAAATATAATACATTTCTGTCCTTCCTTTGAGACAGATATATTGGACATTTATGAGTTTGAGTTACTAGTGTTTCCTCACCCATCACTTCTTTGAAAACTGAAACAAATTAATGGGGAGGTTCCTCTTTGAGAGTCATTGTCAAAATTTCATTTCAGGGGGAAATGCTGGCAATATCCTGCCCAAGATCAACACATTCCTGTGTGAGAGGCCAAGTTTATATTTTGAAGCCTGTAGCTTGATAGGCATCACCTGAAGTAAACCCACATCTCACAGAATAAGCAAGTAAGAAATCAAATTTGAAAACAAGTAGGCAAATAATAATAAAAGCAACAACAAATTATGCTGAAAACCTGTGGCTATCTTCAGATTGATTTAAAAAAGTAAATAGAATAGATTCTAGAAAAGTAGTTATTGCAGAGAATTAGCTATTTTTCAGTAGTCCAGATTTGTCTAAGATTATAATTGTAGCATGCCTATCTTATCTGTGTTTACTGATATAATTGGAGAATTTGTAAACTATAAATCTTTAATATTTAGTAAATCTGGAAATACAAAACTTTCCATAGGACTTGTGTATTTAACATACAAAATGTGTTAGTTTTTAAAGGTGAAAACTAGAAGGTCTTCAGTTGTCAGACCTAGCAGTACACAACACCAGAAATCATCTGTTTTTCAGAGAGTTTGTGTTAAAAATTTTAAATTAGATCAAGTTACAAATTAGATATAGAAGATTATTACCCACCAGATCAATTTCCAAACACCAATTTATTTCAGGACTCACTGTCATTGTGTGATGCAAAGCCTTCACACTCTAAAAGAGAGCACTTGCTGTGTTCCCAGAGGGAAGTCCAAGTTTAGTAGTATATTTAAGATCAAGCTCCTAGGAGTGGCCAGGAATTGTTTAAATATGAAACATTTACTCTGAGGTTTTTTTTTTTGTTTTAATATATGTGTATGTTGCCTATAATTTGGCTTCTCATACCTACACCCAGATTTTTTGAGACTAAGGTCTATGCTCTAGGCAGTAAAAAGAAACCAAAACAACAACAACAACAACAACAACAACAACAAACAACAAAAAAGTTGTGAATGATATAATTACTTTGAGACAGTTAAACCTTTATTTATTTTAACTAAAATCTTATCCTTGGATACATTCATGGTACATCCTATGACCATTTCTTAATTCACTCATTCACTAGTTCAACAAGTTTATTGAGCAACTACTTCATGACAGAGTCTCTTCTAAGCTGAAGAGACAGTAGCAAAAAAAGAAGACAATGTCTCTGTAGTCATGGAGCTTGTGTTCAAGTGGAGAAAACAGTCAACAATAGATACATAAATAAATAAGTATGGGTGTATACACATACACACAGGTAAAATTAGTCACTAATGAATAGTACAGTATAATAGAAAAAGAGTAAGTGAAAAGAGGTTATTTTCAGATAGCATAGTCAGAGAATTACTCAGAAGGTATGATATTTTACCATAGACCTGACTGAAATAAGGACATGAACCAGAAAATAATAGCAGAAGTGCCATTCCAGACAAAACGTGAAGGGGGAACCAGGTGGAAGTTTCAGGAAGAAGGAGGGCAAACAGATCAAGTCAGCATAACTGTATGTGTGTTGGATTTTCCTGGTTGCTTTAAAGCAAATTTCCATTTGCATTTTAATTAAACATGACAGAATTTTTATGCTTCCACTTCAGTGGGTCCTATTCTATGTAGTATTCTCTTCTTCATCACTGCTACATTCTCCATGTGTGTCTGTAGTTGTGAACTTCAAAATGAACACAGCACTGCCAATAGTCTGCCTTCTATGAATAGGGACAGTTGGACTGTCTCATCTAGATGACTGTTTACTACTTTTTACAATGTGCTTTAGACATAGTCATCTATCATGGCTCTGAGATCTCATTCTGCCAATCTGAAGTTTTCTATCTCAAAAAAATATGTGTATTTTTGTCATTTGCCTTTAGACACATTATTATGGAAATTCCCTTGTTGATCTTTCTGATTATTTCTATTTACTTCTCCTCCTATTGGTAAATGGTAGGGTTGGAATTCCAACCTCTTCTTAAAGGTTCTGGGTCCTTGTTCTGAAAATGGTCATCATTGTCTTACTCTATTTTGTCATATAAACTATTGAAATTGTTAATGCTGGGCTGGATCCTAAAGCAGTGCTTTTTCTTCCCCAGGGTTGTGGCTGATCCAGTGAAATTTCTTCATTGACTTAGACTTGTATCCACTTCCTACACATTAAAGATCCTGTCCTTCAAAATGTGATGAACAGACCTGTAATATCAATAGCACTGGAATCACTTGGGAGTTTAAACATGTATCATTTGGGGTCCCACCTTAGACCTAATCTGATCTTCATTTTTACATACCTCTAGAGAATTCATGCACATTCACATTTGAGAAGTTCTGCACTACATAACTTCACAGGAGAGTTCCTCCTAATTATAACGTTCTTTAAAAATAATCTCAACATTGGGGAACCTGGGTGGCTCACTTGGTTAAGCATTTGCCTTCAGCTCAGGTCATGATCCCAGGGTTCTGGATCAAGTCCTGCATCGGGCTTCCTGCTCAGCAGAGAGCCTGCTTCTCTCTCTCCCTCTGCCTGCTGCTCTGCTTACTTGTGCTCTCTTTCTATTTCTCTGTTACATAAATAAATAAAATCTTTTAAAATAAAATTTAAAAAATAATCTCAACGTTGTCAGGTTGTGATTCTCAGTAGAGGAAAAACATGGTAGAAGACATCATACTGTATTGTAATTATCATAACAAAATTGATTATTTTGCTATATATTCAAATTGATCACTTTCTTACTTTCTGGCTCTACAAGCTGTTCCAGCCTCATCTTGTAGATACACCCTGTGTAGTCTTAGAGCCCTGGTTCCTCATATGTGGAGAGTGGTATTAGAAAACAAGATTAGATTATTGGGTGTGCTCATTACTATTGGGGTCTCACTGGTTCTAGATCTTTCAGATGGCAAAAACAGAAATTATATGCATACTAACTCAGACACATATACACACACATACACAAACACACATTCCTATACGTAATCATATACAACTAGATTAAACTAAGGATGAGTTCATATTGATGTCTCTATTTCTAATCTATTATCATGTAAATCAGTCTAGCCTCTTCCCCTTGCTTCTCTGTACATACTCCAAAAATGAGAAAGCTGGTTCCCACTACATGCTACCCATTTATTGGATTATTCAATCCCAATATACATATATGGACATATCAAAATTATTAATCCATAACTCTGTGGGAAGCAATTTTATCAACTATAATACAGTGTTAATGTGCAATCCTCCCTACTGTGAGTATTAGAAGCATTTTTTCACCACAGACTATCTGCAGAGATTTGTGGAACCTCTGAGCTACAAAGAACTTCATAGAACATTTAGCATTGCTTGTCCTCATCCACATATAACATTAGTGCCTTTCCATCAATAGAACAAGTAACTCTATAAATCTCTTAAACCACTGGCCTACTGGAAAGCCAATATTAATAAAGTAAATAAAACTCTTTAAAAAATAGGCAAATTTTGCACAAGTTAGTTGTTATAAATGTGTACAGACAGAATGTTTATATTCTGGCAATGTTCCATACCTTTCCCTTGGTGCAGTCTTCCGTGGTCCTAAGAACACCTAGACTTAAAAAAACTGAGTCTGGTGGTTGGGTGTCCAAAAAAAAAAAAAAAAAAATGGGAAAGAGAATCTGACAAAGTATGAAAAATGTACTTTAAAAATATTTTAAATACTTTCTTAGACATATTTTTGATCTTGTGGAATAAAGTTAGCATACTACTCAGAGGGTGTGAGGGCAATTTGGGGGCTCAGTTTAAAAAGTTGTGCTTTACACTAAGCACTTAAGGAGAACTTCCTTCTTCCTTATGGAAGGAAGTCACATTTGGAGACTTGTGTGGTTTTCAAATAACTTTATTCTACTTCACAGCTAAAGTCTCGATCCTAATAAGAACAGTTAGAAGTGATTTTTGAAAGCAAATATGTAAGCACTGGAATTGAGAAAGTGTGAATTTTACTCAAAACTAAGGAGTTTATGGTGGCATATGAGGATAATTCTGTTATTAGAGTATATTTTTTATAAATTAGTAAGTAAAATATGAATATCTGTGTTCTTTTTGTCTCCTGATAATCTTGCAGTAAGTCAATGTGTAGTTATTTCAAAAGTTTTAGTGATTATTTACTTTTTTTTACATTATATTATTTCCATTCTTATTCATTTGGTAATCTCAGAAAAGTACACGACTTCTACTATTACACCTGTACACTAAATATTCTCTAATACAAATTGCAGATCTCCTTCACTTTCTCGGGATCTGTAGACCCAATGCCATACAAACCTGAATATCCCAGGCTTTCTCTTCATGTTCAAATGAACAAATCAGCTTCTTCTTTTAAACCTTAGAATCTTATAAGATTCTTCTTCTAGAATTCAGCCTTCCATATTTTCCATATTTTCTGCCTCGGATAAACACCCAAAAGTCATCCTTGACATTTTTCTTTTCTTCACACTTTTAATTTAATAGATTATAATTCCAGTCAATTTTAGCTCTTAATATATCTCATATTTGCTTGCTCTTCTCTATCTCTACCATATTACTTTACTTTAATTTAAGCCTTCATCATCTGTGTATGGACTATTAACATAGATGCTTGGCAAGTTCCCCTCACTCTAGTCTCACTTACTGTAAATTACAACTTATCTAATGATAATCTGATCTTTTAAAAATGAAAATCTGGTCATGTTTCCCTTATTCTTAGCCTTTTTCATTATTGCCCCATAGTTAAGTGATAATCCAAAATTCTATGATTTGTTTCATTTCTTTAAATCTAGCCTCTACCTCCAACTACCTCCTGAATAAAGAAACTACTTCCTTGTCTCTCAATAAGCCATGTGGTATAGTCATGGCTTTAGATATGCTATACATTGTGCTTGATATACTTTGCCCTTTCCTAGGTCTATTTGGTGATTGCCTATTAATTTCCTTACTAACTAATCTGGAGATATTTCATTATTCTCTGGTCATTATATCACTAACCCATGGTCATAAGAATGCCGTATAAAAAAACAAACACTGTACCTCTGTGGCAGTCATAGCAAAGTAAGACATTTAGATGGCTCTGCTGGTCTTGGCTGGATTTACTTGTATATCTGAATGTCAGCTGATAGCTAGCTAATGTAGGCAGGCCTTAGCTGGGCAGATTAGTACAATTTAGCTCTGCAGGTGTTGCTTATGCTGGATTAGCCTAGCCATGTTTTCAGGACAACAGTAGAGGTACAAGTAAGGGCAAATAAAAACACCCTAACTTCTTGAGATTTAGGTTCAGAAACAGCATACTCTCACTTTAACTCATCCAATTGGCCAAATGAGTTGCATGAAATAAGGAAGCACAGTGCACATTCATGGAGAGAAATCTATAATCATGTAGATTCAGAGAAGGGTGAAGAATTGAAAACATTAATATAATCATCTAACTATACCTCTTTAGAGCATATTCAGATTTTATTATAATTACTTTCACATGCTTCTTATTGCATGTTCTTTAACATAAAGGCCGTGTCTTTTTAGCTTTCTACTTCAGAGACATACACATATTAATTCTTAATAGGAAATTATTAAATAATAGGTCACCATAATTTAATGAAAATCAAATACATAAAAACAAATAAAATATATATTTTATATTATGACATTTAATGAAAAACATATGTAATACAATTTTATAAATATGTGAATGGTTTTCTATTTGTTAAAATAAAATATTTTAAAATATTCAAAATCTTATATCTAAAGAGTGATACCATTTTTATAGAGCAATCATAAGTATCAATACTAAATATGTAACATTACAACAACTAAGTAATTTATATGGCAACAGTTCATATGTCCCAGAAAGATGATTATATTTTTTGTTCAGTCTAGTGGGAAACTATAGCTATAAATTTGTGTTCTCAAAGCTTAATACTATGAAAAACAGATAATTTGTTCATATATTTTCATTGCTTTTATATTAGTTGTAATCATTTATCATACTTAATTAGTATACACATGACACTTTGTGCTTTCAGTGATCATTAATTAATTCATTATATGCATGAAAAATGTAGGTCAATGTTAACATCCCCATTTTACAGAAATAAAATGTTCTTTTTGATGATCAGAGTTTATAGAACATAAGCTATTCTTACCATTTTTTTTCTCAGTGATCAGAAAAAATATAGTGATTAGGTATCCTCTAGAATATTTTCTTAGCTTTGATGTATACTGATAGAATAAACCACTTGGATAGTCTAAATAAGAAATATAAATTTCAATATTTCTTTTTAATGTATAAGATAATTTCTTTAAAATAAAATAAGTCATGGCTAAAAGAATTTGTTATTCATTCTGCATGTAATGTGGTTTATTAAAAGAGAACATTATGAAGGAATATTAGAATATCTAGGCTTTTGTCCTGATTTCCTCTTATCTTACTAGTGACCCTATCCAGAAGTTTCAGATGAGTGTTTTTGTCTTTTCTTTAGAGTTAGATAAAAGGATATACTACGGAAATTCGCTCATAATTTCAAAGTCAGAGATTGCATTGGCTATGACATTCAATAGGACTGTTTGATATTTCTCTAGATATATTTAGAGCAATTAATGGAAGCTGTTTTAACTGCTGTTTCAAAGGCAACCTTGGGAAGTTTGTGCACAATTGGGAACTTTCCATAGTAATGGAGTTTGAATTGTTAAGAAACTTTTAGAGAATGAATGTGAATTGCACAGCTAAAAATGCCCATTTTTAAAAAATAACTCCTTTAGGACATTCCTACTACAGAAAATAAAGGGTTGTGGGTTTTTTTTGTTTGGTTGGTTTTTTTTTTTTTGCTTTGTTTTGTTTGCAGTTGCTCCAAACTGCAATCATCGTGTAATAATATCAAGTCAAGTCATTAATATTACCTTTCCTTTTTTTAACCTCCATATTGATTAGCTTTTTTCACTAAGTGCAAATTTTTTCTTAAAAATAAGAATGATAAGATATGTATTATTTTACATGATCTTATAATCATTGACTAGAGTTGAAACTATAGAAGAACCATGATGTGAAGTATTAAAGAATAGTTTCTGATTTATTAGATTCACTTCTGATTGAAAATGACAACTTATAAGAGCTTATTATTTGATTTCCTCATCCCTCCCCCCATGATACTTTGCTGTTCTTCTTTTTGTTGTATTTTATAATCTTAAATCAAGTTTCTTAATATTGTTATTTGTGGTCTTGTCCTTTAAATTAAGACACTTCTATGAAATAAATATTGTTTACTAAAATTACAATAGCATCCAAATTTTTATGACCCATTGTATATTTTCAAAGCTTAGCTAAGATCCCAGGCTTGACCCACATTTACCCATTCCTGAATTCTTTAGGTGATCTTTGTGGACAGATATATTGAGCATAACTGATATCAGATCCTGGGCTTTGAAAATGTTCATCTTGAGCCCTGAATTTCTCTAACCCAATGCTTCTCAATTCTAAACCCATCTAATTTCTCTTTCTGATAGTGCATTATTACTGTATAGTAACTCAACAGATTTTGTGCTTTGAGTTTGTATCCTACAACTTTACTGAATTCCTTTATTGTTTAAACAGTGTTTGATGGAGTCGTTAGGTCCTCCTATTTATGTATCATGGCATCTACAAAGAGTGACTAGTTATACTTCTTTTTTTCCAATTGGGTACTTTTTTGTTTCTTTTTCCTGCCTAATCATTCTTGCTAGGATTTCCAATATTATGTTGAATAAAAGTAGCAAGAATCTTATTCCTGAATTTAGAGCTTTTCAAAATTGAATATGATGATAGCTGTAAGGTTTGTCATATAGAGCCTTTATTATTTTAAGGTGTGTTCACTTTATTCCCACTTTGTTGACAGTCTTTACCATAAGTGGATGTTGAATTCTGTCAAGTGCTTTTTCTGCATCTTTTGAGATGATCATATGATTTTTATTCTTCATTTTGTTAATGTGGTACATCACATTGACTGATTTGCAGATGTTGAACCAGCCATGTATTTCTAGAATAGATCCAATTTGATCACTGTGTTTGATCCTTTTAATGTATTGTTGAGCTCAGTTTGCTGATATTTTGTTGAGGATTCTTGTGTCTATTTTTACCAATGATATTGTCTGTAATTTTCTTTTCTTGTAGCATCTGTATCTGGTTTTGGTATCAGGATAATTCTGGCCTCATAAAATGACTTTGAAGTGTTCCCTCCTCTTGTATTTTTTAAAAGATTCTGAGAAGTATAGTTTTTAAGTCTTCTTTGAATATTTGGTAGAATTCTCCAGTAAAATGTGTGTATTCCTGGACTTTTGCTTGTTGGGAGATTTTTGATTGCTGATTCAATCTCTTACTAGTATTAGATCTGTTTAGGTTTTTTATTTCCTCATGATTCAGTATTGGTAGGTTGTATATTTCCAGGAACTTATATATTTCTTCTAGGTTGTTCAATATGTTGTCATCTAATTGTTCACAGTAATGTTTTATGATCCTTTGTATTTCTATACTATTAGTTGTAACTTCTCTTTCACTTTTGATCTTTTCTGAACCCTTTCTTTTTCTTCTTTCTTTGTGAATCTGGCTAAAGATTTGTCATTTATTTATTTTTCCAAAGAACCAGCTTAGTTTCATTGACCTCTTCTATTGTCTTTTTTACCTCTATTTCCCTTATCTCTTCTCTAATCTTTGTTATTTCCTTCTACAAACTTTGAGCTTTGTTTGTTCTTTTTCCAGTTCCTTGAGATGTTAAGATAGATTGCTTATTTGAAACTTATTTATTGAGGTAGAAATTTATTGCTATGAACTTCCCTCTTAGACCTGCTTTTGCTGCATCCCATAAATTTTGGTTTTACTTCCGTTTACATTTGTTTCAAGTTATTTTTTTCTGGTTTCTCTTTTGATTTTCTATCTGATCCATTGGTTGCTTAGTAGCACATTGTTTAATCTCCACATATATGTGAATTGTCCAGTTTCCTTTTATAATTAATATGTAGTTTCACATCATTATGGTTGAACAAGAATCTTAATATGATTTCAATCCTCTTAAACTTGTTAAGACTTCTTTTGTGACCTCACATATGATCTATTTTGGAAAATGTTCTGTATGCCCTGGAAAAGAAGGTGTATTTTGTGCTTTTTTTGTTGGAGTTTTCTGTAAATAATAATGAGGCCCATTACCTCCAAATCTCTGAAATTAAAAATATGCAAAGGATACATCTTCTAAAATACATCTTCCAACTACATCTTCTAAAAGCATTTGGAGTGAAAATATTATATTTGGAGGAAATGGGTGAGAATGTACATTCTGAAGCCCAGACATGTATACCTACCCCTCTTTAAAAAAAAAAAAAAAAAAAAAAAAACTGAACCCATTAAATCTCTCTGACTCTACTCTTGAACTAAGAAACCCCTTAAGGTACATATCATGAAAAGATAAAACCAAAGTTGAGGCAAGAGATGGAGCTACATAGTAGTAGAAAGCGAGAGACAGCTAATTAAGGTTTTGAGAATGAATGTGTGAGAGTTTGCAAAATGACCCAGGGCAGAGGTCTATCGACTGTGCAGGGCTTTGCCTTAAAATATTTATGACTCTGTGTTGAGATGTAGGTAGGAGAGGACCCAAATGATAAGTGTTTTTTTTTTTTTAACCTTTAATTCATCTGACTTAGGTGTTAATATATGATAGCCTAATACTTTTCTCACCAAAAACGTCCAGTAGAATTAGCTACTATTTTTTGAAAGTCTTCTGTGTACTAAAGATTTTGTACCCATTAACTCATTTGATTTTCAAAACAACTTTATGAAGTATGCATTATTATTATTATCATCCTTATTTTACTTATGAGAACACAGCTAATTAACTTGTTCACTGTTACCCAACTAACCTATGACTCAGCTGTGATTCAAAGGCAGAAAAATCTAGCTTCCAAGCCCCTCTGCTCTTGGAAATATCTTCTCTTCCTTCTTCCATAACATATTCTTCAAACTGCTATTAAGTTTTAGGATTGATGACTATGTCTTTTTTACCACCCAGACCCCTTTTCTTTCAGTACAGCAGATACTAGCTGGGAGGTTAGGAGGAAGCATTCTAATTAAACTTATTCATAATAATGTAGAGAGTATTAGTCACTAAACCTTCCATAAGGTGTTTTCATTTTTAAAGAAGATGCTTATTAATACAAATTAATCTATCATTGGTGAAACACCTAGTTGTATAAAACCAGAAAACAAAATAATTTAGGAATGTGAGATGAAAATACTTTGAGCAGAGGGGCCACTCATTAAGCAAATTGATCTGTACCTTCCCTAAATTACTCCTTCCTAACATAGCTGCTTTGATTCTGCATGTTACAACCCACATTTTTGTGCTTTGGCTTGTTGCTTTTTCACTGCTATCTTAATAACAACAAGAGTGGGGATTCTTGAGGAACAATGGAAAAAGTAGAGGAAACAGAAAATGCAAAGAAAATAAAGTAGATGGAAAGATAAATAGCCTATTTGAGGAAACTGCATGTCTGCCTAAGGAGGACTATGGAGAAAATACATGTATCAGTTTAATAAAGTTTATTGACATCAGTAATCCTTGACTATCTTACAGAACATAAATTATTTTAGGACTCGCCCTGATAACTCAGTGTACCTTCTTAAAATCAGAAACATGAATACTGTCTTTGAAATTCTCATTAAAACAATGAAATACAAACTCACTAATTTCAATGAATAACTAGGATAAATTATATTAAATTAAGCCAATCAATATTGCTGCAAGATAAACCAACACTTAAATCCTAAAATATTTTAGAGTCCAGCCTGTTTTCAAGTGATTACTTCGGCATGTGTATTTCCTTCTACCTATTTAAATATAATCCCTGAAATCTAATTCACTTATTTGTGGTAAGCTGAGGGGGAAAAAAGTCCAAAAGAGCCACCTCAATAGAGATTTCAGAACATCATTTTCTAGCAAAATTGTAGTTAAGTAATTATACGACAGACAATGATCCATTCTTTCCTTGCCTTCAGAAATTCCAGGCTAGAACATTCTAATCAATGGAAAGCTTTTAGCAGCATCAACTTTATTGACATTTGCCAAACATGAAAGATAAGATATAGGACCCAGACTAAAAAAGAACAGATAAATATTTGTGCCTAGTTGTATCAAATAATGGATTATCTTTTCATCCTTTTTTGCATCTTTGTAGAGCAGGTCTATCCTTAGAATGTCCTTCAGAGTGTGAAATTGCCCCATGGTGTCGTGGAACAAGGCAAGAATATTTTATGGATGTGGTCATCTATCCTGACTGTTCACTTGCTCTGATAGACTCTGCCCAGTTGAGAAAAATTGTCACCATTATTTTACAGGAGGCTGTATTTAACCTACTGGATTTAAAAGGTACACACCACTCTCCTTTTTGTTTTATGCAAAAATCCAAATTTAAAAGTTAAAGTTGGACTGAGCATATAGAAATTTAATTCTAAGAAGGAAAAATTTTTTCACACAAGCATTGTACCAGAACTTCACTGTTATGAGAAGGCCAGAAACACTGATACATCCCTTGTATTTAAAAAACCCACAAGCCACCCTTCTAAATTGTTCTTTTGTTTCTGTTTTCTAAAATCCCAAATACTTGCATCATTGATTTAAGTGTCCCCTGAAATGTGTAATTACAAAACATTCTGAAAATTAAAATGCTTACATTCTTTTACCCATCCATTACTACTGAGGTGTTAAAATAATTTATTCCATTATATTAACGATTGCTTGATGCATCAAAAGATAATTTGCCATGTAATTTTGTTAAACCTGAAACTGTAGCATATTTTCTTGATAATACCATTAATACATCAAGAGTAAATAAAATGTTTAGTGGTAGGCACATTAATTATCGCCTTCATCTTTCGGTGTTTAAAACTTAGAAATAATTAAATGTGCTTTAATAAGATATGGTTCTGAGAAAGCTGGATCATTTATGAATCACTAGAGGTGCGTGGAGCTGCGTTTCCCTTGAGAGACAGAATTTATGCCTAACACCCCGCTGATTGTTCAGGAGGTAAAGAACCAATAGCTGCATGTACAGAGGTTTAATTTAAAGTGTGTTTCTCACTAGGCTGCTCACAACACTTAATTAAACTCTGCTGTTTTGGCAATGACAAATGCTGTAGTGCAAAAGGAACCAGAGTCGCGGTGACTGAGAAGCTTTTGTAATTTCTTTCATGTGCATGGGCAGCCAGATCCAGGTCAGAAAGGAAAGTGAGAATAAAAGAAGACATATTTAAGGTGTTTGGACAGAGTTGCCACTCTTAAGCATATATTGTGGATACCCCGACGTGCTGCATTATTTAAAGGATTTAATCACGCGGTGTTCGTGAAAAATGTGGCATGTGACCAGAGAAAACAAATCGAAGTCCTTTGCTAAGTTGTTGGGGCTTTAGGAAAAAGCTTCTTTTTCATCGGCAACCATAAAACCTGAAATAATAATGGACACAAATTTAGCTAAACATGTAGTGCTTCGATTGTTCGGCAGTGTTTTTATGATACATTTTATATGTCTTTTACCTTGTACGTGTGAGTTCATTTCTGGGTTTATTTTCAACATTAAGGAAGTCCATTATATTGATCAAAGAAAACAAGGTAAAATGGTTATATTTATGTAAAATTAATTACAAAGGGAAGCATGGACAACCAATTTTTAAAATTCTTCATGTTGAAATGATGCTTAGTTTGAAAAATAGCCTAAAAGTCCCTTCATGTGAAACTATCATCTCATCTGCCAAGGTTCATTTATATAAAGCAGTACTTTTAGTGAGACATAGACCCATGACTCCATTTTTCTATCATTTTCATCCCCCAATAAGATAAGATGTAAAAAGAACAAATGTTGAAAGAGATAATAGGTAACATGTGGTGCATGCTTACTATGTGTCAAAAACCACCTAAGCATTTTCACTTGTGCAAACTCATTCAGTCACCATGGCAATCTATGCATTCAGTATAATCATTGTCTCTAGAATCAGAAGACTGGGTTCAGAGGGGTTAAGAAATTTACACAAGATCACAATTAGTGATCATTAATGAGAGCGCAAGAATTCAAGCCCAAGGTGATCTCTTTCCACAGCCAATATCCCTAACCAGTACAGGATAGTGACAAATTGAAAATTACAAATTATACAGGGAGAAATCTCATCAAATCAGAGAGAAAATAATATATACAGAGTAGTTAACTTCCTTGCTTATCGTTATTTAAAGTCTCTACTCTCCCTCTGAAAATCAAATTCCTGGAATAAATTTAAGTATCCTCCAACTCCTATCTAAGTACAGAAAGTGATGTCCAGAGGGGTTAAAGAAAGGTACAATATTGCACAAGTGATCAGTGGTGGAGCAAAAAATTAAGCTTCCTACTGCCAGCCTTGCTTTTCAGAATACCATGTTTCTTTGCTCTTGACTACTAGCATACCTTATCTCAAAAATAAATACTTGCACTGGTTATTACAAAGAAGTAAAGGTGAGATACATTTAGTCTATGATTGTATTCTTTATTAATTAAAATGTGGCCATGTTATTAAAACAATTATATCACATTTTTATTTGATTGAATTTTGTGGACAAGAACTTATATCAACATGGTATTCAAAGTGGATCAAAAATATTTCCCTGAATGATTCATTGTTCTCTTCAACTGGTGTCACAGTTTTATATAGACTCATTTTATGTCATGGAATTATAGAAAGAATTTCAGAGCATGGAGATTATAACTTTTATTCCCTGATGGATGAGCACTCATTCTTTTTTTTTTTTTTTTAAGATTTACTTATTTATTTATTTGACAGACAGAGATCACAAGTAGGCAGAGAAGCAGGCAGAGACAGAGAGAGGAGGAAACAGGCTCCCCACTGAGCAGAGAGCCCCATGCGGGGCTCAATCCCAGGACTCTGGGATCACGACCTGAGCCGAAGGCACTGAGCCACGCAGGCGCCCCTGAGCACTCATTCTTTACATGAAACCATCCAAGGTACAAAATGTCAACTTTTCAAGACAACCTGGAATATTTATACTACCACAATCAACAATTTTCTGGCTTATTTCAGCTACTGGAATTTGCTTCATCGGTTAGAGAGTGACTAGGGCTCAATGTTGTGTACCATAACATTTGCTATTAATTTAAAACAAATAAAATATGTTTAAAAACAAATAGCATGAAAATATGGAAGATAAGGGATATAATTCATTAGCTTAGCTCATTTCAGTTTTAGAGCTGAGACAATTATAGAACATGCTATCTTAAAACTTTATAAAAGAAGTTTCTATAATTAAATCGTATCAAACATTAAGTTATTCATATACATTAAAAATTGTTGAGCTCTAAAGTAATGAACTCAATAAGAGTTTTATGTTCTCAGTTTTTAACAATTTAGGAACAAGTATCTTCACAAAAGAATAAGGCATAATTCTCTTTTCTATTGGAATACATTGCATATTCAACTTGACAGTTTCCAAGACAGGATACACCAAAAGTACCATGTTTGAAAGACTGTGCTGGGATATGTGAAATTATATCCATAGGAGGGAAGTAGCATATAAAGCTTTAGATTGAAACTCAGGGTTTTGTGGGTTTTTCTTTTTTTTTACTTTTCCTTTTCTATTCTTTCTTTCCTTCCTTCCTTTTTTTTTTTTTTTCTTTTTTCAATCCAAGGCAGAATACTTTTTATTTGCAGTGGCTTTATACTACTGAAATCTCTCTGAGTCTGAATAATATGGGAAGAGTGAGTAACACAGGCAAAAGAATTCTACCAGTGGTGTGGAGATTACTGGATTTGTACAAAAGAGGCCTCATAAGATTTTCCTATTTGCCTTTGAGGAAAAAATATCTGTCTGTACATTCAGAAATGTTTAGCTCTCTACATGTTCTAAAATGGGTTATGTATTAAAACTGTAAGCTACAGTTTTGGTCTTTGAAATGGAGAATAAGATTACTTCTGAAGCCACAATGGGATCAACATATTTTTCTCATAAACATATACATTGGCTCTTTGAACGGCTAACAGGTCACACAGAAGACATTGATTTTATGTTTTCTACTTCTTCACATTTAGGCAACTTCACATTTAAAAGAATACATACCTTCCTAATGTCCAAGTGAAGCATTTTGATCAAATGATTTCTGCTTCCACAATAGACTTCTCAAAACTTTGTAGCTCATCTGCATTGAAAATGTATTTTCTCCATTGTAAAGACTATGTTTATTGCTTAAGTAAGTCTCTTTCATTTTGGTTTAACAGCTACCTTCTTCCAGATGCATTCTTTGGTTATCCTATCAAAAGCATACTCTTTTTTTTTTTTTTACTTTTTTATTGTCAAACTCAGTTTTCTTCATAGCATTTGTCAAATTTTGTAATTTTTTTAGATTTACATATTTATCCATTTATTTATTTATTTATGTTTCTATCTCCTTTTCTAAGATCTTCCAAAAGATCATGGGCAATATCTATGTTATTCTTGATTAAACCCTTAACATCAATACAGTCATTTGAATTGCTCAGCAAATTTCTACTGAAAGGACTGATAAATGAATAAATGTATGAAAAAGTTGTCCACAATCCATATATTCACTATTGTTTCTTTCTAGGTATTCTTACTTTTTATTTGCTGCCACTCTGGAAGAGGCTTTGCCTCTTCACTCAGGAGATTTATTCTGCTAGCCAAAAGTTCACTGTTGTACCTGAAAGAGAGAAAACCATTTGGAGGCTCACATTCTCAAGCCTAAGATTGCAAACCACAGGTTTTCTGAAGTTTAATAGATATTTCTCCACAAGGAGAAGCACACAGTCAAGGAAAGAATGGATCTCAAAGACAAGAGCATTTGGTGTGACAGAAAATCAGTGTTCTTGTGCTCATTTTACTTTCTAACTAGCTGTGTGATATTGGGTATATCATTCTAACCTGTCTGAGATTTGTGTTACTGTATGTAATTTGTGGGGATAATAAAACTTAATGGAATTGTGAAGAATAGATTGAAATAATATACTTGAGAAAGCTATGATAAGCTAAACAACTATATGAATTCAAGTTCTAGTAATAATAATGCATAATACATTGGAAGCTTATGACATTTAATAGTTCTTTTATATAAGCTATACTTTGGATTTTTTTTTTTATCTTCAGTGACAGTAAATTTTTTTGCTCAGATATTTCAAGCAATGGTTCTATTGTCTATACAATGTATTTGAACAAATACAGGAAAACACAATAGTGTAGTGGTAGTTACAGTTTATTATTCCAAGCATCTGTTAAATAGACCTTTCTCTTTGGCTCTCCACATTTTCACTCCCTTACATCTTTCTAAAAGCTGAATGGCTTCGGAGAAATCAAAGCAACTCCCTCTCTTGTATTCTCCCTATGTCCTTTGCAATGTTTTAAATGAACTTAAGCTGTAAAGGGGTTTAGTAAATTTCACCTCTCCAGATACTCAACTCTCTGCTCACATCCCATCACCTAACATGTAGTGGTTACAGAATGTACTTGAGTGGTTAAGGCTGAACTTCACGTCCCCAACATTTAGAGAAGCAATTCAAAGCAGATAGTGAGCAATTCAGCCGGGACCTATTTACCCTAGTCATTTATTTTAAAACCCTAACACTAAAACCAGACCATTTTAAATGGTAGATAAAAGGCAGTGAAATTGATGAATGCCTTTTGGCAAGTACAGTTGAGTTTCCATGGGGTTTTATACATTATTGACACTGTCAGTGATTTCGGTGATTGTGGCTACAGCTGGGATGTTATTATTACCATGTTGCAGTACTTCTGTTGGGAGGCTATTCCGTGGTCACAGCTGGAAGTGTTAGTGGCATTTGATGTTCATGACCTGTAGTAATTGTACCATTTTATAAGAGGAGTTCACAAAATCCACAGTCAAGAATTAAGCTGTGCCCGACCAAGTGACTTACGCTAGTAGGCAAGAGAATGAACAGGAGTGGCCTCAGTCAGAATTCAATAGTTGCCACGAGAGACTGAGCAGGTCGTTGTGAGGGTAATGTTACTGCACAATGGCGCCAATCTACACAGAAGTCTGGGGTTTGCTGTGTTGGCACTGATACATTTCCTTCAAGGCTGTCTTTGGGGTGGGATTTTTTATGTCTTTAAGGCCAAGTGAATTCTATTCCACAAATGCACTGTGTGATGAATAACCCCTTTACTTTCTCTAAATTTATTTTTTTTCAGATTATAAAAGCAATACTGTTTATTATGGATAATTTGAACAATATAGCAAAGGATAAACTTGAAATTGCGTTTAATCTTAGAACTCAGAGGCAGCTAATTTTGATATTCTCTGGGGGCATCTTTCCAAATACATATGCATAGATGATTTTAACAGAAATTGAATTAGTGCTGTGTATACATATTTTCAAAATTCTTCCTTTTCACACTGACATTACGATTTAAATAATGAACTGATTAATATAAAAATAGGAACCAATGAAAGTCTTTTAGATTTCTCAGATAATGAAGAATAATTAATTTAGTAAAAAAACAATAATCAGGCTTTTGACAAAAATAGTCTGTAAAATGCGTTTTTTTGTTTGTTTGTTTTTTGGTGTGTGGTTTAGGGTCGAACTTAAAACAGCAAGAATCATGTCTAGGTAAATCAAGCAGAGGCTTACCCTATGTAGTACAATAGGCATTGTGAGACAGCTCTGATATTCTTTACCCCCAAACTCTTTCCTTTGTTGACAGTTTCCAGTTACCTAAATTCAATTCTAAGGGATTTGTCTTTTGGAGTACAACTGTGTATGCAGACACACTCTGTTGAAAAGCAACCATTCTTAGTGGGGTAAGGCAAGTAGATTATTAGCTACTAACATGGGCTGGTTTGCCAATGACTTCTGAGATTTTGGAAAGCAGGGAGCAGAAAACTGAGGAAAAAAAACACAGGAAGGCCATTTGTGATGAGGGAAATGATGGATATAACTGATGCATAACACTGCAAAGTCTATGTACATACAGCTTTGTTACCAAAGTCATAGGGTACTCAAGGTCATTGTCTAAATGTTAAACTTTATGTTTCTGTATACACGACTAGCACTACAAACTTAATATGGCCCAGATTAAATACTGTGTGCCACCACAAGTCAGAAGATGCATGTGCTGGCTTCATTGTCACTATTTGGATACTACTTCTCTTCTCCCAGGAATTTGAGCATCATAGCTGAACTGTCCCTACCTTTCACAAATTCTATTTAAAATATACGGCCAAGGGGTTCCAGGGTGGTTCACTTAGTTAAGCGGTTGTGTCTGCCTTTGGGTTAGGTTAACATCCCCCAGGTCCTGGGATCAAGCCTGCATCAGGCTCTGTACTCATCAGGGACTCTGCTTCCCACTCTCCTTCTGCCCCTCTTCTCCCCTGCACTCATTTCGTCTCTTTCAAATAAATAAATAAAATCTTTTAAAATAATACTGCCACACTTTATTAATTTTACCTAAATAATACTCGTTTTTACTAACTACTAGGGTATTTTTTGTTTTGTTTTGTTTTGTTGTTTGTTTTTTAACTACTAGGGCTTTTTAATGCACTTATTATCTTTTGCCTGGCCTATTAGAAAAGGCCCCTCATTAGTCTCCTTCGTTTTCATAATTCCTGATCAAATATTTCTACACATAATAACTCATTAATATTCACACCAAATTGCTGAATCTAGTCTGCTGATCAAAGCTGTCAGTAGCATTCCATTGTTAGTAACAATAATAATAGTTTAAAAAATTATAATCATAGTAATAGTATAATATTAAGCATCTTAATAACGGAGATCTTCTAGAAGATAGCCCAAATGTCTCTTCCCAGATGTGATCCTTCTAATTTCTCTATGGCATCCCATACCTCAGTTTACATGGTCTAAGTTCTATTCGTTACAAACCTGTCCTGTACTTTTTCTCCTCTGCAAATTTGCACACATTGATCTTTCTTTTATCTCTTTTTACCATTCTTATTTGTTAAAATCATTTTCATCATTAAAGGTACAATTGAAATGATTTGTTTTCCAGAGTAGATATTCAGATTTCATCTGGATTTCTTCTTACTCGTTCTCCAAAGTTCAGACAGTGGTATCACAGAAAAGATGTTCAGTTGATGATAGAATAAATATGTTTAAATGAATTTATATCCTTGAAAGATGTGATTGTTTCAAGGCAAGGGTGGGAATCAGCATTTTATGTGTCAGCTTGACTGGAGCAAGGGGTACCCAGATGCTTGGTCAAACTTTATCCTGGATATATGTCTGTGAAGGTGTTTTTGTATGAGATAAACATGTGACTCAGTAGACTGAATAAAGCAGATTGCACTTCCCCCCAACATGAGGGCTTTCATCCAAACAGCTGAAAGCCTGAATAGAATAATAAGGCTGACCTTCCCCTACCCCAAAAGTAAGAAGGAACTCCTTTTGCTTGCTTGATTGAACTAGACATTGATCTTTCCATGCCTGTGGACTCAGAAACATTAGCTCTTCTTGGATATTGAGCCTGATGGCTTGCAGACTAGAAGTACACTTGGTTTTTTTGGGTCTCTAGCTTTCTGATTGCAGATTTTGGGACTTCTCAGAGTCCATGATCATGTGAGCCAATGTCTTATAATACATATCTCTTCATATATATATATATATACGTATATATATATATATATATATGTTTGTTTTTACTTTTCTGGAGAAATCTGATATAGGAGAATTGCCTGAGAGAAGAGTAGTGAACTAAAGCCTCAAACCGAAATAAATATACTCTCTTTAAAGGGAATGAATAAGAAAGGAAATGCAAGGAGATACTTCCTCATTGAAATTATTCCTTTAAAGCAAAAGCATGGATTTTTCACATTGTTGCTCCACACTTAGTCTGCCTGCACTGACCCTGGTCCACATTCCACATTCACAGTGTAGCCCTCAAGTCCTGAGGAACAGAGTTCCATTGCAGCACATGCTGATATAAAATGTGAATAAGACATGTTCATTGCTACTTAGGTCTACCCAATTCCTAATCTGACTCCTTTGTAATAACAGAAAAAACACTAATGGAAATCAAAGCAAAGAAAATCATCACTTAAAATGATATAAACTTCTTAATAGAAAACAATTTAATCTTTGATTTGAGTTTATCTTATTTTTTGTTTTCCTAGCTCAGGTTATTCAGTTATAAATGAAAATATAAATTTTAATTTAAAAAGAGTTTACACACTGCTTTTTGGTAGTAAGAGTGATCATACTCTTTACAAATTACCATTGTATAAAATAAGCTTCATGTGGGGCAACTGGGTAGCTCAGTCGGTTAAGCATCCAACTCTTAGTTTCGACTCAGGTTATGATCTCAGGGTGATGAGATCAAGCCCCATGTGAGGCTCCACACTGAGCATGGAGCCTGCTTAAGATTCTCTCAGGGCATTTGGGTGGCTCAGTGGGTTAAGCCTCTGCCTTCAGCTTGAGTCATGATCCCAGGTACTGGGACTGAGCCCCACATCAGGCTCTCTGCTCAGTGGCGACCCTGCTTCCCCACTCTCTGCCAGCCTTTCTGCAAAATTGTGATCTTTCTCTCTGTGTGTCAAATAAATAAATAAAATCTTAAAAAAAAAAAAAAGATTCTCTCGCTCTCTGCCCTTCTATCTTCACTTGTGCATACTCTCTCTCTCTCTCTAATATAAATAAATAAATAAATAAATAAGCAAGCAAGATTCTTGGTATGTTAGTTACATTTACATACCTAAATTTTATGTGTATGAATTAATAAATCATGGAGGTTTTGACCCTGACGATTATTATTGGATATTTTGCTGTCACTTTTGCTTTTACTTAATTTTTAATGTGAACTAATCAATATTTAATTTTATGAAAATTAGAATATAATGCTAAGCAAAAAGAAAATGCAAATCATTAATGATCCAATAACCACTGCATGTATTTTTATATTTATCTTTTCATATATTTTCTTTGTATACATGAATACTTATATGCATACATACATTTTTTTATGAAAATGGAATCCCACCACACAAATGAGTGCTTCTCTCTTCATATTTATATACCCATATGCATATACATTAAAGTATGTGCAGACACATGACTAGCTATAAATGTAGACTTGTACTTAGAGACTATACCTTGGGAAAGACACATGTAACTGGATAAAATCTTTTAATGATTGTATATTAATCTGTTAAGTGATGTTGCCATAGTTTATATAACTATTTTCTTGGTGCAGGCTAAGATAGCCAACATTGTAATTTATATCATTAGTTATATATTTTCTCCAAATGTCTTAAGCTGGAATTGCCAGGATACAAAAGGATAAAACATTTTTAGAAATTTTAGTAATTCTTTTTTTTTTTTTAAGAGAAAGACAGAGAGAGTGAGCTGTGGAGAGGGACAGAGAAAGAGGAAGAGAGAGAGTCTTAAGGGCTCCATACCCAGCTCAGACCACAATCAGGACGTAGGGCTTAATCTCATGATTCTGACATCATGACCTGAGCTGAAATCAAGAGTGGGACATTTAACTGACTGAAACACCGAGGTGCCCCATCTTTAGAAATTTTGATATTCATTTCTGTATTGCCCGTCAGAAAGTCTTCATCAATTTATGTACCACAATTACCTATTTCTTTACTACTCTAGTCCACAATAGATAAAATATCTTTGGAAAAGAATAATATCTCATTGTTTTATTAACTTGCCATCTTCAATTACTGATACTATTAAACAATTTTCTTATAAGCATTAAGAATTCACATTTATTGTTTTTAAGTGTCCGTCATTTATTTATCTGAAAAATGTTTCCTGAGTGTCTACAATATGTCACGTAATACACCAGATCTTGTATTTACAGAAAGAGCAAAATAATTGAAAAGCTCAAAATACCAACAGTTAAGACCAGAGAGAAATATAACTTAAAAGCTAGTGTAGATATGGCTAATTGGTACATGGTGCTGACTGGAAACAAAGACCTGACTACAAGTTTGAGTAAGTTTTACTGACAAAAGAACTTCAACATTAAATGAATTTGGGACTTTTGAGACCTCAAATAAACTTTGAATCTCCAAGTTTCTATAGGCATAAAACATAGTGAAAAATTTCTTAGCCCCCAGAAGAAAATATTTACTAAAAGCTAACACAGATGTGGCTAAGTAATGTAAAAATAGAACCTCCAAAAGACCAAGCCAAGAGCATTGAAGAATGACTGATTATGAACAAATGTCTGTAAGGGAAATCCATGGATTTAATCAAGGAATATTTCCACCTCTCCAGAAAAACAGTCTTTTGCTTTATCTATCCCACAGGATTTCAGAATAGCTAGTAGCCATAAATTTTTAGTCATTCTTCCTTATCCAAATGGTATTTTTGTTTTGTTTTGTTTTGTTTTTTAGAGAGAGAGAGACGGGGACAGAAGGAGAGGGAGAGAGAGAAACCTAAGCAGGCTCCACACCCAGTGTAGAGCCCAACATGGGGCTGATCTCATAGCCTTGACCCCTGAGATCATGAGCTGAGCCAAAACCAAAAGTCAGGTGTTTAACCGACTGAGCCACCCAGGAACTCCTCCAAATGGGATTTTTTTGAAGTTATCCTGTGCTCTTCCACTAATGTATGTCATATACATGGGAGTAAAAAAGCTTATTTGTTATTTCAGAGTTTTCTGCATCAAGAAAAACCATGTTAAGCCCTGAAGTAGACCTTATCTTGAAACTGAGTCTGGTGCTATGATTCAGTGAGAATTTTTAGGTGTTCCTTGGTCAGGAAGAAAATGTACTTTGTGCAGAGAAAGAAGATACATGAATATTTGTAATTAAACATGTGGAACATGGTAGATTGAGTTAGTTTTCACATTTATAACTTATATAAGAGAAGTGTATACCCTTGTCCATGATATGGAGTTATTTTTGTGAAAAGAGTGTACTTTCTAGCTTGTTATCATGCTTGGTCATATAACTCATTTTTGCCAATGGAATAAGTATGGAAGTGACTACATGCAATTCACAGCAGAATACATAAGAGCATTCTTTGGCTTCAATAGGTCGTTTGCTTTTTTCTTTTCTGCTATGTGAATAGCATGTCTGGGATTGGGCTGTTACTTCATACCAAAGAAGATACATGAATGAGAGACCTGATTAGAGCAGTCTCAAACCAACCATCAATTCCCATGAAACGTGAACAAGAAGTAAACTTTTGCAGTTGGAAGCCACTGAAAATTGGAAGTTGTTTCCACAGCAAAGCTGGCCAATACCATGCACATTTCAGTCTTATTCCAGATTTTTTTTAATTTTTTTTTAATTTTTTATAAACATATAATATATTTTTATCCCCAGGGGTACAGGTCTGTGAATCGCCAGGTTTACATACTTCACAGCACTCACCATAGCACATACCCTCCCCAATGTCCATAAACCCACCCCCCTTCTCCCAAACCCCCTCCCCCCAGCAACCCTCAGTTTGTTTTGTGAGATTAAGAGTCACTTATGGTTTGTCTCCAATCCCATCTTGTTTCAGTTATTCTTCTCCTACCCCCTTAACCCCCCATGTTGCATCTCCACTTCCTCATATCAGGGAGATCATATGATAGTTGTCTTTCTCTGATTAACTTATTTCGCTAAGCATGATACCCTCTAGTTCCATTCACGTTGTCGCAAATGGCAAGATTTCATTTCTTTTGATGGCTGCATAGTATTCCATTGTGTATATATACCACATCTTCTTTATCCATTCATCTGTTGATGGACATCTAGGTTCTTTCCATAGTTTGGCTATTGTAGACATTGCTGCTATAAACATTCGGGTGCACGTGCCCCTTCGGATCACTACGTTTGTATCTTTAGGGTAAATACCCAGTAGTGCAATTGCTGGGTCATAGGGTAGTTCTATTTTCAACATTTTTAGGAACCTCCATGCTGTTTTCCAGAGTGGTTGCACCAGCTTGCATTCCCACCAACAGTGTAGGAGGGTTCCCCTTTCTCCGCATCCTCGCCAGCATCTGTCATTTCCTGACTTGTTAATTTTAGCCATTCTGACTGGTGTGAGGTGATATCTCATTGTGGTTTTGATTTGTATTTCCCTGATGCCGAGTGATATGGAGCACTTTTTCCTGTGTCTGTTGGCTACCTGGATGTCTTCTTTGCAGAAATGTCTGTTCATGTCTTCTGCCCATTTCTTGATTGGATTATTTGTTTTTTGGGTGTTGAGTTTGCCAAAGTTGGTGGCATCACAATTCTGGATCAAGCTCTATTACAAAGCTGTCATCATCAAGACAGCATGTACTGGCACAAAAACAGACACATAGATCAGTGCAACAGAATAGAGAGCCCAGAAATAGACCCTCAACTCTATGGTCAACTAATTTTCGACAAAGCAAGAAAGAATGTCTAATGGAAAAAAGACAGCCTCTTCAATAAATGGTGTTGGGAAAATTGGACAGCCACATGCAGAAAAATGAAATTGGACAATTTCCTTACACCACACATGAACATAGACTCAAAATGGATGAACGACCTCAATGTGAGAAAGGAATCTATCAAAATCCTTGAGGAGAACACAGGCAGCAACCTCTTCGACCTCAGCCGCAGCAACATTTTCCTAGGAACATCGGCAAAGGCAAGGGAAGCAAGGGCAAAAATGAACTATTGGGATTTTATCAAGATCAAAAGCTTTTGAACAGCAAAAGAAACAGTTAACAAAACCAAAAGACAACTGACAGAATGGGAGAAGATATTTGCAAACGACATATCAGATAAAGGGCTAGTGTCCAAAATCTATAAAGAACTTAGCAAACTTATTCCAGATTTTAATGAGAATTTCTTCAGCACAGTAGTCATTCAAAATGTGGGCCCCATACCACACTGTGAGTAAGTATGACTAATAAACTGCTCCAGATCTCATCTATAGTGTTGGGTGCCATGTGCTCAGCCATTTTCATGACACTATGATGAGAATTTCTTTCTCACCAATAGGGAGAATAGGATGTAATCAAAACAATAAAGCAGATCATGAACTGAGGCATGGCTGACTCCAACATCAATTCTCTAACATAGGAAAACACCAATACATGAAACTCTTAATAAACAGAGGAAAACAACATAGACACCAACATGACTGTTGCATGAATACTTTTTAAGTAAAATTTTGTCTGGTGGAAAGTTTTTGTTCTCAAATGTTGATTTTGAAAATGAGGTATGTAGCACATGTTAAAAATAAAGAACACTTAACCAAACACAAAAAAACTCATTTCACTAGTACACCTGAAATTAATATAGCATATAGCATGTGTATTAACTATACTCAAATACATAAATAATAGCCATAATCATAATAGTAACCCAACAGGAGCTGTTTACACCAACAGGAATTAATCTCCCAAACATAATGTTTGATGAAGAATATCATATGATGGCATTCATGTAAACTTTAAAAATAAAAAAACATTCATTTCAGACCTTATTGTCTGGATTTAATAAAGGATGTATCAGGGTGCACGTGGGTGGGTTAGTCAGTTAAGTGTCTGCTATTGGCTCAGAGCATAATCCCAGAGTCCTGGGATTGAGCCCAAGATTGGGGTCCCTGCTCAAAGAGGAATCTTTTTGTCCCTCTCCCTCTGCCTCTCCCCTGCTTGTGCTCTCTGTTTCTCTTTCCAAATAAATAAATAAAATCTTTTTTAAAAAATTTTTAAAAAAGGGTTATCAGAAGAGTGGTGTGTTGAATTCAATAATACCAAAGGAAATCAGAGGTAAAATTTTACATTACCTTCCTTCAATTGGAGATAATTTGGACCAAACACTGCAGAAGAAGAGGACAATACAATTAAACTGCATGATACTAAAGAGTATTTTATTGTGTAGTATAGAGGAGGCCAGAAATAAGGAATACCAAAAAGTGTTCCATAATTCTAGCAGTTATTCAAAACACTGTCCATTTTATAAAAGCTATATTGTCAGATATGTTTATACACACAACATTGTAATTGTCCATTACCTGATTTAAAACTTTCTGAAGTTTCCAGAGTTGCTGTGTGGTTCGATGGCAGTATTTCATATATTAAGCAAAGAAAATAAATATGCAGGGAAGTGAGTATAAAAGGTAATAGAGAACTGTTTGCCAAAGCAAAGGAGAAAGCACATACTAGTATTTTTCCTATCAATAATTATATATGTTACATAATTTACACTAAATAATATGGAAAGTGTTAAGAGCTTTAACTTGCCTTAAACATAAGGGAACCATTAGCAGAATTTAACTTAAGAGTCCTATCATTTCTTTTTTTTTAATTGAGTTATAATTTATAAGTACAAAAATCACCTTTGAAGTATATAATTCAATATATCTCCAAAATGTACAAAAATCACCACTATCTAATTCTAAAACGTTTGCATCAACCCAAAAAGAAACCTCATACCTATTAGCAGTCATATTCAATTCCTCCCTATCTCCATCCTCTGGCAATCAGTAATCTACTTTGTGTTTCTATAGATTTGTCTATTCTGAATTGTAGATAAATGAAATCATGATATATATTGTCTTTTTTGTTTGGATATTTCATTTTTTAGGTTTTCAAAGTTCATGCAAATTGCAGCATATAGTAGTACTTCATTTCTTGTTTTGCTGCATAATATCCCATTGTATGAATATACCATATTTTGTTAGCATTCATTAATAGATGGACATTTGGGTTATTTCCACTTTTTTGTTTTTACTAATCATTTTGCTTTGGACATTAGTGTACAAATTTTTGTGTGGATGTATATTTAATTTTTATATTATTTTATTAAATATATTAAATACCAAGGAGTAAAATTGCTGAGTTATACAGTAATTTTATGTTTAACTTCTTGAGGAACTGCTAAACTATTTTCTCAAGTGGCTAAGACATTTTACATTCCCAACAGCAACGTATGAGGGTTTTAGTTTCTCCACATCCTGGCTACACTGCTAATGTCCATCTTTTTTATTCTAGCTAGCCCAGTGGGTGTGAAATGGAATCTCATTGTGGCTTCGCATTTTTAATTTCCCTAATGACTAATAATATTGAGCATCTCTCCATGTGCCTATTGACTGTATGTATGTCTTTCTTGGAGAAATGTTCATTTATATCCTTTGCTCATTCTTTAACTGGTTTATTTGTCTTTTTTTGTTGTTGAGTTATAAGAGCTTATATATTCAGAATACAAGTCCCAAATATATAATTTGTAAATACTTTTTCCAGTTTGGTGGGTGGATTTGCACATTCTTAATAGTATCCTTTGATGCACAAAAGTTTTACTTTTGAGAATTGCACCTATTTCTTCTTTGTTATTACTTGTACTTTCAGTAGGACATCTAAGAAATCATTATCTAATCAAAGATCACTGAGACTTATGCCTAATTTCTCTTCTAAAAGTTTTACAGTTTAGTCTTTGGTTTAGGTCTTTGATCCTTTTTTAAGTTAATTTTGTATATAACAAAATTATGTGTGAAATCTTTGTCTGACTTCATTTTTTCTTATACAGATATCAAGTCGTCTTAGCATCATTTGTTGAAAGTGATTCTGATTCATTATGTAAAAGATTGATTCAGCTGATAAATACAGATAAAAAAACATAATTATTTGATACAAGTATGAAATCTACTCTGGTAATCATGTTTTCTCCTCCTTTTCTGTTCTTCCTTCATGAGACTGATTTCTGTCTCCTCTCTCTCTTTTTTCTGTCACCCTTCCCTTTCTTCCTTATTTCCCTCCTTCCTCCCTTCATTCCTTTTCTTCCTTCCTTCTGTAGTCTGTGTGTGTATATGCATGTGTTTGAATGTTTGTATATTGGTATCCTCTCTAATTGTCACCTTCCCATATCCTTACAGAATACAGTAAGGTATGTGAGAGATGTTATTTTTTCTTAATTATTATCAAAAAACTGCTAAAACAGAGAGTAAACCGAGAAGGCCACCAGAACTTCAAAAGCTGGTCTTTAAAGAATTTCTCTCTTGGAGAAGTAGAAATGAGTGAATGAAAACAGAATAATTTCTTTCTCTTTTCTTTCCATTTTAATCTCAGTCAACCTTAAATACACATAGAGCTGAAATTTAGAAGCCCAGTGTCTCCATCCAATTAGTATTTTTGTGAGACAGCTTTGTCAGATGTCTCAAAGTCCCTTTATGATGACCTTAGGGTCATCTAAAAATCCAAAAGATTCTGATGTTGTGGTGTTTTAAGAAGTAATGAAAGGTGTCTTTGCGTAGATTGGAATGTGTGCACAGAAAGGAGAGAGGGTTAAGCACTTCAGGGCAGAACAAACGATGAGATTACCTGAACTCTGCTTCTCTTGAGTGGCGACAGGGGCAGTTGTTCTCAACAGAGCTCACAAAATAGATTACAGAATAAGAACATAGCTTTAAAAATTATTGCAAAGGTCCATCCAAATCCCATAGTGAACTGTGTGCCTGAATGACTTTCATTTAGATCTTTAGCTCAAAAGATGCTGCTAATCTTTCAGTGAGAAATAAAACGCATTCAGATAACATAAATGTTTAAAATGTATCATGACTTATCAATATTAACAACTGATCTTTTGCCATGATTGTTTTGTATTTTAAACTTATGAGTCATTTTATTTTAAACATTCTTCTAAATTTGGAGAAGACAACCAAAACATTAACCTGGTCTGATAAAACCAATATAGATATTTTGCTATACTTGTTTCACAAATTACATCTCATACATTTATATTTAACTTTTTTCTTTATTGACTTTATCTACAGTATTTACAATAAATGAAATTATTTATTTCAGGGCAAGATGTATAAAGACAAAATAAACATCTTCTCCTTATCTTCTCTGCATTTCTCTAGTCCCACCACTGAAAGAAATTGATATAAAAATTTGCATCTTGCTTATTCTCTAGTACCCTTCTTTATACAAATATATATTGCATTTTCACTGATACAGAATCATACAGTGCATGCCACCTCGAAAGTTTTTATTTTCACTTAATGTAACATAAACAATTTTACAAGTTGGTATACATAACTCTAGCTCATGTTATAATTGCTTTATACATTTGTGTACATATAGATATATACTTAAATAAACAGAACGACAATATAGCATACATCTCTGTTTTGAAGAAACTATTTTTCTTTTGCTCTTCATTTCCTTCTTATCTCTTCAGCATCACTACCAACAGTTGTCCAACCCCAAGATAAATAGAAATAAAGTGGTGATAACTCTTGCCTGTGGTGGCATCAGAATAACCCATGCTTGGTTGCAATACCTGCTGTAGCAGATTTTAGGTGAGGCATTCAATAACGAGGCTGGTGTGACACTTGGATGATATACTGGTATAATAGGCTAAAGCATGAAGTGGCTATGGTATCAAGGATGGAGACTATGTATGAACTCTTTCTTAACAAGTGTTAGCCAGTTACTGTCATGCCAGTAATAGAAAGTGATGCTGAACTCTCAATATGCCAAGATCCCCCAACAAAAACTATCAAACTACTGCATGGCATGTTGATTATATTTAATATTTTCCACCTAAAAGAAGCAACAATTTATCCTGACCAGGATTGACACCTGTATATAAAGTATTAGGGTTCTTCTTCCATTACCCTAGCATTTCTGACAGAACCATGATTGAAGGACTCCCAAATTGATTATCTCATTTCCTAGAAATACCCAGTCAGATAAAATAGTAAATGAATTATAATTATATGAATTAATTATATGAATTATATCATATCATATCATATTATATTATATAATATTATAATATGAGTTATATTATAATATGAATATAATGTATATATTATATTCATTCATACAAAATATATATGAATGATGTATCAGGGTACACCTGGGTGGTTTAGTCAGTTAAACATCTGTCAATGACTATATATATTATATATTATTATAGATAGATAGATAGATAATGGTGGACAATAGAAACAAACATGACTTGAGAAAGGCAGAAAAACTGAAGATTCAAACCTTGCTGGATGAAATCAGATTGGATCAAGCAACCAGTGGAAAAAAAAAAAAAAAAGATGCCTAACACCTGGCCAAAGGTGAAAAAATCCAGAATGGTTCAGAGGAAGAAGATCCTAAATGTAAATTATGACTTTAGCACAAGATGAAATAGCAAGGACTGTGCTTATTTTACAAACTTCTCCTCAAGTACTTTTGAGATAATTGCAGTTGACCACCACTTTGAACGGGGGCGGTGACAGATTGGACTTCATAAGTAGACTGCACCAGACACCGCTTATGTATCATTTCAGATGATCTCAGCTTCATTGCCTTCTTATTCCAGTGACCTGTATAAAAAACCAACTTGGTTTTTACAGGAATACAGCCAACCAACTTCATATAGAAGATACGTACCAGCAGCTTACCTCAGGCTTGGACCACGTGATTTCCACTTTCCTTCCTGTGGAAGGATGTATCATGAGAGCTCACCTGTTGCTCACCATGTGCAGCTATTAAGCAGAGGGGCATTCACATGCTGTGTAGTAAGCTTTTGACATATCAGGGCAGGATTCCCCCAGAGGGGTGTTCTGAGTTGCGTATCAGCACTTCTCAGATCAGATTGTATTATCAAGCCCCCATTTATCTGAAGCAATAAGAAATTCAATAAAATGTCTTTAAATTGACTTTACCTTCTTCAACACTTTAGTCCCCATCTCTTTCTCCTAATCCCTAAATCAAATACCCAACTAAATATTTGCAAGGTACTGGGGCATACAGGCTATGACATCCCAGAATGAAGGCAGAAAGGGATGAAAAATTGTTGAATACTGAATATATTCTCAGAGTAGGAAGGTAAAAACTGAAATTTGCTCTATCAATGTAGTTTTGGTGGAGTGATGGGAAAATACCATATTGGGGTGGGTTTAGGAGAGAATGAGACAAACAATTGGGGACCTGTGCTGTTGTGGGGCTCCATCTACCCAAACTTACACAACTGGTTGTCTTGAGACTCTTTTATCACTCAGAAGCCTGACTCAGGTCTATCCTAAAGCTTCAGGCCCAGTTGGGCCCCCATCTTTGAGTGGTGCTGCTTTTTTCCCTGGATTTAATGTCAACTTAAAGAAACAACTATTGCTGCTCAACACTGAAGGAGGGTCCTTAGGGTCCTGTTGCCCAGCCCAGCATTTGGTGCCTGCAATCTCTTGACTGTTTGAGGACTTGGGAGCAGGAAAGGAATGCTGCTCAGCTTGGATCTTCCTTTACAGAAGGAAAGGAGTCACTTGAAAAAATAAATAAATAAAAGAGGAAGGAGGACTCATCTTGTCTGTACAGCTCCAATAGTTCTCCAACCCTCTCCTTTCTCTCACTGCCGCTAAGGAGGTCCACACCGGTGGCCCAGGAGAAAGGCAGAGGAGACACAGCAGAGCCTCCTCCCTTCAATGGCTCTGTGGGGGCAGGGTAAGCCCGCTGACTAACTTATCTCTATCAGGGCTCTCATTCTTCCTTTGAGGCTCTGGTGGAGACGTGCTCTCCTCTACCAGGCCTAGCACATAATGTGAAGAACAAATACATGCCCCATTCTCACTGTTTAGGTTTGATGTGAAATCAAAGCTGCAGTGACACATACTTTATCAGGGCTTGGTTGGTTTTAAATCCCATGCATGCTATTTTATTACCTTGTCCCATATAAAATATACCTACTCAAAAACAAAATGAAAGAAACAAAACAAAACAAAAAAACTCCACAAAAGTTTCTGTGAAGTCCTTGGGGTTGTCTTTGAAGACCAACTTGAATGGTCTTTTCTCTCTTTCTACTTTTCTTCTCTTAGAACCACTGTTGAACATTGTTTATTCTCACTACTACACTTTTGAGTAATTTTTAGCTTTTCAATCCAAATCTCTGATATATGGATAAACATAAGAGTGGTCACATATATTTGAAATTTTTAAAAATTATCACACAAGAGGAAAAAATGCTAACATGTCTTTGTTTTCCTAGTTTATTTTTACAACTTTATCTTTATAATGTATTGACTTTTTCTAATTTGATAATCTTCATAATTTTCTTGGCTATTATTAAATTAGATCAAATACTGTTTCTCCCCAAACTCCTTTTTTTTTTTTCCTAGATCATCTACGATTTTTATTGTCTTGTTTTTCACTTTGGGGTATAACATAGTGGTCCATATTTACTTTCCCCCTTTACAGCAGAATCACTTACTGATTAAACCATCTTTTATTCCCATTGAGTATACACTTTTTTTTAACATTTAAATCCAGTCATTATGGACTGGAAGTTTGTGTCCCTCAAAATTCATATTTAGAGGCCTTAATTCCCAGTGTGATGGTGCTTGGAAGAGGAGACTTGGGAATTAATTAGGTTCAGATTAGGTCACTCATTATAGGATTAGTGCCCCTTCAGAGGAGGAAGAGAGAGATTTCTCATTCTTCCACTAACACATATGGAAGAAAGGCCATCTGAGCACAAAATAAGAAGGTTGTGTCTACAAGCTAGGAAAGCAAGTTCCTATCAAGAAATGAATCTCCTGGGGCACCTGGGTGGCTCAGTGGGTTAAGGCCTCTGCCTTCAGCTCAGGTCACGACCCCAGAATCCGGGGATCGAGCCCCAAGTTGGGCTCTCTGCTCAGCGGGGTGCCTGCTTCCCCTCTCCCTCTCTGCTTGCCTCTCTGCCTACTTGTGATCGCTCTCTCTGTGTCAAATAAATAAATAAAAAATCTTTAAAAAAATGAATCTCCTGGAAACTTGATCTTGTACTTTCCAGCCTTCAGAACTGTGAGAAATAAATTTCTGTTATTTAAGACACCAGTCTATAGAATTTTGTTATAGCAGCCTGAACTAACTAAGACAGGAATATATTTCTGGAATCTCTGGGTTCTTTTGACTAATCAGTTTATCTGGTTATGGTAAAGCTAGGCTGCTAAAATGATACCTCCAACAAACTGTATCAAAGAGAAAAATAAAAAGAAACCTATCTTCCTTCCACACAAAAGTTCCCATTTGAAGTGCTCGTTTCAGCAGCACATATAATAAAAATTCCCATATGAATAATCTGGTTCAGTATGGGAGCTGGTCCTTCTAGTTATTCAGGATCACATCACCCACTCTTTTGTCCACACATAAGCCAGACTGCTGACCTGTCCAAGTTCTAGCAGAAAGTGAAGGTTCTGAGTATGGGGAAGCATGTGGATTATACTATGAACCTTAGAGAAGTGGAACACTGAATTTGCTAATGTTTCATTGGTAAGATGAAATTATAGCCATAGATAAACTGAATTGCAAGGGAGGCTGTGAAAAGTAGTTTGACTAGGAAACCATGTGTTCACCTATACATTTATTATCACAGGAGAAGGGAAAAATGGATTTTTGTGAACAACTAGAACTTTCCACCACATATGCTTATGCCAGTGTAAAGCAGATTTGTTAATACATGTTTTATTATCCTGTAAAGCAAGTACCTACTTCCATTCCCCCTTTTTATTTTTGTTGTTTTACTTTTTAAAAAATAACTCTCATTGTATTCTATTTAAAACTTCTGTTGGCAATCTAATTACATTTATATAAAACATACATTTTTAAATTTATAAGCACTGATATTTTCATATTGAGTTTCTTGTAAGAACAGTCACTGAGATAGTTTATCAAATGTTTATTATTCAATGAGATTTATAGTTTTATTTATATGATAGCTGTCTCTTTATTAAATTTATTCTTAGTCATTTTATAAATTCTGTCATAATATTGGTGTTATATTTGTTTCTACTTTTATTTCTAGTATTTTATAACATTTTTTTTGTACCCATTCTCTAAATGTGTTCCCTGCACTCTGTTTAACAAGTGTCATTTAAGTTCTACTATACATTCCCTTTTTTTTTTTTTTTTGAGCAAGAAACTTCTAAAATGGAATTGTGATCAAGCCACTACTCTGTAAGAATAATCCAAATTGCGTACTGTGGAATAGAAAGTCTTAGAGATAAGTCATGACTACATTTCCAGCCTTATGTCTTCATCATATTCACACAGATGCCTTTTGTTATAGACTTACTAAACTACATAGACCTTCCTAAACCACATTAAATCTCTCTCCTTTGACCGTGTGATTACTCTTTCCTGGAAAACCCCCACTATTATAGATCATTTTGAAAATGCTGATTAGTTTTGCACATCATAATAAATCACTTAAGTTCTGAAGGTATATAAATATCTCATCAGCAAATAGTATCCATTTTGTTTCTAAATTTCTAATAGGTTCACCTCTTATTTCAATTCCAATTTTTCATGCATGGAGACAAAACACTCAAATTACAATAACACTATTTTTTTTTCTCATTTTTATAGGGAATATATCTAGAAGTTTGTATAGTAGTTCTTGATTATGTGTGAAGAAGGAAAAGGAGGAGAAGGAAGAGAAAAATAGCAGTATCTCAAATTTGAATTACCAGAGAATTTAAAATAATGTAGTTTTATCACTTCAAGTGTTAGAAGAAATGCTGATAAGGCTAACACCAAACTGTCTAGAAGACCTCCTCTTAATGGGTTGAGAAAATATGTCATTGTTTATTGTAAATATTTTAACTCTTGGGTTTGAATAGCATGTGTCCTATATGCAGTTTAAATATTCTTTCAACTTTACATCTGCTTTGTGAGAAAACAGATTTAATCAAGACATTGTCCAAGTTATCATGAAACCTCAATTATTCTCCAAATCATTAACATGCAGTTCTTAAAAAAATCCAGATTTGGGGGGAAAAATCTGCATTAAGACAAAACAGTTTTATAATATGCAAATCCCCACTTAAACTCAGACCATACGTTCATTCTTTTTGGCCTGATTTTCACATGCTATTTGTTACACTGAATAAACAGAAGCATATTGGGTGGAGAATCAGCATTATGTGTTAAACTAAAGGATTTCTGGTGAATTACCTTTGCTACCTTATCATGTGCTACAACTTTTTAAAATAAATATTTGATATCAACAATATAATCTTTCTCACATTTCTTAATCTCTCTCTACCTCCATGTTCAATTTTGCAAAACAGGATGAAAATAGTACATAGCTTAGATGGTTAGACAGTGGTACACCAAGTGGGAGTGTGTTATGTACTAAATGTGCCCCCCCATTCACATGTTAAAGCCCTATCCCCAAATGCTAGAGCAATAGGAGATAAGGCCTGATGAAGGTAATTAGGTTTAGAGGAGGTCATGAGGGTGGAGCCTCTGTGATAGGATTAGTGTCTTTATAAGGAGAGGAAGAATCAGGAGAGTTTTCGGGGGTTTTTTTGCCTTGAGAGAGTACAGTCCGAAGGCAGATGTCTGCAAGCCAGGAAGTGGGTCCTTACCTAGAACCCAACCATACTGGCACTCTGATCTTGGACTTCCCAGCTTCCAGAACTCTGAGAAGTAAATTTCTATTGTTCGAGCCACCTAAACTGGAGTCTTTATTATGGCAGCCTAAGGTAAGTCAGGGTTGTAGGAGAGGACAACTCAATAATGAGGTCAATAACGGGGTTCATTGTTGTAAGAATATAAAAGTGATATAATGGACAATGTTAGTCTGCTTTTTATTTCCAGCATATGCTGGAATTTCTAAAAAATGTTCATGAGAATACTTTAAAAAAATCATTCCTGCCTGAGTGAACTATTGTCCACATTGCCTCCCCACCACTGTATCACTGGCTTCAAAGAAGATTAAATTAAATTCTTGGCATACTGCTTGGTATTATTTGGTGTATAATTTAAAAAAAAATACAATTGTGCCTGTAATCCATTTATCATAGCATCTTTATTTATATAGAAAAAATAATAAAAATTCAAAGGCCTTTCATGCACGTATTAAGAAATACAATGATTTCAGGTTGGAGAATATGAAGAGGTAATTTTTGCACACAGTTTTGGCAAAGAATTGGATTCATGAATGCCACCAGGAGTGGAGGGTCAGAAGGACACAGCTTCTCACCAAGTCGGCCAGATGCAGCTGTGACTGCTGGTGCCCCTGAGGGGTCCTGGGACACCGCTGAGAGCTGACACTGCTCTTCTGTATCAGCTGTGAGACAGGTAATTACAGAAAACCAGTTGGGGTCAGGGATCTGGGATTGCAGTGTGCCAACACAACCACCGCTTTTTATATTGCTAGAACCACAAACTAGGAGGGTCCTGGGCCAGCAAATATAAGAAGAAAGCAAAGTCATTTTTCCAAAAAAAATTTTAACCACTTAAGGATTGTCAAAGAGCTTTTGAATGAATAGTCTGAATATTGAGAATCCTCTATTTTAATGATCCATGAAGGCAGAGCAGATGAATGAAAATGGTGATTATTATCTCAGCACATGCTGGGACAATAAGATCTTACCCCTGAATTCTGCAATCAATCTGCATTGAATACATAGTAAAACTTCAAAGGAAGAAAGTCACTGGCATCTTTGATACTGACCAAAGATAATGAGTACCTAAAAGCAACTGGATTTGCATTTAAGATGCAAGATAGAATACTAGAAATAGATCCAGGGGAGAGAAAAAGTAGAACATTTTATTTTCTGTGGCTGATCCATGATCTTTCCACTGGTGTGACTGATTTCCTTCTGATTCTTGATTGTTTCTTTATAGAACAAAGGACACTTCCAATTTTATCTTAAGGTACATTAACTAGGGTTATTCTGAAACAAAACTAAAGCAAAAAAAAAAAGTTTGAATTGGTTAGTGTGAGAATAAGAAGAAGGTAAAAAAAAAATTCTTATGTTTTCTACATCAAAATAAAGCTGGGAAGAATTCAGTCCTCATTAACTAGAGATTTACAAATATACTCCTGGCTAAGCACTATTATATAATCCAGAAAAGAAGACGAAGGAGAAGAAGAAGAGTTAAGATGATGATGAAGATGAAGACGAAGACGAGGAAGGAGAAGGAGAAGAGAAGAGAAGAGAAGAGAAGAAAGAAAGAAAGAAAGAAAGAAAGAAAGAAAGAAAGAAAGAAAGAATTGAAGAAAGAAAAAATTGAAGAAAGAAAGAGAAGAAAGAAAGGAAAGAGAGGGAGGGAGGGAAGGAGGAAGGAATGGAGGAAAGGAAAGAAGAGAGAAAGAGAAAGAAAAGAAAATGAAGTAAGATCTTATTTCTATCACTTAGATGTAAGTTTCCAAATCAAAAAAGCACATATTAATAACAATTGACACATTTTCCCAGGCTCAGCCTGTGTTAAGACAGGGAAGAATCAACACAAAACTTGATGGTTCAGGAATAGAATACAAAGGATTTTCTTAGGTATAAGGAGTATTTGTATCTATGTTCATGATTACATGGACTTCTTCAGGGTTTTCACATTAATGTGGAGACAGTAATGTGTTGTGTTTGTTCTTTTCTAATAGTCTTACTTGAGTTTGGAGTAATGGAGTATTGGCCTCACAGTTATTATTTTTTTTCATTCTTGGAAATGTAAGAGTAAATGCTAATATAATTGTTTATGTCCAGTGCTGAATTTATTAAGATGAAAAGAATTCAAGAAATATGCATGCTTTTAATATTTCTATATCTTTAAAATTGCATCCTTCTCTTGGACAATTTATTTTGCTTTATAAAAACTTTGAGCAAGTGTTTGAAGGAATGTGTGTTGTATTTTTTTATTCATTTTACTTGTAGGTATATTACGTTTGTTGAATAACTTATAAGTAAAATCAAAACAAATAACTGTAAATAGTGAAGTACAATCAAATTGTGCTTAGTTTTGCTTTGAATAAAGCAAGAAATTGTGGACAAAAAAGGGCAAAATTCAACAATAATATATTTTAAAAAGATTCCACATTAAGCATGGCTAAGTAGATTAAGACACATGATCATGATTTTTGATATTTTCCTATTTAGAGATAGTTTATACAAGGGGCATCTGGGTGGGTCCCTTAGATAAGTGGTGGCTTTTGGCTCAGGTCATAATCCAGGGGTCCTGGGGTGGAGATCCACCTCTAGTTCCCTGCTGAGCAGGGAGCCTGATTCTCCCCCTTCCTGCACCCCTGCTCCTGTTCTCTCTCACTATCTCTCTCTCTCTCTCTCAAATAAATAAAATCTTCAAAAAAATACTTTATATGAAAGCCAAACACATAACAGAAAGAAATCACAGCCCAATATCCCTGATAAGTATTGGTGCAAAACCATCAATGAAACATTAGGAAGCCAGATTCAAAAACACATTAAAAGGATCATACACCACAACCAAATGGGATTTATTCCAGCTATGCAAGGAGGTTTCAATACCCACAAATCAACGTGATATATCACACTAAGAAAAAAAAGGATAAAAATCATATGACCATCTTAATAGATGCATAAATAAATATTTGATAAAATTCAACATCCAGTTATGATAAAAACAAACTCTCAGCAAAATAGGTATAGAGGGAACATATCTCAACATAATGAAGTCCATATATGGCAAAGTCACCGCTAACATCATATTCAATCCCCATTTTTAATCTTTAGACCAATTCTGTTGCTTCGGCTTCCTTGCTTTGATTCATTTCTATAACCATGTCTACTTTCTGAAATTTAGAACTCTCTCCTGTGTTTTTCAATAAATACTATTGTAACATTTCCCTATCTCCAGTAAGTCTTCATTATAATTGATACTGTATATTTCTGACACATTTGTTACTAAAACAAAAATCTGGTAATAACACTGCTATTTTTTAATGTGAATAGTAAAATTGACTAGTTTAATTTTGTCATTTGTGAAAATGACTTCAGTTTATACAAACCTTGTAGAGATCCATAATTCCTATAAACAGAGATGCTAAGTTAAAACATCCTTGGATAAAAAAAAAAATTCCAAACTTCCACTTACATAATGTAAGTTTTGATAACCAATAGTCCTTGTAAATTTGGATTTGCTGACAGAACAAAATCAATAACTAATTTTGATTAGAACTGACGAATATGAGGTTTATATTCTTTGACAGATTAATGCAATACATTTCTCCTTTTGATGTTCTTTGACATTTTGCAAATTAAATGGAGCCTTAAATATGATCCTCTTCAGCACGGAAGTGGACAGAATCCTTTGTGACTACTTTTATTAACTTCTATCCAAGCACTCAGCTCATGATCCCACAAGACAACAGGCTCATTTAACAGATGATTATTGTTATTATATTTAAGACCCATAGCTCTTTAAACTTTGTTTCATGGGATGATAAATAAGCACACATAGATGAAACTTCAGTCAGAAATTTTAAGTGGTGGAATAATTGAGCTTGTTATGATATCCTTTCATTAGAAATGTGCAACCATTATTTTAGCCCAGCTTGAGTTTTACTTGAAGTGCAAACCACTCTATGATTCTGACACCCACCAGTAAATACTATAAATACAAATAACAGTTATAAAAATAATAATAAATAATCATTATAACACAGTGTTTACTAAGTGCTAGATGCATTTCTGAGTGATTCACATGCAGTAAGTAATTTAAATACTACCCAAACCCTATGAATTAGGTACTATTATTAACCCCAGTTGCAAATGTGGAAATTGAGAAGAACCTTCTTTAAGTTATATTTACCAAGATCACAGAACTAGTAAATGGTGAAACTATGTCCTGAAACCAGACAATCTAGCTATAGACCCCACGATCTTAACCAGTATGCCATACCACCTTTAATTCAACTCTTAAGAGCATACTGCACCAAAGAAATTGTGCAAGACAACTAAAGGTGTTACGAAGGTTGCAACATGCCACTGTAGTTTAAAAACTGAAAACGTGGTTTAAAAGAGCCAGAATATCTGGTCACATAAAGGACAAAATGTAATCTCTCTCTTCATTCATGCTGCTCCGGATCCATATAGAAATCTGTACATTCTACATATTCTATATTCTCAGTATGCTTTTACCTCTAAGAATCGTTCATGTTAAAAAAAAAAAATCCTTCATGTATAATGGCCAGTTTATATTGAAGTCTTTTTTGCTACTCCCATAGCAGAACTCTCTTCTTTCTTGATCCCATGGGCCCTGGTATTTGTACTCCTGTTTAGGGCTCTGGTCCCACTAGGTGCCAGACACCATGATCAAAGTCTCCACAAATGAAACCTAGAAGTAGAAATAGCAAACAGAAGCAGCAACATAAGTAGTAGTAAGAACAATAAAAAGTTCATGCAAAAACGTATTTGTCAGCTTGGCAGTTAATGATGGCAAATTGAAGATATATATTTGCCTCCGTTTCCTCCAAAATCCTTGCTAAAATAAAAGAAAAAAAATCACCTTTCCAAAGAAGGGATGGTGATGGTGCTGATGGATAAATCCACAAATTTAAAATGAATATAAAAAAAGGAGAAATAAGAATTTTTGAAACTTGGACATAGATGAATGGTCACTGTCTTAGAAAACTCTAGAAAGAAAACCCTATGGTCTGTATTGGAAAAGCCAACAAACCTATGTACAGTTCCAGGGTTTCATTAGCTGAACTTTGAAGTCCCTTTCTTCTAATGTTCAGTGTATTTTATTTGTATTTATTCCTGAAATTCTGACTATTCCAACCACCTTAGTTTAATTTTCTAACTCTAAGTGGAAAATTGTTAAAAGTTAAAGAAAACTTAAATTCCAAAAAACTTTAAAATGCACTAATGAGAACTTTAAGTAAACTATCCATACTTAATTGTAAATTCTCTCCCTCTTTTTAAAAAAGTAGAGCACTTGTGATGAGCTCCAGTCGTTATATGTAAGTAACAAATCATTAAATTCTACTCTTGCAACTAATACTATGCTGTATGTTCACTAACTGGAATTTAAATAAAAACTTGGGGAAAAAAGGATTTTTTTTACTTCAAATGTTTTATTAATTTCCTTTAGGCAGGTCACCAGTATCTTTCAAACTTTTTTTTTTTTTTAAAGGTTTTATTTACTTATTTGACAGAGATCACAAGTAGGCAGAAAGGCAGGCAGAGAGAGAGGGAGAGGGAAGCAGGCTCCCTGCTGAGCTGAGAGCCCAATGTGGGACTCGATCCCAGGACCCTGATATCATGACCTGAGCTGAAGGCAGTGGCTTAACCCACTGAGCCACGCAGGCGCCCTATCTTTCAAACTTTTAATGTAATCAAATTACATTGTCATTTGGTATAGGTACCTGTTGTTCCTAAAAACAACAATAACAAATTGATAATAATAACGATATAGTTAAATCAGTAACCCATATTAGCAAAGTTCTCAAATACATAAATCAAAACATTGGCAAAGATAAAAAAAAAATTAGAAAAATTTACAATTACAGTTGGAGACTTAAACATTAATCTCTAAGTAATTGAGTAAGTAGCTTAAAAAATTGTATTTGAACAACACCATCAATTAAGACACCTTATGGATGTTTATACAATCAAGTAGCCAATAACAGCATAATACTACATTTTTCTCACATTTGAATACAGTACTGACTGTATATGTATGTACTGATCATATGTATATGTACATATGTACTGATCATATGCTAGGCCATAGAACAATACTAAGCATATTTCAAAAGATCAAAGTCATTCAGAGCATGTTTACCCACCACAATGGTATTTAATTAGAAATCATAAGATATTTGGAACTTAAAAACCACACTGCTTACTGAGTAATCAAAGGGTTACTTGTGCTTTTTAAGAATTATAGTGAAAATAGCGTGCCTGGGTGGCTCAGTCAAAGTGTCTGTTTTCAGTTCAGGTCATGATCTCAGGGTCCTGGAATCGAGCCCCATGTGGGGCTCCTTTCTCAGCAGGAGCCTGCTTCTCCCTTTCCCTCTGCCTGCTGCTCCCCTACTTGTGCTCTATCTCTCTCTATGTCTTTTAAGAAAATAAAAATAATAGAGAAAATCACGAAGAATCTAGAATATAAATGATTAAGTGATACTAAAAATATAACTTATCAAAATTCATGAGCAGCAGCCAACGCAGTCTTTAGAGGTCACTTTCTGTATCAGAATGTTCCCACAGTGCTCCAACATCTGGCAACTATTTATTGTTCTCTGCTGGTACTGCCCTCTCTTCTATATTCTTCTTATATGTTGGTATGTTTCAAGCCTCTATCTTAATCTCTCTTTTTTCTTATACTATGCAATCTCTAGAAGATCCTATATATCTTGAATTACTAATGATTATTATTACTTTATTTACAACACAACTACCTGAGCTTTAGACCCAATAGCCATTTATGTATCTCAATTATGATTGTTTGTAACTACCCAAACTAGATTTATAACTAAACTTGATTTTACCATCTCCTTCATATGATTTCTGTTCTTTTGTTACCTTTATCCATTAAAATCCTTTTTATGAAGCTGAGAGTCAATTTTAATTGTTTTCCTTACATCCATTCATTCTCCTCATAAAATAATCTCCAGATTAAAGTCAGGGTGATAATTGTAAAAATGTAAATTGGATCATAATTCTTCCCTACTTCTGTTATCATCGTGGTCCAACCAAAAATAATTGATTATTTTTAGACATGTCTTGAGATTTTTTTAAATTTAAAGACAAGATTTGAAGTATTTAAACAGAAATAAGTACTATACAATATTAAATGACAGAAGACAACAAAGAAAAGTTTATTTTGAAAGGCATTGTTATTCATGTGTGAATATTATAGAAATATTTAATATAGTAATAGCCCAGGAGATATACTTTATGTCTTTTCAATTTTTTTTGACAATTTAATACAGTCAACTAATATATAAATTAAGACTAGAAAATCAGAAAATCTTGCTATTAAAAAACAGCTTTGAATGAGTATATAAAGGATTGGAAGAGTAAATGTGTGCTAAATATATATGTATATACATATATATGTCTATATATACATAGTGATATATAGTGTGCTAAATATATATATATAATATTATGTATAATACTGTATATAAAATCCAAAGATCATTTAGATGAAAAATAAGATGTAAATAAAAATGCATATAAAACGTTTTTACAAAATATTCCAGGCTTTTATTAAAAGAAAAATGTGTTGTGTGCACGGAGTTAGACCTCCCATGTCTCTTTGGAAGGACTTGTAGCCTCTTCCCACAGACAGTGTCTAGCTGTCAGCTATTTCAGGGTCTACCTCACCTTCAGAGAACAACATGTCCTAAGGGCTCGGACTTCTTAGGGTGACTCGTATCCCACAGCTGGTGGAGGAGATGGTATCAAGATAGCTCTTTTGACACCACACAGAACATACTGAGATAGGTCAAATATGCTCCAGAGTTCTACATGGAATTGCCTGCGGTGTTTAAAGTTCGCGTGGCAGTTTATTTTCTCAGTCCAACCCCCCACCTTCCATTCCACAAGGATGGATCCCTAAGAAACATCCTACTTGCTCAAGTCTCTATTAACATCCAATTGCAAAAAATCCGATCTACAAAGAAAGATTCCTCATGGTTATGAGGAGATGAAGGACTTTCACTTTTTATGTAGTACTGATCCATTTTACAATGAGCCTATTAATGCTTTTCCTTTTCACATGTAATCTTATACAGGAATTATATTACGCACGTTATTTTATCATTCTGCAAAACTTTGGAAATTATGAACTGAACTTGAAGCAGCAAAGAAAAATCTAGCCACTTAATTAAAATGACCAATTCCACTTGAAACTTTGAACAGAAAGAAGTCAAAATTGCAACTAAGAGGTATTTGAAAAATAACTATAATGAGCATGTTTTCTACAAAAAGTTATGACCATTCTCCAAGGTGTACCTCATAGCAGATTCATGAGCAAAAATACTTTTATTTTTAAAAAGCACAACTTGAAAATAATCGATTAAACATCCAATCCACAGAGTTAAGAAAAAAACTAAAAAGTAGGAAGGAGAAATCAATCATGGAAAAAAATGAAACTATCAAATCAGATAAAAGAAAAAAATACTAATTATAAACATAATGTGCCCAACATGGAGATAAATAGTACGTGGATAAAAATCAGTAAGAAAAAAATAAATAGCAAAAATATTCACAAGCAAGTAATTTAGGCATGTAAAAAAGATTATTACTATATATGAAAATGATTTTAAACAATTAACTTATAACTACATAGTAATAAATATAGCAAGCTGTAAGGAATTAATGAAGTTGAGAAAATATAAATTATTAAAATTAATCTGAGAGAATGAGTACATAAATTGCCTTAGAAGAAATTGAAAAATACTAGAATTTGCAAATAATTATTGAGAAATTATACCAACTTCAAATGTTTTCATGAGTGATTTGTGACTGAATTTTAAAGAATAAATAATCTATATGTCAGTTAGATCATACATATTCCATAGCCTAGTGGAAAGGAGTTAATTAATTAATTTTAAGATGCTTTCATGGCCTTGATATAAAAAGCCTGTTTAGAAAAAAAAGGGGAGGGCATAACTGACAAGTACATTTATAACTATATGTTTATTGAGCATTCTAGTTTTATGCTAAGGACTTTACATGTATTATACCATTTAACATTCTCAACCATCTGAAAGAGTAGGTTATTTTATTATCTCCACATTACACAAAAAGTGCGAAGGCTGAGATGGTTTGGACCAGTTGCCTAAGGTTACAAGCTAAACTAAGAGGGCAATGGGATATGAATTCAGATTTTTCAAGGATTAAACTATGAACCCCTGCAGTCTTACTCAAAATATCATAAATATGATATTAGAAAAATATCATGAGTGTCAAAAACTGATAAAATCACCAAATGTGCTATTTTCTAAAAAAGCAAAACTAATCCGACATTCTGATATCTGTGTATATGATTTTTCACATCAATAGTTCAAAAGGGAGAAAAATATTAACTCTCAACGTATGCTAAGAAGGTTATCAGAAATTTTTGAAATGCTTTTCTAATTATACAAAAATGCTACTATTCTATAAAGCTATGACTAGTCAAATTTGAGCTCTAGATACTAGATTTTTTTTTAACCATGGGTTTTCTAGCACTTGGCAAAGAGCTTATTATTATTATTTGCTTACATCAGACAACATTTCCTATAATGATAAAACATAAGTGCAATTCTTATTAAAATTCATAGTCTTTATATTCCCATATTTGTTGTTTAATATCAAATACATCAAAGAAAATGAAAAGAGCTATAATAAGGGACAGGATTATCATTATTTACAGATAATACAGTTCTTATTGTAGCAAAGTAAATCATCTGAACAATTATTACACTGATTAAAAGAGTTCAATAAGATGATAGGTAAGAAAATAAATATTCAAAAATCAGGAGTTTCTTAATAAAAGTAATAAGCATATAGAAATATAATGAAAATTTTTCTTTCACAGTGAAAATAAAATCCAAATATTCAAAATAATAATCATATGCAAGTTCTAGAGAAAGAAAACTATGAAATTTTAATGAGAAAAAATATACATATATCCATACAAATGGTACTAATCAATGGATGAGATACTGATGCTGGTCACTACCAATGGGGAATCAATGTGTGAGAAATGAGTCATGAAACATTTTATATACATACAGTAGAACTCAACAGATATCACACACAAGTGGAAGAAATATATTACTACCTATACTGTCAAGACCATTAAAAAAATTCTTCCTCAAGTTGGAAAAATAAATGAGTATATTGAACATGACCTTTGCATTAGAAAATTCTCAGGCAGATATGTGAGGAAGAAAAGGAAACTTTTTGTTACACCGTTTGTATTTGTTGATGAGGTAAAAAGACACCAGTGATTTTCCTCTAATCTATTCATTAAAGCCTTTGCACACATTAATTCTCCCAGAGTAAAATAAGAATTCAAATGGCACTCTTCCATACAACACTGCCTCATTTAATACTTGAAACCTGTTCTTAGAAGATTTAGCTGCAGTTTGTTTTTCTTCAAATGTAATTTTGAAGTAAGTTTCTTAAAAAAAAAAAAAAAAGACAAATCATTACCAGGGGTGGGGGTGAGGGGGAATAAACCTTCATTTTGATTTTCTTTCTTGGTTTAGAACTTTTTTTTTAACATCTTTTTTTTTTTCCCTCTTAAACAAGACATAGTGCTAAATTCAGGTCATTCCCTATGTAAGGCTCTGTACTAGCAACAGGGTGATATTCTTAATCTTTTCTTCCGATTGCAAGAAAAAACATAGGAATTCACAAATACTCAATAATTTAATAAGCATTTCTTAAGCCAATGTATTTAGAAGAAAGGAATAATTTGTTGGATTATGTTATGAAGAAAAATAAGTGAAGCTTTGCAAAGGGATGAAAGAAGGCTGCTCAGGGGTGAGTTATTTATAGAGCATTATCAGGGAAGGATTCGGAGGCCACTGACAACTAAGCAGACAAGGAGGACTTGTGAGTATGAGCCATTCATTTCTCGGGAAAAATCATCATAGGCTGAGAGAAAAGCATTCACAGAGGCCCAGGGCAAGGTGCCTATCTGAGTCCCGGGACAGAAAGGCAGCATACCTGATAGGAGATAAGGTGAAGGCTAGACAGGGATCACTCATGGGGAACTTTGTGGGCCATTGAAAGACTTGTAGTTTTACTCAGAGAGACATGAGAAGTCATTGGATGGCTTTAAGCAAAAACAGTGATATTACCTCACTTTTTGTGAGGATCACCTGTTTTTGTGTTGTGACTTAACCTTAAAGGAACAAGGGTACAAGTAAAGAAGTTAGTTAGGAGGCTATTTTAAAGAATGTAGGCAAGATTTCATGATGGCCTGGGCAAGAATGTCAGTAGTGGAGGTCATTGGAACTGTTGGATTTTGAAGAACTCACAGTGTGACGTGCTCTTGCTCAAAACCTGAACTGGCTTCTCGTCATACCACAGTCGGCAAGTTCCTCCTGGGTTGGCGCTCCTTCTCCCACTGATTTCCTGTTACTTTTTTCATGAATGGCCTCTTGTACATCAAATCTATTCACAAACGTGATACCTCAAAGAAGTCTTCCCAGAATAGCCATCTTAAATATACCTGCATTATCTCACTCTCTTCTTACCCTTTTCCTTTTCACTCCGTAGCCTTTATTAACATCCATCTTTATAGTACTCATTCTCCCTCTCCACTTTTAAAACGTAAACATAAGAAATATATTTTGAAATGGAGAAAAATTCATACAAGCTTCACATGAAATTTGCTACTGATGTTAGTTATGTGACATTCCCAGGAAAAAAATATAAATCTTAGAGACAGTAAGTGAATTCTATAGTCATTTACAATTTGTGTTCTATATCTTGCTCATTATGCTGCTTTTCCACGGATTCGATAATTACATTTAATCATAAATATAAGAAAAATTACTAAACCTACATGTTGTATCTGCCCTCATATTTATGATTTCATCATGTCAAAAAAATAAATTTCTATTAAAAAACAGAGGTACGTAATTATGAGATCCATTACATCAGTGATGCAATACTGTAAATGTCTTTTCATCACTGAGTATGTTCCTGCATTCTTAAATTAATTTAAGAAGTTTACTGAAGACCTTGGGGCCCAGTTGGTTAGGAGTCTGCCTTCAGCTCAGGTCATGATCCTGGGTCCTGGAGCCCCCAGAGGACTTCCTGCTCAGTGGGAGTCTCCTTGTCTCTCTCCCTTGGCACTCCCCCACCCCCAAGGGGACTCTCTCCCACTCTCTCTCTGTCTTTCAAATAAATAAATAAACTCTTAGGGGAAAAAAAAGTTTACTGAAGACCTTATATGTACAAAGTGACAGAATTCAATTAGATATTACTCTTGCCCTCAGAAAGCTTTTAGTCTAATAGAGGGTAACATATTGCTATCAATTTCAGAATCAAGGCCTTAATAATATTGAGACTTTTCATCTATAACCATAATGTTTCTTCATTCATTTAATGTTCTTTAATTATTTAAATCAGTGTTTTAGCATACAGATCTTGCACATGGATTTTAGATCTATTTCTAAGTGTTTCACAGTTTTGGTATTATTTTAAATGGTACTTTTTCCAATTTTCCTTGAATTGTCGATTTTTTGCTGTTCATATATTGTAATGCAATTGACTTTTGTATATTGTCATTGTATCCTATGACCTGGCTTAACTCACTTATTAATTACATTAAATTTTTTGTAGATTCTCTGGAATTTTCTAGAGAGACGATCCTATCAATCTAAAAATTAAGACGGTTTTATTTCTTGCTTTCCAATAGATATGAATTACATTTGTTTTTCTTGTCAATTGCATTTTTAGAATCCCCAGTATAATGTTGAATAGGAGTGGTAGGAAAAGATATCCTTTCTTTATTCCGTGTCTTTGGGGAAAAAAAAAAAACAGTATTTGAACCATCAAAAATAATGTTAACTCTAATTGTTTTGTAGATGTACTTTGTATAGATAAGGATTTTCCCTTATATGCTATGGATATTGTGACTTATAATTAATTGGTTTATGGATATTGAACCAGCCTTGGATTTTCAGGATGAACCCCACTTATCATGAAGTATTTTTTTTTCCTTTTATATATTATTGGATTCATTTACTAGTATATTATCAACGGTCTTTGTATGTATGTTCTTAAGAAATATTGGTCTGTAATTCCTTCTTGTCTTTTCCTTGGTTTTAATAGCAAAATGATGCTGACCTCATAAAATAAATAGTAAATATTAACTTGTTTTCTATTTTTTGAGAGATTGGAATTATTTCTTCCTTAAATGTTTGGTGGAAATTAATAGTCAAGGAATGTTGTCCTGATGTTTTCTTTGTTGGAAGCCTTTCCCCTACAAATTCAGATCCATAAATAACAGAACAGTTCAGGTTATATATTTCTTCTAAAGTTAAGTTTTGATTGAGACTTTTATCCATTTCCTTAAAATTCTTGAATTTATAAGCTTAAAGTTGCTCATAATATTCCCTTATTATCCTTTTATTGTCTGTTAGATCTGTAAGGATGTCCCAATTAAATTGCCAGTACAGGTAATTTTGACACATTTTCTCTGTCACTTGTTCTCTGTCAGTCTCTGTGCTTAGTCAATGTTAACTAGAAGTTTATCAATTTTATTGAATGCTTCAAAGAATCAGCTTTTGATTTTATATTCTCTGTTGAATTTTTGTTTTTAAATGTAATGATATATAATCCTATCTTAATTATTTCCTTTCTTTTGCTTGCTTTGTATTTAATATTTGCTTTTAATTTCTTAAGGTAGAATGTTAGAATTATAATTTGAAATCTTCCTTGCATAATTCATAGTATGATTTTTATTTTTATTTATACTAATTATATAATCATATTTCATTATGATTATCATTATATAATCATATTTGAATCATAATTATATAATAATTATATTTTACAATATTTATATGTATCATAGTTGTAATATTTAATTGATTTTCCTTCAAAGCACTGCTTTAGCTGCCTCCCTTAAATTTTGAAATGCATTTTTTAATGCATTTTAATTTCATTCAATTAAAAATGTTTCTACTTTCCCCAATGACTTGCTCTCTGACTAACTTTTTTTTTTTTTTTACTAAATAAATATGTTGTTGCTTAATTTCCAAATAATTCAGGGTTTTCCCAATATCTTTCCCTTAATGATTTCTACTTAAGCTCCCCCCCTTTTTTTAAAACGTCTTTTTAAAAAAAAATATTTTATTTATTTATTTAACAGACAGAGATCACAAGTAGGCAGAAAGGCAGGCAGAGAGAGGAAGGGAAGCAGGCTCCCTGCTGAGCAGAGAGCCTGATGCGGGGATTGATCCCAGGACCCGGGATCATGACCTGAGCCGAAGGCAGAGGCTTTGACCCACTGAGCCACCCCGGTGGCCCATTTTTTTTAAACTTTTTTTTTTTTTTTTTTTTTTTAGTATTTTACCTCCCCATCCCCCTTTTTTTTTGAGAGGGAGAAGAAGAGAGAGGGAAGGAGCAGAGGGAGAGAATCTTAAGCAGGTTCCACAACCAGCACAGAGCCAAGGTGAGACTCGATCATGACCTGAGCTAAAATCAAGAGTCAGATGCTTAACTCACTAAACCACCCAGGCAACCCAGTACTTTAACTCCTCTTTCATTAAAAAATAGATTCTATATGACTTCCATATATGATTTCATATCAATATATGATTTTTTAGAAGTTTATTTTATTGCTTAACATGCAGTTTATTTTATTGCTTAATATACAATTAAGCAATTTGGTGAATATTTCACATGCTCCTTAAAAGAACATGTATCCAGCTATTTCTCTATAATCATCAATTAGGCCAATTTGATTTATATTGGGTTTTTCGGGGGGGTATCTTTATGTCTTTTCTGATTTTCTGTGTACCTTTACTATTTATTATTGAGAGAAAAGTATTGATATCTCCAATCATAATTTTGGAATTCTCTGTAGATTTTGCCCTTCATTTCTATCAATTTTTGCTTTTATGTTTTGATGTTTTGTCAAGCAATGCATTCACTTTTAGGATTGTTATGCCTTCTTTGTGATTTCACCTCTTTGGTCTTCATAGAATATCCCTTTTATCCCAGATAAGTCGTCTTATTTTGAAGTACACATCATCTATTCTTAGTCACTACAAGGTTTTTCTTAAAATAAATGTTTATATAATTAATCATTTTTGTCCTTTTATTTTTAACCTCTCTGTATTTCTGTATTTAAAATATATTTCTTTTTTTTCAAAGATTTTATTTATTTATTCGACAGAGAGAGAGAGAGATCACAAGTAGGCAGAGAGGCAGGCAGAGAGAGGGGGGAAAAGCAGGCTCCCAGCTGTGCAGAGAGGCCGATGGGGGCTCCAACCCAGAACCCTGAGATAATGACCTGAGCTGAAGGCAGAAGCTTAACCCACTGAGCCACCCAGAAACCCCTAAAATATACTTCTTGAACACAGCATATTTTTATATCTTGCTCTACTCTTTATCTAAAAATCTAACAATCTATTTCTTGTAAAATCTTTGTTTAGATAATTTGCATCTAATTTACTATAATGGTTGGATTTAAAAATCTATCAACTTCCTAGGTTGTTTTTTTTTTTTCTGTTTAGTTATTTTCTTTCTTTTTAGACCAGTTTTAATGTACTTGAGTATTTTTTACAATTCTTTATAAAGTGTAATACATTCTTAGTATATTTACAATAGACCACCTCTTTTCTTTTAGATAAATAAGCAAATAAGGTAAAATACCTTAATTCTCCTAATTTCAGGAAATCGTGTCTTTGTGTGGATCCATGTTTCTGTATGGCATTGTAGTCCTTATGTCTAAAAAGCTTCCTTTATAATTTTTTATAATGCAATATACATTTCCTCACTTGGGGAAATCAGCAATATGAAGAAATTTACATTATTAAGGGGATCTGTACCAGGAAGAGAGCTACTACCAGAGATAAGTTTTACCTAAAAAATTATGTGCATAACAGACAACTCTGGTTTACCAAACATTTCCTTGTTTCACCTTCCAGTAAATTTAGTACCACAACCACAGAAGGCCCAACCCCCTATCTCTTCCTTGGTTCAGAATGGTATATAGATCTGAAAGAGTGTGGGTGCCTTTTGAGTCTCATATTTTTGTGGAGCTCCCATATGTACATAATTAAAATAGGTTGTTTTCTCCTGAGAATCTGTCTTTTGTCAATTTAATTCTTAGACCAGCCACAAATCCTCATTCATCCTTCTCTCCTATAACCATGTGCTTAAAGTATGGACTGTTTTCTGGGGGATTTTTCTCAGTATCACTTCTCTCCCCTCAGTAGGAACTCTGGGACCTGCTCCCCGTAATTGCATCTCGGAGAGGGTCTGTCTCCAGGGTCTTGCCCCTCTATGAGAAGACAGACTTCGCTTGTAACCCAGTGCTATGGAACCTCCTGCAGGCAAGGGGCAGGAGGTCTCTGCTGGCCTGATTCAGTACCTGTTTTAGGCAGATCTGTGCCACAGTGGCACAGTGACAGAAGACCCCTGATAGCTTCTACTCAGGAAAGTTTCATTCTGCTTTTTCAAGAAAAATTGATTTTTTTTTTTTATTTTACCTTTCCCCAGCCACTGCATGTCTTCCACTCTGTGGTGGTGCTGACCAGCTTTGCTGCTAGATCCTCACCAGCATAATGTCTTTGTTCTTTAGAGGAAAGAGGACTGAGAGGGACTTAGTGCTTTTCCCTGCAGGATCAGCCTTTCCTCTCCTACAGACTTGAAATCCTTTCTCCTTTTTTTTTTTTTTTTTTTTAAAGATTTTATTTATTTATTTGACAGAGAGAGAGCACGAGCATAAGAAGGGGGAGCAGAAAGCAGAGGGAGAGAAAGAAGCATACTCGCTGCTGAGCCTGGAGCCTGATGTGGGGTTCTGGGTTCAATCCCAGGACTCTGGGACCATGACCTGAGCTGAAGGCCCATACTTAAGGACTTAGCCACCCAGGTGCCCCACACATGAAATTCTTAAGGTAGTTTTTCCAGCCTCCTGCCCTGCCCTAATCTTTCTCCTGTGCACCCTGGAAGGTCATTAGAGAAGAGCCCACCCATAGATGTGAACTCTGCTTGTGTCTGCAGCTCCCAGGGATTCTGTAACTTCTAATCTCATGCTCTCCCACATTCATCCTTTGTCCGTTCATTAGAAATTTTAGGTGAATTCTTCTTCCTATTTAAAACAAAGCCTCATCTAATTCTTGCTCCGGTAGGTAGCCACTGTTCTTGTCCCACCTCTTAAGGTATCTCCCTTTTGTGAGATTTCAGACTATGTTGTTGCCTTGAGACCTCAGCTTTCTAGTAGGTTCAACAAAAGTTGTGATTTTTGAAGATTAACTGCCTCTTTCTTTTCATTGAGTGAGAACTACACTCTGGTTTTTTCTACCTGAGACAGAAACCAGAACTAGTTTGTTGTTAGCCATGACATACTTTTTACATTAACCAATTCATTTGTTGACTTCTTTCTTTTTTATTGTTTTTTGGATCTTGTTTTTTCCTCTTAGTTTTAATTTCCTTCTGTCTGAAGTATATCTTAGTATTTTAATTTTGTATCAATTATATGTCACTGATAAAATCTCTCAGTATTCATTTGCATGACATTGTCAGTTGACAGTTTAGGTATAGAGATCTAAGTTGAGAGCTGTTCTCACTGGTCATTTTAATGATACTCTTTCACTGACCCTTGATGGTTGTGGCTGCAAGAGGGCATTCATCATGATCCAACTTATTATTTGCTTTTAAGTAGTTTATCTTTTCTTCCTATTTTAAAAGTTTTTTAAAATCTATTGCAAAAACCTAGGGTTTTTTGGTTTGTTTGTTTGCTCGTGGGTTATATTTAACTTGTGCATCTCAGAGCTCAGTGAGCTTTCAGAACCTGAGAATTCATCTTATTTGCTTGTTTGTTTGCTTATTTGTTTGCTTGTTAGTTTCTATATTGGAAAATTCTCAGCCACTATTTTTTTCAATGTGTCTTCCTCCCAATTTCCCATTGTCTCTTTTTATGTCTGAAGACATATATGGTGGATTTTCTCATTCAACTTTTCATGATCTTAATCTGTCATGTTTTCTAGCGTTTTTGTCTGAATTCTATTTTGTGTCCTCAAATCTGTTACCCAATTCACTTGTTTTCTCTGAATCCAGATCTATCTTAATCTATCAGTTGGATGTATTTTAATCCCTCTATGGGGTTCTTCACTTCACTTCACTTCACTATTTCTTCTATTCTAACATGTTTTTTTTCATATTTAACACCTCTGAGATTGTGATATATTTCCTACCTAATTACATATTAAAATTATTATCACCAAATATGTGTTGTTATTAAGTGGTCATTGTCTATGTATTGTACATATATAATTAAAAACATTCGTCTCAAAACTTACAGAATGTTTGTTAGTCCACTTATTTAAAAAAAAATCTTCATGTAGATTTTGGATTTAAAAATGGAAATATATTGCTCTTAGCTAATGTCAAATAACTGGCCATACCTCAAATCTACCTCTTATCTTTCTCATAGGTATATATGTTACCTTTAAATGGTACTTCAGCTGGCCAAACAGATCATATTTTACTTTTTAAAAAACTCAGGTTTCTAATATAAACAAAAATGAAATGATGATATAATTTTCTGTAATTTATCATTTAGTTAAACTAATAAAATTCAACCAGTATTTATTGAGAAGCTGCTATGTGCATGTCACTAGGTATATGTGATACTGGTTAAGAAAAAAGCATTTGATTCAGACACACTTGTATTCAAATTTGGGCTATACATTTAACAGCTGTGGGACAAGAAGTAAGTCACTAAATCTCTCTGTGTCAAAGAATGCCAGCTGATTATCACATCTATTTTTCCAGCCTTTCCTAATGATGCGAATCTGATTTTGAGATCAACACATTGCTACTTAGATTAAAGTCTATGTTATCCAGCCTACATTATAGTTATATAAGGTCATATGGATAGGTTCTGGCCTGTATAATTTAAGGAGAGATGTTGTGTGGTACTTACTGGAAAGCTCCTTAGTAAGATGGAGTGAATCTCTTTTTCCTTCACTTTTCCTGCTGGTTGAAATATCAGTGTAATAATGGCTGGAACTCTACCTGGTATCTTTGATCATATGGTAATCTGCTGAGTAAGGCAAGAGAAAAAGAGAATTCCTACTTCCTGATGACACTTTGGAATCACCGTGGCCGCTTGGGTCTTTTTTTATCCGAGAAATAATTTTGTTAAGGCACTGATATGTTTTCTTTTTTTTTCCTATTATATGCTGTTGAGCTCATCTTAGCTGAATCATCTAACTTTTCATCTTTTCATGTGTAACATTTGGATAATTATAATAACTATTTCATTAGGTTGTTTGTTGTAAAGAATACATAAGATAATGTATTAAATTGTGAAACCCAGTTCATGGCAAATAGAAATTGTTTTAAAAATGTTAGCTATTTTTATGGGTTGTAAAACAATTGGTAAGGTGGTTTCTTCCTTTGAGAACCTCACACATCATGAAGCCCATTTCTTCTCCTTTTAATCTTCTACAATCTATGCAGCCAATAATAAAGTGATTTGCAAATAATTTAAATATACAACATTTATCAAACTGGCTAAAGAATATGTGCTAGTCCTTTTCAAAGCATTTTACTAAATACATTATTTGGTTCAAAAGAAAATCATATTTCTTGTATATGATGCATGTCATTTATGATTATAGTACAAAATCAATCCTTCCATGTATAAATAAAATCCACTGACTATTTGCAGAAGGAAGTAAGAGAATTTTATTTGAATTTTTTTTTAAAGATTTTATTTATTTATTTGACAGAGAGAGAGATCACAAGTAGGCAGAGAGGCAGGCAGAGAGAGAGGGAAGCAGGCTCCCCGCTGAGCAGAGAGCCTGATGTGGGGCTTGATCCCAGGACCCTGAGATCATGACCCAAGCTGAAAGGAGAGGCTTAACCCACTGAGCCACCAAGGCACCCCTTGACTTGTTTTTTTTTTAAGTGTGTGTACTGTACAGTGATTTAGGCAAAGATTTTAATATTATATATGTCCAAAGTTTTGAAATAAAGCGTGGTTCTTTAATACCTCTTACAAAATTGTTCCATTTACAGTGGATCTGTCATTAATTTTGTACAAAATATTCCTGGAAGATCAACTATTCTTTACATTGAGTTAAAAATGTATAAACACGGGGAATTTTATTTTAGCCTACTGGAAGACAATTAATGAAATTTTACATCCCTTCTCGTTTACCTGGATCCAAACTTACTGAGAACCCTGGAATTACATTGAGATCACATATTCTTTGGACCAAGAGGAGATATTTGGATGTCAAGCATGAGTTGCATTGACTATGCCCCTTGTATTAGAAGGCAGGGTAAACAGTAAAGAGAATCCAGAAATCTTTTCTTTGAATCCATATCACAGATAAGGTGTCTTCTGAATTAGTCTGATTCTCAGTGGGTGTTGAATCACAGAAGCTTCCGAAGCAGACACATAAAGAGACCTAATTTTGTTGAGGACAGAGTACACATGTTGTGTTATGGAGGCTATCTTATCACAGCCCTTGCATATGTACAGGGCAATTCTGCAATGCCTTTGATAAGTACTATTTCTTATTTTACTGAAAAATAGTAAGTAGTAACATAAAGCCCATATAATTTGCTGGCTTATAAGTTAAGGCTTCAGATAAACCATTCTTTCTTTTGTCTTGTTCCCCATACTTGCAGGGCAATCCCAATGTCAAACTATTGTCCATTGAGAGACTATTTCATAATCTGGCCCCCCCAAATAATAACCGTCGAACATGTTATATTTTTTTCTGCACCTTAGATGTGATCTTTAACCTATTTTTTTCTCTTTATCGCATGATTCATGAGTGAGGTATATAAAAATCTTAAGAAGCATGTTTTGGTCAATGTGACGTATATTTTTAAGACCAAAAAAAAAAAAAATTGAAAATAATGTTTTACTAACTCAGAAAATGAAAGTGTTAATTTCCTGTGTTGGAACAGCACTTACCTTAATACTGATGTAAAGGCAGATACCATATTTATCTTAAACTACCCCAGAGCAAAGAACCTGTGAAGAAGACAGTTACCTTCGGAACCATATTTATCATGTAAATAGCTCAGGAAAGGATACTGCCAGTTACATCTTTAAAATACAAAAATGCATGCATTTCACTATTTTGTAAATGCCAGAGAGAGGCAGCATCCGTTAGAGTTAACGGTGCGGCACTTTTGTGTTCAGTAGCATGAATCATTAATCATGAGACAGGCCATATTCTTGTACTGCTTCTGCTTTCATTACTTGGCCTAATTAAACAGTTCTCTGAACTGGAATCTCAGATTCCTCTGTTACAGATTATCATTAATTATGGTGAAAGTGCTCAGAGATGTTGGACTCAATTATATTCTACTCAACTCTGGCATCGTGTGATTCATTGCACAGCCTGCTCTGCAGATGTACTTTTCTTATCTCGCACTCCCACTTTTGTAAATTGGGCTCTGGCAGCCAACAAACTAAGAGTTATGTGCTGCGTTTTCATTAAAAACATGTTGGAGAAGCAGAGACCAATTAAGGATTCCGTATTTTATAAGGAGTGATGAGATGAACGGTGGATTCTGGGAAAATTAGCTCAGTGAAGAAGCAATCTCAATCCCATTGTATTGCTAAATTTGCTTACCTATTTTCTGTTTGGGATTCAACTGGTTATGTCACTGGCTTGAAACTTTTTTTTCTCCAATAATTCAAAATACATCAATTTAATGTTAGTCGAGAGGAAGAAACTCAAAATTTTGTTTGGTGCTGTGTGAGCTACTGGAAAACATGCCCAGTGACCTATGCCAAGCATGTTATACCTCCAAAAATACTAATTTCATCAATTTTGACAGTGATATTTCATGCTATCCAATGAAACTTGTTCTATGGCACTCAGTCTAGGCAGGCTGGTGTGATATGTGGCATAGACAGAGCCAGAATATCAGGATTTGCAAGCTTTTGGTAATATTTGAGGTGTGTGTTTGGAGGAAGAGGAGTGTATGATTTGACATATGGCACATGCAAATCAAATTATCCAAAACTATTTCTGTTGCATTTAGAATTTATTTGAGGAGTCTCTCTTTTTTTTTTTCTTCCTTCCTTTCCTCCTTTCCTCTTAGGAAAATGAAAAGATTTTCCTCTTATTTTGAATTTTATGGAAATTGTGTGCATTTAAAAAATGTGTTTTCATAATTAAAAAAAAGCAAAGCTTATAATAGCATGATTTCTCTAGTTTTCTCATTGGCTACAAAACTACACACAAAAGCCAAATGTTTAAAATCAATGGCATTAAAACATTTCATGGATAGACAATGTGTTTGTCTAATTTGAATTTGAAAACTACAAAAAAAAAAGATAAGTTTTATTTGTAAGTTATCCATTAAGAAGTTAGATGGGTTTTGATAGCTCACGGATCATAAGTTGAGATTTATAGAAATTAAACTACAGTGAAAAAGTAAGCAAACACATTTGGGAAGAGTCTGAGAAGGATATCCAGTTTTCCTTTCCTACCATGAATTTTAAATTATAATAGAAATGATCTGCTTTTAAAACAGCTGTTCTTGAAGTGAAATCCAGTGCCTTTCAATCTACTTCTGCTGTCTTTTTTTTTTTTTTTTTTAAACACAGCAAATTACCAAGGTTTTTACCTGGAAATATTTATTTAAATAAAAATGAGTATTGGCACTGATTTGGATAATATGGAAAGTTTGTTATTATTGATAAAAAGAAGAATTAATTATATAGTTAAATAGGAGGATTTTTTTAAAAACTATCATGGCAAGAGATGATTTCACAATATCAACTATGGAGGAAAGACAGCTTTCAGAGCTCTTCTTACAAACCAATCATTTATTTAATTGCAGCAGCAAATGAACTAAAGCCAATTCTTCCTACTTGGTAAACATATTATTCTTACTAATATGTGAGAAAAATCTATAAACATGATTTGTCCAAAGTAAATATGAAGTGAAGGATGCTCTGTTCCTCTATCTGATTCCATTCGAAAAGTGTGGTACTAAATCAAATAGTTAAAATTGCTGTTTTCCCCCTTTGTTTCTCATGTGAGAGATTAACAAAAATAACACACAGGTAACTCTTATCACAAAGCATATTCTCAAGGGTGAAAGATGGACAGCAGTGTCCTGGTTCAAGTTAACTGACCTAGTCACATGTCTTATCATTATTGCCAGTTTTCTGTTTTTACAAATATCACCTTTTTCTATTCAACATTAAAAATTATTCTCCTTTCATCTTAAAACCACTGTCTTATATTTTAGAATATGCACTGGATCTATTCACCCACAAGAGCAGCTCCAAAAATAAAGGAAGGGTATATCCTTTCTCCAATTTTCATTTTTTCTGAAAGTTTCTATTTTGATATTTTCTAAATGAGATTTAATTTTTATGATTTCCATTGACTATATGTTCATTTCTCCTGAATGCAGGTCAGGAAGAAAATAGAATTAAAACAATGTGGGGGAAAAAAAAAGTTCTAGATGTAAGCCTTTTGGCTTAACAGTTTGTAGGTTTTCATATCCTGCAGTAGTTTCAGGTTTTAATATATATGAAAATCAGTGGTCTTGTATCTATGCATATGTGTCATCTATAATATAATTTTGACAGATGGTGAGCTGGATAAATCTAGTCCCTGACTATCGAAAACCTTGGCTTGACTTGCACTCTACCAAAACTTGTTTAAAAAGGCATTCACATGTATTTATTTTTTAAATAAAGATGCATTTTTTTGGCCTGCCCTTATTTCTCATTGAGATGCTGGCGTCCCCATCTTTGACGGTCCCATATACACATTTTACCTGAGCTGTTATGATTTTTTTTATAGGATTATTCTATGCATAATGCTGATGACAATACTATTCTACATCTCCTCCTTATTAAAAATAAATATGTTACCTTGCCCCTGTTTGCACCATCTAAAATTCTGACAACAATATCTTAGTTAGAAAAATACAAACCGAGAAACCAGGAAGCAGTTTCTCCCACTAGCAGCTCCAGACAGACTGCTCATTGAAAATGTAATACACTGCTGCCGTGTCACAGGTCAGCTGGCAAATGGCAATCTGAATTTTAAAAGGAATATGAATAAAATTCTGTTTTATTTTGAAAATGAACTTTCTGCCCTCCATCATGAATCCAATATATGTCTTAATCTTCTATGCTCTTGAAGCCTGCGGCTCCTGGCTGAGTCCTTTGACTTCTGAACCTAATAAGGAAATAGGTTGTTTTCTCATCCTCGTCTCATTTTTAGAAGGGCTGAAACAAACAGTCCCCTATTTCAAATGTAATTGACAAAGCATAAAAACATGTATGTTATATAATTTTAGGTTTACAACCAAGCTCGGCACTGGGATGTTTTATTTTTAAATTTGATTAAGATGTTATACCTTTGGAAATGTGCTGTCAAGATTCAAAATCAAAATTTCCAAGTGTACGATTACATGTTTACCTTAGAACGGTACATGTGAGGCTGATAAAGGATAGAATAGATAATGGTACACTTCAATTGGGAACATTTTCATTTAACCTGAACATGATTTGTAGCCATAGAGAGAGATGTGTAGGCAGAACTTTAAAAATATATTTATGGCTGTTGTTGCTGTTTAAAAATCAATGAGGTGTATGCTATGTCTGTAGCTACATTTGTTTTTTGTTTTTGTTTTTTTTTCCTAAATTGAAGTTACTTCATCATTATGCTCCTATCTTTCTAAATTGAATGTTTCCACATTCATTTAAATTCATGACTTCTAATTAGAAAATAAAATGCTCTTCTTTTCAGAAAAAAATAATATTTTGTGTTTTGAGTGTGTTTGTTCTCTGTTTTGAGTGTGTTTGTTCTCTTATTTAAAAATCTTAAGAGTGATATATTGCTAGGCCTTAATTACTCTTGTTATTTTTTTAATAAAATAATTATGGGAACTACTTTTTTAAAAATGGTAGAATTGTGAAAACACTGAAAATGAGTGGAGTTGGCATGCTATGCTGCTATCGTATCTCATAATTGTGTTTGTGTAGCATCATCACAATCTAACTAATCATTCTAAGGAAATAAATGCTGATATTTCATTGAGTGTGTGTGCAGGTTGAGTGAGAGAGAGAGGCACATACGCACACTTGAGCAGAGTTATCTTAATAGTTGGATTATTTTTAAACCCAAAATTTGTCCCTTACTGTTTTTCAGAATATAGCTATATTTTAAATTTCTTTGGGTATGTTATGGTCATTCTAAGCTTATAGCAATTAACATATTGACAGTGACACACTGATTATTAAATATTATAAAGACAAAGAACCTTTTAAACTTGAAACAACTATAGTAAGTCCCCACTCCTTTTCCTGATATTCCAATAATACAAAGTTTCAAATAAAACATAAACCAAGATAGACTCAATAGAATTACTTACAATTCAACAAATAATTATTGAATATCCAATACAATCTAAAAATTGAATTAATATAAGTATACAAAAATGAATATAGCATGCTCTAGAAAGAAAAAGATGGATCTTTTATTTGGGACAACCAGATAAATAATATGGTAATTGCTATCAAGAGAGATAAGTAAAATAAAAGAGGTAGGTAAAGTTGAGTTAGAACACAGAACAGGGCAGATAACCTGGCATAGAGAGAGAGGAGCCTAAGGAATGTGTTGTGGGAAAAGTGATGCCTAAGGGTATTCTTAAGGGAAGATATGGAATAGGTTACATGAACTGAAGATTAGATTATTTTCCAATAAGGTGAGTTGATACACGAGCATGAAATTTTTAAAACGTGTAAGGGAAGGAATTTATAGGTATGATGGGTAATTGAAAATATAAACTATAAATTCCACATTGTGCATTATTCCTTAACATCCCTTTTACTGTTTCCCCATTGTATGTCAGCCATTTAGTTTGGAAGAAATAAGTTCCATATCCAGGGATACATGTTGCATAGAATAAGCCAATCAAGATAGTTGCATTTCTATAGACAGTTATTTTTTCAGAAACTTAGGTTTATATGAATCATCTTATAATGATGCATTTATAGACATTTTATTTTAAGTATGAATATAAGAATTGGTTGACACAATTATACTAGAGGATAGTGGTTTTATTTCATGGCCATGAGAATAATGAACTCTTTCTTCCATCAGTATGAAGGCAGTAAGGATGTTAGAATTGAAGACAGCATGTCCACATTCCAGATAAGAAGGGCAAAAAGCAAAGCGGTACACATGCCAGCCAAATCAGCCCCCAATAACCAGAAACCATACCCACTGAGTTGCGTTTCTATCTCAGTGGCCAGAACTGTGTCCAATGTCTGCGTCTAGCTGCAAAGTAAGTAGGAAATGTACTTTTATCTGGTACACATGTACTCCAAAATAAATTGAAATTTGGTTAGTAGAGTAGAGGAGAATGGATATTTTGTAGCATACTGTGTCTAATATACAGTCACTGACTTCAAAGTATTTATAGTCTACTATGGGAGATAGACATATAAAATACAGTATACTTAAAATTCTACTTTAATAAATATGTCAACAGCATATAAGGATAGAATTGTCCTTACATGATCGGTTTTTCCTTGTAAGAAATTAATACTTCACATTTTCTTATATAGAAATTCAAGGCAGTTTTTACTTCCAATACCCCACAAACTCTAACATTATAGAAAAATAAATAAGTAAATAAATTAATTTCTGAACACCAAGAAGCAACATTATGTCTGGAATGATTCTCTGATGCTTTGTTTGAGAAGAATGAGCAAAAGCAAAAGCAAAGTAGAAAGCCAAGGCCATAGTCATGATTTGAGGCTTTTCTTAGAAGCACTTTTAGCTACTGCTCTGCGAAAATGGTGAAGCATAGTGCCTGATGGTCTTGGGGGCTAAACACTTCAGGAATTAAAATGTACTGTATTAAAAATAAGTCTGTAGCCACCTATAGGAAACAAGGACAACTGTCTCAGCCACCTGGAGAGGGCACTATGGCCCCCATTACTATAGAGGATCCCAATACAACATCTTCTGTAGAGTTTATACAGTTATCATCAAACGTGGAATTTTTACGTGACAGAAACATCACCAAACATCTGATGTTGTATAATCCCTGGTATTAAGTGAAATTAGGTAGCCAAGGAAACACAAATGATTGAGAAATCTGAAAAAAAAATATTGTGAGTTTAGTTAATAGTTAAAAGGCATATAATCAAATAAGACCAGGTGGTTATAAGACAATGAGAGATTTTGTAAGTGAAACAATATTTCTATCGAAATAAAAATTTTGCATGATGTTAACTCTAGATAACGGAGTGGATATAGGTAAGGGGACAAGAAAATCTGCTTGAGCAACATAAAAAAAAGATGGAAGGAGATGTAAAATATGAAAAATATGAAATTTAAACTGAGAAATGTAGAGGATATATTCAGAAGTTACAATACACATCTAAGAGTAGGTCCAAAATAAGACAACAGAATTAGTAAAATGAGAGGGGTGGAGAGAAGAAGATTGGTTGGGACTTCTTCCCACAAGACTAACACAATTAAATATTTCATTAAGAAACATCGTATCTTTTCTTTTTTTTAAGCCACAATGTTTTTATAGTTCATACTCAGCTTAACAGAACGAGAATAAATTTGGCCTCAGAATTCTCAGCAAAAAAGGAAATTACTTTAAATCTACAGTACTTTTTCTAGCCCTATAACCATATAAAAACTAAGACAAAATAGAGAGGTTTTTAGTCATACAACTAAGGGAGTTAACCTGTTACAGATGTTAGTAGAAAATGTATTTCAGGAACTAGAAAAGAAAAGAAAGAAGAAAAAAAGAAGAAAAAAGGATCCAGGTTGAAAAAGGCATGTTACAAGAAGCACCAATGAGCAACCTCAATTAAACACAAGGTTAAATATAAATAAATATTTACAGTATTAAGAATTTTTTAAATAAAAGTCTAAAATCATTATTCTAGACTATAGCAATATGGGTATTGATCAGGGATGTATAAGGATCAAAGTTAAGCAAAACAAAATTGTATTAAGATTTTTATCTTTAGTGTAGTGTGTGGGATGGTAGAAAATATTTTCACAGGTAAAAGGATATTAAGACATTTTTGACACTAAATATGAAATATTTGAAACTAAATGTCAAAATAATATGAAAATGGACATTTTCAAAATTAATAACACTTGTTCTTTAAAGAACAATGTTGTGAAAATCAAAAGGAGGTTGACAGAAAATAACTGCAATGGAAGTGCTAAAGAATTACTTAGAATATGTAAAAAAAAAAACCTTTACAACTCAACAATACAAATACAAACTAATCAGTTGAAGACGTTAGACACTTAATAGACATGTCATGCAAACATGCATAAAAATCAAAAAGCCCAAAAATCAAATGAAATGATTCTTGACATTAATATTCTCCAGAAAAATTCAAATTGAAAATATGATGAGATGCTACTATACATCTATTATAGAAGGTCTGGGCTAAAATTTAGAAGGCTGAAATACAAAGTGTTGACAAAGATATGAAATTGATACATTGCTTGTTGGAATGTAAAATAGTACAGTTTGGAAACTACTTGGCTAAAATTAAAAGTAAAAACAAAGTCAAGAGTTAGAAGGAACTAAAGGAGGGTGCCTGAGTGGCTCAGTTGGTTAAGCAATTGCCTTTGGCTCATGTCATGATCCTGGAGTCCTGGGATCAAGTCCCACATGGGGCTCCCAGCTCAGCGGGTGGCCTGTTTCTCCCTCTGACCTCTCCCCTCTCATGCTCTGATTCTTTATCTCAAATAAATACATAAGATCTTTAAAAAATAGGAACTAAAACAGGCAGAAGTTTTATAAATTTTCATGGGAATGTAAATGGCATAACTACTTGGAAAAACTGTTTTAGCAAGTTTTTTCATACATTTAAATACACACAAGTCTGATCAAGCAATTGCATTACTAAGTATGTATTTAATAGAACAAAAATATATTATTAACAACCCTGCAGATATTAAAATAATAAAGGAATACTATGAACAACTCTATGGACATAAGCTCAAACTTAGATAAAATAGAACAATTCCTTGAAAAGCCCAAACTACGAAACTCATCCAAGATGAAATAGATACCCTAAATAGTCCTATACTATTAAAGAAATTGAATTAAATTTAGTTAAAAGAACATTCCAGTAAAGAAATCTTCAGGCCCACATGTTTTACTGATGAATTCCAACAAACATTTAAAGAACAAATAGAAAACAATTTTGCACAATATCTTCCAGAATATAAAAGAGGAGAGAATAATTATCATCCAACTTTATGAAGCCAGAAGTACCCTGGATTAAAAATCAGATGAACACAATACAAAGAAAACTATATACCAATATTCCCATAAAGATAGACATAAAATTCCTCAACAGAGTATTACCAGATCAAATCTAACAACTAAAAAGCAACACATCATGACTTAGTAGAGCTTATCCCAGGAATGCAATATTCAATATTTATAAATTGATCAATTTAGTTGATTATAATCCTCATGATTATATCAATTGGTGCAGAAAAAGCATTGGACAAAATTCAAAACCAATTTATGATAAAAACCTTAGTAAACAAGAACTAGAAGGAAACTTCCTCAATATGATAAAAAAAATCTAGAGGAAAAAACCCTACAGCTGATATCATAATTAACAATGAAAGACTAAATGATTTATTCTCAAGATAAAAGATAGGGCAAGGATGTCCACTCTCATAGTTTCTATCCAATATCTTATTAGATCTAGTCAACTTAATATGGCAAAGAAAAGAAATAAAGTACATACAAATTGGAAAGGAAGAAATAAAACTCCCCCATTTGTATGGACATGATTGTCTACATGTCAAATCTCAAGGAATCTACAAGAAAAATTGTAGAACTAATGAAAGAGTTCATCAAAGTCACAAGATACTTGGTCAATGACAGAAAAAGCAGTTGTATTTCTATATAGTAATAATGAAAACTGGAAACTTTTAAAAAAATAACATTTACTGGAGCTCTAAAATCATGAAAAACATACTACAGATCTAACAAAACACTTACAGGAACTGTATGCTAAATCTACAGAACACTCATAAAATAAACCAAAGAAGATCTAAGTAAATGGAGAGACATAATGTGTTCATGAATTTTAAAACTAAACTAAGCAAAAGCCCAATGATCTGAATATTCACATAAAAGTTTAACACAATCCTTATAAAAATCCTAGCAAGATAGTTTGTAGTAAATAAGATTACTCTAAAATCTATATGGCCATTGTCTTCAGAATTTCATGCTTATGTGGATTCCCTGTATGTATACCTATTAAATTTGACTATTCTTGTTAAAAAATGAATAGTATATAAAATTTATATGACAAAATAATTAAAATAGGTAAGTGAATTTTGAAACAGAAGAATAAGGAGAGAGGAATACCTGATTTCAAAACTTCTTATGTAGCTATAGTACATAATATTATGTGGTATTGGCAGAAAGATCAACATACAAATCAGTGGGAGAGAATAAAGAGCCCAGAATAATACCACACAAATACAGACAGCTGACATTTGACAAAGGTGTAAAATCAATTCAATGAAAGAAAAATAGTCTTTTCAATAAAGAGTGGTAGGAGAAATTCAATATCCATAGCCAAAAAAAAAAAGAACAAAATAAAAAAGACTTTGAAATTAAACCTCACATCTTATACAAAAAATTAACTCAAAATCACATATTTAAGTGTAAATGTAAAACTAGGTAACTTTTAGAGGAAATTATAAGAAAATATTTTTGAGAACTAGGGCTTGCTAAAGAGTTCCTAGGCATGACATTAAAAGAATGATCCATAAAAGAAAAAAACAATGGATTTTTTTGGGAAAACACATATATGACAAAGGACTTATATCCAGAATATGTGACAAACTCTCAAAACAGTAAGAAAATAAATAATCAACTTTAAAAACTGGACAAATGACTAAAATAGACACTTCACCAAAGAAGATGTACAGATGGCAAGAAAGACATGAAAAGTTTTACAGCATCATTTGCCATCTGGAAAATGTAAATAAAAATCATAATGAGTTAGCACTACACACCTGGTTGAATGGCTAAAATATTCCTTCAAAAAATACTGAAAAGAGCAAATAATATGGAACAGCAACTCTCATTCATTGCTAATGGAAATGCCAAATGTACACGTGGAAAACAGTTTGGCAGGTTCTTACAGAGTTAAATCTCCTCCTACCTTATGACTCAACAGTCCTTTTACTGGGCATTTACCCTAGAGAAAGGGAAATTTATGTTTTTTAAAAAACCTGTGCAGAAGTTTTATTTATAGTAACACTATGCATAATCTTTAATGCTGTAAACAACCTTAACGTCTTTCAATAGATGAATAGGTATACAAATTACTGTATCCATACAATGGAATTCTATTTAGCAATAAAAAGGAATGGATTAGTCAGGTGATCAAGGTTAATATCAACAGTTGACAGTAAGTATCCGTGATATTGTGTGATGAATATGGCATTTTATTCTTGTGATCTTCTTCCCAAAGACCCATAACCTTTTCCTAATCATGAAAGGAACATCGGACAAATCCCAACTGAGAGGTATTCTACAAAATACCTGACCAACAGCCTCAAAACTGTAAAGACCACCAAAAATAAGAGGAGTCTGAGAAATTGTCACAGCCTAGAGGAGCCAAAGGAGACATCAGCAAATGGGATGTAGTGTCATGAATTGACACTTGACACAGAAAAAAAAAAAAAAAAATTAGGAAAAATGAAAGAAATATGCATAATGTAAGGACTTTATATTAGTAATAGTATATTTATATTGGTTCCCTAATAGTGATAAATATATCAAACTAAAACAAGAAATTAACAATAGGGCAAAGTGGATATGGAGTTTATGAGAATTCTGCATAGCCACATAATACTAGTTGGCCTAAAAAGTAATATGGATTTATCTCAAAAACATTATGCTAATTACAAAAGATAACATATATACAGTGTGATACTGTATACATATAAAAGTCTGGAAGAAACAAATCTACTCAATTAAAAGAAAATAGATCAGATATCTCCTGGAATGGAGGATGATGGAGGGTTTGGGGAAGAGTTGATTGCCTACATGCTAGAGGAAACTTTTCAAGGGTGATTAAGATGTTCTATATCCTGATTGTGGCTATGGTTACAAAAGAAAATATATTTGGCAACATTTACAAAATTTTATACTTAAAATGGTGTATTTTATATAGCAGCAATGTCCACAATATCCAAACTATGGAAAGAACCTAGATGTCCATCAATAGATGAATGGATAAAGAAGATGGGGTATACACACATGCGCGCGCACACGCGCGCACACACACACACACACACACACAATGGAATACTATGCAGCCATCAAAAGAAATGAAATCTTGCCATTTGTGATGATGTGGATGGAACTAGAGGGTATTATGCTTAGTGAAATAAGTCAATCGGAGAAAGACAACTATCATATGATCTCCCTGATATGAGGAAGTGGAGATGCAATGTGGGGGGTTTGGGAGGTAGGAAAAGAAAAAATGAAAGAAGATCAGATCGGGAGGGAGACAAAACATAAGAGACTCAATCTCACAAAACAGGCTGAGGGTTGCTGGGGGGAGGGGGGTCAGGAGAGGGTGGTGGGGTTATGGACATTGGGGAGGGTATGTGCTATGGTGAGTGCTGTGAAATGTGGAAATCTGGTGATTCACAGACCTGTACCTCTGGGAATAAAAATACATTATATGTTTATTAAAAAATTAAAAAAATTAATTTAAAAAATGATGTGTTTTATTTTATGTAAATTGTCTTTCAAGGGTTTTTTTAAGAAAAAGTATATCTTATCAAAATGTAATCTTTATTTTTTTAAAGATTGTATTTATTTATTTGACAGAGAGAGACACAGTGAGAGAAGGAACACAAACAGAGGGAGTGGGAGAGGGAGAAGCAGGCTCCTCGCTGAGCAGGGATCCTGACACTGGGTTTGATCCCAGGACCCTGGGATCCTGACCTGAGCCGAAGGCAGATGCTTCACAGCTGAGCCAACCAGGTACTCCTAAAATGTAATCTTTAAATAAATTGGGGCTATTTGAAGGGGAATGGGAAAATGGTTTGGAGAAATTGATGTCATTTTTAAAATTTCCACTTATTTTCATATACCCTATAAATGAACTCCTTTGTTGGTAACTGCCTGATTGATCAATTAAATCTTGAATGTAAATATAGACATTAGCTTCAGAAGTTATTCCATAATTATGAATTTAAAGCCACACTGTCAATGTCACGTGTTATTTTTTAGCATGAGACCAGTTTGTCATAATGTTCAAACAGAACAAGGATTAGGTAATCTGTGAGCAACTAGAAAGAGAACCATCATTCATTTGACAAAGAGCAAAAGAAAGTAGAAGCTAAGCACTGATAGGGGATTAGGGTCCATAGGGAGCGTGTCCCATGAAAATTCTTAGTGACAGTAAAGCTGTCACCCACTACCTCCATTGGTATTTTTTCTTTTTTTTTTTTCTTTTCTTAAAAATTGTATGAGAGAATTCATTTCTTTCTCTTTCTGGATTCTTTCAAATGTTGCTAACCTAACTGGTCTGAAATAATAGTTAATTGTGGTTTAATTAATGCTTTCTTGATTAATAACCAAATTAAATGTCTTCTTGTATATTACCTGGCCATTTGGTTTTCAGCTTCTGTGAATCTCCTATTCAAACCTAACCACTTATTTTAATAGGGTCTTTCTTTCTTTCTTACTGTAAGTATTTCAGTCTTTATAAGACTAATACTTTGAAAGTCACATATGTTACACATATTTCTACTTGTGGCTTGTATTTTTCTCTTTTTCAGTTTTTCATGTTTGCTTTTGTAAGTATGTTTTATATCTTAAGTGGTTAGTCCATCTGGAATTTATTTTTGTGAATGTCTCAAGATAAGAATATTTTATCTTTCCTCTTTTGAGGGGCTAGAAGTAGGCAATTTTGTCTTGGAAAATTTAATAATTTATCTTTCCTATTGATTTTTAATGTTCTTATTTTCATCTGATTTCCACATATAGGTGGGTCTCATTTACAAATTTAAGTTAGTTTGCACATTGAAAGTGGCTCATTTATAGGGTATATGAAACCAAATGAAAATAAATAAAATAATGTTTATTTGTCCATTTTTTTTGTCAATGCTGAATCACCTGAATTGTACTAACATTGTACTTATTCTTCTTAATTATAGAACAATCCCAGTACTGTCCCTCTTGTTTAAAATTATCACACCTATTCTAGGCCCTTCTTTCACATATTTAAGGATCAGTTTAAGAGGATATGTAGAATAATCTTTGCAATTTTGTTTGAAATTGCAGTCAAATACAGAAGAGTTTGCAATGTATATTGTCTCCCTACTTATCTACATGAATATTTACTTACATCTCATCCTCTATATCTACATTTTATACTATTTACTGATGTAGATGTAATCTTAGGTATTCTATAATCTTTAGTACTTTTCTAGTATTATCTTTATATTAAACTATATGTATGTGTCTTAATAATGCTTTGCTGGCATAAAATATAGTCTTGATTTAGAATAACATATTGTATTCACTAATATTTCTATAGATTTGCCGGGAATTTTTGGAAGATAATTCCTTGCTTGAAAAGTATCCTTTTCTTTTCTTCTTTAAATTATAACTATGTTTTTCTTTTATGTATTAATATTTAGAATATCTAGTTCATTATTGAACAGAAGTGTGAGAGAAGCCACCCTTACCTTGTATACAGATTTAGAGGCAACTATTGTATTCACTTTGAAAAATAATTTTGTGAAAGTTTGTGGTAAATAACCTTTATCAAGGAAAATATTTTTTTTTCCATTTCTAGTGATAAAATATGGAATCCATCTTACTTTTAGCTTTTCCTTCATTTATTGAAATTTTCTTACTATTCTTCTTCCTACTTTATCTTTTAATGTAATACCTAAATGGATATGTTTTGGTGTTAAACCAACCTTGAACATTCCGGTTTGTTGGTTTTCTTTAAAAAGCGGTGTGTTCATCTATGTTCATAAATAAGATTGGTTTTAATTCTAGTTTCTCCTATACATCTTGCATTGTTTAATATAAAATGTATATCACCCTTATAAAATGATATAGTAAGCACTAAACTCTTCTTTTCTCTAGAAGAATTTTTATAATATTGGTCTTTATGTTGCTTAAATATGATATACAACATTCCTACAAAATCATCTAGGAACGTGTCTATTTTTTGAGAGAAGGGCAAGGTACAGATTTGTAGATAGAGACACACAAAGGTATTGTTTTATGTTCAGGAGTTTTGGTGAAGTTATAATTTTTAGGAAGTCTCTAGGTTTTCACATTTTTTTCTTATATAAATTTTAAAACTTCAAATTTTTCTTTAGGTATCACTTCATCATCTTTCCACAAATTTAACATTTGCAGTATTGTACAATTCTAAATATTTCTGGTTTTTATTATAATTTCTCATATGATCCACCAGCTACTAAAAGTAAGTTATTAAATAGGTTTGGGAGGTTGACTTTTTCTTATTTATCTATATCTTAGTTCCTTCCAGGTTAGAGAACACCTTCTATGCAACAATTACTCCCCTAGAACTTTGTTGTTGTTGTTGTTGCTGTTAGGATTTTTGTTGTGGCATAGTATGTGTTCAATTTTCTTAAGTGTATAATGATAAAAATGCAAATTCTCTAAATGATAGTAGGATTATATATATCCATAAGAATGTATATTTGGTCAAGTAATTTCTTACTTGTATTATTTTCTGCTTAATTTATTAATAACTGAAATATGTATCTAAAATCTAGTGATGGATTTGTCCATTTATCCTGATAATTATGCCAATTAGTGCTTTTATTTATTTGCAGTTTATTAAGTGAAACAAAAATTCAGAGTGTTTTTTGTTATATTCCTCCTATTTTATTTTTAGATAACCATTTTAGATCTGTATGTTAGCTCTATAGATATATTTACTTTTATATTATTGGAGGTATATCAGGCTTATTTAGATTAAGTTGGGTTATTATTTTTAAAGGAACTTTATCTTTTAAATACAGTGGTCAGTGCATTTATATTTGTTATGTTTACTGATTTTTACTACCACATTTTTTTTTCACTTTCTATTTACCTTCATTTGCTTTCCTTTCCCCTATATTTTGGTAACTTTTATCTCTATAGATTGGCCAAGTTTTCTCTATTCCATTACTACTATGGAAATTAGTCATTTTATTTCCCTCCTCTGGGTATTAATCACTAAACTTTTAATATATATATATAGCCAAGTCAAGTGATAGTAATTATTTTTCTCATTTTCACAAAATCCTGAATTTTTAAATCCCCAAATCCAAAAACTGTTTACATTCTACATGATATTCAGTATTCGTTAGTCAATAAAACTATCATTACTGTTACAATAATATTATTATTGTAAATGTAGTTGTAAAATAACTATTTATTTTGTACTGTCAGACATTATTCTGATTTGCCCACACACTTATCAGCTTTTATTGTCCATCTTTGCATTATATGTCTCATTCTTTTATTCTCTTAATTTATTTTCTGGTCATTCAGCCTTCCCTGTCTCATTTTCTGAAAATGTCTCTTTTCCAAAAATGTCTCTTTTCCATTCTCTCTCTAAATTATAACCTAAGTATATATAAAACTGAAGCATAGCAAATATTTTCTCTCCCCTCCATTTTTTTTAAAGATTTTATTTATTCATTTGACAGTGAAAGAGAGAGCACAAGCAGGGAGAGCAGCAGGCAGTTGGGAGAAGGAGAAGAAAGCTTCCTGCTTAGCAGGTAGTTGGACTTGGGGCTTGATGTCAGGATCTTAGCCTGAGCTGAAGGCAGAAGGCAGAGGCTTAAGCAACTGAGTCATCCAGGCAACCATTTATTCTTTAAAGTTATCTCCCACCATCCTACCACTCTCCTCGCCATTCATTTATGGCTTCTATTTTGTCTTGAAAATTTACCTATAATCCTAAGTATCATTCTTTTCCAGGTAATCTTATTTATAATCTCTGGTTGCATTAAGACAGTCTCCTCTTTGTTTTAGTGAACTTTGCTATAATATTTTTAATTATCTTGTTAAAGATTTATTCTGTATCCCACTACTTTTTTAAAAATATTTTTTAAAATAATCTCTACATCCAACATGAGGCTCGAATTTACAACCCCAAGGTTAAGGGTCACATGCTCCATCAAATGACTAGCCAGGCACCCCACTGTATTCTGCCTCTAAGAATTCATGCTGGGAAATATTCAGCCATTATCTCTTTAAATACTATCACTTGTTTTCTTTCTCCTTTAGAACACTGCACAGTTATTTAGAGGTTATTCATTGTGCCTAGCCTTTATCTTAACCTCCTTTGTATTTCATATTTCATCTCTTTTACTCTATGCAATATTTAAAAAAATTCAAATTATTTCATTTTGCTAATTCTCTGTTTAACTATATCTAATCTGATGGTTAACTTTTCTTTTTTTTTTTTTTTAAGATTTTATTTATTTATTTGACAGAGAGAGATCACAAGTAGGCAAAGAATCAGGCCGAGAGAGAGAAGGGGGAAGCAGGCTCCCCACTGAGCAGAGAGCCCGATGCGGGGCTCGATCCTAGGACCCTGAGATCATGACCTGAGCCTAAGGCATAGGCTTAACCCATGGAGCCACCCAGGTGCCCCTGATGGTTAACTTTTCAATTAAGATTTTATTTAATTTTGTTTTCATTTCTTAAAATTAAATTGAATTCCTGTTCAAATAACTTATGTTTTATTTTATATTATCATGTTCTATTTTTTGTTTTTTCTGTTGTGCTGTTTTTCCACTTACTCACTTACACATATAAATTATATTATCTAAAGTATAATCTTGCCTTTTTTATTTGTACAGACTCTTAATCATAGTGCTTTTAATAATTTTATATTGTGAGACATATTTTATCTATTGAATTATTTGCCATTATTTGCCATTATTGGGCATGTTTGCCTCTCAAAGTATCAGTAGTAAAAGAACCACTTTCTTCTTTCAAATCATCATGATCTTTACTTTTATAAGCAAAATAAAAAGTAATTAGTAGAACAAATTGAGTTAACAGAGACAAAAAAATAAAAGTGCTAGGTTTTTAAAAATATCAGGTCAAGTTTACACTAATTAATCTGTCAAATAGCTATCACCATTTCTAACACTCTCAATTTCTGTACTTATCTTGTCACTGATGAGTAGCAATCAGTTCATGAACCAGGACCAATCCACAGATCATACCTAAGTAACATTAGAGTGCTCTAGAATGCCTTTGTATTTGTTCTGTCTTGCACACAGGTTTGTCATTGGTGTAAGAGAAAAATTTACCTGTAATTGTTTTTTGAAAGATTCTCAGATTATGTGGATAAAGTAAATTTGAACCTGAAACTTACTTAAAGTACAAGCCAATGTTTACAAATTCTGAGGAGATGTATTCATTCTTAACAATAGATCAGGTAACCAAAGATTAGTTTCTTTTCTATTCTCATCCTGAGGGACGAATATTTTTTCTTGTCTATCCTTTTCCTCAGAGTACAGTCTTTTGAAATTTATTGTCTTTTGTGGAAGTCCCAGTGGTAATAGTCCAGTATGTGTAGGTACAGACTCATGATCCTATTCCTGAGACAGATGATAGCTTTCTATCCAATTGAACTAATTTCATTCTTGGTCATACTACAGAATCTAGTAAAAGCTGATTTCTTTAATTTTAAATCATGTCCTCATTTCTCACCTCTGCATTGAAAAACACACTAGATTTTACTTTGCAATTCTAACACTTTATCCGATAAGTTTTTTTCCTATTATTCAGTTCAAAATAATCCTCAAAATTGATACTCCTAGAACCCAGAACCATGGAACACTGATACCTATTCTTATAATAGAAGGTCTTTCTTGGTTTTTTTTGGTAATTTTTCTTTATGGTGCTTAAATTTTTATGAAAGTTATTCACTACACAAAATACTAGGTGATCTCTTGTTTGCAACCACCCAATTCAAAACTGATACAAATATGTAATTTTAAAAAAGATAACTAGATGTAAGTATAGCAAAAACAAAATAATTTACATAACAAAAGATAGGAAAAAAGTCGGGAAACTTATATTCTCCTCCAATTCTAAAAAAAGGTTGGAACTATAGCCAACTATGTGCTATAGACAGGAGACATCTAAAACAAAATGATAACATGGTATAAAGTACAGGAGAAGAAAAAGATAGTATTCAAATTCTAAAACAAAACAAGCATTACAATATTAATAATGAATTATTTCAAATTTATTAAATGAAACCAAGAGAACATACAACTTATTAATTCAATTATGGGTATTGTTCTAAGTACATCAGTCACAAAAGTTAATAATACACAGAGGATGCATATTAGCAAAAATATATCAGGCCAAAAATAAATGAATAAAATATTCTTTTGATGGTCATAATTTCTAAAAAGTAGATAATAAAACAACCTATAATGAGAACTCACAATGTAGAGGCACATTACAAAATAAGGTATGCTGTAGAGGAAGAATGTTCTAGACTAAAGAAAGAGCTAATTTAGTGACCTCAGGCAGGGACAAGATGTTTTTAAAACTAGCAAGTAAGTCAGTACTAATGGAAAGAATAAAAGTGTTTACAAGGTGATATGAAATGACAATTTTAATGGGAATCATCTGGCAAGTGGATTAATCAGGAGCATGAGTTACTGTAATTTCTACTTTAAAAATGTCTTCTTGGCCACTGCATGGGCATTAGGCAATATATTCGTAAGTGTGTAAACAGAGATCTATTTAAGTAGTCCAAGCAAATGAATACAATTTTTTTTAAAGATTTTATTTATTTGACAGACAGAGATCACAAGTAGGCAGAGAGGCAGGCAGAGAGAGAGGAGGAAGCAAGCTCCCCGCTGAGCAGAGAGCCTGATGCAGGGTTCAATCCCAGGACCCTGGGATCATGACCTGACCTGAAGGCAGAGGCTTTAACCCACTGAGCCACCCAGGCTCCCTAAATGAATACAATTTAAATGAAGATGAGAAATTAAGTGTAGGAACAAAAATGGAAAGAATTATAAGGGAGTATATCATAAACTGCTATGCAAATAAATTTGAAAATCTGCGAAATGTGTTTTTACTAAAATATACATAAACTTTTAATAGACCAATAAACAAAGATGATATTGAAACACTACAAAAGAGCTACCCATAAAAAATAAACAAGTCTGTATTGTTTTGTTGGTAAGATCTTTCAAATAAAAAGTGAATAAACAAATCCAAATGCTACTTCAACTAATCTAAAACACAACTTTTAGAACAAAGTGCTAAATTATTTTTTAAAGTCTATCATATCACCAATAGTAAGACTTGACAAAGATACTGAAGTCAGACAGCCAAAACAATTACAGACAAATCTCACTTACTACAAATGGTACAAAATTTCAAAAGAAAATATAAAATCAAATTAAGCAGATGTATCAAATAACATTCTGTGGACAGACAGATTTCATCCCAGACATGTAAAGATCATTTCCTTTCATAAAACATACTAAAATGATATATTAATTATCACACAATCGAAGACATTTGTAAATACTGAATTTGTATCTACAGAAAAACTACCAAATACTTAGTCACTTACTCCTCACTTACATTAGTTTTATGGATTACCATATGACTGGATTCTACTGAGCTTTGGTAGGCTATGTTAAGCTGGTTTTAGATGACAGGAAATTTCTAAGGACCCAGGTTTAAGGAGTAAACCATCTGGAGTATTCTAAATGACATAGGGCAGAAAGGTAGAAGGGAACAAAACAATACAAAGCCATTTAAAGCTTCTGCACCTATGTATCACTGGTCAAAGCAAGTTGTGACCTAGTCCAAAGTCAACAGAGTGGGAAATGTGTACAAAGAGTGAGGAGAAACATCACCATACAGTCTATCCCCCAAAACAAACATGCATAACTGATCACATAAAGATGATTACTATTATTACTTACTATCCTAGAAATAGATGGGTTATTTTTTGACATAATAATATAGAAATAGCGCTATTAAAAACCAAAAGCCAATGTATACTTTAACAGCTTAACACTAAACACATTTTATTTAAGTAATAGAAATGAAGCAGATGCTTACTTTATCAGTATTATTGAATAATATTCTGGAAAATCTAGCCAGTGCAATTAGAGAAGAGAAGGAATTAAGTGGCATAGAAATTTGCAAGGGGAATGACAATTTAATACTTTATGCAGATGGTATGACTATATAAGCAAGAAAACTGAAGAGAATATACTATGATCAACAAGCAGTAAAAGAATATAGCAAAGTGAATAGTTAACCAATTAATACAGAAAGTAGATTTCTATATATAAACAATGGCAGGTTAAAATATAGAGAAAGAAAAAAATTATTGTTTATAGCCACATCAATAACATTAATAATCATCATCATCACTGAGGATGCCTAACCAGATGTATACTGAATCTATATGAAAAACATTGTAAATCCATGATCTATTATATACCAGGGATTTTACAAATGACAGATAGCAATAATCTTGAAGGTATAGTAGGAAAAACAATGTTCTTTGATAGGAAGCTATATTATTATAATTCTTCCAAAATAAATTCATAAATTCTATTCAATACCAATTAAAATTCCATCAGACTTTTCACTTGGGGGCACTTGACAAAATGACACTAGGGTTCATAGGCAGGAATAAATATGTGACAATAGCCAAGAAATTTCAGTAAAAGATCAGTAATGAGACCCTTATCAGATATTTAAAAGGCCACTAATGAGGGACTTTTAAAATAAATTTTATTTCTTTTATATAATAATTAATATGAAGCTATTAAAAATTGATGTGCATTTCATATGCAGACTTCCAAAATATATTGTTTTAAATATATAAACATAAAAATTTAAATTTAAAAACACACACATGAGAGATTTCTGAACAAATAAAAGAAACAATTAAGTGGTTATATATTCAGAAAGGCACTAGGGGTTTGCTACTAGAGAAAAAAAAACTTGCACTTTTCATTGTTTGATTGCCTTTTTGTGATAAGTGCGTATTATTTAGTTTTTGTTCTTAATTGAATTCTCAAAAATCTTCCCGATGCTGATAGGCTTATGATGTGTCTAGGAATCACAATGAATTTTGTAGCCTTAACAAATATTATATTAAAACTTATTACAGAACAAAAGAAATTCACATCAACCTATGAAATGCTTTAATGATTTATTTCCTTAAAGTGTGGACTGTACTTATTAATTTTAAGGTATCCATTTGCCTCTGCAGACATAGATTCCACATAGATTTCTCTGATTATAATTGTAATATTAACGCTAAAATATGAAGGTCTTCCGTTTGACAACAGCTGAAAATTATCTGAGATTCCCATTAATTTTGATGAGTTTCTACTCTTTATAACTCACTGTGTGGATGTATTACTTTTCAAAGGAGCCAGTCAAAATATCTGAAATATTCTGATTTAGTAAAGAGTGCAAATACATCACTTTGAGACACTAAAAGATTATAAACTTTGAGTAAAAAAATATCATGACAGAGTATGCAATAAATCTCCCCTGTTTGCTCAAGGGGCCAGAAAACTGGAGCTGCTTCTCATGAAAAAATAAGTATTATTTAAACCTCATTCTTCACTGGTGTTTCAAAACTCTTAACCAAAATATCCAAGCCATTGTGATTTTCAAATATCAATTTTTCCATATCTGAAATGCGTGAATGCCTGAAATAACTTCCCTAGAGAGATAGGGAAAGTTAGCGAGGGCTTAATGCAAAAGATACCTACCATGTACCTTACTTGCAGCAGCATCACTAAAACATTTTTGCCCAGGAATCTGGCCCTACAAAAACATGTTTGATGTCGAAACAAGGTCTCTTTGCTAGTTACTTCATTGCCTGTCCATCTGCTGTGTTGAGAGCGTACCAGCTCACAAACTGGTCTGCTATTTTCAGTGAGCATTTGCCAAAGCAGCACATGGTTTAGACGAGCAGATTACATAAGGCTGCGAGTATCCACTATAATAAAAATTTCGTCTTTTGCCCAGTGTGTTTGATCCTTAAATTGCTCACTGCGCATTCATTAACTCTCAAAAATTCCCTTGAAAGAGGTGACATATCATTAGTTGACTCTGTAGTTAGGGAAACTTGACAGGAGATGAAGTGACTTACCCAGAGCCGGAGGTAAATCTCAATGGAATGTCTGGCTTTGTTTTCTTTAGAATCAGGACTTCTCACCCAAGTTTTGAGATTTATATCAGGGGGAAAAAAGTCATGTGATTCAATACAGTATATTTCTGAAAAGTAAGAATGGTACTCTTGAAATAAGACAAAAACATGTTTGATACCATAAATTCTGATGTTTTATGAGTCTGGAAATCCTTGCTTACAAACCAGTAATTGAACTATTATTAAATTTTCTTCTTAGAAGACTTTTTTGATGGTTACTTATGCTTTGTTGAACTGGTAATCTCTGTACCAGAGGAGCCATATAGAAGAAGCTTTAGGAATACTGTCTAGCACATAGACTTCTTTAGAAAAATTTGAGCATAACTTCTTTGGAGAGATAAGCAGATAATGTTTCAAATTTTGTCAACGTTTGCAATCATTTTAAAGTTTAAAATTATGTATGAACAAAAGTTATGAAAATGTATAAACTTACTATTTCTAAATATCTAATTATGGTATTATAGCAAAGTTTCACTAGAACCATAGTTAAAAATAGGAGATTTAAAATTTCAAGTTTTGTTAGATCAATTGAAGTTTGTCTTCTTGATCAAAATAAATTTCTAAGCTTGTAAAAAATGATGTTTGAAATTTTTCTAGACTATTTTATTAAAGGTTTTGATGAGTACTGACACAACATACCAATTATATTTATGTTGCATGAATCTGAATGAGATATAGAAAATGTTCACCTATTATCAATATCTAAAAAAATATTGACAGGCAAAAAATAAATAGATAAACCAATATGGTTGTAATGTGGTACCAACTAATATAAGGTCACCTGTTATAGAGTCTAAAAAAGTCCAACTTTACAAAAACACAATAAGGAAGGCTTATCTAAGGAAAAACCTATGTAAAAAATTGCACTGGACTTTTAGTTTAACTTTGTTATAAGAGTGACATGGCCAGACCATCATACTTAGTTTGGGTCACTGTATTTTGAAAGAAATTTTAGTGAGTAGGAATAGAGAACACAAAGCAGGATCATCAAAGAAATGATAAAACGCTTAGTTTAAGTAGTAAGATTATTCAACTTTATTTAATCTACTAAATTTAGGTGAGACATAATAAATATTTTAAAATATTTGAAAGACGGGATGTGAAAATTTATTTAACCATGATTTATATGATTCCAGAGGCAAGAACAAAATCCAGCAATTCAATGTTACCAAGGGACAGATTTCAATTCAAGTTAAGGAAAAAGTTTCTTTAAATAGAACCAACTGAGAATGAAATGGGCTTTTTAAGAGAAAAATTCTTGAAAGGCTTTATGCTGAAGCTAGACAACTATTTGTAAGTTTGTAAGTTGCATATAAAAAGGGATTCAGTCATCTATCAGGACATGGGAGGGAAAGGAAGGGACTTGGGACATTTTACTTTAGTGGTCATTTTAAATTCAGACCCAATGTAAATGAAAATTCTCTGGAAGTTAAGACCAGCTGGTTGAGCTAATATTCAATACATACATATATGTGTATGTATGTTATGTATATTTTACACACATTACTGTTTAGATACAAGCATGTCTGGAGAATTCAAAGTTTTTTATCTTGTAGTAAGTTAAAGTCTTAGTAAATATTCATTATCAATTTAGGTTGGAGAAATTTGGATTCCACTCTTTTTAATCCTAGTTTGACTTTGAAATCACTTGACTTCCTCTTAACTGTTATAATGGTTCTACTCTGTTTACATGGTTAAAATTGGCTAGAGATAAAAGTGACAGCTAGGGCAGTACATACAAGGATAGAGAGGCGAGATAGGGGCGGGTTCCTTGAAGATGACAAGAGGAAGCCTGGATTTGCTGGAGGAGGCAAGAGGCCACGAGTAAACGGATTCAGAAGGGAATGGTTTGGTCTGAACAACAAGAAACAGGGAAATGTTAAGCTCTCAAAAGCTTTCCAAAATAAAAGGGACATGGAGAATACAAGATGTGATATGTCCTAACCCTGCTATCTCACTGAGAGACACACAAAAGAAATGGGCAGATAAAACTGGCATTTATCAGGAATGGAGAAGATACACCCTTAACCTGGTGACTCCATGGGCAGACTACAAGCAGAAGGCTTACTTGTTCTGGGAGGTGAGTTCAACACCCACACGGAGGGATAAGACCTGAACAAAGAAAGGCGGAAGTAAATCTAAGGACATGAGCTGGAATCCTAATGGGATTGGGCAGCGGTTCCCATTTCCAAGAGTAAAAATGACTTTACAGTAAGCCTCAGCAAGTGACTGCATTTTCCATGTCCCTGTGCTAGTAGATGGTCAGTTATGACCCTGCTTGATATCGAACATTGTGAATTTGCAGACTTCTATTAGGAGCTACATTCATTCTCAATTCTGTAACAACAGATACTTACTTGGAAATGATACTGGGAAAAAGGGTATTCTATAATATGTACATCTCCATATACCAACTTGGTATACAATTTTAAAGGGCTTGATTCTATTTTTTCCCACATACATAATATAGAAGGATATTCACTTGAAGTTCTTCGTTAAATATGTGTATTGTGTATACATAAATGAGTTTTATGTTTATTTCTATTTTCCATTAATAAATTAGTTTTATCAGATGTAGCTATTCAAGGAATGAAGTGGGCTATTACTCACTGTTATTTTTTTAAATATTGCTGTTTGCTAGGTTAACAACATGGATTTCATTAAAATAACATTTCAGATTCTTGCATACTTGTAAAGTTGAGGTCTCTCTGGGGAAGCCAAACTTGCTTTCAATGAAACTCACCTGAAAGGGGCTAGCTAGCTCCATGAAAGAAAGTAGTTCTTCGGCCATCTTTCGTTCATCAGCCCACAGTTATGTGTTCACTATATATGAAGCATTGTTTTGAGGAAATTAGGGTGTGTATGCAATAAATAATAATTCAGGCTGTTTTTCACCTCCTGGAATAGACTAGACAAATCACATAAGAACACAGGATAGGGGGTAAGCTATAATAAAGGGCATCAAACTGTGTGATACAATATAAGTAGGAGAATACAGACTACATTTGAGTCTTAACTTTAAAGAAGAGAAGAGAGCAAATGAAAATCTCCAGGTTGGAGAACATTTGCAGACTGAAGCTGGGTCTCATAAAAATGGATGCTTGTCAGAAAAAAAAGTGAACAACTCTAAAAATTACAAAGGAAAAACAAGATAATCCTACTACAGACTAATGCTGTTAAACCCCTTTTAAGTCCTTCACTCTTATTTCTCTCCCTATGTCTTCCATCAAACAAGAGCTAGTGACTACATTGTTTGATATGTCAGGTAGATGACAGGTGGGTAAATCTCAATATGGAACTGTATGAATGAAAACACCCTAATGGAAGGTGAGAGAGAGTCTGATCAAACATGTCTGGGTACTTAAAGTGGTCCGATCATTCCCTAGATCTGAAATTCAGTGAATTTCAAATCTATCTTCCAAGCGCCAGAGAATTCTGAAAATCCAGCTGCGGGATGACGAGCCATAACTTATTGAAAGACATTGTCATACTTTTTCAAACTAGAGGCTATCTACTTCATGTTTTTTTTTTTCCTTTTTAAAAGAGGAACCTAGATTTATATTTCAAAGTAGTGTGCAGTCTCAGCACTAATTAATTAATAAGACGTCCAAAGAAACAAAAGAAATACATATGAAATAAATTCTCATTGCTTTTTAAATATCATTTATTTTATTTAGCCACACTATGGGTGTTATACTTACATTCTTAAACTTTTAAAAGACTCCTTATGGTGAAAAACCTGCATCATCAGGCCTATCCTATACTTAAAATCCATATACTCGGTCAAATTCTAAAATTTCTTAATGAGTTGATAATAAAATTTTTTGACAAAAGGACCATTTATAAATGTATGTTATGAAACATTCTTTGACATTCATTTCTATTCATCTTGACAGTAAAAATGTTTCAAACATGGAAATGGACAGAAAAGTACAACGAGCAAGTCTAACTTAAATAATCACTTAAACTTAAGTCATGCAAGGAACGTTTATTATAATAGAAGTACTTGAAATTACATGGGAAAAAGCTACGACAATTGGCAGATTATGATTCAAGTACCTGTAAATTTTTATGACACTGTAATGTTTTAAAAAACGTTAAGAATAGGGAATCCATATGCTATTCCATTTAGGATAAATTAATAAAATTCTGCATATTATTATCTACCTTGGTGATATTTTTGTGGTGTCTTCACTTAAATTCAAACTACTGTAAATCAATTCAGTAATAGTTACTGAAATAAAGAGAAAGAAGATAAAACCTTGAATAAATGTACCAAGAAAAAAACATTATAGTCTTGGCATGTTTATAGTTCAACAGGACATTAAGTTGGCAATTCAGCAAAAAATGAGCCTTCCAAAATATTTAAAAGTACTGATTTATTCTTTCATACAACCAGGCTAGTGATTTCTTTAAAGATCTCGTCGATATGTAGACATTTATTTCTCTTTGAAGCCGCAGATAGTTTATTGCACTTTAGTAGCCCAGGAGCTTTCTTTTTTTCTTTCTTTCTTTTTTTTAAGAGAGAAAAACCAGTTTTTCTCAGAATTGAACACACGGTTTTGGAGGTTTTGCCATATGAAATAGGGCAAGGCTACTTTTAAGAGTCTGCTATTTATCTCTTAAAAAAAAAAAAACACTAAAGTTTGACTGACACTAATTTCCTGAACAAGATACCCTGGAAACTCCAGTTTATCTCATAAAATCATAACAGACAGGGTTTGTGATGTCCCCTCTGCAAGATTCTTTATTCTGTCAGTTTATAGCATTTGAAATGACGGAAAGAGATGCGTTCCTTTCATATGCCATCCAGGAGAACAGAACCTGTCACCAACAGTGTAATGTGCTGTGTATTATCACTCTGAGTGATCCAGAGGCCCAGAGACTGTCATCTTTTTAGACTGTACAAGTCAACACAAATAAAACTGAGAAGGCAAATGATAATGTCTGAGATAGAGCCAGGCTCATTCTGGCCATTACTTTTTATTCAAACCTTAGAGATGACATGATGTGAAAAATGAGCCTATGTCTAGTTCAGTGCCCATTAGTGTGTGAGCACATTATCTTCCACTTTTCACATTGAATCTCTCTGTACTCACTCTGCCAGTTATAGCTCAGCAGCCTGTCAGCTTAAGGGGTTTTAGAGTTCCTTTTTTTTTCAACTTTATATAATTATAAATAAAAAGGAATATTATCTCTTTGTTGATATTTTGCAAACATTTTGAGATACTTGTTCACAAAATTAGTCACAGTATTTCCTAAAGTTTCTTTGAGATCATTCTTTTGCAGGTAAATCACTAGCCTGTTGTTTTGAACATAAAATAACCACTGAGAATGATTTTTAAAAATAAATAGAATTTGCATTTAAATAAATAAGCTGAGTATTTTAATCTACACTGAGTAAGACATGATTACCCCTCATTTCCTATCTATGATAAATGTTATAGTTTTTCCATATCTAAATACCTCAGATATTCCTTATCAAAAAGCGAATACACAGTATAATTTTGTGCCATGTAAAAGACTCAGGGATATTTGTTTTCTGTAGTAACTTATCACTGAAGAAAAACCTGATGAATATTTTTACAGTCCTGTCAGTTACCAGAACCTCACTTTGCCTCCATAGACATAAAAGAAACCATCTCTGTGCCTGGTGATGTGGAGAAATCAATTAATTTATCATATCACTCTTTAAGTGTCACATTATTTTGGCCAGGGGTAGCAAATTGAACTATGAAAATGTACTTTTCAACAACTCTATTGGATAGAAAACCTGACAGCCCTCAAAGTGTAGATCTGCCGTCTTCAAAAATAGCTGAAACCACACACATGCATACATACACACACACACTTGAAATAAAAATCCAGTTTTTGAAGAGTTTTAACTTGGTCACTAACATTGTCAAAAGCTAGAACAAATTCCTATTTTTTTCCTATTTGTAATCTTTAATTATCCCCAATCTTCTCAAAATATTCTGTAACTACCTTGTAGGTAGAATTAGGCATATTTTAAAAGGATTCCTAAGGATATAAATATCAAATATGAGATAGTTATGATTCAATTATTTAAATTACAACGTGATTTATTAAAATAGAATAAAAAGCCTTCACTATTGAATATGACTTGAAAGATGGGATTGGTGATTTTTTGGACAGTTACTGCATATTTAGTTTTTCCATGATACCATCACTTATTATTGCCTTCGTGTTTGATTCTATTCCATTTTGTGGCCACAGGAAGAGCCTAAACAAATCTGAGAATCTTAGAAGCTGAATTTCTTATTAGCGAATTTTCATATGCATCCTGTACAGGAGGGTAACAGCAGGTTTTATGATGAGCTTTGTTTTACGCTAGAGTCATCAGCCTTCCCCTCTTAGACTGAAGCATTGTTTGGGTACCATAATTTCTTACATCAGAAAATGGTTTACAATGTTTTCAGTTCTTTTCTGAAATGTCAATGATAGACATTACTGTCTGTGCAGAAGTTAAATGGTACCACATTGGAACAATGGTAGATGCAGAGTATTTATTTTAACTTCATCTTCCATTTTCTTCTGCATGGATTATCATCCTCTGTTATTTATGGCAAGAATGATGGCCTGAATGTCCAAAATGGTGTGTACTGTCTGAGAGAGATATTAGAACAACTATGCGGACTTTCTATGGTGAATATTTGTCCAGAAGTCACAACAATGTTGGCGACATTAGTTAAAGTTTATTCTAAAATTCCAATCCAAATAACAAATAGATTAGTAGTCCAATGAATGACAACCTTTGAGAGAAACCAAAACCTTATGGGAAGGTGTGAGATACTGACACAGTGCATGATATAATATAGTATTTCACCTCTTTTGTTTGTGCAATATTTCAAAGAGTTTTATACTAGCTATGAAACTGTTTTATTTTATCTAAAAACCAAAACATTCAGATGGACTAAAGTTAAACTGGAACTTTTTTATTATATTTTAAGTTATTCTTTAATATCACTTTTTTTTAAAGAATCATGGTGATTGAAATAGCAACGGATTTTTCAACTATTAAATTGTATTTCCAAAAAAGAAATACCCTTTAAAATTTTAGGAACCTACTTAAACCTCAATTAAGTGAATAGAATAAATGAGTGATTATTTTTCACTCTTTATGATTAAGCCCACTGCTTTTTTTTATTTTTCTTACTACGATGTTGTCCTTGGCACATATATTACTGAGAATAGCTACTAATACTAAAGTAAAATGATATATTCATTGCCAATGGAAAGCTGGCATTGAAGGTAATCTGATTCACTGGCAAGAAAAATCTGTTACCAAAGACATCCAAATAACAAATAATCTCTAGTAATTTGAATCGTACTCCCAATCCCTTTTTATTCAGAATGAGCTTAGTATATGTGCACTGTTTTCATAAAAAATTCACTGAATAAACAATACATTCTTTAATTCCCACCTGTGGGTTTTTTCACTCTTTTTATCTTCCTTGTTCATAAAAAATATCAAGTACCTTATATAACCCAGTTGTTATATTTATATTTTCCAAAGAAATATCTGGTTGGTGACATTTCTAACCTTGAATGGCCCAATTTCCTAGACTTGTCATCCCAATCCTTTTTCACTTTCCTATTAAAGAAAGTATTTTTTTTTTTTTTGTAATAGAGGTCAAACATTTTTCTAGATTTACATATTATCTTTGCTCTTTATTTGATTATCAGAATACTTTCAGGGGCATCTGGATGGCTCAGTGGGTAACACCTTTGCCTTTGGCTCAGGTGATGATCTCAGGGTCCTGGAATCGAGCCCCACGTTGGGCTCTCTGCTCAGCGGGGAGTCTGGTACCCCCCCCCCCTCTGCTTGCCTTTCTGCTTACTTGTGATCTCTCTATCAAATAAACAAATAAAATCTTTAAAAAAAAACTTGCAGATTCATTTTTACCAGACAGTATATTTAAAAATTGATTAATAATCTACAGACATAAAATCATATTGCAATAAAATTTTATGTTTATATTTTTTTTTAAAGATTTTTATATACTCAGAGGAAGAGGAAAAGATTAACTATTCAAGACATCAGAATTAGAGGAAAACAGGACCAGGAGAAAGGATCACTTGTTCTAAAGGCTTAATTGCTTAAGAAACTCTTCATATTAAGTTCTTATGATACTAAAGAAACTGTCCCTTGGTGATATGGTGTTTAAAAATGTTACCAACTCTTACTTGAAAAGTTTTTATTTCATTAACACTAGGTTTCACAGATTTTCCAATTTCAAATAAGCCCTTTACTTTGAATAATTTTATGCTGCTAAAGTGATCTCACCAAGGGATTAATGGATGTTAAAAGGGGAGGGTCAGTTTTGTGCATCTCAAGACGATTGTATTGTTCAGGGCAGAAAATCGTAATTAATCTCAAGTAGATTTATGCAAATCGTCCAAATCCACTGGAAATATATCTAATAAATTAACTTTTTTTTTTCCTTCCAGTGTTCATTTGAGAAAGAGTATTGATGAGCAATGAAATGAAAAAAAAAAAAGAAAGAAGAGAGAGAAAGAGAGAGATAAAATTAAATAATCAATTAACGCACATTTTCAATACATTTTCAGAGTTGTCTCAACTTACTCTATTGTTGATTATACAATCATGGTGGAGGTTCTAGGCTACACAAAGGTAGAGGACCCTTCAAAAGGATAGCCATTAGAAGCAAATATTTATAACTGCTGGGAATTTGAGTTGGGACATTATTTTAATAGGATTTTAAAAATCTACACAAATCCACTAACAAAATAGACAAACAAAATAAGAAAGTTTTTAAAAAGGGACAATGTGATAAGATATACTGAGAAACCATACAATATGAATGAGTAGGGCTCAATTACATCAAAATAGAGCCAAACAAATTTTGCTTCTCAAGAGTTAGTAGAATAAGGTAAATGGGAGTTGAAAAGTCCAAGAATCCTGGAATAGAGGTATAGCTAATAAACAGCTACCTCCAAAAGGAAAATATCCCACTCAGAATCCTCAAACAGATCTGAGAAAAAGAACATGGCAAAACAGAAAAGACTTAAAGGACTCACTAAAGAGCTGTGAGGCTCTCAGAATTGAATAGACATCAAATTGACTAGAATCCTACTTTAGTACTGGAGTAAAATAGATATTAAGTTTGGTGACTAGCTTCAATTTGTTCTTAACTGAGGGGTTTTCCTGGATCCAGAAGTTTCATCACTAAAATAGTCCCCCCAAACCCAAGATATTTGGTTACATTACCTTAAGGACATTACACATATTCTAAAAATTATTTTTTAGAAGGACAGAGATCTAAGACTATGAGAGAAAAAATCTGGGAGTTGGGAAGGAAAAAAACAAAAAACAATACAACAACAACAACAAAAAAACACCACATCAGGAACACTGAGTATAAAGAGAAAAAGTTCACACATAAGGTTAAGCAGAAAGTTTTAGGAGTAACAAATCTCAGAAGAATGAAAGTGGCTATAAGAGGACTTTTAAAAATATATTCATATTAATAACAGAAGATTTTTTTTTAAAGACATTATTTATTTACTTGAAAGAGAGGGAGATCACAAGTAGGCAGAGAGAGAAGGGGAAGCAGGCTCCCTGCTGAGAAGAGAGCCCCACGGAGGGCTGGATTCTAGGACCCTGAGATCATGACCTGAGCCAAAGGCAGAGGCTTAACCAACTGATCCACCCAGGCACCCTGCGATATTTTTCTTGATTAATGATAGCATAGTAATAAAAGAATAAAAAGAAGTAAAAAACAAAAAAGTAAATAAAGATAAATACTTAAGGAAAAAGGATAGAGAAAAAATTTAAAATTTTTTTAAAATAAAAACTAATTTAAAAATTAGTACCAATTAAAATAAGCACAAGAGCAAGAAAAGTACTGTAAAAGAAAGAGAACATAAAAAGTAGTTTAAAAACAGGGAAATAGACAAATATTTGAGAAAAAATATAGATTAAGAGAAAAATGAATGGCAAAAGAAGACATACAAAAATTCAGTGTGTGTACAATAGAAGTCCTTTAAAGAAGAAAACTCAAACAATGGAACACAGCATATTCTAAAAATTCTAATTCAATAACATTTTCTGAAATTAAAAAATATTGAATGTGCACATTGAAAGGACTTACCATGTACCCTAGAAAGTACACTTGGAGCTGTCAATACCAAGATCCATTTCTGTAAATTAATAGGATTTTAAAGATAGAGAAAAATACCTTTTAAGCAACCAGATGTAAAGATCCAGTCACTTTAAGTCAAGCCATTGCTATGTACCTTTGTATATTCAGATAACATTGTTTTGACAAACATTTCCTGGAGCATCTTCCAGAGGATAACTTTCAGCCAATAAAATAGTAGAAGCTGTTTTGTCACAAGTGTTGGTGGTAAGTACTGAATATACTTAATAAATACACAACATTAAGTGAGGTAGATAAAAATGATAGAATGCCATGCAAATGTCATATGTAATGAAAAAAATGGTATAATATGACTAACAAAATGGTGAGGATAGAAGATAAGAATGTATGTAAAATGTAGATTAACCTTCATGGGAGTTACTTATAGATATTAACTAGAAGTAAACTAGATGCTGGTGAGAAGGAAGGAAAGGAAAAGAAGAGGTTATTAGTAAATCTAATTATTCCTATGAGAGAATAAATAAAAAAAAATTTAGGAGATGATTACAATAGTACAATAGTGTATATATAATTATCATTGTAAGAATGAACTTATATTATTCCCTCCAGTTCTACTTGAAATATAGAACTGAATTCATAGAAAATCTATTTTAATAAACATAAACTAAGTGTATTATAGTAAGGTTACACTAGAAAACCTGCAAATCCCATGAAATAGTAAGATAAATATGAAAAATAAACATTTTTAGCACATTATCTATTATGTTATATATTTAAAACTTTTACATCCTATACATGAATTATATAATTATATAGTTATATAAGATGAATTATATAAGTCATTTCAGTAATTAAGTGACCTATCTCCACAATTCATATAATGTTCAGATTGGCTAAAAAAGGAAACCTAAATTGACTTGTTATGAAAGATGCATTTTTTTTTTAATTTGACAGAGAGAGGGGGATCACAAGTAGGCAGAGAGGCAGGCAGAGAGAGAGGGGGAAGCAGTCTCTTTGCTGAGCAGAGAGCCCGATGTGGGGCTTGATCCCAGGACCCTGAGATCATGACCTAAGCTGAAGGCAGAGGATTAACCCACTGAGCCACTCAGGCGCCCCTGAAAGATGCATATTAAAAAAGAATTTCAGAATTACTAAAAATGAAGAGATGAGCAAAGATATACTAGGGAAACAAATTAAAACAAGGGATCACGATCTTGATAAACAAAGAAGAATTCACACTTCAAAAGATAGGAGTGAAGGAAGTAAGGAAGGAAATGAAAGGAAAGAGGAGGAAAAAGGGGAACGGGGAGTGGGGGCAAAAGAGAAAGAGAAAGCAAAGAAAGGGAAAGTAAGAAGGAAGGAAGGGCGGAAGGAGGGAAAAATTAAACAAGCAAAGAAAGTCACTATAAAATACTAAGTGTAAAAATCAAAATACAGGGTCTACAAGTAATATTTATATTAATAAGAGAGCAACAACCTTTATAGAAACATAGTGGAGAATTTAAAAGATAAATGAAAAGAAAAACAATAACAATAAGTTTAACACTTCTCTCCAAGAGTGATTTAGAAAAAAAAATATTAGGAGAATATAGTTGTAACTAATCTGTAATGTAGATTTCACTGGTCTTGATGAGATGTTGTCTTAAAGAGCTGAATGTATCTGAACACTGATATTTAACAATTATCTCTTTTTTTATACGAATTGCACATTTATAAAAAATATAAATAATACAAAAAATCTTTGCTGATGATAATACAAATAAACAAATCAAATTAGAAAATAATAAAATGAGGTGATGAAGCAAAGAAAGCCTTTCTTTTGTTAAGTTAAAAGTATATAATTAATCTGTTCATAATCTAATGACAATGAAAGTCAACAGAATTTTGAGAAAGTACAAATAATGAAAACAATACAGGCACATCTCAGAGATTTTGTGAGTTTGGTTCAGTAGGTTATCCCATTTACTGAAATTTTTAAATTTCTTTATTTTGCTTTTTTCTTGGCTACTTTTATGCTTTTTTTTTAAATCTGTGAGTAGTGTGCTTAATTTATATGTTCCAACTATTTTATATTATCAAGTTAAATACTCAAAGCTAAGAATTCTCCTTAGAGTACTGCTTTAGCAATGTCCCATACATTTTAATGTTTATTTTCCTTATTTTTTCTAAAAATTACTAATGTTTGGTCTACAGAATAATTTTAAATGATTTTTTAATAATTAGATGGAAGCAACTTGTTTAAGATTTATTACTAATGTCTTATTTATTTGCAAAGTTACTAACAAATAGTCCTAATATTTTTGCATTTAACAAAACACAATGAGACTTACTTGTAACCAAATATATCTTCAGCGTTTGTATATTTTCAGTGTGTTCGTGAAAGGAAGACCTGCTCTCTATTTTCAAGGTATACAATCATATTGGTTAATTTTATAAGTATTATTTTTATTGTATTATTGACTGACTTCCTGAAATTCCATTATTACTTGTCTGTATTCCCTCTAATTTCCACTATATCAAAGTAGCTTCTTGGCTTTATATATATAAAATATATATTTTATAATTTTGTTACACCTTTGTTTTAAATTGTAGCCTTTAATTTAATAATATCCACTTGTTTCCTGAATTTTACTTTATTATTATTTTTTTATTTATTTGGGTATCAGTGATACACAATGTTACATTAGTTTTGGGTGTATAACACAGTGATTCGACATCTCTGTATGTTACGCTGTGCTCACCACGAATGTAGCTACCATCTGTCACATTACAATATCATTGACTATATTCACTATGCTGTGTCTTTTATTCCCATGACTTATTCATTCCATAACTGGAAGCCTGTACCTCCCACTCCCCTTCACCCATTTTGCCCATCCTACCACCGCCCTCCCCTCTGGCTGCCATCAGTTTGTTCTCTGTATTTTCAGGTCTGATTCGGCTTTTTGTTTATTCATTTTTGTTATATTTCACATATAAGTGAAATCATATGGTATTCGTATTTCTCAGTCTGACTTATTAACTGAAGTCTACTTTAATTGATAATAAGATCACAATATATGTTTCTTTCTGTTTACATTTGCCTTGTGCATGTTGCCTATAATTTTATTTTTAATGTTTCTAAATCATTTTTCTTTGGGTTTCTTGTAAAGAGCAATGAGTTAGATTTTATGAATAAGTTTGATCATTTTTTCTGTAATAGGTGAGCTACATTTATTTCACTTATTTTTATGATAAGTTTGCCCTTAGTTCAATTGTTTTTATAGGCATACAAACATATATATGAATACATATAAATACATGCATATGTTTATGTATGTAAAATATGTTATATATGTATATATTCACACAGATATGCATACGATCTATTATTTTGCTGTTTTAGTTTTTCAGTTATTTTCATTAGAAATTGGGTTCTGTTGATTACCTTTATACTTATGTATTATATAATACATTGTTGCCTCTTCTGTTAGATGGTATATATTGGTTTGCTGTTATGAGCAAGAATAAAATTAGCTTGTAACTTCTTTCCAGCACTAACTTTTTTCCAATAATATTATCTTCCTTATGTTTGTTTCTGTATTTGTAAACATGCTTTTACTTATAACAGTTTGTAACAGGTCATAACAGCCTTCTTTAACTTTTGACAAATCTGTAAATTTATTCTAGTTCCTAATATTCTTCCTTCTCCTCTTGACCTATAGACTAATTATGAAATACAAGGTAATCCTCCTTTGGAATTTCTCCTCTTGTTCCCAAATTTGACTGACATTTGAGAGAAAGAGAAATGGGGGCAGTTCATCTGTCACTTCCTGACACCCACAATCTAAAGCTGTATGTTCGGTAGTGCTCTTTAATGAACATGAAACAAAATTTTCTTTGCAGTTTAAAGTCTCTGGCCTCAGTGCCCGCTAGTGTTGTTGAGAAAGCCAACAAGCTCAGTACAATATACTCTAATGTCTAAAAAACATGCATATTAACTTTGCTTTTTGTATGATTGAATCTCTGATTCAGCTGTTTCTAACAGCTAAGGACTGGGAAATACAGTCCCCTGTTCCCTAAGGCTGTCGAGTTCTATCCATTCATGCGCTAGGACCAAAGACTCATGAGTCCTAAGGTCAATATCTGAAGTTTTAATTTAAAATAAAAACACTGCATACAAAAATTCAAAAACTCATAAACTCCAGTTGATCTGACAAGGTCAAAGTCTCAGGCAACAAGCCCTTACCAAATTCTCAACTTTGAAGGTCTCCTGGATATGTTTTGACCCCAAGTATTTTATTTCCCAGATGATTTTCTGGGTCAAGTTATTGAAGTTCTGAGTCTTTTACCAGAAGCTGCTAATAGTCCTTTCATAAATAATCAATTTGAAACCAATTAGAAGATGAAGTCTGACAGATGGAAATGAAAATATTATATATCAAATAGATGACACTAATGGAAAATAAAGCTTAGTGTGTAAGTGACAGAGGCTTTATATTTTTTCATCTCTTTTATCTCTGGATTTAAAGAGGATTCCAAATTGTTAATTTTGTTTGTCTCCAAAATTCAATTTAATGTTTGTTCAATATAGAATTTTTTTTCTATCCATTGAGTTTTAAATCCCACTACAAAACTTTTTCATGTATAAATTTTTTAAGTATGATCCTTCTTTTTTCATAGTATATTATTTTTACTATAGTATTTACTTTACAACAATTACATTTAAGCTTATTATATGGCAATCTATGTTATCTAGGGTTCATGGATGTACTAATTTGCAATGTGCGTGTATTGATGTTATATTATCATATCAAGTAATTTTTAATTTTGGTTGCATGGAATTGTTTTCAGAAAAATTCTTGTATTTTTCCAATGGGCATCCAATGCATTCTTGGTTTTTGAAGTTTTATTTCTGCCAGGTTTTTCACCAGTTCAGATTCTGAATGTAAGTTAGCGATGTGAAGAAGTGAAAACCACATGGGTCCGCTCTGGTGTCAGGTAATGGACAGTATATTCTTTCCAGATACAACTGTGGCAGCCATTCTGGATGTAAGAGCAGGTTCCAATCTAGGAAGTAGCAGAAGAGAGTAAGAAAATCAGTGTGTGTGTCCAGGAGCAGGACAGATGATATATTCATCAAATTAGTACTGACTGTGATTGTTGGTCCTATTTGAACATTTTTCAGGCCAGAATCTCTTGCTCCCTGCTCCTCACTTTAATTTCCCAAGTCAGTTGTTTTTACTTACAATTACAAATTGTGGCATATACATTTATTTTTTTATTATACTACTTATCAACATATCCAACAATGTTCTCCTGTCAAAATAAGTTAATTTTTATTAATTTTAGCATCAGACAATGTTTTTGGCTTATATTTAAGAGCCATGTTAACAAAAATACAATGTTGTTTTCATCTGACATGAAATCTGAAATTATGTGAGTTAAATGTGAGAAAAATACAGATTCACTCTAGTAAATCTATTTTCTTTTTTTTAATATTTTTTATTTATTTATTTGACAGACAGAGATCACAAGTAGGCAGAGAGGCAGGCAGAGAGAGAGAGAGAGAGAGGAAGGGAAGCAGGCTCCCTGCTTGAGCAGGGAGCCTGACAGGGAGCCTGATGCAGGGCTCGATCCCTGGACTCTGGGATCATGACCTGAGCCAAAGGCAGAGGTTTTAACCACTGAGCCGCCCAGCCGCCCCGAGTAAATCTATTTTCTTATTAAAAAAAAATATTGCGGGGCACCTGGGTGGCTCGGTGGGTTAAGCCTCTGACTTCAGCTCAGGTCTTGATCTCAGGGTCCTGGGATCGAGTCCCACATCGGGCTCCCTGCTAAGCAGGGAGTCTGCTTCCCCTCTCCCTCTGCTGCTCCCCTGCTTGTGCTCTCTTTCCTTCTCTCACTCTCTGTCAAATTAATAAGTTCTTTAAAAAAATATTGATTTACAACATTAGTGATACTGACTGCATGATATTCCTTTGTTGAAATATATAAAAAGTTATTGAACCTATTCCCAACAGGAAGGCAATTAGATAATATCCAATGTCTCCCTATTAAAACCAACTGATTGTAGCCTAGTAAGCAAATATGTTTAGGTTAAGTTTTGAAAAGTCTTATAATGCAATATTTTGCAGCCTTTAAAATTATGTTTAAAATTTTTTATAACATGTAGAGAGAGGACTTTATGATATTATATACATGGTTTGAATTAGATTGTGTGAAGAGAGTAACTTGGTTATCTCCTGAAGAGAATAACTGTTAAAAATAATTTTGGTGGTTAGGGATACATTTTCAATGTTTTTCATGAGTCTATATCCTATTATGTTTATTCTGTATATTCTGCAGTTACTGTCAGATTATTTAAGCCTATTTTTTAAAGTAATTAATCATGCTTGTATTTTTGCATAGAAATGTCTGAATTTTATTATGGAATTTATTTATAGAAATACAGCTACTCATTAAAGTCATAATTTTATAAAGAAAACTTAACCTATTCAGTCAAATTTGTTTATCTCAGTGTTTAGAATATAACCCGTGATTTAAGTATTTCTACAGCTTGGCTATCTCTACTGTACAACAGTATAACGACCCAATTATAAAAAAGAAATGGAAGCAAAGAGTTACTTTTACAAATACTACTTACTAGAGACAGTTTGCCAATAAAGAAAAACTAGTGGGCCACAATAGAGCAGAAGGCTGGTTCTAGAGAAGCTTATGTTGGTGTTGCCTTGCTGCTGTTTTGGTTTTGCATTTTATTAGTTAAAGAAATTGCTTGTATGTGAAAGAAGCCACTCTCTAAGGAGTGATACAATATTATAAAAAAGGAAAAACAATTTTAAAATATCTGAAGGAATTATTAGAAAAAATGTAGAGATTGCATGTTCAAAAATTACATTTTTTTCTCTTTTTTTTTTGACTTTTTTTTTTTTTCAGCATAACAGTATTCCTTGTTTTTGCACCACACCCAGTGCTCCATGCAATCCGTGCCCTCTCCAATACCGACCACCTGGTTCCTCCAACCTCCCACCTTTTAATATCAAGGCTATCGTGGGACAAGCTGCTTGCCATGTTGCATTAAACAGCTAAACTTTTTTTTTCTATTATGCCTGTCCCCTTAAAAAGAAAACAATTTTCGATCATTAACTACTTTTAACTTTTAAAACCAGCTCCATATTTTAGCTGTTAGAAGGTGACTTTCTTGGAGGTATTTTCACAAGTGCAATAAACATTATTCATTAACATGCCAATAAGTCAATGTCTCTATTAATGTGAGTATATTTTAACAATTTGTTGTGGGTACACAATCTCCTATGAATGATGAGCAAAAATTGCAGTTGAAGAATTTAGATTATTCATCTTTGGTTTTATAGAGCAAATTTAGTACTTTATTTCATTTGAATCCTTAGAAGCATAATAGGCAACTTGCAAAGATTTTGCACATCTGTTAAAATGCAACTGGTCTGTGCCGTCCACCATAGTGAAGTGCAAAGGATTCCACCGCAGACTATTTTCCCAGACTGTTAATTCCCTTCCCAGATGGTACTGCAGAAGGCAGCATGAAGAGTATGACTTTTTTAGCCAATTCAAGAAAAATTCTATTCTAAGAAGAAAATCTCTATTCTAAGTAGTGACATGGAACAGAGAGAGCTTAGGCTGACTTCTTTCCCGTCACTACATCACCATCACTGGTATATTCTTTCTCATGGAAAGAAAGGTGGGAGAAGCCCCTTACATTCATCAGCAATGTGGCATTCATGGAGAATAAAGTGCATTTGTAAACCAATCCGTTTTCTAATCCAATGTATTTTCCCATCATTTTAGTCTCTTTCTGAATACATAAAATGTAATAAGAAAGCCTTGTGGATACTAATATGCAAATACAATATATGCACATTTATATTAAGAGTGTTCTAGTCTTTTTGTGAATTGATTTTTGTTATAGAGAAGAGAGAACCACTTTGAAATGGCAGAGTGGACGGCAGGAATCCAGAGATTAAAAAAGAAAAGAATTTGATGTTCTGTTACAGCTAACAGAAAACACATTATACATATTAATACTTATTATTTTCCATTTTTTAAAATTTTATTTATTTGAGAGCAAGACCAAGAAGGAGAGAAGGAACAGGGGGAGGGGCAGAAGGAGAGGAAGAAGCAGACTAAATATATATGTGTAAAAAGTCAGTTTGGTGCAACATTAAAAAGACTAAACTATAAAATTAAAATGTACATTTGTAGGTTTTAGATTAAAATTCCTAAAGAAAGGTTGAACTGCAAAGCTGCCTTTGTTTCCATAACCTCACCCCCAAGTCACGGATGCAGAAAGCCCAAAAAGGAAACTAGGAAATACATACCTCATCCATTTGCACAGTCTTCTGATATCATCCATTGGTCAAAACAAGGAGGCGAACAGGGCAAGGTTGTCCACTGATGCAAGCCAACTTGTCTGAAGAAGATGAGGTGAGAAGGGTAGATAATAAATCAGAAGAGTGCAAAAAAATAGAATGAAACTGAAATATATATATACTTATATATGTATATATATATGCATGCATTTTTTTGGCAATGAAAAATCCATGACTGTCCACTTGTTCTAGGTGTATTTTGTATATTTTTGTTCAAAGTAAAAATTAATTTCATATTTGACTGGGGACTTTATCAACCTTTGGGATCATCTGACTCAATTGTCAGCTCTAGAATATAAAAAATAGAAAACAAAGAGGTGCATTAATTTGATCAAGAGAAAGGTCTTAGATGTAAAGTTAGCTTGTGCGATCTGAAGGGAAAGAATTTACATGGAGCATATTATCCTCTAAGTCAAAGGTCACCCAACTTTTTTGGTAGTCACCTAGCAATTATTTAAGGCTTTATGGACTCTACAGTCTTTGCCACAACTATTCATTTCTGTCACTGTAGCTCAAAAGCAGCAACAGACAACGAGTAAGCAAATGAACATAACCATGTGTCAATAAACTTTTACTGATAGACACAAATTTGCACTTTGTACACTTTTCCCGTGTCACAAAATCATATTTTCTTTTGATTTTTTTCCTAACCATTTTAAAATGTAAAAAGCACTGCCGGTTCATGAAATGTACAAAAATTGAATAGAGGGATGGATTTGGCATTCAATCTGTAGTTTGTGGGCCTTTCCTCTAAGTTTATGGTCGCCAAAGTCGGGTAAACAAGCACGTGCTGGGGTAGAAACGCACATGATAACAGAAAGTCTATCCACTGGAGAACAAACATCCATGCATAGTTTTCTACTCCTTTCTATATTTCATTTTTGTATATTTTATAATATAAATATATGTTTAATATACCATGGATGACAAATAAGTGTATAAAGTATACCCCAAAATTTGTTTTAGCTGACAGGGAGTACAGTCTAAAAATTTGGTGACTATTGCCCTTATAGCTTTCAACTGTTGACCTAAGTAATCAGTTGATGGTCTCTTGACCTACAGGAAAATTGCAAGGGTCACAGGTCATCTTGAATCCTCCTTGTGTATGGCATATTCTACACCTCTAACTATATGACACTTTATTTTGTCCTTCAGTGTTGTCTTCATTCCCCAACCCTGGAAGTATTTTAATATATATATATAATTTTTTGCCTATCAACCTTGCTTACCAGAGATTATCCACTGTGTTTCTCCCTTACTCATTCTCTAGTTCCAGTCTAAGGGGAAGAAAACTCAGCCCTAAAGGATGAAAAATGTTTACCTATTTAGAATAAATAGCTTAGAAGAGTAAGTTGATGAGTTCTTTTCTGTTTGCTTCAGTGCTGTCACTGAAATACATGATCTGAAATGCAGATGGGAGAGGAACCTGGAAGTTTAATTAGAGAGGAGACCCCATTGTGGGACACAGAATCCACCATAGTACCTTTCTGAAATATGAGGAATTCACCATGGGCCTTTAATGGGATCGAGAATAGGCTTTGGGTCTCCAGATTCAGTTGGTTTCATCACTTTCCTACGGTGCATGGTGGAAATATTTCTTTTGTTTTATTATTCCATAATCAGTAATGCTATGTAAACTTAGTTCACCTAGACCCATTTAACTTATCATTGAATGAAGTAGAAAATATAAAACATAGCATTTATCCCTTTTCAGCAAATGGATTTTAACTATGCATATATGTCATGAGTTAAACTTTTTATTTTCAAAGAAAGACCCATCTTCTTTATTAGATATTCACAGATTTTATCTTCCTTCTTTCCCTATGTCTATTCTCTCAGGTTATGAGAAAATCAACTCCCTACATTAATCCAACCTTTTTACACCTACCTTGTTAGTTTTTTCTACTCAAATATATCATGTTCATCAGACTAAAAAAAATGCTTATACACACACAGAGAGGTCCACTTATTTCTGCAAATTAAAAGTACTTTTTTGTGACTCATTGTTTGAAAAAGAAATTATATTAAATTTTCAAAGTAAGAACAAATTTACCAAACTTTGTTGTGTTTTAGTATTGACCATAATATATTTGCTAAAATTACTCAATTCTTTAGTATAAACCATGATCAAAAGTCTTATCAGAGTACTCTGATTTTATTTTATAAATCCAATAGTGTTTCTTTTATTGTATTCATGAAGTAAAATAATATAAAAACATCATTTAAAATAAGTTTTGCCCTTCAATGAATTGGTTCTAACTGTACTGTGCATGAGATTCAAAATTGTTTCCCTTCTCTTGGTCTATATAGGCATAATTTAAATAACCCAATTTAAAATTTCTCCTGCAAATTTTATTTATACTTAGGAGAAATAAAGAAGAGGAAGGAAGGAAAGAAGGAAGGAAAGAATGAAGGAAGGAAGGAAGGAAGGAAGGAAGGAAGGAAAGAAGGAAAGAAGGAAGGAAGGAAGGAAGGGGTCTGAAGTTGAAATTGCTCTAACCAAGTAGCTAAAATAGTTACATTTTTTCCCCCAGGTCTGAGAAGCCAAGCCCATACACCATGACTACGCATCACTGCTATTTAAACTCATGAAAGTTGAGAGCAATGGCTTGGCAATTCTGAATTCACCTGCTGGCTCATCTAGTCATTATTTGGAACTTTGCAATGTCCCACATTACACATGCATCTGCTGCACCGTCATTTACAGATGCAATGAGAGAAAACCTGTTAAGATGAGTCTTTGGGAGAAGAAAAGGCATATAACAAATACAAAAATTAAAACACTCAGGAATAAGGTAAATACTGAGAGTAAGAACTGGGAATGAGACAAATATTGGATTAAGACAAATACTGCTGCAGATTCCAATGTCAATTCTAACAGTGCTAGTAAAGATTGGATTGTGTTGACTGTTGAAGATGAGCAGCTAAAGCAGAAAGCAAGAAAAAAATCTTCTAGGCTAGAATTCTATGTCATTGAAATTTTTCACTGCAGGTGACTTAAATTATTAGATTACTAGAACAAATTGAAGCACAGGTAGTATACTCTTAAAGGTAACCAAACCTAATAAATTAATACAACCTAAGAAATTTCAGTTGACAGATAATCATAACATGTGAGAACCATTTGAACCTCTAAAGTGCTTTTTATGTATTTTTTTTTTATTATTGCAGCTAACTTAGCCACAGATATCTCACTCCTATAAAGAATTTTAATTGTAAAATGCAGGTATTAACACAAAGAACTTTTTGCTCACTTACCATTAGCACTGAATCTATAAGCTCACATTATTCATTTTATTATTCTAATGTATTTTAATCTATTCAGGTGTAATACCATGATTACTGTTGTCCGTCTGAGAATCTTCTCCATTGGAAGAAAATAGAGAGGCAGTTTAGCGTAGCAGTTAAGGTTTGGGCTCTGAAACCACACTGTCTGAATTTAAATGTAGATCCCACCCACTCTTAGAGGTGGATCCTTGGACAACTTGAGTAAACCCAGGAGAGGATGAACCTGGGCTTTCTTATCAGCCTCCCCAAATGTGGGGTAAAGGGGAGAAGCAGGGCTTAAAAGCTGTCAGCCATCAAACATCAGAAAGAGAGCTAGACTATTATACTGTGTTATTTTGAGAATTAAATGCTCACGACAATCCTTGACACTCAGAAAATGCTCAGTAATGGGGCTCCTGGGTGGCTCAGTCGTTAAGTGTCTGCCTTCAGCTCAGGTCATGATACCAGGGTCCTGGGATCAAGCCCCATTTCAGGCTCTCTGCTTAGTGGGAAGCCTGCTTCTCCCTCTCCCACTCCCCTCTCTCTGTGTCTCTCTCTGTGAAATAATAAATAAAATCTTTTAAAAAATGCTTAGAAAAAAAATGCTCGGTAAATTTTGGTTGCTACATTTTATCAAAAATGTTGAACTGGGATGTGTCTAACATGTATAGTGGTGAGGGAAAATGAGACATAGTCATGAGCTTCGAGGTTAAGTGTGCTTGGCAAGAACGATAGGAGTGAGCACAAAACACTGAAAGCACACAATGGAACTAGAGGGTATCCGGATACCTTTATTCCTCATATCATAGTATCACAGCTTCTTAGGAAATGAATTAATTATATTATGTATACTTCTTCTGTGTTGCAATCAAGTTAATGTGGTCACAGTTCAGAAATAACCTTTTAAGTGAATTATGCTCCTTCCAGAACAGATCTGTGGACAGTGTTTCAAAAGGAGAGTTGTTATAGATGGCAAATTAACAGTGAAAAATTCCAACCCCAAAATAGCACATAGCTTTCTTTGTAAATCCAAAGTATAGCTAAATTATATGATGTGCCCTCATGTTGTCATATATGCACAAGTAGAAAACAGTTCTCCATTCATCTCTGTTTAGTAGAACTGAAATACAAAATCATTTCTGGTCCTTATAAGCTGTCTAAGCATTCCTTTCTACGGTTATCTAGGAAAATGGATACAGTCTTAAAATGGTCTTTAAAAGACTGCAGATATCTTTGTCATTTCTAAGCCTTCCTAGGCATTAGAATGCTTCTGTTTCCTGGGATCCCCTGGGTCAGAGAAGCTATGAAATCAGTGTGATATTAAACTAGACCTTCTAATGTATATTACTTCTAGAACCCTCTGTACTCAGAAACTGGCTTATAGATGAGTCTGTGCACCACACCCCACTCTTTACCCCAGATTTCACCTAGGATTGCATACACACACCAAAAACATATTTTAAAAGAACAGGCTTGCAAAGATGTATCTATAACTTAAATGCACTAAATAATGGGCCAGGGTTCTGGGAATTCCAACTGGCACCTGAACTATTAGAATAGTTACTAATGTAACTATTTCTTAGTTCAAGATAAAACATATATTATATCATATAGCTGCAAGTGACATCAGGAGAGATTTCCTAGTGGTCAAACAGCAAGCTGTTGCCATATTAACCACTATAGACAATTGAGATTTTCTGTTTATTAAATACCAGCAGGGTTTGTGTAATGTTTCCCTCATATTCACATCCTTATTTCTATTAATAGCATCAATACTCTCCCATCATCCAAGCTTACAATTTTTAATACATCTTTTTTTGTTTGTTTTTTTAAGTAGGCTCCACAACCAGTGTGGAGCCCAATGATGGGCTTGAACTCACAACCCTGAGATCAAGACCTGAGCTGAAATCAAGATTCAGATGCTTAACTGACTGAGCCACCCAGGCGCCCCAAATACATCTTTGTTTCAATCCTAAACATTATTCACCATAAAAACCCAAGTTGAAATTGAGAGATAAAATTGAGCATTGGTTTTTAAAACTCCATGGGAATTCTCAAGACCAACATGAATTTTGTTGCTGTGCCTTTAGCTGCTTTCCCTCTCTGCCACACATAAAGTATTCAAACATTTTTTTTTCTCTCTTGTATTTGTTTCTAGGATCATTTGCTACTTGTGTTCTCTTTCCATGCCTTAATCGCTCTTTCTATATTAAATCTGTGGCCCATATTTTATTCTCAAACTTCCAAATTATGGCATTATTCTAAGGCAACTTCTTTGCTCTTCACCTATATTTTTTGATAATTCATCCACTTTCATAGTTTGAACAAAGGTATTATTCACAACCTCACATTCTGTCCAGAAATCCAATTATACACTATTCAGTGACCAATTGGTTAACTATTAATATGTCAAAGTCAATGAGTATAATCACAGATAACTGGCTACATTCTGACTTCTCTTTGGATTCCTTTATTTTATTTCATGGAACTATCCTCTACTCAACCAATGTGAAATGCTAGTCATCTTGATTCTCTTTCTACCTAGGAAACAAGTCGTGTGCCTTTTGCATTTCTTCTCCTTTTACAATTTCTACTACCAGCATTCTAGTTCAGTTACTAATTACCCATCAGAAACGTCACTAAAATAGCCTCCTTACTAGTTCCACCTACCTAGAGTCTCTTTTCTGTGTTAACACCACACATTGTATCAAGCTAAGTATTTCTAGAGAACAATCACTCTGCTGAAAAATATTCATGATCAAATCATGTTCTCCCTGAACTTCAGAGTCCCAGATTGTCTATTCAACCTGTGTTCAACAACTCTTTTACATACACTAAAAACTTCAACCAAACAACACTGTGCATACTTCCTTAAAAATTCCCTGTGCTTCCCAACTCCATAGCATGTACCTTCTTTTTCATTCTTTATAATTTCTCATCAGTTAGGACACCACAAGTTGACAAACTTTAGAGATCTCTGAGGACCCAGGTGAAATACCATTTTCCCAATAATGCTTTCTCTCAATCTACTCTTCCAAGCTGAAGTTATCTCTTTGCATCCATTGTATTTTGGTTTCATGATCTTAAGTGGAAATAACATGGTTTTCTATTATAGGTATTTATCTTCTTAGAGAATATTAGCTTCTTAAAACAAGGATTATGATTTAGTTATTACTGGAGTTTCTTTCATGCCAAGCATAAGCCTTTCATGAAATAGGCACTCTTTAAATGTTTTTGTGAGTACCTTAATGTTGTAGAATATTCTTATTTAAGAAATGAAAACCCTCTTGTGTAATGTTGATAAAGTAATTGAACAAGGACATACAGCTTGTCACTGATAGGGCTGAGGCAGAATCACAATACAGTGAAGAAAAATAAGGGGCAGAGGAACACAAATGGTTTCTCGTCCTTATTTTTAGTTTCATATCAGTCAGGACTTTATTCAGTTACAAATGAATAAAAATACAAGCCCATGATAATGCAGACAAAGGCAGTGTGTGAATATTTAGAAAGTAGTTATAGATCAGAGATGTTGATCAAATATTTAAACTCATCTGATTAGTACTTTTATTTTTGAAAACAAAATTTGAACAGATATAAATACAGTATTTTCATTTTCCTGGGATTCTCAGTTGCATTGCTGTTGAAGAGATCAGCAATTATCCAGGGACCAATTAGCCCGTTTGTGGATTATCTACACCCTGTGGATTCCTCCTCTTCTCTTTCCTCCTTATCCCTGCCTTTTGACCACTTCACAGTTGTTAGTTAGGAGAAGAAATTAAAGAAGTGCTAAAAAGTAGAAAGCCAGAAAAAGTGAAATTAGGACTCTATACGTTATTGTACGTTAAAAAGAATTGTGCTACTATTCGTTGACTGGATCATTTGAATGAAATGCCAGACAATGCAATTAAAGGGTAATTAACTTAATAAGAAATTTTTCAAATTTATTTATTTTAGTAATTCGATTGTTCCACCTTGAAAACTCAAGCTTATTGCATAAGCTGATAGCAATAATAATTAAAAACCACATTGGGGGATTGTTCAATATTGTACTACTTTATGCTATTCTACATATGCAGTTTGCTAAGAGCATGTCAAAAGAACTTTCCCAAGGCTTTATATGCTCTTTTAATATCAATCGAGAATATTCCTATATTCTTGTGCAGTTTGTTAGCTGATACTTCCCACTGAAGTACTTCTAGTCATAGGGATGTTCTCAATACAAATGGAAAAATCCATCTACAACTACTAACATGCACTTTTCTATTTATGGACAGTTGGAAGGGGTCCTAAAAATCAATTTGCAGCATTGCCCACTGGGGAATACATTCTTCATACTTGAATTTCATTTTGGCAGAGAGGAATTTACCTGAGCCCATTTTAAGCATATTTTATCCACATTCCATGTGTCCTCTGTCATTTTGGGCCAACTCAATGTTAGCAATCTCTGTGGAGTTTTCGCTTTTCCCTCGGCGGCTCTGCTCAGGATTGAACACAATGCAGAATTTCCCCTCTCAGCCATCCTGGGACTATTCTTTTGTCTCTAAGAATAAAATTCTATCCTGACACATAATGATTTTCCTCCATGCTTAACAGTAGACCCAACTTCTAAAAGTTCCTCTTTCTTTAACGCTTTGATCACATATCTTATCTGCACTAAATAACCCCAAATTATATAGGAATATTTAAACTATTATTATAGTTTAAATAGGTATGGGAATATTTAAACTATTGTTTTTATCCTATACTATTTATCAGAAACTTTACCTCTGTTATTTTTACTTTCTTACTATCTATCTATCTACGTATCAGCTACCTATATGTATTTAACCTAGTGCCTCTGGATATTTGTGCCCAAATACAAAAAGGGAATTTTTGAATTAAATTGCAAATGTATTCTAATATATTCAGTGCACTCGATTGTATCTCAAAATCATCCAAGGAAAGGAAAACAGCAGATTACCATGTGGAATCAAGAAACAAGAGAGTGTTTCTATCTGGGAACCATGAAATTTTGATAGTAGATGTGATTGCAATTTATTCTGCAGTATTTTATGAGTTGGGTGAAATTTTACTTACTCCCCTTTGCTTATCTTATTCAACAGTACTCACACGACACTATTATGTATTTTCCTCACTCTTGGGAAATTTACCAACATATTTATTTAATTTTTAATTTTTGATCTGTAGAATTCTATAAAATGAAATAGCAAAAGATCAAGTGAGAGCTATAAGTTGATGCCAATCTTTCTACATGTAGGATTCTTTTATTCTTTATTCTATAAACTTTAATTGAGCATATAAATCAGTCTGCCAGAAATTAAAGCAAAATGATGATTCCTTATATGTTGTTCATGGCTTAGAGTCACTGCCAGATTTATACCACCTCCAAAATCATAGCAATCCTGTGAGGAATGTAGTATGCTTATTACCATCATCTCTCATCTTATTGATTGGGAAACTGAGGCAGAAGAGTTAACTTGCTCAGGAATCACAGTTTAGGGGCCAATTTTATAGAGTCAATTCTTACAGGTTTCACTAAGTTAAACCACCTTTTGAAAATAAATAAAACAATAACAACTTTATTTGGATAGTGTTTTGCTATTTATGTAGAACTTTCTTATATGCTCCCCTTTCTTATTGTGGCAGACGGTAGAAAAGAGAAACAATTTCTTCCTATTACAGCAAGATTCTTAACTGCTGTCAATCTTTGATGACAGATTGATCTGTCATATGAATTAAGAAGGAACGTGGAATAAGATATACATTTCAGAGGAGAAATATGTTTAAGAGAATAAATGAATATTTTTTCTATAATTTTAATTTTCCTTTTCAAAGTAATGTTAAAATACACAAAAGGGAAGAAAATTACAGAGAATTTCTTATGCTTCCTGTTACACATATTGATTTTCAGTTGTTCCTGCCATGTAACAATGAATGCTTTCATGTGTTTGGAAAATAAAAAATACCAGATGGAAGTATTTTACATTTTTATAGGATTATTAGCTATATGTTATTAAGTGTAACAATTAACTATATTTTTGAGAGGCATACATGTAAAATTATAAATGACTTGGAAAACCATAAGAAATTCTACTTTTTGTAATACGGTTTTAAAATGTGCATGAGGAAACATCAGAGTTATAAAAAAAATTCATATGGTATTATAGAAAAATCAAATTTAAAACATATTGCTTTGTTTGTTAGACTGCAATCATCTTAACAATATACTCAAAGATAAATGAAAATGTATTTTTCAGGATAAGGTTTATAGGATGCTACATCTGAGAGTGTGATTATTGATAGTGATGGTAAAGTTCAAAACATCAAAAAGTTAAAATACCCTGCCGAAATACCAAAAATCGTGGAGACGAAGTAGAAAATTATGTGAAATGTTAGGGATGTTTCATTCCAGTACCTTGGCCTCATTATATTATCAGCTAAATATAAAATACATAGACCAGATAAATGTCTCATTAAGTACTTCACAGTTCTTTCTGGAAACTTGGTAGTTGTCTTGAAAATGAAAAATAGAGAAGTATTTTATGTGAAAATTATGGTACAAAAAGTGTTTCAGTGAAAGTTTTTATTAACTCAGTGTGGTAAGGCACGATAATAGTTATTTTCTTAATTGCTTTTACTTAAAGAAGGGAAAGACCTCATCTATGTAGAAATTTTAAGACAAAATATCTATCCCATTTCAGACAGGTGCATTATCAACTTTTGAAGTATGTTATAAATTAAGAGCTTCTCACTTCCATTTTTGAAAGGGCTTTCCTCGGATAACAACATTTATGAGCTTAATTTGACATTTATTTCTTCCTATATACACTCACAAATTAACATCCAGGAAATAAGAATGAATTTCATGTTGAGATTTCCCCATTTCTGTTTTTCCTCTGAAAGATTTATGTGAATACAACACAAGAGAGTTATGGATAGGAAAAATAGAATTACTTTTCAAGATAAAAATAAACTTTCTTTGATAATTCATTACTACATATAGTTTTAATTAGTCTATGTAATTAACATATCCAGTCGCTTCCTATAATAAAATTAGGGGAAAAATTCTATGTAATGAATTATTGCCGTGTTTCTTATTCTGGCAAAGTTCCCATTGCTTTCAGATATACTTAAAAATGACAAGGTGAATATGATGGCACCACTTTTCTTTCAAAAATGTAGTCATGCTGAAAATATCTACGTAGAAGACAAGTCACAAAGCATAGAAAACATCGGGAAGGATGCTTGTTAACAATAAAAAAATGAATGGAGGAGAGAAGGGTGTGAGATGAGAAATGCTCATAATACCTGCAGTATCTAAATACCAGGCTTCAGTTTCCAAGACAAGTGAGTCTTAGATTGACAGATGGTGGATGATTGCTTCTGGTGGAGCGAATGATGGTTAGTTTGCAAGTAAAAGCAGATAAAGGAGCACATGAATAACAGTGAAATCTTTGGTATGTGGCTAAGGCTTAAATTATAAATGGCTTAAATTATAAATGGTTCATGATTGACTGGCCACAAGAAACTTATTAAGAATGCACATATGGCGAAGGAAGTGCAGAACACTCGAACAGATGAGTGCAGCTGGTCATAAAAAATCCTATAGTAAACGGAGAAGAATATTTGGGAAAAAAATAAGTTTGAAGGAGACCTAAGGAGGGAGGAAATACAAATTAAGCAGACCCCCGTGATCCAAACAGCAACAAAAACATGTTTGGAGTGTGGGCATGTTAGAGTTGAACTCTGGTTCATCCAAGGTCTGGGCTTCAATTCTGAAGGCAATTGGTAACTCAGTAATAAAAGAATGTAAAAGTGCTAAATTAGATAAAAGAAACAACCCACTTCAGTCCTTCGCTTGTGATAATAAAACCCAAATACCCTCCACAGAGAACATGGCTGTCATCCACAATGAGGTAAGACTCAAATGTTAGGGAAGTACCTCTGCCCCTCCCCTTTGGCAAGAGGAAATGTTTCCCCTCCTCAGGATTTGGTCAGGTAGGTCCATGAGAGCAGTGCAACAAGTTTATCTGATCTTCGGAGTTGTGTGTGTAGAAACTGGTGCCATCTTGAATGCAACCCAGAGAGCTGGTTGCTAATCTATTTCTTATTTTTAAGCCAATGTGTATGTGTGTTTTATTATTGTTATGTTCTAGAATTGACGAGGCTGTAAAAATAGTTTTAATGATTACAAATCATAAATGTTCATTCTGAAATTACTTCTAGAAGTCATTAGCTCTAAACTCCTTTTTTTTTTTTTTTTTTTAGATTAAGAAAGTGAGGTTCAAACAGTGTAGCTGAATTCCTCGAGGCACAGCTAATTAATTAGCTCCTTAGCTAAGGCTGGACATCAGGAATCTTAATTCCCCAGAGGTGTCAAAGGTTTACTAATAATGACTTGACCAGTGACAGTTTTTCAAGGAAAAGTCTTTTTCTCCTTTCTCTGAAGGAATAATGTCATTCTAAGAAAACTAAGATTTTTTAAATGTAGGAAAATTGGATTCGATTTTGAATAAAACCTTAATCTCTAGTTATTTCTCCCCTAACCATTTAATATGGATTATGAATTGGGGGAAATCTCTGGCCTTAGTTGAATTTCTAAATTCCACACAAAACCACTTTTAAATATCTAAGCTTATCATTTAATTCAAATGCTGACAGACGTTACTATGTATGATTATGCATTTGAATAATACCTTGAATGTGTATGACATATTTTAACACTTAATTTAGTTTACAGAGTCTCTCTCATTTTCTCTCTATGTTAGCAAAGCATGAATGGATAATTAATCTTAATCTGATTCCTATCCAGAAACAGAGAGGTTAAGTGAATGGCTCCAGGTCACACAGCAAGTCAGCAGCAATTTTTTAAATGTCTTATTTGAATATAAAAACATTTAGATAATAGAATAATTATTTAGGGTCATCAAAAGTGGTAACATTTGTCATGTTGAGATAAGAAAACCATATTTTAAATCTCACAGGACATTTCCTGATGGTAAGAACTCACTTAGTGGAGACTTCCCTAAACTTAATTTTTGTATTATTTAACCTTGCTGATGATAAAAAAAGGGAGAAATTCTACTCTATTTAGTAAAAAATGTTGGCTTCTCAGTATTATAATTTTATGATGGTATGTATATTCATTCACATAAAATCGTTTTCCTTTTTAATTTTGATGAAATAATGAGGCCAAAATGTCAAAGCATTCTATTGATACTGAAGTGACATTGCTTTGTGTCCAATATAAATTTTCAATATTTGCAAACTCTCTTGTTTTGGTGATGAAAAACAGAGGAAATGTGTCAAATATTTTTGTTTTGCTTATAAAATCTAATGGCATATGTACAAAAAGAAATTATTTTTCTTAATCTTTTAAACCATATCTAGAGTTTACAAAAGGTGGGCTTCAGCATTGTGATTGTTTGAAAGATTAAAGATTAAAATTTAAGAAATAAAGCTTTATTATAAAATATCCTCTGTGAGATACGTAATGTCTCAAATTTTTCTTTGAGTCACAAGGCAAACAATAGTCCTTATAAAATGTACTGTTAACACATTAGGACACATTATTCATTATCTTTATTGAATGCTCCTAGCAGTTTTAAAAACATTCTGAACTTTATAAAAATGCATATCCGGAAAGGGAATAATACCTTGAAAATTCAAACACCTTATTTATCTTTGTTACTGATTCTGAAAGTAACTAAATGTGTTACTGCAATGATATTAATTCAACTTCATTTGCTCCCTGATGTTTAAACGCTAAGTTATATCATGTTTATCTCACCTAGAGGGATGACCTTGGCATATATTTTATTAAGATGAGCTTTATGCTTTCTAATATGCTGCGTGTAAATTATTTTGGTCATATCCAGCTATGATGCTTCTTAAAAAGCTACAATAAAATCAAAAGATACAGTTGTAGAGATGGCAGAGAATGTAAGCAGTATTTTCAGCTCCCTTTGTACAAGGTGGATCTTCACAGGATGATCAGGTCTATTTATTAGCAAGAGATCTTCACAGTGGACTGAGAAATACTTAGTCACCAAGTATTCTTTCACTTTCCATGTGAGTAAAAAGAAAAAACTAGAGTTGAATTCAGCATAAGGCATTTTTAAGGCAAAACCAACCAATAAAGGCACTGAATTTCATAGAATTAGGAGAATTTTGCTTGCATAGCATGTGTGCAAGGGTATTAAAATATATCCTCATGGTACATAAAAACAGAGATGACCAGTTGGCCACTATGGAAGTGATGAATATAGACAGAAAACAATTTATTTTCCCAATATGCAGGCAAATATATGCAAGCAACAGTTAATATTAGTTGTGCAGAGGAATAGAAGAAAGTCTTTTTTAAGAAATGATTTTCCATTTTAAAAGAAATGTGTTTGTTATCCTAAATTTGGTAAATGCATAAAAATCAAAAGAGGGAAAAAAATGACTCCTAGAGTCACAACTCAAATATATTCACAATCAACATTTTGTGATATGCCCTTCCAATTTTAAATTAAAGCTTCAAATTTACATAGTGACAAATCATAATGAACATGAATTGTGTTTCTGCTTTTTTATTAAGTGCTTTTAAAGTCAGAAATCCTAAAGTTATAATTTTAGCATCTGTATATAATTTGCCTTATTAGTCTATTATTTATGATGATCTGAATAATCATTTCTATATGTCCAGCCATTATTTTGGATCTTGTTTTACTGGGTTAAAAACATGCTGCATGCGCCAGAAAATGACTTCTTTTAAGATTCTCCTAATACATTGCTAAATTGGTTTTCTGTTTCTTTTGCTTGTTTGTTTTAATCATGTGACTGAAGAAGCAGTATAGGATACTGCTTAAGAGCAGAGAAGCCAATGCAAACTTTATGGACTCTACCACTAACTTTCTGCAAGACCTAGGGAAATATGCTTAACCTCTCTATGATTCAGTTCCTTCATCTTTAAAGTTTGGATTGTAGAATTGCTGTAGTATTAAAAGTGTTAACCCATGTGAATGCCTAGAACGTTTCCTTGCCCATAGCACTATGAACTAAACTTGCCTATATATAAGATGCGTCCAGGGAGGTCAAATTCATAGAAACCTATTGTTCCAAATAATTATATCATAGTTTCCAAGGTTGTATCTTTTATAGGTAAGCAAAGCTTATCAGATTAAGTATCAACCACAATTGACCAATTCGTAGCTCCTTGGGTAGATGTTCAATATAATATATTTGTTAACCATATATAGGCATGTATTGGGGGGAAATTTTACTGACAGATATTTCCAAACAATTCCCTTCTTGTCAGCAGTGATTGCAGTTTCCTGTATTGGTGGATTCATCCAGTGCAAGGTGAGTATACCATGTTGGCTCATTGGTGCATGATCTTGGCATCTGCTCTGGGATTTGACTATTTTGCTTTTGTATTTCATTCGACTCCTGAGCTGTCAACTGATATTTTTATTTGGCATTTACTTGACACTTCTAAATTATTCCTCTAAATTCCTCAAGAGCTTTGCACAGATCAGAGTCCTATATGAAAATGTGCTTTTTAAAAGCTCCATTTACCTGTACATACTACAGGGCCATTGACTATAGCTCAGGAGCCTACAAATATCCAAACATTTCCCTGTGGTCAGGACCCAACCTTCTTTTCTGCTAAATAAGCGGGTCTCAGTCTTGCCCACTGTGGATTTGCTCTTGGCCTCTTCCACCAAGGTTTTACTTTCTATAGGGTAGAGTATGATTGATTTCTAGATAGCAACATGTCCTTCAGTGTAAGAACTCTTATCGGTAAACTAAGTAGCCTCTTTTGCCTCAGCTGGGAAAAAAATCAGAAGGTTCAGACCTCAATTTAAAAGTGCTGTGGAGGTCCTAGGAGACTCACTTGTTGCCGGCCCTGGCAGTGAAGCAACAACTTGTTCATATATGTGATATACTAATCCTGAATTTTTGCACTCCCCTCCATGAACTTTTATCTCTCTTCAAATGGTCTTCTGACATCTTCCAAGATGTGATCATTATTTCTAGCCTCAGAATTATCTGATGCCCTTCTGTGATGGGGCTACATTTTACCTATGACCAGTAACAACTAGAAATATTCTTTCAAATGGGGAGCCTTTGAGTTCAAAACCTCAATGTCTCTGCAGGATAGCCTTATTCAATTTCTGCCAAATACTCTAGCCCTCAGATATTCTAGTTTTAAACACTTCTACCACCACCTGCTCAGTCAGGCCATAGAGCTGACAGGAATTGCTTATGTCATCACTCTTAATAAGACTTTTAATGTGTTGTTGAGGTGGAGTTAGTGTAGAGCGTGAAATCAGCCATAATACCTGGCTAGCTAAAATGTAACCCAGAGGCCACTGAGGGGGCAAGGAAGGTTTTAGAGAATTGTTTAGGCTTTTGGAATGCCAAAGCCTTCTCAACGACTCTGCTGTTGGAACGCCCAAGGGAGTTACCATCCCTGAAGCTTTCTCAGCCCAAACAACTGCCCTTTGAGCTAAGAGATGTATGCATTGTCTCTTCGGCTATGTTTAGCAGAACTCACAGAACATACAGATTAGCATATCTTGTCTTTCCTGTAAATAGATCCTCCTAGTTTCAGTAAGAGCCCTTGTCACACATCCTGTGCTTGAGAAACTGTGATAAGGATTTGTGATTATCCGGAAGGACCAATAAAGTGTGAGCTTTGCCTCTGAACGTTGACCGCCTTGCGCCTTCTCTCTTTCACAGCGAAGTTTGGAGTGATCTTTAATCTGTAGGTACAGGGATTACTGGCCATTGTTGTTGTTGTTGTTACTGTTCAGTCAGATTCAGATTATGATATTATTATTTTAAATGTGTGGAGAGAAGCTCAAAGGACGCCTAGATAAGGAATGTAATTTTATCAAAAGCTGAACAGCACTGTTGAACCCAAGCTTCTTGCTTAAAGCAAGTCTCACTGAGAGATGGTGACTTACTCCCCAAATTTTGAAGAATGTCTATCACCACATATTCTCAGGAATTTCACAAACTGGATTAACCTTGAATATTGTCTAGATTTATTGAACAAACACTGTTTGTCACTTGAGTGACTACATTCCTATCTCCTCCTGCATTTCCTCCTTTGAAGAGAGAAATAAATCATGTTATCAACGTAAGGAACACATTTACCATTTACAGTTACCAAGTCCAATTACCATCTCACTAGATTATGGCAATATGATGATAAGTTTAAATATCTGTATGTCATACTGGATTCCATTTCATGAGATTTCATGAGAAATAGGAATTCGAAACTGCTTTTTTTTAAAAGATTGTATTTTATTTTAGAGAGAGAGGGTGGAGAGATGGGGAGAAAGGGAGAGGGAGAAGAGGGAGAGAAGAGCCCCCACTGAGTACAGAGCCTGACGCAGGGCTCGATCTCAGGACTCAGGGATTAAGACCTGAGCCAAAATTCAGAGTCAGATGGCTGACTGGGTCATCCAGGTGCCCCCTAGAAGTGGTATTTTGTTTTATTTTATTTATTTTTTTAAGATTTTATTTATTTATTTAACAGAGAGAGAGAGCGCAAGTAGGCAGAGCAATAGGCAGAGAGATAGGGAGAGAGAGAAGCAGGCTCCCAGCTGAACAAGGAGCCGGATCCTAGAACCCTGGGATCATGACCTGAGCCCAAAGCAGATGCTTACCCAACGGAGCCACGCAGGTGCCCCCAAAGCTGGTATTTTAAAGAAATCGTTAGACATATCTATATTGATTCATCAATCCTGCTTGACCTGTTATATTTCCTAGGTAGTATTAATGTATAGATACTATAAAGGTAAACTTCGCAGACAACTAAAATCTTCACAGGAACAAATTTTTAATCTTTTAACGATTTGCTTTTAGTCTCTAGATGCTGACTTATATCCTGGCGAAAAAAGACTGTTGAAAAGCGAATCAGAGAATCAAAATTCACCTCCAACCATTTTATTATTCAGAATGCAGATCTTGTACTGTCCCTTAGCAATTCTGTATTGCCTAATTTTTACTACTTAAAAGGACATGGATAATTTCAAAAATTTCCACTTAGCATGGTCAATCAAAATGGGAAAAAAGGCAGGCTTTATTAGTAACCGCATGAAAAGAGTAATGGCAAAAATGCCCCATACTCCAAAATGGCCAACACTATTACACATTCTGATAAAGATGACTGGACTAGAGAATAATCTCTTCGAAATTTGTAAATTTAGTTCCCTCCTTCATGTAATTTCCATGTATACATGGTTTAACTTTCTACCTTCTAGAGTATCATTTTTATACTTTATATGAATTACTATACATTGAGTCCCATATCCACCAATCCTAAAAAGGTTATGCATAACACCTCCAGCCTATGCCATTGAAATTGTTGTATAAGGCCCAAGATGCTGCCCATATTTCCCTTGGATCAGAGTGAATCTTTTCTCTACCAAGTACTTAAAATACACTATCATCTTCTTAGTGGAATTCCTGTCAGTATTCCTTATGTCAACACATTCTTCAAAAGCCACTAGCTGAGTAGGTTATTATTACCTTCATTAGTTTTTCTATTTCTTCCCTTTGCTTCACTTCTCATTTGGACATGTATGATGTTCCCATCACGCAGTCCAAGTCAGTTGCTTTTTATAGTTAACAAGTCCAATTACTGCTTTGCTAGATTATGGCAATATGATGGTGAATTCAAATATCCCTCCTTATGGCATAGTGGATTCCATTTCATTGAGAGTGCAAATTGAGCCTACTAAGAGCAAGGTACCTAAGTTGTCCAAGACAGACAGTTCTTTTCATTACATCCTTTATCATGGTCTGGTCAATGGCATTAAATCCAGTGCATCTTCCTGGATCATGATAAATCCAGGTGAGATGGGTGGCACATGCCTTCCATTCCTATCACATCAGGAGAATTTTATTTGTGAGTTAGTGAGAGTTCAGGCAATTACCCCCTCTAGGTTTTTTCACATCCACCCACTATAGCAGAATGGTGGTCATATCATGGAAAGACATCTGTTCATAAAGGTTAGTGGCCACTTGGTGATTTGTGATCAACTGAATAATCTGTTCCACTTGGTAGTTACTAGAATTAAGACTATTTCATAGGTTGTTAACTCTTTCCACGGATGTTTCCCTTTAAACATCATTGTTTCACAGAATATCCTTGGAATTCCATGGTCACTTAGTTTTTGATTCCAGCTCCTTGTATAATTAAAAAACAAATAAATAACCAAATGTCTTAATTGAGTTATTTTGCAAGTGAATATAATATTTGCCCATGTGTTTCATGCACCAAGGACATAATATATGGCCAGAAGGCTATCAAATAAAACAAAAACAAACAAAGGTGTGTTTCTTATTATCTCATTTTGTCAATCTTGTCTATAAGAGATGCAGTTTTCACCAAGATTGGTAACATTCTCCAGGGAAAATAAATTTTCTTGAAAATGTCCCTTCTGCCTGGAACTTTATTCACTTAGCCTATGGTTTAAGCTTATGGTTTTAGCTTATTTTTCCCAATTCCATTGATGAGAATTGCCTTCCATAACCTTCTTCAACTCTTATTTCACTTCTCACCAATAGGTAGGCATCACATCAAATTCTCATAATGTATTTCCATTTCTTGTCAAAAAAGTGTCTTAACTATTATTATTTGCACAGAATAAAGATAATTCTGTTAACAACACCAATCTGAGAAAACAAAGTTATCAAGTCACATTCATAAGAATCAGACAGTAATCTAGACCAACAGGTGATTTCTCATAAATGAGGGCCATAAACAGACTCTCCTTTATCATTCTACAATAGTTGGTCCTCAACTTATAAAGTTTCCGTTTACCATTTTTCAGCTTTCTGATGGTGTAAAATAATGTGCACTCAGTAGAAACCATTCTTTGAATTTTGAGCTCTTCCTGGGCTAGTGATATGTGGTACAATTCTCTCTCAAGATGCTGAGCAGCAGTTTCTGTTTAGCCATGCAATCACAAGGGTGAACAACCCATATACCTATAACCACTCTGGACACATACAACCATTCTGCTTCACTTTCTATACAGTATTCAATAAGTTACATGAGATATTAAATATTATATAATAGACTTGTTATTATATAATAGTTATTATTATATAATAGTGTCTTGAGTATGTTTAAGGTAGGCTAGGCTAAGCTATGATGTTCAGTAGGTTAGGTGTATTAAATCCATGTTTGACTTACCATATTTTTAACTTACAACGATTTTATTGGGGCATAACAACATCCTAAGTCAAGGAAGGCACAGTTAATGCCATCAAGTGATTTAATTTAAATGTTTAAAAAGAGATTTAACTACATCACTTCTCCCTAGACATCCTCCCAGTTGAGACTGAACAAGCATCAGAATCAGATTCAGATATGGCAGGTATGTTAAAACTAGACCAGAGTTTTTTTTTAAACTACAATTAATATGGTAAGAGTGATAATGAAAAATACAGATAACACTTAAGACAGATATATGAAAATTCTAAGAAAGAATAAAAAAATAAATGGTAGAGATAAACAATACTACAGAAATGAAAAATGCCTTTGATGGGCTTATTAGTAGACTAGAATTGACTGAGAAAAGAATCTCTGAATTTGAAGATTATGATAATAAGAACTTCCAAACCGGGAAAGCAAAGAGAGAAAAAATCTTTTAATAAGAAAAAACAAAAATAAAGCACCACATTTTGTAAGACAACTACAAAAGGTATAACATATGCATAACAGGAGTATCAGAAAGAGAAATAAGTAACAGGACAGTATTTGAAGTAATAATGATAGATAATTTCCTAAATTAACGTCAGATGCCAAACTACAGATCCAGGAATATTAAGGAATTTGGTTTTTAAATGTGATGATGCTATTCAGATATTCCAGAATCATGGTATCTTTAAGAGTGTGGGCTGATCATGGAGTTCACACACATTTTTCCTAAAATTTAAACTGGTTACATTTATCCTCAAGGCATAAATTTAGGGAAAAAAATACTCTGGCATATCTCACCACTACCTTAATCTGTACACGGAATATAACTGATTGTAATAAAGTAGTAATTTTAGGGAGACGCAAGTTTTTTACTATAACCAAGAAAGTGCACATCTAATCAATTAAATTTACTCTGAAATAAATATATAAAATTAAAGAATGTAAGACTAGGAGATAAATTATGTCCATGAGCAAAGAAAAGATTTCACCTTTATTCAACAAATGACAAAAAGTATGGTAGTGATAAATGTTTAACAGAACAAAGTGCTTAACTACTGGTCAGAAAAAATTTATTAGATTACTGCATAACCAATATGAAATATCTTTCCAAAATGTGTAGGCATTTTTAAAAAATTTTCTTATAAAAATATTCTTCAAATTTCTATCTCCACATTCTCTATATTCAGTTAGTCCCTAAGTCTTTTGATGTTATCCCTTAAATATAACTCAAATTCATATTATTCCTCATACAACCATTGTCACCATTTCAGAAAAATGTCCTGAGCTTAGACAATTAGTGACCTCATATTACCTGGAGAGGAGCAGGATAACTGAGGAAACCACACCTCTGAGATGCAGAAACATACAGTCTGCCTAGAACTGAAACCAGCTCACACCCATAGATATTAGGAGGATCAGCACATTAGCAAGGACTGATTAAGAAAAAACGGCAAGAGCAAGAGAGTTGAGATTTGGGGGATAAACCCCCCCACAAGGTACAGATGCAGGTAGAGGCCTAAAAGCTAAAGGTGAAGCAAGAACACTGTGATAAAACCTCAAGTAAATTAGCCCTCATTCTAAGCATGAAATGAGCTCAGGAGAATTAGAAGATGTTGGTGCACAGAAGGTAATGATAGCGTCAACAAAATCCATATCCAGTTGATCTCCCGACTAGACCAACTCTACCCTTCAAACTAATGGTTTAGGAGAAAAAGATTGAATAGTTCTAGGCTTAAAAAAATTAACATTCAGGCTCTATAAAGTTTTACACACTTCATGTAACAATCAACTAAAACTTGTGAAACATATAAAAGAAACAAATAGCACATTGTCAACAGATAAAACAATCAACAGAAAAAGATGACTAAAGGGAACATAATTTGAAACCATGAGATAGATAATCCAAAATAACTATTCTAACTCTATGAAAGTCTCTGTGAATAATTTTAGCCGGAAGATGAAAACTATAGGAAAAGTTGAATGAAAATACAAAAGAAAGGTTCTAATGAAAATGCTAGAAGTAAAGGACAAAGATATAACAAAGATTAAAAATACTTTAGGAAAACTCACCTGTAGATTCAACTGAATTGAAAAAAGAATCAGTGAGCATGAAGATGGGTTGAAAGAGGAAAATTAGTAGTTAAATAAATAAACAAACAAAAACAAAATTAGAGCAATGAACAGTTGTAGGACAATATCAAACAGCCTCATACACATAATTAGAATCCGAGAAGAAAAGAAAGAGAATAAGGGGGAGAAAAAAAGATTTGAAAAGATAGTAGCTGAGGATATTCTAAAAATAATGAAACAAAGTAAACCACATATTTAAGAAACTCAGAAAATGTCAAGCAAGATAAATACCGTAACACACATACATCACATACAATCTACTGAAAACAAATATAAAGAAAATCTTGAACTAAATTAAAGGAAAATAAACTAATTAAATGGACAGGAAGAAAATAAGATGTGGATCAGATGTTGCATCTATGTAAGATAGAAGATTATTGTGCATCTTGAAAGTGGGGAAAGTAAACATAAAAATCTATTGATCCATAATTTAAACCCAGTAGAAGTACCTTTGAAAAAGGACAAAGAAATTTTAAAAATTAAACTAACAAAAACTCAGAGAATTTATTAGGACAAGATCTGCTCTACAAGTTTTAAAAATAAATTGTCTAGGCAGAAGGAATATGAGACCAGACCAAAAACTGAATCTATACACAGACATGAAGCTTTCAAGAAATTGTCAAAATAAAGAATATTGTGAAAGACATTTAAACTTTTTTCTATTTGCTGTAAAAGACAATTGATCAAAGAAAAATAGTATTAATGCATTTTATGTTTATGACATTTTTGAAAGTATAGTGTATGACAAATATAACACAAAAGATGGTAGGGAAGACATGGAAGTGTATCTTTCCTGAGTTTTTACGCTACACATGAAGTGGTATCACACAATACAAAGGCAGACTGTGATTAATTAAAGATGGACATAGTAAACCAGGTGCCAGCAAACACATTTCAAAAGGGCCAAATAGTAAATATTTTAGCCTTTATGTACCATATGCAATGTCTATCTCATATTCTTATTTATTTTTGCTTGTTTGGACTTATTTTGATTTGTTTTAAAATCCTTTCAAAAATTTTAAAACATCCTTAACTTGGGGCCATACCAATACAGTCAGCAATCAGACTGGGTCTGTGGACCACAGCTGCAAATTATAGGATAACTAGTGAAAACCTTAAAAAAAAAAAAAAGTAACTATACATATAGTGAAGATAAAATGAAAGTTTAAAAAATTCTTAAATCAAAAGCAGGACAAAAATGAATACAGAAACAAAACCCAGACAGCATAGATAGAAAATAACTAGCCATATTGACAATTATATTAAATGTTAAAGATCAGAACACATCAATTAAAATACAGAGATTGTCAGATTGGATAAGAAAAAGATGTTTTTATATGCTGCCTACAAGTAAAAGGGATATACTATGCAAACTCTAATTTTAAGAAAGCTGGAATAACTACATTAATAGTAGACAGAATGACTTCAGAACAAGGAATATTACCAAGGGTAAAGAAGGCATTACATAAGATATAGGTATCAATTTACCAAATAGATATAGCAATTCTAAATGTCTGTGCACTCGAAGACAGAGATTCAAAATACCTGAAGCAAAAGTGATAGTACTGAAAGAACCCTGTGGATAGAAAAATTCACAGTTACAGCTGAAGACTTCAATACTTCTCTTTCATTAATCAATTGAACAAGTTGACAGAAAATCAGTTAAGAAATAGAAGACCTAAACAACTATATCAAACAACTTAATCTAATTGACATTTTAAAAACACTCTACCCGACAACAGGAGAATAAACAGACACATATATCAATTGATTTCAACAAAGATGCAAAGTCAGTTCAAAAAAGAAAAGCTAGTTTTTTCAACAAATGATGCTGGGATAGTTGAGCATCCACATGGGGAGGAAAAAAAAAATTAAAAAAAAAAAGAAAGAAACCTTGATCTATACCACACACCAACTATAAAAATTAGTTCAAAATGGATCATAGACCTCTATGACCATCTTACAGCTATTAAAAAAATTTTTTTTTGAAAAAAATCATAGGGGAAATTTTATTGACTTTGTGTTTGCCTTGGAGATGGCAAATTATAGTCTATAGGCTGGATAAGGCCTACCATCTGTTTTTGTTAATAAGGTTTTAATAGAACACAGCCACACCCTTCATTTGCTTATCATCTTAACAGCAAAGTTAAGTAGTTGCAATACAGACTATGTGGCCCAAAAACAAAATATTTGCTGTCTGTGCCTTTATGAATGAAAGGCCAATATGAATTATTTAGATATAATACCAAAAGAAAAAAATCTATAAAATAAAAATATGACAATCGAACTTCAAAAAAAAAATAAGAAACCTCTACTTTTTTGAAAGATAAGCTAGTGACTGTGATAAAAATAATTATAATGGGGTGCCTGGGTGGCTCAGTGGGTTAAAGCCTCTGACTTCAGCTCGGGTCTTGATCTCAGGGTCCTGGCATCGAGCCCTGAGTTGGGCTCTCTGCTCAGCAGGGAGCCTGCTTCCCTCCCGCCCCCCACCTGCCTCTCTGCCTAGTTGTGATCTCTCTGTCTGTCAAATAAATAAAATCTTTAATAATAATAATGATAATAATAATTGTAAAACAAGTATCTGATAAAGGACTTGGATTTATGACATATAAAAAACACTGAAAACTCAATGATAAAAAACCAAACAACACAATTCAAGAAATGGGCAAAATGTTTGAAAAGACATTTCACCAAGGAAGATACACAATGACAAATAAGATCATGAAAGGACACTGAACATTATCAATCATTAGGGAAATGCTAAATGAATCCAACAAGTTATCACTACATACCCATTAAAATGGCTAACATATAAAAAATAAGTCTGGAGTTACCAGAGGTACTGGGGAAGATGAGGAGCCACAGGAACTCCCATACATTACTGACACGAGTACAAAAATGGTAGAGAGAATTTGGAAAATACCTTGATAGTTTATTATAAATTTAAACATAAATGCAATCTCATTCTTTGGTATTTAATCAAAAGAAATGAAAACTTAATGCTAGCCTAAAAACCTACTCATGGAAGTTTATAATGACTCTTCATACACATTTCACATATGAAAAAAAATATATATATATTTGTTCTGGTGAGTACAAATCAAATATAATGGTGAATGTGTAAACAAACTGGATTGCATCCAGACAGTGAAATACTACTCAACAATAACACTGAATAAACCATGAAATACATGGATGAATTACAAGTGCATTACACTAAGTGAAAGAAGCCCAACTCAAAATGAGATATACTTTGATTCCATTTATATCACACTTCAGAAAAGGCAAAACCGTACTGACGGGCAACCAATCAGTAGCTACAGTGATAGAAGACTGGGTATGAGGGCAGATTATGAATGGGCATAAAAGAAAATTTTGCAGCCATAGATCTCTTCTATGTCTTGATTGTGATAGCTGGTGTGAAGACTATATTTTTTTGTCAAATCTCAGAACTTCACACTAAAAAAAGGGCAGGGTCACAATTATTACTTTGAAATCAGAATTTAATAAACCTGAAAAAAAAACCACCTTAATTGATATTGACATTAAATGATGTCTTATTTCAAAACCATATAGATGAGGGGGCACCTGTGTGTCTCAGTTGGTTAAGTCACTGCCTTTAGCTCAGGTCATGATCACAGAGTCCTGGGATTGAGTCCCATAATAGGTTTCCTCTGCTCTGTAGGGATCCTGTTTCTCTCTCTCCTTCTGCCTGCCACTCCCCCTGCTTGGGTTCTCTCTCTCTCTCTCTCTCTCTCTCTGTCAAATAAATAAATAAAATCTAAAAAAAAGAAAAAAAAGAATATCAAAGAATTTTGTTAGCTAGTTTCATCATGTTAATGAATGTACTAAAGGAGAACTAAATCACATGGACATCTTTAGTTATTTTTTAGAGCACTTTGAGGTCTCCAGCAAATTGAAGGGAAGGTACAGAGATTTTCCATATACTCCCTTCCCACGCACAAGCAAAGCTGCCCTCATTATCCCTCCACAGTGGTTCATTTGTTACAGTTGATTAACTTACACTGACACATTGTAATTACCCAAAGTCCAAGATTACATTAGGATTTCCTTTAGGTGTTGAATAATCTATGGGTTTGGACAAATATATAGTGACATGTATGCATCATTACAGAATCATACAGAGGATTTTTAAGGTAGAGAAAATAATTTTAAAAATCTGCCACCCTAGGGGGTGCCTGGGTGGCTCAGTGGGTTAAGCCTCTGCCTTTGGCTCAAGTCATGATCTCAGGGTCCTGGGATGGAGACCTGTATGGGGCTCTCTGCTCAGCTGATAGCCTGCTTCCCCCTCTCTCTCTGCCTGCCTCTCTGCCTACTTGTGATTTCTCTCTCTGTGTGTCAAATAAATAAATAAAATCTTTAAAAAAAAATCTGCCATCCTAAAAATCCTCAGTGCTCCTCCCATTTATTCTTTTTCCTCCCTTCCAACCACAGGCAACCATTGATCATTTTGGTGTCTCTATAGTTTTGCTTTTCCAGATGTGGTATAGTTAAAATCATATAATATGTAGCCTTTTTAGATTGATTTTTTACTTAGTAATATACATTTAAGTTTCCTCTATGTCTTTTCATAGCTTTAGAGTTCATTTCTTTTTAGCACTGAATAATATTCCATTGTCTGGATGTACCACAGTTTATCCATTCACCTACTGAAACACGTATTGGTTGCTTCCAAGTTTTGGCAATTTTAAGTAAAGCTGCTGTAAACATCTGTGAGTAGCTTTTTGTATGGCCATTAGTCCAACTCCTTTAGATAAATGCCTAAAGCATGATTGCTGGATTGTATGATAAGAATGTATTTAGTTTTACAAGAAACCACTAACTATCTTCCAATGTAGCTCTCCCATTTTGCATTCCCACAAGCAATGAATAAGAGTTCCTTACATTTGATGGTGTTAATGGTTTAAGTTTTGGATATCTTAATAGGTGTGTAGTTGTAGCTCATTGTTCTGTGTTTTTCTTTTTCTTTCTTTTTTTTTTTTTTTTTTTGATTTCCCTGATGATATACAATGTAGTGTGCCTTTCATATGCTTCCTTGACATTTGTTTATTTTCTTTAGTGTGGTGTTTATTAAGGTCTTTGGCCCACTTTTTAAAATTGAGATTTTTTTTTCTTACTGTTGAGGGTTTTTTTTGTTTGTTTGTTTTGTTTTTTAAGATTTATTTGTCTATTTGGGAGACAGAGAAAGTGCACATGCACACAGACAGGAGCAAGGGGAGGGGCAGAGGCAGAGGGAGAGAAGCTCAAATGGACTCCCCAGGAGCAGGAGCAAGAGCATGGAGCCTGAGGTGGGGTTAGATCCCATGACCCTGAAATCATGACCTTAGCCAAAATCAAGAGTCAGACACTGAACGAACTGAGCCTACAACGGACTCCTCTTATTGAGTTTTAAGAGTTCTTATATATGTTAGATAATAATCCTTTATCAGATGTCTTCTGAAAATATATTCTCCTAGTCTTTGGCTTGTCTATTCTTTTAACATGGTCTTTCATAGAAGTTTCCAATTTTATTTTATTTTAATTTATTTTATTTTATTTTTAAACTTTATTTAAGATTCTGAAATATTTACTTATTTGAGAGAGAGAGAGCATGAGCAGGGAGAAGGGGGAAAGGGAGAAGCAGACTCCCTGCTGAGCAGGGAGCCAGATGCAAGACTCAATCCCAGGACCTTGATATCATGACCTGAGCCAAAGGCAGACACTTAACTGACTGTGACACCTAGGTGCCTGAAGTTTTCAATTTTAAAACTTTAATTTTAAAAATTAAAGAAGTCAAATTTATCAGTTATTTCTTTTATGGATCATGCATTCAGTGTTGTATCTAAGAACTCATTGGCATAACGAAGGTTATCTAGTTTTTCTCCAATCACATGTTTTTAATCAACAGATATAGAAGAAGAACTCAATAAATATTGATAAATGGTATATTTTTTATCAACATATGATAAAAAATATATTTAGGTATTACATAGTATAATTTTTCCTTCACATGAAAAAGAATTTTAACAAATCTGTGGAAAACATGGGTACAAATCTTTATATGAAAATGTAGATTAAAAAATTAGATATATTCCTATTTAGATCAGAAACAAGATAGGAAAACCTCGTATTACTTTCACAATTTATATGGTATTGGTCTCAGAAAACACTAAAGGTAAGAAAATGGAGTAGAAGATATATGAATGGAAGGAAAGAAATAGAAGCCTCATTTTTTTGTAAATAATATACTTATTGTTTAAAACCAAAAGAGGGTTCAGTCAGTTAAACTGCTGCTTTTGCCTCAGGTCATGATCCTGCAGTTCTAGGATTGGGCCTCGTGTTGAGCTACCTGGTCAGCATAGAGTCTGCTTCTCCTTTATCTCTCCCCACTCATGCTTTCTCTCTCTCTCTCTCTCTCTCTCTAATAGAAAAATAAAATAAAATAAAAAAAGAAAACCAGAAGGAACAATAGAAACACTTATAGAACCACCACATATAATTCAATAACATTCCCTTCTACTAGGAAAGCCAACCAGCAAAATATGAGAAGTAAAATACCATGTTTCTCTAGCAATGTACATTATAAAGTAAATAAATGTACACAAATGTTACACACAAAAAATTTAAAAATTCTATTAAAGGAAATAAAACTGCAAGTGAATACAGAGCACCTGGGTGGCTCAGTCGGTTAAGCATCTGACTCTTGATTTTGGCTTAGGTCATGATCTCAGGGTTGTAAGATGAAGCCCCATGTGGGACCCTGCACTGGGCATGGAGCCTGCTTAAGATTTTATCTTCCTCTCCCTCTGTTCCTCTGTCCTCCCTTCTCTAAGGAAAAAAAAAAAAAAAGTAGAAGTGAATAAATGAAGATGTATACTATCCTTACAGATGAAACAATATGGTATACTAAAGAATACTAAAGAAGCTATATCTTAACAAATAAATTTATAAATTCATGTAATCACGGCTAAAATTGTCTGCATTTAGGTAGATTATGTGAAAAAAAATTAACAGCAGCCAAATCAAGTTAGAATATTTACCCTACCAGATAGTAAGCCATACAATAAAACTCTTCAAAAAACAGTATGTGTAGGGGCGCCTGAGTGGCTCAGTGGGTTAAAGCCTCTGCCTCCAGCTCGGGTCATGATCTCAGGGTCCTGGGATCAAGCCCCACATCGGGCTCTCTGCTCAGCAGGGAGCCTGCTTCCTCCTCTCTCTCTGCCTGCTTCTCTGCCTACTTGTGATCTCTGTCTATCCAATAAATAAATAAAATATTAAAAACAAAACAAAACACAAAACAAAACAGTATGTGTAAAGTGGGGAATTCTAGCAAAACAAAGAGCTCTAAAGAGACCAAAATATATATTTTGGTATTTAATATATGATGAACTTAGTACCACAAAGTAATGGGAAATAGTGTTTAACAGATAAATTTGAGAAAATTGATTCACCTTTTTGGGAAAACAAACTGTTACCTCCTTACTTTGGCTTAACACCTAAATGTGAAAGGTGAGGCTATAACATGAATAGAAGCAACATGGGGGCCTATGGTAGTGACCTAGAAACTGGAGAAAGAATCAAGGTAAGAACCAAAGACTTTAAACTGTAAAATTTTTACTACCATCATGTTTAGCGTTCGTACTTATAGAAGAAACTAATGTCAAAATTAATAAATAAATATAAATTATGAGATACTTTCATGTCAAAATCCCCTAAGACAATGTCTAAAATCAACAAAAGATTATTACACATTAATAAGAAAAAGAAAGGAAAATTAGTTTTTAAAAATGGGGCAAAGTTTATAAATAGCTATCTCCGGGGTGCCTGGGTGGCTCAGTGGGTTAAATAGCTGTGTCCTGGAATGTAAAGTCTGCCTGAATTAAATTTTAAAAATGTGATGCCCAGACACACTGTTAATCAAAATTTCAAATTAAAATAGCAATGAATGTATCTGTAAATTATAAGGTTGTGAAAAAATTAAAAATAATGGCAATGCAAAATATGTGAAGGTGTACTCTATACCCCTAGAGCAAATAGGTATGGTTACTGTGGAATAAAATCTAGTGCTAATTAATGACATTAACTATAGGTTTATCGTGTAGCTCCTGGTCCCCATCTCTGGATATGTATCCCAGAAAGATTTTTTTTTTTTAAAGATTTTATTTATTTATTTGACAGACAGAGATCGCAAGTAGGCAGAGAGGCAGGCAGAGAGAGGAGGAAGCAGGCTCCCCGCTGAGCAGAGAGCCCGATGCGGGGCTCGATCCCAGGATACTGGGATCATGACCTGAGCTGAAGGCAGAGGCTTTAACCCACTGAGCCACCCAGGCGCCCCGCCAGAAAGATTTTTATCACAAGCCCATTAGGGAATATGAACGAGGACAGTCATCAAAGCATTATTTCTGTTAGTGTGAAGGTGCAGGCAACTCAGATGTTCATCACTAGACAAACACATGCCATAAGAGCATATGAAACAATGGGCAACGATTAGAGAAATAGACCAAATAGACCAAATAGACATTAAGCGATACTAGTAGATCCTCAAAACAGGGTGTTCATGCATAAAGTTAGAAACAGAGTGAAATTTATGCAACTATAAGGCACAAAGAAGTACTATATATTTTACAAGAGTGAGTACTTATCTAAGGGTTTTTGTCAAAATATTAGAGTAGATGCTTATGGGGTAAAGAGAATGACTATTAAAAAACATAAAGTAGGGGGCGCCTGGGTGGCTCAGTGGGTTAAAGCCTCTGCCTTCGGCTCAGGTCATGATCCCAGAGTCCTGGGATCGAGCCCCGCATTAGGCTCTCTGCTTGACAGGGAGCCTGCTTTCCCCACCCCCCCCATCCCTGCTTCCCTCTCTGCCTACTTGTGATCTCTGTCTGTCAAATAAATTTAAAAAAATAATAAATAATGTAGATGCATTTAAAGTGAAATAATAGGAATTAATTGGAGCAGTATTAAAATTCACTAATTCTCTAATTGAAAACATAAAGCCTTATTAAACTATGAGAGTGTTCTAAAGCAAATAACTACACAAAACAGTCCAGACTTCACCCTTGGAAAATTTTAATGTCAAGGTAATAACTACTATGGATATCAGCTACATTCTGTCTGCTTTGCTCTTACTATTAGGACACAAGAGCTGCTTTTTGTTTGTTGTTTATCTTTTTTTTTCCTTCCTTTTCTTTGATTTGTATACAATACATACTTACGGGCAGCATTTTTTTTCACGTGGTATTTTTCACAGAAGTCTTAACATCATGAATTTATTTTCTTAGTATATGCTAAACCTTATTTAGGATGCTTAATCACTTAAAACACATTTAAGTCATTCTATTAGTTCTACAAATATACAGTAAAAGTGTCTTACTTAACTTTGTCTGCTCTACAACAACAAGGTCCTTGGGCGGGTATATCCTAGTCATGCAAGAAAAAAAAATTTTTATTTAATGTGCTGGCGACATTTCTGTGAAGACACTGACTCTGGCTGAGCATATATTAAGAATCAGATTGTTATTTCTAAATTTTTAAATACTAAGGAAGAATTATACAAAAAATGTCTGTAATAATTTAATTTACATCTATATTATAAGCTCGTTGGTCTTTTTTTTTTTCCTTTTAGATTCCCCCTTTTGGACCTCTAGAGAGATTATAACCCAGTGTTATTGGTTTAATAATAGTAAAGTATGATGGCAGGACACTTAGGAAATGCCACTATATGTGAAACAGAATGTAATGTGATTTTAGATCTGGAAATTGCTGGTGGTGAGCAGAGTGCGAATAAATATCAAATGTCTTCTCTTTAGCACTAAATGTAAAATGTTCCAAATCATCTTATCCAACTCTAGATGTTAACTTAAATGTAAATGCACATATTGAATGCACTAGTGGAATTGCAAACAGAATTCATAACAGAACAAGTAATGTGATTGGGGATGCTGTTTTACTATATTTCTTAATGCCAAGAAACAGCAAATGAAATTGGTCTTTAAAAATGCAAGGCATGGGGTGCTTAGGGAGCTAGAAAAGTTAGAGCTGCAGTACCCAGAATCTGGTTTGCATCAGATTTCAGTACTGTAACACAGGAAAGTCAGGTAGGAGTTTTACCTAGGCAATGGTATGAAAACAGTTTCAAGTAGTTAAATATGTTCCTAAATTATACTTTCAAGTCTATCCTTTAGCTTACTTGCTTAGACAAACATACTGGGAGGAGTTCACTTTCACTTTCTCGATTTGAAAACAATCAGACTACAAAAGTGAGTCCTGTTTTGCCTTATGAGATCCAAAATTGTACATAATAACAAGCACTATGTTTTACCTAAGACAAAGATAGTAGATAAGTTTATAGACACTTCGAAGATTTCCTGTTTGTCGATTTAGAGATCTAAATTTTACTGAGAAAATTACTCATCAGAATTTGAGGAAAAAGCACAAGATTAAAGGCTCTGGAGCTCCCATTTTAAATAAGATAATCTCACTTTTCAAATAACTCGTAAATTTTATTTTCTACTTGTTATTTACTGTCCTATATTTTCTCAACTAGACTATAGCTGTTCTTAGTAAGATGTTGGGTATGTCAGAATCCATCCCTAAATATTCCTTGATGCAGTTAAATAAAATTGGTATGTATCTACATAACAGAATAATTTGGCATTAATAAAAAGAATGTGTAGATCTGTTTATGCAATGCTCTCAAAAGCTTAGAGCAGTGCACATTGTAAGATTTATTCTGAGTTTAAAAATTAGAAGATGCATATCCACCTATAGCTAAATATAGAAATAGAGATATTATTCTTACATATATACTGGTTCATGTATATTATTTTTCTGGAAATATGCAGAGGAAAAACTGATGGTGAATAATTTTAAAAAGCAGTGTCAAGGAAAAGAAAAGAAATATTTGTTTCTCATTTTGTACCATTTTCTACTGACATTTTTGGCAGATAATTGTGTTCATTTTAGTTAAAAATACTTATTAAGATTACCTGGATGGTGAGATTATGGGCTATTTAAATTTCCTTTTGCGTACTAAAAAACATGATCTCTACTGAGTTTTAATTAAAAAAAAAAAAAAAAAGATAGGAGGCAGGCAAGGGGGAAGAAAGGAAGAAAAAGGACGGAAAGAAGCATGGAACAAGCAGAATGCCCTGGACGCTTTGGGTGAGTAATGGGCAGGATTGTAGAGGCAAATGTAGTTTGAAAAAATTTCCTAAGTAACTGATAGCCCTGGTCTATTATTACAACAGATATATTGAGTTAAATTTTCTTGATCCCTTTCCACAATCTCATGTCATCTTGCTTAATCTTATAATGATTTCTCCCCAAAATGCTAATATCTGACAATTACTTTTTTATAAAAGCTATTGTAGGAAGTCTTACAAATCTTTGTTTAAATATATAGCAGCGAATCTTTTGTAATAAAAGTGTTCAGCATTAGTAAACTGAGTAAAAACAATCAAGAACACTGCAGATTTTATTTTTTTTAATATTTTATTTATTTATTTTGACAGGCAGAGATCACAAGTAGGCAGAGAGACAGGCAGATAGATGGGGGAAGCAGGCTTCCTGCTGAGCAGAGAGCCTGATGCAGGGATCTATCCCAGGACCCTGAGATCATGACCTGAGCCAAAAGCAGAGGCTTTAATCCACTGAGCCACCCAGGGGCCCCAAACACTGTGGATTTTAAAAGGACATTTTGCTTGAAGAAAATCACCATTCCAGTTTTCCAACCAGGTGTCTTTTTTAAAAATAAAATTTACTGTATTTGCTTAAGAAAATTTTTAAAATTACTCTTTCATAATAAAACATATCAATAGTTATCGAACCTAGTTTTGATGTGTATAATAAAACAATCACCCTCTTGCTTAACTTCTAAATCATTTTATTCGTGTCTATAAATTAGGAAGATTTTCTTTAGATAATGTGTATAAAATGTGTTTAATATGAGTATATGTATTTTATTCTTTCAGACATTTATTCTAAACATATAGTTAATTATGTGTTTCAACAGAAATAGGAAAACTTATTGTAGCATTCCTCATAATATTGCATACTTAGCAGTGACCAAAATGTCTAACGAAATATGATTGGTTTTAGAAATTATGCTCTGAAATATCATACCCTATAATTGAAGAAACAGAGGTTATGAGTATTGCCAGACAAATTCATAATATATTTTTACTTGCAAGCAACAGTAATACAAAATGCATAATTTAAAAAAAATGCATGATTTATTTTTCATTTATAAGAATTATTCTGTTTTTATAAAGTAAATTGATATATGCATCTAGGCATAAAATATCTGGAAAGATACATGTTGAAATGTTTCCAATTAGTAGGATTAATGAAGCCTTTTTTTTTTTTTTTTTTTCTTTTTTCTTAGGGTACTAACTAGTTACTCTACAATAAGCATTTACTATTTGGATAGTAAACATTTGATAAAGAGAGAATGTGAAAATAAATAAAACTACAAAATACCAAATGGAAGTTGCATTATCACAAATCTCTGAAATGTGATTTCTTCCATTCTACTCATTCCTGAAGCCTCAACTCAGGCATCTCCTCCTCTGAGAAGCTTGCGTTGAACTACTTGTTCCCATTTTTAAATATCACCTATCAAAATACTGAGAACCAGTATTTAGCAAAAAGCCTAATTCTCCACTGAACTCCTTGAAAGCTAAAACTCAGCATCCCCACCATCTAAGCACAATCTGGCAACTAGCATTTCTGCAGAGTGGTTTAACTTGAATCCAAAAAATATAAGACAGAGGAATTTGAAAGTATCTGTAAACCGGGCATAAGTGCCACACTTTGGCCAATCTATGGGCAATTATATATGTAATCTGTCTGGAAAAAAACTTTTACAAAGAAAAAAATATCCTTAAAAGTGTTGATGTTCAAGAGCTATCAGTCATCAGGCAATTTCTGGGGATTTTAACATATTCAAAGTGGCAGGATAAGAAAGGACACCATTGTTTGTTAATAGCTATGAGCATGAGATGAAATTCAATCCATTATTGGTGGAACAAACCAATAAATAAATAAATAATAAATAATCGATCAACTTGACATTGAAGGTGTTTTTGACATGTCTCTTTGTAAGTTTACAAGCACTGAGCCAGCCGTTTGCCTATTGCTCTCACATCGACTCTGTCTTGTCTTTGCTCTGCTCTATGATCTCATGGAACTACATTCAGGCATAAGCCTCTTTTGCCAACTAACTTAGAGTTAGTTGGTTTTAGCTGACAGAGTCACTGGCAGAATATAGAAACTGGAGAAGAGAGAAACCAAAGCACATCTCCTTTCTAACTCTGCCACTGCTGTCTAGGTGTTCTCAGTGGCTCCAGCTCCTGCCAGCCTGTTCCTCTCTCCATGGTCATGGCACCCATGTGGCAGTTTCAACCATGGCTCTAGATTATGTAGGATGACTCTGGTTTTCAGATTTTATAACACAATTTCCATTCATTTTCCTTCAGCCATAGGAATAGTGTCTGGTTCCTACTATTTATTATTTCCTTAGGTTGTTTCCCTGGTTTTTTGACTCTTCCATCACACAGATAATTCAATTCCTTGCATCATATTCCCTATGTTTGAAATAACTACGGTGTTTTCCCTTTCCTTGTCTGGATACCTTTCAATCCAGCTCTCAAGGTTTGTTTTGTAATTCAAGTTACAATAGAATCTGGTACACAGGCGCCTTCTTCAAAAGGACTGTTGTTTTTTTTTTTTTTTTCCTAAGATTTTATTTATTTATTTGACAGACAAAGATCACAAGTAGGCAGACAGGCAGGCAGAGAGAGTGGGAAGCAGTCTCCCCACTGAGCAGAGAGCCCAATGTGGGGCTCGATCCCAGGATGCTGGGATCATGACCTGAGCCAAAGGCAGAGGCTTTAACCCACTGAGCCACTTAGGCACTCCAAAAAGTACTGTTTAGTAAAAGGTCTAGTTTACCTGGTCTACCTGCCCTGGAAACCACATTCTTAAATGTATATTCAATTATATACACAATTTTTCGAGAACCTTTCAAAATAACACCTGACAGAACTCTTTACTCAATACTTGCTACAGGCACAGCAACAAAAATTGAGAAGGATTTAGCTCACCCTGAAGAACATGCAGCTTACAAAGATTATTGACCAAAGTAAGCACATTTTGCTATATGGTGAAAGATATTTTACTTATTCCTGTAAATGCCTTAAATAATGTCTAGAAGTAGACACAGTAAAATTGTGAGGTTTGTTTTTAACCCCTCACCCTTCCTATATTGATGAGGTCCTTTGTCTCAAGTAGTTAACATAATTGTCCCCAATCTGGATCTGATCTAGCACTATAATTCTGTGTAATTTGTTTATCTTTTCCCAGTTATTATTAATGGACACTTTATGGTTCATTTAACAGTGGCTCACCTGTTATAACTGCACAGGAATCAAATCCTCCATATAATGGTTCAAAGCAAATTCTTAGTCAACTGCATTAAGGAAACGCTACACATTTGATCCAGTTCACTACTACATAGATCCTAGCTATGCAGGAAACTTAGGGAGCACAAGTTTCTTGCATTGCCCAGAAAATTTAACTGATACAGTTATCTGCTTCTTGAAAATGCCTTTTTTGGTTCCTTCTGGGCTGTAGTCATGGGCCAGGTTTAATTTAAAAAAGTATATTGTTTGGGAGGGGGGTGCCTGCATTCATAATATTTCTGAATATTAGAAACTGGAGGAAGAGAGAAACCAAGGCACATCTCCTTTCTATGTTTCTAGGGAGGTTCAGTCAGTTAGGCATCAGACTCTTGATTTCAGCTCAGGTCTTGATCTCAGGGTCATGAGCTCAAGGCCAGAGCTGGGCTCCCTGCTCAGTGAAGTATCTCTGAGATTCTCTCTCTCCCTCTCCCTCTGTCCCCCTACCCCCCCACACACACCAGGTACGTGCTCTCTTGCTCTCTCTCTAAAATGAATAAATTATATATATAAAATATATAATATAGTTTGTTTGAAGGTTAAACAAGCATTTTCAGATTACTGTTTGAAACCAATACTTTCATTCAGAAAATATTGCTATTTTGGTACTTCCTGTGAACTCTATTTTGCTAGTATTATCTACGTATTTTAGCAAATGTTCCAACTTAAATGAAACAGCAGCAGTTTTAACTATTTTAAGATACAAACTCTAGATGCCTAGCTGTGTTTTATGATAACTCTTTGGCGGGATTATTCAGAGTTAGAAGTTACCATATTGTACCTCTAAGATTTTCCTATAACCAACTTCCGTGATAAATCTTTTCTAAGAATTGTGTCTTCTCTTGCAAGTTCTCTATACCTCTGGAGTCATGCTAAGTTTATAAAACTGGCAGAATAAAGATAATGCCCAGGTCATCTTCTATATGGATTCTGAAACCAAGTTATCCCACACCCATGTAAAAACTGAGAAGTACAGGAACGTTCTGACTTCTATGGAGATTTCATATGTTGTATGATTAGCCATCTGAGTTGCTGGTGGACCCATCCCAGTCTGTATCTAGAAAGAGAGTCAAAAAAGGCAAGTGCCTGATAGAATTAAGGCCTTTTCATGCTGTCAACAGGAGTTATAAAACCAGCAAATATGTGCTTTAAGAACAAATTGTGATATGCAAGAAGGCATTCGTGCATGCAGTAGTGAAATTTGGAGCCACTGAAAATTGGGTCCAAGCCTTGACTCTGTCACTACCTCAGTGACCTTAGACAAGTAGGTGTTCTTTTCTGAGCCTAAATTTCTTTATCTGCCATTTTAGCAGAAATGACACTAAAGTCATGGCATGATATTTTAAAGAGAGAAACCTGGAAAGTCCTTCCAGACTATCTTCTTCAACCATCTGCTTCCAAAACCCTTCACAGTTTGAACTTTTTTCTTAAGTCCAAACAGTTATGTGATGATGATGATATTCAGCTATGACAGCTTTGACAAGCCTGCTTTTCATAATTTGCTTAAATTTAAAGGTAAATGTGGAACATGGTCACACACAGCAGTTTTAGGAATAAACTTAGCAGAATGACAATCATCGCAGAAAAAGTTTCAGGCAGAATTGGGGTTCAATTCTGATGTGTCTAAAAGTAATTAAGACATTCTGTACCCGAAATAATCCTGCAAATGAATGTGATTTCTTGGCTCCCAGGGACCCTCTACAGATTGAGATGTCTGGTTTGTAGTTAGCTTCTTTAGAGTCCAGGTAGTATAATTGTCATTTGGAGGTTACCAAATTTGTCTCTCGTTTAAAAAAAATATTTCTCGGGCACCTGTGTGGCTCAGTGGGTTAAGCCACTGCCTTCGGCTCAGGTCATGATCTCAGGGTCCTGGGATCGAGTCCCGCATCGGGCTCTCTGCTCAGCAGGGAGCCTGCTTCCCTCTCTCTCTCTGCCTGCCTCTCTGTCTACTTGTGATCTCTCTCTGTCAAATAAATAAATAAAATCTTTAAAAATATATATATTTCTCAGTGTAAAGAAAGTGCCATCATTTTATAAGTTGGTTTAAGGATCGGCCCTGTCTTTTTTGCAGTAAAATATATTTTATAGTGGGTTAAAATTTGAGGTTCACCATGAATTCCATGATTTTTATAGCATTATCTTTCCTCTGTGTGTACATATAGGTACATATATTATACATATAATATATATATATTTGGTATGTTGATGTAATAATAAAATCATTTGATGTGGAAAGAAAAATCAAATAAATGATTAATAGAACCACAGGGACAAAAATGTTACATATATTCAAATGTATATATTCCATATATCATAAGTGTATAAATATGTATTTAAATATTTTATGTAAGATATTGCTTCTAATAGGCAAAGGAATGTGATTAAACATAAAAAGCAAATAGATTTTAGTAAAAACAGTGAGAGGAAAGGACTCTAAATTGAAAACTTTTATATTTATATAATATTAATATTTTAAAATATTATATAATATTAATATTTTAAAATACTATATAATATTAATATTTTAAATATTAATCTGATGTTATTCTATTTTAACCACAAATTTTCCAGATAAGCAATTTTTCCCTTTGTAGCATTTTTTTCAACTGCAATAAGGAAACCAAAAGTGTATCTTATTTCTTGGTTGAAAATGACTACTTCTTCTACATTTCAATTCATGTTTGTACATAGCTTTTACTTAACATTTAAAGAGAATTTAATTTAACTTAACTCAATCATTTATCATTTCTTCCTAATCATTAAGTTAAATTTGAGTTTCTTTGAAATGAAAAAGAATCTGTATGATTCTTTATATGTAGTTGACTTTTGGGTGCAATGTATATAGCATGTTTTAAAATATGAAAAGTGTTTTCAGTTGCTTCATTCACCATCTAAAAGATCATTGATGGAGATCAACATGGAAGGGAAATTGTATAATCAAATTTCTTTAAAAGAACGTCATTACTAGTGAAAGATTGATGATACAGAGAATTAATCATAACCATGATGTATACATTTCCCAGATATAAGAAGGTTGCCAGGAAGTTAGAATTTTCTATGGACTTCAATTTTTTTTTTTTTGTCTTTGAAATAGACAACCACTAGCAGGCAGAGGATTAGAGAGTTCTTAGGATAAAATAATTTGAAATAGTTTGCATGGTTTTCATGTTATTAGAATACAGAGAAGAAAAAACATGAGATGTGTAAGAGATAATCATGGATATAAATGACTAGCTGTAGAGATATTGGGGCACAATACAATAAAAAAGCCAAAGAAAAAATTAAACTAAAACAGAAAACACTTTTCTCCAAACCTATTAAATCCCACATTTTTTTTTTTAAAGATTTTATTTATTTATTTGACAGACAGAGATTACAAGTAGGCAGAGAAACAGTCAGAGAGAGGAGGAAGCAGGCTCCCTGCTGAGCAGAGAGCCTGATGTGGGGCTCGATCCCAGGACCCTGGGATCATGACCTGAGCCGAAAGCAGAGGCTTTAACCCACTGAGCCACCCAGGCGCCACCTAAATCCCACATTTTTGAAGATGATTTGCCCATGCCAAAATACATCCTATTGCTTTTTATCTTGCCACAATTATGCATAGTATCATGTAATTTGTCACTTGAATAATTTTATCAAATGTTCATTGTGTTTACATATGTCTAGTATTAATACTTGTGGACAGATTAGAAACCATAACTTTATCATATAATAAATTCTTATAAATAGTTTAATATGCTCAGTATTTTCTGTTTCTTGGTTTATATTGGTTTTGTTTTTGAGCAAGATGGGCATCTTTTTATTGGGGATGATGCATCAAAGCCCACATTCAGGTTTCAGCTGAGTGGCTGGGAGGGTCAATAAAAATAAAAGCAGGTTTAGAAGAGATAGAATGATAAGTTTGGTTCTAGATACCAGTATGATAAGCTGGTTCTACAGAGTTATGTTGTGCTCATCTTTGAATCCCCAATTTCCAACAAAGTGTGGCTGCTGAATACAGTTTGAATGCTATTTAAGGAGCAAATTCCCTCGTGTGAAAATGTCCAGTAGGCAGTTGGAAAATCAAGCCATGTTTGATTTATTTATTCTCTTCACAGTATATGGTATGTAGTATATATTTAAGTATATACAAAATATCTAATGCATTTTAATTTTTTAACCATAGGAGTGGTTGGAATGCTTAAATGGCAAATAAATCTTTTTTTTAACAAATCCCTCTAACATTGCAGTAATTTCTAAGTTGATAGATCTATATTCTCTCTTTCCAGTTAATACAGAATGCAATATTTGAAATACATAAACTTATGCTGAGATTTACTTTATTTATTGACATGCAATATTATTCTAATTTCTGGTACGCAACATACTGATTCAACATTTGTATACTTTGTGAATAGTCATCACAGTAATTCTAGTTATGTCACCTTACAAAGTTACTACAATATTAATTTTTGAAATTGTTTCTATTTGGATATAGATGACACACAATGTTACATTAGTTTCAGGTGTACAAGGTAGTGATTCAATTCCTCTATAGGTCCTCTATAGGTTCTATATGTTCTCTATATGCTCTGGTAACACAAGTGTAGCTACCACCTGTCACTATACAATGCTGTCATTGCCTATATTCTTTATGTTTTGCCTCTTATTCCCTTCACTTATTTATTCCATAACTGGAAATCTAATTGACTATATCCTCCAAGCTGTACACTGTATCTCCATGACTCACTTATTTTATAACTGGAAGTTTGTACTTCTTAATCCTTTTTACTCATTTCACACACCCCCAACTCTCCTCCCCTATGTCAACCACCATTCTGTTCTCTGTATTTGTGAATCTGGGTTTTGTTCATTTTTGTTTTGTTTATTTAGATTTCACATATAAGTTAAATCATGCAGTATTTTTCTAAATCTGTGTGACATATTTTACTTAGTATAAAGCTCTCAAAGTCATCTATGTTGTTGCAAATAGCACAATTTCATTCTTTTTTTATAGCTAAGTATTATTTCATTGTATATATAGACCACATCTTCTTTATCCATTCCAACAGACACTTAAGTTGTTTCCATGTCTAAGCTATTATAGATATTGCTTCAATAAATACTGGGGTGTATAGAACATTTCAAATTAGTGTTTTCATTTTTCTGAATAGTACTAGAATTGCTGGTTCATGTAGTAGCTTTATTTGTAATTGTTTGAGGAACATCTATATTATTTCCCATAAGGGGCTTCACCAATTTGCATTCCTATCAACAGTGTACAAGGGCTCCCTTTTCTCTATATCTTCATCAACACTTATTATTTCTTGTTTTTTTGGTAATAACTATTCTGACAGGTGTAAGGTGATGTTTCATCTTGGTTTTGATTTGCATTTCCCTGGTGACCGATGATGCAGAGTATCTTTCCAAACGCTTCTTAGTCATCTGTCTCTTCTTTGGGAAAATGTCTAGTCAGATCATCTACTCATTTTTTAATTGGAATGTTTGGTTTTCTTTGTTGTTGGTAGTGAGTTGTATGAGTTCTTTATATATTTTTGCTTTAAGCCCTATTGGCTATATGATTAGCAAATATTGATTCCCATTCAGTAGGCTGCCTTTTTGTATCATTAAGATTTCCTTCACTATGCAGAAGCTTTTGTTTGATGTAGCCCCATTTGCATATTTTTGCTTTTGATTCTCTTGCCTTTGGAATCAGAGCCAAAATCTATAGCTCAGTCTTGAAGTCATGGCCTAGTTTAGGTAATCCTTCTCGTTCAAACCTGCCCTAGCTCTTTGTTGTCCCTCAAACCTTTGTGATTTTCTAAACTGCCTGGTTTATTCTTGATATGACCCCATTTTTGAGAGTGTGCCAACACCTGTCAGTGATCCAAGGGGAGGAATCTCATTTAGCACCTAGTTTCAGGCTGATTAGAAGCCAGACCTTCAGGCAACAGATTTTAAAGCACATTAATATAAGTAGTCCTGTGGTGCTGCAGTTAAAATCCCTGATGACCTCCAGACCAGGAGATCCAGAGGGGTCCCCAGGGTTCTAATTGCCAAAATCAGGGCTCCAGACAAGTGTATGACATCACAGAATCTCACAGAGCTGTACCAAGGACAGTTTCACAGAGATAGTGTCTTTCTACACATATTTATGCTTCAGTATTTTTTAATTCTTTGCATTAACATCAAAAACGTGCTAAAATTACCCTGTTTTGATTATTATAGAATTAAAATTCTCTCTGATGAGACAATCTTCCTCTAAAATGGCCTCACCTCCAATGACTAATCTGTATTTCTCTTTCAAAATATCTTGGTTATAGCCAAAAATCAGCAAATTTTAGAATCAAGTCATCAAATTAAAAAACAAAACGTTTTTGGCATGCTTGGGTGGCTCACTTGTTTGTGTCTGACCTTTGATTTTGGCTCAGGTCACTATCTCAGGGTCAGGAAGTCAAGTCCCACATCAGCTCGATGCAGATCCTGAAGCCTACTTAAGATTCTCTCTTCTCCCTCTCCCTCTGCCCTCCCCTGCTGTCTCTTTCTCTCTCTCTAAAAAAAAGAAAAGAAAAGAAAAAAAGGGATAAGAAAAGAAAAGAAACATGCTTGATATTTGCATTAGAAATCAACCTCTATTTACCAGCTAATTAGGAGAAATGGTATACATAATATAACATAATATAATAATAAATCTATAAATCTCAATCTTGAACAACTATGACTCTCTATATAGTCAGGTCTCATTTTCTTAGAGGAATTTTATGTCTTTACTGTTTTTATATGGTTTATATGAATTTATTGGAAATTTAGTTCAAGAGTGGGTTTTAGTTCTTGCAGTTAGAAATATCAACTCCTGTGTATATTTAGCCTTTTATTATTTATATATAATAAGGTTATTGATTTCTTATATCATTTATAAACTGAAAATGCCTAACTCTGGTTTTATTTTTTACTAATTGTCAGATAATTCTTTTTGGTTTTCTAGGAATATGGTGATATTGCTACATTAATAGTAATTTGATTCCTTTTTTTATTGTTCTACTTCTTTATTCATTTCTTAGTATATAAATAGGATGGCCATAAGTTTCAAATGAGGTAAAAAACGGTGCCATAATGGAGCCTGCTTGACTTTCTTGACAATAACAATCTATGCAGAGGCTTACTGTCAACCATGAGATTGGCTGTTAGTTGGAAATAAATAGATTTTGTCATAATAAATAACATTCTATATCAAAAATTTTATTAGGAATGAGTGTTGAATTTTGTGTTCTGGGTTTTTTTTTTTTTTTTTTGCCATGATTGAGTTGTTATTACTATTTTCTATTTAATTATGAATTTTAGAAATTGCTTTCCTATGGTGACTGAGAAGCAATAGAGATTACCTGCCCCCTTTACAGTAAATAATCTTAAATCTTTATTTCAAATCTACTGGGATGTGCGGTGGATTCTTTTGATATTTCCATGAAGTCTCAAGTGCTATTGTTACGTCAACTTTGGCACTAATTTCCAGCTTTTGAGAAATTATTTCTCTTCTCTTTACATTTCACTACCTGTTTTCTTATTCATTTGTTTTAATACCCAATTCCATAATGACTCAAACATGAAACTTCCACTGTTTTATTTCATAATTTAGTTTTTCCTTTTATATTTTTATTAATCCTTTTTTATCCTGATGCAGGACTTATGATTTGAGTTTAGTTTTGCTTCCTCTGGCTTCTGATTTGAATGTTTATATTGCATGACCAAAGTGTTCTATGGCTTTAAAGACATTATTAAAACATTCCATCTGTCTTTATCTTGGTCAGGGGACTTGGTTTTCCCCTCAAGCCACCACCACCTTAATAATTATCAAGGTCTAAGATGGGCTTAGAAATGAGTTCAGGCTAAATTCGGTCTACAAGGGAGGCATTTTCTATCACATCCAATATTGAGTATGAGGTAGTCCTCTGTCTCTACATTCCTCTCTCTATGTATTTTCTTTTCTTTCTGTTATTCTTCTTCCATAAAATATCAGTATAGCTAACTTCTCATTATTCAAGTTGCAGATTACATCTCATCTTAGAAAAATCCTTCCTTGATCATGGTATTTAATTTTTTTTTTCAGGGTTTCATCACCAACCATGGATTTTATTTATGATTCTTTTATTGTCTTCATACTCTTTTTGTCATTATTTAAGCAATCTCACTTATATAATCAATTATTTATTTGTTTATGCACTATCCCCTCCTCCCCATCTGACACTGGAGTGTGTGACATGAAGGAAAGGACTTTATCTAGATTGTTCACCCTAATATCCTCAGTTCTAAGAACACTGATGTCTTCCTTCCGAGATATAAGAAGTTTTACTGGGTTTTGTATAATTCATGCTTGTTCTTTCATATGCAGAAAGAAAAGCAACTGGGTCACATCTCAAATGTTACATTGATTTCATGACTAACTTTGGGTATTGCAGCATAAAATATTAATTCAATATTTAATTACTATTTTGTTATCATACAGTCAGTAAATAAGATTAATCAGTAGATAGATAAATGGAAATAATTTAAATGTTTCTGCTTTACAAATGTATTTGGCAATAAACATACAAACAATATCTCCTCTATGATATATAATAAGAAAACAAAAATTTAAAGAGCTAGAGAAATGATTCAAAGATAGAGAGGGCATCATTCTGTGGTATAGAAAGACTATATGTAATATGTCCATTTGGAATATTTAAATATAGATACTTACAGTAATGAAATAAACTATTGCTATAAAATGTTTGAACACATTTAACCACATCAAAACTGATTTAGAATGCACATGTATACATATAGATATAAACATTTTGTTTTCTTTTCCAAAGTTGATATTTTAATAAACATATATCTAATTTGTTGTATTAACATATTTAGTGCCAAGGTTCACATGGTTTAAAGAAGAAACTACTAAAACATTTGTCTCATATTAAAACCTTTACTTTAAAAAATGTTCACTAATATTCTTTAGACAGAATTTAAAAACTGATGTGAAAAAATTTGCCTTTATAGATGCAGGATAAGTTTACTTGAATTACATTCAGGAAGCAGTGCCTTGGGAATAAAGTCTAAAGCAAATTGCCAGCCATGGAGTGATTGATAAGTATAATTTTTCTTCACCATTTACCACTCCCTAACCTCCTTGTTAATCACAGAGGGAAGTATTCAAGAATGCACAGGTTAAATATAGTATTTAAGGAGAAGATGCCAATAAATTTCCTATTGGGTTTTAAATAAAAGCACTTTTCAGAGGCTATCAAAACATGTAATAATTAAAGATTTTAAACAAACTAGATTAAACTTGGTGACATTTATCACATATTATAATTGCTTTCTTATTTTATTTTGTTAAAGTTTTAAAGATTTCCATCAAACTTTCAAATACTTTATTTTTTAAAGTTTTTATTTGAATTCCTGTCATTTAACATACAGTGCAATATTAGTTTCGGTGTACAATATAGTGAGTGATTCAACACTTCCACACATCATCCAGTGCTCATCACACCAAGTACCCTCCTTAATCCCCATCACCTATTTAGCTTACCCTCACCCACTTCCTCTCTGGGAACCATCAGTTTCTTCTCTATAGCTGAGTCTGTTTCTTTAGATATTTTTCCAAAGAAGACATACAGATGGCCAACAAACACAAGATGCTCAACATCACTGATCATCAGGGAAATGCAAATCAAAATGACAATGAGCTATCACCTCACACCTGTCAGAATGGCTAAAATCAACAACACAGGAAACGACAGGTATTGGTGAGGATGTAGTGAATGAGGAACCCTCTTGCACTGTTGGTGGGAATGCAAACTGGGGCAGCCACTCTGGAAAACAGTATGGAGTTTCCTCAAAAAGTTAAAAATAGAGCTACTCTATGACCTAGCAATTGCATTACCAGGTATTTACCCAAAGAATAAACAAAACAAAACACTAATTCAAAGGGATACATGTACCTGATGTTTATAGCAACATTATCTACCATAGCTAAATTACAGAAACAGCCCGTTTCCTTTGACGCTGAATGAATAAGGAAGATGGAGTATATGTATATGTACTGTGTGTGTGTGTTTGTGTGTGTGTGTTTGTGTGTGTGTGTGTGTAAACAGACTTATATATAAACAGACTCTTAAATACAGAGAACAACAGATGGTTATGAGAAGTGGGTGGAATTAAATAGGTGGAGGGGATTAAGGAGGGCACTTGTGGTGAGAACCGGGTGATGTATGGAAGTGTTGAAATCACTGTATCACACACCTGAAACTAATATTATACTGTATGCTAACTGGCATTTCAATAAAAATTTTTTTAAAAAGCTTCTGTTTCTTGGTTTGCCTCTCTCTCTCTTTTTTTTTTTTCCCTTTGCTCATTTGTTTTGTTTCTTAAATTTCACATGAGTGGAACCATATGGGCATGTGACTGTTAATCCTGGGGTCATGAGTTTAAGCCCGATGTAAGGCATAGAGCTTACTTAAAATTTCCAGACACTTTAAAGGTAAATCCATCAGAAATCTGTGGATCTCTTTGAAAAGAGTAGGAAAAGCTATGAAGAAAGTATATTCTATAGCTAATATTCCAAGTGGGAAGCAAATTTTATATTCTGAAATAATGAAACATATATCCTAGTATATACTGAAGGGACTATATTAAAAGGGACCTTGCCCAAGCTCCATCCTGACAGGCAGCTGATGACCAGAAAGGTTTCTGAACCCTAAATTCTAGAATACCCAGTGAGGAGCAACTGGGTATTCTAGGTACTATATTTCTGTTCACTGCTGTATTTTATAATTTTATTCTATTATCTCTTTCCTGTTTAATTTTTTAAAGATCATATTATTTATTTGACAGACAGAGATCACAAGTAGGCAGAGAGGCAGGCAGAGAGAGAGGAGGAAGCAGACTCCCCGACAAGCAGAGAGCCCCATGTGGGGCTCCATCCCAGGACCCTGGGACCACGACCCGAGCCGAAGGCAGAGGCTTTAATCCACTGAGCCACCCAGGCGCCCGCCCTTTTTAATTTTTATCAAGCCATAGAGATGTTGCTCTTTGATGCTTTTGACGAAATGTGACATATAGAGTGGATCTCAAGTCAGTGGAAAAGTAAAGCATCTTGATCTGGTAGGAGTAATACCGGTATCTCTGGTATAACGCTTTTCAAAAGTTCATGTTTTGCAAATTGTTTTCATAAGAGACCTACAATAGTACCTTTTATTTTTTATTTTATTTTTTTTTTGCTAACGGAAACATACGAAGAGGGCTTTTTTTAAATGAAAATAGGCAAAAAGTGAAAATACCTTTCAGCATTTGTTTTGCAGTGACCCCTTACAAAGGTAGCACACAAGCAGAACTTGAGATGGCACCACCCAGCTCCTTCCTTAGGAACTACCTTAAATTTCTCATCATCAAGTGGCCGTATCTTTGACTATGTCTGTGAGTATCTGTGTTTTCTTTCAATTCATTCTGTGCACCTTTTAGCCAGATGTGTCCTAAGGTATCAGGAAAGCCCAAGACTGGTTATTTTTTGGATCTTGGAGCACTTGCTTCTTCACTTTCCTCAGTTTTGCCTTGTGAAAGGATGTATAGAAATGTTCTACTTTCACATACCAGAGGAAGTCTGTACCATTTATCTTAATTTGTTTGCATGTAACCTAAATCATTTGATTATTTAGAACATCTTTTTACCAAAGTACTCATAAGAGTTTACTATGAAGCATTTTAAATAAAGTTAAGGTATAATGAAGAAAGACATAATAGAAAACAAATAAATACATTAAAATTCATGCAGGAAAAATCCAGTCTTGCTAAAACTGAGCTTGAATTCTCATTAAGGTCACCAACTTAGTGAATGTGCACAAACTAAGAATCTTTTCTTAACCTTGGTATTTTAGCTAAAAGTATATATCAGTGGCTCTCAAACTTTAGTCTGCTCTTAGAATCACTGAGCTTTTTAAAACACAGATTGCTCTTTTGGTAAATTTGGGGTGGTGCCAGAGATTTTGCAATTCTAACGATTTCTTAGATTATGTTAATGCTGTTGCTGATCTAGGAACCATACTTTGAACAGCCCTGCTATATATAATCACACACACACACACACACACACACACACACACACACACTTAGCAGGGTCAGATTCTCTCCCATGAGTTTAATTTAAACCTAACCTTTTTTTGACTTGGCATCTTTAATGTTGTACATATTTTTCTTATTCTGAGATATAAAGGAATGTACCATTTATTACTCAAACTTTTAAAAATAATAGTTTAAATACTACTAATTTATTAGCATGGAATAACCATGTAAAATTAGTAAATTTATCCATGCCAAAAAAAAAAAAATACACATTATTCTTTGTATAGAACATTTGTTTAAATCAATGATGAGATCTTAACAGTCAGTGCCATTGCTCCATTTGTTGTATGAAACAGTAACATTTTAGGACCACTCTCTCTGAGCTAGTAAGTCCAGTCAGCACTTTGAAGGTGTCAACTTTTTTCATCTTTATAAAATCTTATTATTTGCATTGAAATATTACTGTTTAAAGAAATGTAAGAGTAACATAAGAACACTACCGAACTTGTCCATTGCTATTTATCCAGAAAGTGGCAGATCTGACATCAAACTCAGACAATTTGACTCCAGAGACCACACTCTGGTCTTGTGTAAATTTAATGCCAATGAATGTAAATGAATAAGAGTCCTCAAAATCATGTTAGAACATATAAGTCTATATGTAAGGTATACTTGATCTTTTTAAACCAGCTAATTGCTTGCTGCATCATCTATGATTAGGTCTGCCTGAAAGTAGCTGAAGAATAACAACATACGATTGGCTTAATAAAATAGAAGTTTACTTTTTTCCCATGTTTAGAAAATTAAGAAAAGAGATGGTACATCTTCCAAGGAATTGGCCTTCATAGATCTTATTCTTTTGTCATGTTTGGCTTCCATTCCCAATGTGATCTAATGGTTCAATATAGTTGCTACAGACTCAGCCATTTTTAATTTTCAAACATCATGGCCAAATGTAAGCAGAAAACTGAGATGATACATATGTCCCATTAAAGGCACTTCTCAGTTAATGTACAGAACATTTCCCTTTGTAGCCTGTCAGCCAGAACTTAGTCACAGAGCCACATCAAGAGGCAGAGAAAGCTAATGATATAATATTTTCAGAGTAGCCATGTGTGTACTAAAAATTTAGGTTTCTATTACTGCAGACAAAGAAAAGAATAGATGTTGGAAGAAAATTGCAAATCTCTGCTGAATTTGTTGTCCAGCTATCAATGAGTCAGTTTGGTCATACAAGTGAATATTCACCTGACACAGCTGGTTTTCCACATCTTATATCTTGGAAAAATTTGAATTTTGACAGAGATAATGTCATATAATCATCAAACAGTTGGGGTTTTTTTTGTTTTTGTTTTTTGTTTTGTTTTTCCTTTGTGGGCACACAGGATAACTAGATTTCCCAATCTTCCTTTAAGTTAGATTGTATACATATGATTGAGGATTGGCCAGTGGGGTGTGGATAAAGGTGATGTTTAGGAACTTCAGACCTGGATTTGAAAATGATATAGCAAAATTTTCCATCTCTTTCTACTCCTGATACAGGCCATTTCTCTAGATTGTCTCACTTCAAGTTGTAAAGGGTTACCTGATCTACAGTGGATTTTATATAAGGGAGACATACACATTTATGACCTCAAGTCCATAGAATTTAAGATATATTTGTTACCACAGCACAGTCTAACCTATCTGAATATTGTAAGAATTAGTTAAGTGGAAAAGGACTTTGTGTAAATGCTATTTATTACACCAAGAATATGGGTTTCTTCAGTATACCAGTTACCTATAATAGGTGCTGCAAGTGCAATTATAATGACCCAAAGTTCCTCCCCTACAGGGGTGTGCAGTACAGAGAAAATCTCCCAAAATAATAATGCACTATCAGTCTGCTACAATGTACCAGATTACTAAATGGGTCATCTGTTCCCAAAACCCTCTAAAAAAGAACTGTGGGTACTTTATATAGTTTCTGGTAAAGGAATAAATTAGGAGATACTTTCTAGGCAAAGCTAAGCATAATAGTTGGAACGAAAGTATACCAAAGTATAAAGAGTTAAGGGGTGCCTGGGCATCTCAGTGGGTTAAAGCCTCTGCCTTCAGCTCAGGTCATGATCCCGGGGTCCTGGGATCAAGACCCACATAGGGCTTTCTGCTCAGCAGGGAGCCTGCTTCCCCCTCTCTCTCTGCCTACCTCTTTGCCTACTTGTGATCTCTCTTGATCTGTCAAATAAATAAATAAAATCTTTTTAAAAAATGTATAAAGAATTAAGAACCCAAACTCACAAGACTGGCTCAGTGGGTTAAGCATCTGCCTTCAGCTCAGGTCATGATCTCAGGGTACTGGGATGGAGGCCCGCATCAGACTCCCTGCTCAGCAGGGACCCTGCTTGTGCTCTCTCCCTTGTTTTCTCTCTCTCAAATAAACAAATAAAATCTTTAAAAAAAAAAAAAAAAAAAGAACCAAAACTCTTGAACCAGATTGTCTAGTTCAAACCTTGCTCCACCATCTAATTTTTTTTTTTTTTGTATCCTTGGGCAAATTGCTTAACCTATGGGCAAGTGCCTCACATTTCTGATCTATAAAATAAAGATAATAATAGTATTTACCTCAGGGGATTGTTAAAGAGATTAATGACTTATTATTAGTAAAATTATTGGAATGGTGTTTGGAATAAATAAGTATTCTCTAAGTACTTGTTAATAATATCTGAGGACTGTACTTCCCTGTTTTTTTCTCTCAATCAAGACTCTTCAAGGACTAAAGGTAAAACTTTTTAACACTTTTACCCAATCATTTCCTGGTAAGTTATAATAATAGAAAGCTATTAAAATGTTTCCTGAAATCAAATAAAGCAGCATTTCTCATCTTTCTCTACTTTAAGACCTGTCAATATAAAATACAATAATGAAAAGGAAAATATAGATAAGCAGAAAACATTCCAAAATCAAATTGTTCTTGTTACTATACTCTGTATTATATTGTCTCCTTAATGTAATATGTTTGAGCTTCTATCATACAAGAAACCATTGTGAATAAGCTGTCAGGTTTAATTGGTCTCTACTATAAAAATATCTTTGATAAATAGACCTGTCTCATATTGAGTTAAACTCAAAAAGGGGCAAATTTGGTTTCATTCAAAACACATTCTAATAAAATTAATAGGGGCACAAATTTCTATTTTATAATATTTCAGTAGAAGTAAATAGAGTGCTTTACACAGTTGAGTACTCAGTAAATCTAGTTAATGTTTTCAATTGATGAAAAATACATAAGCACATCTAGGCTACCAAAAAACTATTGCTTTGAAAAAGTAGGTACAGCATGTCACCCTCCTGCAGAGGTTTCCTGTAGGAATTATTCTTTTTTTTTTTGGAATTATTCTTAATATAGGTGTCATATCAATTTATAGGCAGAAATCAATAATAATTTTCCAAAATATTCAGGATTTTTATGCCATTATTATAAGTCAACCCATTCATCCATTCAACAAATATTTATTGTCTACTATATACTGTGAAAAAACTACATAATTTCTGTGTTCATGAGACAAATAATAAACTTAATAAATAAGTGAATTATGTAAAATGTTAGAAGGTAATAATTACTATAAAAAGCAAGCAAAGTAAAGCGGATGGGAAATGTCAGGATGTGGGTGCTGTAATTTTAAATAAGATCGTCAATGAGAGCCTCACTGAAGAGAAGAAGTAAGAAGGAAGACCGGGAATATAACCATGCAGACATCTCAAAAATTTTAGAAAAAGAAAAAAAAGTAATGCAAAGAGTTTGAGGAGGAACTGTACTTGTTGGTATTATAGCAAAGACACACCACAGAGGTATAGAGAAGTCAGAGGTTATTAAGAAATGCTATGATGTAGACCCTGCAAGTCTTTGAAATGGTTAACACTTTTATTCTTAGTGAAATGGGAATCATACTGGCTGCTTTGTGGAAGAGTTTCTTTAGGGAGGTGAGGAAGGAATACAGGTTACTATTTAGTAGATTACTGATACAGTACAGAAAAAACAATGGTTGGGGCTTAAATCTATATGGTAGCAATGAGTATAATGGTAAGTGCCTGGATTAGGGATATATTTTGAAGTTAGAGGCTACAGGATTTCAGGCTGAATTTGATACACATTGTTAAATGAAAGGATGAAGGATGTCTCCAAAGTGTTTTGCTGGAGTAACTAGATGGAAAGAGTCACATTGAACTAGTTTAGGAAGATCGTCATAGGTGATTTGGTAAATAAAGAATTTGGATAAATAAATTCCGAGTTCAAGGGTAAGGTCTAGGTGGGAAAAATAAATTTGGGTATTCTCAAAGTAAAAATAATGTCAAATCAATGTCATGGAGGTGATCAAAAGGAAGAGAACAGCTGATTCTAGAGAAAGAAATTCTAGAGAAAGAAAATCATGGGAGTTCAAGCAGGTGTGAGAGTAATCAACTGTGTCACATGCTGCAGAGAGGCACAGTAATATGAAGACAAACTTCACCACCAAATTTATCCTTGTGATGCCATTGGCCATCTTGATAAGAAAGATTTTGATGAATCGTGAGCAATGGGAGTCTTATTGGAGTATATTTAAGAGAAATGTGGGCAAATGGTACCAGTGCTTGTCAAATGAGAGTTCATTGCACAGGGTGTGGGCAGAGACAGAGGCTGAAAACAAAACAAAAAGCTAGACCATAGTCAACAAAGTTTTTAATATTTTTTTTAATTTTGGATAATTTTGAATTTACAGACAAATTGCACACACAACACGAAGTTTCCCATATATCGCTCCTTCAGTTTCCTCCATTGTTAACAGTTTACATTATGATGGTACAATTGTAAAAACTAAGCAACTGAGATTTTCACATTACTATTTTTTTTTCTTTTTTTCTTAAGTAGCCTCCATGCCCAGCGGGAATCCTGACATGGGACTTGAACCCACAACTTTGAGAACAAGACCTGGGCTGAGATTAAGAATCAGACACTGAACCAACTGAGCCACCCAGGTAACCCCACATTACTAACTAAAAGTCAGCCTTTATTTAGATGTCTCCAGTTTTTCTACTTAATGTTCCTTTTCTGTTCCAAAATCCAGTCCAGTGTACCACATTGCATTTAGTTGTCATGTCTCCCAGTCTTCTCCAGTCCATGACAGTTTCTCAGCTGGCCTGATAGTTTTGTCAGGAATACTGGATTGGAATCCTATTGAATATCTCTCAATATAGGATTGTCTGGTTTTGTTTTTTTTTAACAGAAAAAATAATAGTATGAATGGGGTCATAAAATTGTGTTATGATCTTAACAGAAGAAAGAAATACATTTTTGTAGACTGAATAAAATAATCCACTAAAACCTATAGTGTTCATTGGGATCTAAGTCTTTTAAGAATTAAGAGGTTATGAATTATGATTTGACCCGCGGTAAATGCAGAGTAAAAAATACCCGCAAACATAGTCATGATGACTTATCACCTTGTCTAAGGTAATACAAATAAAAATTGAGGGATCCATCATTTATTACATTCTCTGACTTCAAAGGTTATTAAAAGCATAATAAAAGAACACTGTCAAAAACTTGATACCAATAAGATTTTAAAATTAGAGAAAAAGTGCAGATGACTTTTTAAAAAATATTTTATTTATTTATTTGACAGAGATCATAAGTAGGCCAAGAGGCAGACAGGGGAGGGGGGAAGCAGATCTCCTGCTGAGCAGAGAGCCTGATGCGGGGCTCAATCCCAGAACCCTGAGATCATGACCTGAGCCTAAGGCAGAAGCTTAACCCACTAACCCACCCAGGTGCCCCAAAAGTGCAGACTTCTTAAATGACTTGAACTACTAAAGTTCATTCAAGAAGATATAAATAACCAGAAAATTCTAAATCTATTTACAGAATTAAATTTATAGTTAAGAACGAAGAAAAACTTTAGACAAAAAGGACTTTGTTGGTGAATTCTACAAAACTTCAAAGGAAGATATAATAAGAATCTTCCCAGTCTTGGGGCACCTGGGTGGCTCAGTGGGTTAATGCCTCTGCCTTCAGCTCAGGTCATGATCTCAGGGTCATGGGATCATGCCCTGCATTGGGCGCTCTGCTCAGCAGGGAGCCTGCTTCCCCCTCTCTCTCTGCCTGCCTCTCTGTGATCTCTCTCTCTCTCTCTGTCAATTAAATAAATAAAAATCTTAAAAAAAAAAAGAAATACAGACTAAATCCACAATGAGATACCATTAGTATACATTTGAATGGCTAAGATTAAAGACCAACAACATCAAGTATGTAAAGATGTGAAACAAATGAAGCCAACAATATTTGCTGCACAATAATATAGTACATAATAATGCATATGGTGCATAATAATATAGTCTCTTTGGTATAATGACTTGCTATATAGGTAGAAATATAATTAATTTACAATCCAGGATTCAACTTTTCGATATTTACTCAGAAAGAATAAAAACATATTCTCACAAAAATACTGTCACTCAAATGTTCTTAAAGGCTTTATGTACAAAAGTTAAAAACCTGGAAACATCCCAAATCTGAGTTAATTATATAAACAAACTGTAGCACGTCCATACAATGAACTACTACTACTTATCAATTAAAAATGAATGAGTTACTGATAATGAAAAAACATGAATGATCTTAAAGGAATTATGCTAAATGAAAGAATCCAGACACAAAAGTCTACATGCTGTGAGTATTTTGAAAGAGAGCAGAATATGCCATCCCAACAGAGGACTGTATGAGTTCAGGACATGCTACTCCACCATATGTCACTTTGGCTCACTGATGATTTTAAGCTATAGGCACTTGAACAACTAATGCAGGGAGAGGCTTTCTCTCAATTCCCTTTAGCTGGTTAAAGATCCTCCAAAAGGAACTCAATTGTCATAAATTCTGTTCCTGGAAATTTCATCAAACCACAGAAGATTGACCCTTATCACAGGAAATGAGACTAGAAATCAAACCACACCCAAGTAGATTTTGTCTCAAACTATGATATCTCCTATCTATTCTTCTAAGGGCCATTCATCTGTCCAGAAAGTTATTTACTTTCCATTAAGAGGTCTATATTTCTCTTCCCCTTCCCCATTAAAATGGTATTTAAGCCTGAATTCTAAAGCCATCTCTTTTGAGTTAACTCATTTTTTTTTTCCTGGCTATCTCCCATGCATACGTGAGTCATTCATGTTAATAAATTTCTATTCGGTTTTCTTTTGTTAGTCTTTTTATTATTATTACAGGAGTCTCAGCTAAGGATTTGGAAGAGTTGAGAGAAAATTATTTTTCCTTCCCTATACCTTTCATATGCATAGAAAACACAAAGCTACAGTATTAGTAAGCAGATCATGTTTGCTAGGGGCTAAAGAGTAGGGAGGAGGTGAATAATTGCAATGGTGCTAGAGGAAAATTTTTGGAATGATGAAAATGTTAGAAATCTTGGTTGTAATGGTAGTGATTACAGGATTGTATGCATATGTGAAATATTTGAACCCCAAATAGAGGAAGGCAGAAATTAAAAAAAAAAAAAAAGTGAGAGGAAGGAAGGAAGGTTGGTTGGTTTATCATAGCCCTACTTACCATTTTTTCTATGGCCTGTTTGGTGATTCTTTGATTTTATGAGATACTTAGTATCTTTTCAATAAAATTTATTTTTTTCTTAATCTCACTTGATTTTTTTTTTAATTTTGAAATCACCTTGTTTCAATAAAGATGTACCAGGGAGATGGGCATAGGAAATAGAAATTCAGAGAAATGTGGCAGCTTTTGATGTTGGTTTAAAAGCTGAGGTAGCTAAACAAAATTGAGATATGGAAAACTGGGGATTTAGTGTCAAAGATAATAATGGATCTTCATGCTTCCTAACTTAGGACAAGTGCCCACTAGAAGTGAAATTCTGGGTGACCAGGGAGCTACTATCATAAAATAATTTGATGTGGATGAGGAATCTGGCATTGTGCCTTCAGAGAGTTATTTGGGGTGGCATTAGATAGCTAAAAGAGAGAGAAAAATAAGTTCAAATCTAAATGTTCTTATTCAAAGCACAGAGTGAAATGTAGAGATTTTCTATGATCACGCTAAAAGAACTCGAGTTTAAACAGATTTCTAGGGTTATTGCTGCAAACTCAAGTCAGAGCTTGTTTTCACTACAGACAAGAAGATAATTCACCAAGGTGGCTAAATACAAAATTCACACACAAATTCAATAGCTTTCTTATTATAAAAATGTGGCAAGTATTTTAGAAGAATTATCAACAATACTGAAAAATAAATAAAATGCATAAGAATAAGAGGAATTAAGAGGAAATGGGCAAACAATACTGTGTGGTTTGTAGGATGAGATCAAGAAGTATGGGAAGGAAGAGGTGGGTCCAAGACTGTGTACAGCAGCCCCTCTCTTCAACTTCCCATCTCTAAACTGTACCTCCCAATGTCATCTGCTGAGTGCAAAACAGCCAACTGCCAAGCATTAAGAAAGAGAGTACATGTTGGTAAATTTTTACTAAAGAAACCCAATTTCTAAATGTCCAGGAATATCAGGGTAACTGGTGTTTGTGCTTACCCACGAATAAAGCCTTCTGTCTCAACATTCCTGGGTTTCTTCCCCACATGGAAACAAGAATGGCTGGTTGACACTTGTCTTCACTTATAAAAACGTATTAAAAGCCCTTTTTTTCCCTCATTCTTAACTGAAATTTCTAGAATCAAGTTTCTAAACATTAAGGAAACCTGTAACTATTAAAGGAAGATCAAGCTTAAAAAAAAAAAAAGGCAGAAAATTAGGATACTCTTGTGTGGTACAAAAGATCCTGAAGGACTGAAAATTTTCTGTGTCAACTCCTACCTGTCTTTATCTTTTGTGTGTTCTTCAAGTGGCAGCTGTTTTCCCCTAACCTGTCTTGCAAATAATCCTATTATTTCCAAATTGTCTTGATAAAAACAAATTCCCCACTTAATGGTTCCTAGTTTGAAGGTATTATTTTTTTTTCAAGGATTTTTTTTAAACCAACTGTTTCTAAAAGTAGCTGAACGTCAATAAACCACTTGGGCTAAAGCTTTACAAAAATCTCACCCTTCTCTTCCCTTCCTCTTCTTCAACCCTTTTTCATGACAGCTCTCAAAATAAAGGCCTGAGTTTAATAGTGTTACAACTGATTTTATTCAATGTAGGAGACAGAGATAAAGAGGTAGAAAAGAAAACTTTGAACTTTGAATAAAAATGTACCTTGGTTCAAATATGGGATCAGGCACTCATTTGGGACTTTACAAAACACAAAAATTTCCCAAGTAATTGAAACCCCATTTGAGCAATCCATCATTAAATTGTAGGCAACAAAGCCTGCATAGGTTTCTAAAGGACTAAACACTTGTTTACCCCAGTTGCTGATTCTCATTTCTCTAGATTATGACACTGTGTGAATATTTGGACAAACTTCCTCTTACTGACCAATGTTTCCAGAAGTAAATATCCAAGTTCAACTCCAAGTTTGTAGATCTTCTAGCTCAATTCATATTTGTATATTGTGGCTTGAGTGTGAAAAATGGGATGCTCCTGCCCCCCAAATTCAGGAAAGTGGGAAAATCATTAAAATTGAAAAGATCTTGGATCTTTTACATCCAACAACTTATGCAACTATACTCATCACTGTTCAAAGCCTTCATATCTCTTCCAATTTCAAAAGAGATACAATTCCAATTATTACAACACTTCAATTCCTGTCATTGGCAATATTGAAATCTTGTGACAATGTAGTTATATGTGACTCTTTGTTTGGCAAATTTACTTTTTTATTCATTATAATGAAAGGGTTAAATTGATAATTGGGAAAAATATTTTCATTGCATAAAATTCTTACAAGGGAAGAAATGGGAAATTTTGATGAACTTCATTATGTCAGGAATAGTGAAATACTGTGTGGTACTTTGCATGCCCTAAATAATATAATATTTATTGTGACCTTCTTAAAGTTATATTACCAGTTACTTACATTACCAGTTATATTACCAGTTAAAGTTATATTACTTCAGTTATTAATAAAGAAAGCAAAGCTTATGAAAGTTTCGTGATTTTCTCAAATATCCAAAGGAGTGACTGATATCATACTTGAATCTAGATATGTTTGTATCTAAAGATCAAACTCCATTTTACATTTTTACTATTTGAATATTCCTACCATTCCAACCAGAATTCCCCATGCATGCTCCTCTATCCCCTATACCCACCATCTCACACATAAAACAGATTTTTACAAGGTGTCTCTTATTTGATCTTCAAAAGAAAGTGTAGGATAGTTGCAGAGGAGATTTAGAAAGAAATTTATTCAAGATCATCAATTTAAAGTAGCAGATCTGGAAATTAAATCCAGATCTTTGGTTCCTAAATACAGGATTTTCCCATTAAATGAAGAAAAAGGGGGAAATAAAAAAATATTATTGACAATAAGGAAATCTTAACATCTGTGTTTTATTCTTGTTAATAATAACTGGTAAGGTTTAGATTTAATGTTTGAGTTATATTCATCTACCAAACTTTATCATTATTTTTAATTATTAACATTGATATTTATAAACTTTGTAAACTCCTGGACTTTTAATGATATGAAGAGTTCTCTAACAATTTTTTTTTTTAAAATGTAGGCTCCATACCCGGTATAGTGCCCAATGCAGGGCTTGAACTCACAACCCTAAGATGGAGACCTCAGCTGAAATCAAGAGTTGTTCGCTTTATCAACTGAGCCACCCAGGTGCCCCTCTAGGAAGTCTCTTAACAGTTGATGATTGTATAAATCAATATGACAATGAATAAGAGGCCATTTTTAATGGTTAGGTTAAAAATTAAAAGATGGCTGAACCACCCAGAAAATGCATAAATTCAACACAAATAAATCAACCAAGTTGATTCTAACTCCATTTTTAACTATATGCTTTCAAAATAAGAAAAAAAGAAAACTGAACCCATAAGGGAACATATAAGCTAACAATACCTCTTTCAAATAATATTAGAAAGCCCTTTAAAACATAGAAATATTTTAAGTATCAGACTACCTTTTTTATTTTTATTTCCTCTGTATAGTTTTGCCATCCTAAGCTTTTGTGACCCTTTATATTCACTTCCCTACCTTCCAAATGGCCTAGCCTGGCCTTTTACTCCATCTCAATTACATGATCAGGAGTTTTTCAGGAGAAATGGTTAGCATCAAAAGAAAAATCTATTCACCAAAGATAATTGAAAATCCCTAGGTGCTTCTCCGTCTTGTAATCCTCCAGCTTTTCTTCTCAATAGCCATTATTTTGGAAGGTAAGTTTGATCCAAAGCAGACCTTCTCAAGTTTGAATCTCCTTTAACCAATGATCCTCTACTATTATGGTCTATAATAGAGGTCAAACTACAAATGAAAATCTTTTCACTTCACACGTACAGTGGTCTCCATAAGAGGAATTATTATTAGAATTTATAGGAAATATGGGGAATAAAACACAACTATCTAACTCGATATTCTGTTGCCATAGCCAAAGATGTGCCATACATGTGTACACACATGGACATATACTATGTATAAAGGTTTGTATAAACTTATAATTTATTTTGTTATATTGAGCAATCAGAAAAATGTAATTTGTCATATTCAAAAATATATACAAATTCACTTGTAAGAGAAAGTTGAGGGTGTTATGGTTTCAAGTTAAAATGCTCCAATGACACTTCCTCAAAAAGTAAATGCATCTCCATTTAGTCTTTTTAATGTCAAGGAAATTAGAAAATAATGTTAACTCTCTGGAAGTAACATTTTCGGAAATAAACATCTTGCCTTCATTCAAGCAAGGTAGTTTTTAAGCAGTTTCCTGTATTCTTAGGGCATTTAACAATAGGAAGAATCTGTTGGTAGATGATTAATGTGTTAACAAACACATACTGCTTAAATACATATAGCACTATCTTTATTCCAGGGTGGATACATAATGGGGCAAGACAAGTTTATTATTTTTAACTCAGTTAAGATAAAGATAGGGAGAAAATGCTAAATTACATGGAGTAATTACAAAGGAGTCCAGTGCAAATTAAATTCAAGGAAGAAAAATTGGTAAAAATTGAATAAATAGGTGCAATTTTATTGATAAATTTGGCTGGGAGGAGAAGAAGAAGGCATGAAACAAGAGGAGAAATGACTACATAAAATACACTATTATTGGCATAATCCCAGTGCCTGAGCTGGGCCAAAAAGCAAGAAATAAGGGCATTCTGGGAAAAAGAAATAGCAACAGTTAAAATAGCAGCTGGCCTTAATAGCATAGATTAACACCAACTTTGGCTCAAAACAACAGCTATTAGCAAGACTGCATTCTTTCTGGAGACTCTAGAGAGAGAACCTTTTTTCTTGTTTTTGTTTGTTTGTTTGTTTGTTTATTTTGTTTTTTCAGTTTCTAGAGGTTGCCTGCTTTCCTTAGTTTATGGCCTTTCTTCATCTTCAAGATCCACAGGATTGGGTAGAATCTTCAGACCTTTTCTTTCTTTTCTTTCTTTCTTTCTTTTCTTTCTTTCTTTTCTTCTTTCTTTCTGTCTCTTTCATGTTTTAATGATTTATTTATTTACTTCTTTCAGAGAGAAAGAAAGAGATCATGAGCAGGGGGAGGAGCAGAAGGAGCAGGAGAGAGAGAATCCTAAGAAGACTCCCTCCTGAGTGCAGAGCCTGACATGAGGCTGGATCTCAGGAACCTGAGGTCATGACCTGAGCAGAATCCAAGAGTCGGATGCTCAATCCACTGAGCCACCCAGGCATCCCACATCTTCAGACCTTTCTCTCTCTCTCTCTCTCTCTCTCTCTCTCTCTCACACACACACACACACACACACACTCCTCTACTATGGTCTTCTTTATCATTCTTGTGATTAGACTGGGACCAAGTGGGTAATCCAGGACAGTCTCCAGATTTCAAGATCCTTAGTTCAATACATCTGAAATGTCCTTTTTGTCACATAAGGCAACATATTCATAGGTTTGGGGGATTACAGTGTGAACATTTGGAGGGTGGGGAGGAAGAGGAATGGGGAACATTTTCTGTCTACCCCCACCACTGTTAGGAATTTTCATTTGATAAGCGTTTAGACTAATTTTCATCTAGTTTTATTCAGCTCTAAAACTCTAAGATTCTGAGACTTGATTTGATGTAAAGAAAGTAGAGAAATGGGAGTGGAGCATAAGCCAGAGCAGGAGAAATAGAATGGATTTAACCTAATTTAAGCTATTACTTTGAATCAATTCCTCAATTGTAGGAATACAGGAATACTATCTGGGGAGTTAAATGCAACAAGAATTGGTGAGAAAAAAAGTGAACTTGTTCATTTTAGGAAAAAGTTGGAAATATGGAAAGAAAACGAAGAATAATGATATGGAAGTTAATGAGATACAGTTTTAGACATTGGCTATATGTCTGATCCCAGAGAACATTCAATTCATAGTTCATGAGGGATTGGAGGGTTTGGTGTTTCAGTTTGCTAGGATTTCCCAAATTGGTGCTACCAACTGATTCACTAAAGAAGCAGAACATAATTCAAAAATATTATTAAAAATATTACTCATTTGGTACCTGGGTGGCTCAGTGGGTTAAGCCTCTGCCTTCAGCTCAGGTCATGATACCAGAGTCCTGAGATCGAGGCCCGCATCGGGCTCTCTGCTCAGCAAGGAGTCTGCTTCCCCTTCTCTCTCTGCCTGCCTCTCTGCCTACTTGTGATCTCTGTCCAATAAATAAATAAAATCTTAAAAAAAATAAAACTTCTAGGAAATATTGGACAGGAGACACAAGTAGGCAAAAATAAGAAAAAAAAAATACTGGGTGTTCTTTCAGTGGAACATTATCTACTGGGTTCTCTGGGAACTATATATTACATGGTTTTATGGAGGTATGTATATCTGATCATCTTTCTATGGACTAGGCCAGTTTATAACTCCATAAGGTATTTCTACAAATTAAGTTGTCAAAAACTGACAATAGAAGTTGTAGAAAACTGACAGTAATGCCCATGACTTTTGTCCATAGAAATGCAAATGAGTTTTGTCCATTAGAAATGCAATTAATTTCTACTTTGTAGAAATTGTGACCTGAAACATTGTTACTTGATAGAACCTCAAATATTGATCATTTTTATTCTATTAGCAAAATCACTTAAGGGTTTCCATTTTATGTATATTTATATAATATGTAATATATAAAATCTTCAGAATCTTTGATTGCCTTTAACAGCTTAGTAGTTCATTAATTAGAGTTGTCTTTAAGTTTACTTGTGTTGATATTATATTTGTATGAGAATCATGGTTTTACCTTTTTGAACTTTTATACTTTATATAGCTCTTGCTTGAATAAGTATTCTGATGCTAGGTATATATGAATCTATTAAAATACAAATGGATCTAAAAGATCATTTTAGGAAATTCAGTTTAAAATCTGAATGTAAACAAAACTCAAGGATAAAAAAAAAAAAGCTCAAATCTATAATTTTTTGAAGTATCATGTTTTTCAACCCCTAAATATATAAGCATCCCAAATTAAACTGCTTTGCAAGGTTGTCTATTCATTATTGTAGTGATTCCAAGATTCTCTCTGATGAATCACTAGTAAGATTATTGGATGTTGTCTACTTTTCAGAAAGTCAATATTTCTTACAGAAAGATATTTCAGATTTTTGGAATATAGCCTAGAAAAGAAACAGCATACTTTGAAAATCAATGCTTTATTTTTTCTTATTTACTTTCTCCTCCTCCTCCTCCTCCTCCTCCTCCTCCTCCTCCTCCTCCTCCTCCTTCTTCTTCTTCT